>NC_045545.1:81942327-82542327 GCF_009769535.1 Thamnophis elegans
TATGTCACACATTGCCTCCTTCTTGATTGGAGGCAGAGACCTTATCTTGATAAAGAATTGCTTGCTTTTTTGTTTTCAATGCTAAAATACTGCTTTGAAAGAGGCCTGGGATCAGATGTATTCTATGGTTGAAAATTTCAAGGTGGAACAAACATCACTTTCACCAAGGACAAATTGGTCTTTGAATGAATTTGGACTTCTCTTTTTCTGAGTAAATAATATATTGGCCTAGATAAACCAAACAGAAAGAATTCCCCACTCCTTAAATGTGTATCTTGCTTCCATTTTTTAAAAAGTTACCAACCAAAAAGAAGAAGGGAAAACATAAAGCAGAGGAGAAAAAAATAGGAGGACTTTTATATGTTCTTCTTTTATCTTTATAGTTTGTTCCATCAATTTCCTAGAAAGCTATCGATCCTTACTTCTGCATTGAGACTTCCCTATGGGAAGTAGTCACTGGTGATTTTCAATTTCCCCCCCTACTGGTTCTGTGGGTGTGGCTTAGTGGGGGGGGGTTCATGTGATTGAACAAGCATGGCCAACTTGATGTCACTCGTGGCAACCCACCAAGCCACGCCCACAGAACCGACATGAAAGTTCAATAAGGTGACCAGATTTTCAGATTGGAAAAGAGGGATGCCCTTGACCGGGGGGGGGGGGGGGCTTGATTAAAAAAAAATTTTTTTGTCAAAAGGTCACCCCAGGACACTGAAACCAGCATAAATACGAATCTGTTGCCAAACAAAATTTTGATCACGTGACCATGAGGATGCTGCAACCGGTCGCTAAGTGTGAAAATGGTCGCAACGGTCGCTAAGTGTGAAAAATGGTCATCAGTCACTTTTTCAATGCCATTGTAACTTTGATCACTAAATGTTTTCCCCCTCCTCGAGACTCCTCACTTAGCGACCATCAGAAATACGAATCTGTTGCCAAACATCAACATTTTGATCGCGTAACCATGAGGATGCCACAACGGTCGCTAAGTGTGAAAATGGTCGCTAAGTGTGAAAATGGTCATCAGTCACTTTTTCAATGCCATTGTATCTTCCTGATTATTAAAAGTGCAAATTCACTCAGTGTCAATCATGACTCCTGAGTCCATTTCAAAGTATTGTGCATAGAAATTTTTAAAATGGCTTGTTTCAATTTATTTTGGATAGAATCTTTTTTAAATAGTCTAAGACAATTTAAAAAAAGAATCAACACAGAATACCACTATTTTAAAAAAATCATATGCACAATAAATAAAATATTATTTTAAAATACATTGAGCCTATACTCCTTACAGTAAATGACTCATCTGGAAACAAGCCAATAGCAGTTTTGTGCTTTAAAATTTACAGATTTTCCAAAATCAGCTTAAAGTCCAAATATTTAAAGACCACTCCCCTCAAAGCTATCTTACCAGAGCTTTAAATATCTTCTGGGAGGCCTGCTAGTAATCCCATTCATGACAAAGGTAGGGCTTTCTCAGGAGGAAGGTCTCAGCTGGTGCCCATCCTTTGGAAACCTCCTCCAGAGCAGGGAGCCCTAACCTGCTGTCCATTCAGGAAGGCTGTACAAATTATTCTGTCTTCTAGAATCTAGAGCCATTGGGATTTAATATGGTTTTATCACTGGATTTTCTTTTTATTGTTTTTGTGGAATTGTTACAATGATTTTATAATAATATAATTTTATTTGGCATTTTGTTGCTGTAAACTGCTGAAAGCCCCTGATAGAATACAAATTATTTAATAATAAATTAGGAAATGTGTAGCTGTTTCTACACATTGGTTTTGTTTGAACAGCTGAAATCAAGCCTGTTCACCCAAGGCAATTCTAGAATAACATGGCTTCAGGACAACCTCCCTCTTAGACTGCTTTTTAAAATGAATTATGCCTTGCTTTTTCTATATTATCTTCACTGACACTGTTAGTTTTATTGTTTTCTTGAAGAGATATTTTATTATCTTTTGTAAATCCTTTTGGATTTTTTCATGAAGAATCCAGTATAAAAATAAAAAAACAACACCATAGAGTAAGCTATCTTTTTCAAATACATTTGCAGTGGCAACCTATTACATATTACCTGGCAAAAGAAATCAGTGTTTCTTAAAATCTCTCCTTGGAGTCCAGAGGGTCAGACCCAATCAAGGGTACTCAAAATTCAAATTTGCCAGCCTATGTTGAAATTCCATCAAACAATTGTGAGAATCCACAGTAGCAGTGAATACTTAGATTTCAATATTTAATGCATACATATGATAATATAACCCATACAAACAAATACCATTTTGGGATCCTGAGAGAAATTTTTTAAAACAAAGACAGTAATATAGATTCAGGCGGCTAACACATACAACTGTAATGTTTTGAACATATTTTTCTCTCTACACTATACAGCCTTCTGATGCATGAAATGAAACTCTTACTCTTAACTCTATAGGCACACAATCTTTCCAGTAGTTCACATACTAGTTGGTAACATCTTAATTGAGGCTTGATTGAACATTATACAGTTATTGAAAGACAGTAAATGGACATCAACAATCTCACAACCCTGCTCAAAGTTGTGACAGCAAGTTTAAATTTTTGACCTTAACTATCAAGAAAAAAAACAATTTTAAAACTGGCATGTCAGTGACTTCTTAAAAGTCAGGATGCCTGGTCAAGATTAAATTGCAGGTAGATTTCTTATCACTTTCTAAAAAGAGAAAAATTCAGAACATAACAAATAAAAGGTTGTGAATTTCACAGATGAGACAGAAAACCACAAATGGGCAAATATGATCTAGAAAGGCATGACTCTCCCATATTATGGGAATTCCATAAACCCTGCAGATGTTCATAATGAAATTATATTTAACTATTTGGGACAGAAAGACAACACAGACTATTTTTTTTAAAAATTCACCAATATCACACCATAAGATTCTTTATCTTTTCTTTGCAACAATTCCTAATGGCACAAGAAATCTCCATCAATATCTATCCCAAGAAGAAAACTCTTCTTTAACAGCAAAATAATGTAGAAAATTACAAACAATAACTCTTTTCAGCTTTATGCACCACCCCAGTAAACACAAATGTTTGATCAGAAAAAATATGTCCAAGTTAGGAGCAATAAGCTATACACCATGATTTAGGAGTTTGATTTTTTTCAAAATAAATGCTAAAATACTAAACTGTATATATGCACATTAGGTAAATAGTGTTCTGTATACCCTCTCGGAGGCGGCGATCGATCCCAATCACGAACGGACGCCGCCCGCAGATAACTTCCACGCGGTTCAGAGGACGTTCTGTGCGGGCGGCAGCCGCTGCGCCCATGCTCTCGGAGGCGGCGATCCCATTCACGAAGAGGCAGCTCCTCGTGGGCGCAGCGGCTGCCGCCCGCACAGAGTGAATTCAATTGGGATCGCCTGCGGCCGCGAGGACTCCTACATAAATGGAGTCCTCGCGGCCGCAGGCGATCCAATTCACTCAGCCGGGGTGGGCAATTTCTGCACGAACGGACTACTCCTCGCGGCCGCAGGAGGAGAGGGAGGAGGAGGGGGCAGCCGAGCCGCCCGCACAGAGTGAATTCAATTGGGATCGCCTGTGGCCGCGAGGACTCCTGCACAAATGGATTACTCCTCGCGGCCGCAGGAGAGGGAGGAGGAGGGGGCAGCCGAGCCGCCCGCACAGAGTGAATTCAATTGGGATCGCCTGCGGCCGCGAGGACTCCTCACAGCCACAGGCGATCCCATTCACTCAGCCAGGGTGGGCAATTCTGCACGAACGGACTACTCCTCGCGGCCGCAGGAGGACAGGGAGGAGGAGGGGCAGCCGCCCGCAGACAACTTCCACGCGGTTCAGGGGCTTCTGCCGGGCGGCGGGAGCCCCTGAACCGCGTGGAACTTCTCTGCCGCGGGCGGCTGCAGCTGCCCCCACCCTCTCCTCCTGCCGCGGCGAGCGGAAAATTCGATTAGAATTAGATTACTCACCAGTCAGCGCAGCTGCAACCTCTTTTCGTCTTTTGTCGAAAGGAAATGGAGACTCGCGCAGGCGTGCTGAAAATTTCCCATCCCAGCCAGCTCACTGATTGGCTGGAGTCCAGGCCAATCCAATCAGTGAGCGGCAGGCTGGGCTGGCTTAAATTTGTAGGTAGTAGGTAAAAGGCTAAAGCACGCTTTTTTTGGCGCTCGCAGCTCCCGCCCTCAGCTGCTAGCTTGCTGGGCTGGCTCATCTGGTAGGATAGAGAACAGAACGATGAGCCAGCCCAGCAAGCTAGCAGCTGATGGCGGGAGCTGCGAGCGCCAAAAAAAGCGTGCCTTTTAAAAAGGCGGGCAGGACGCGGGAAAATGCATTGGAAAGCGGGTGTGTCCCGCCAAAAGCGGGACGTCTGGTCACCTTAAAGTTCAACCAAGTCTTCTAGCATTCAACCTGGCTGCTTCTCTCTTCCTTCTCATTTTTGCCCTGTGTGTATGGGCCCGAGAAGGAGGAGAGAAGCATCCCGGGCCCGGCCCCTGACTCAAGGCAAAGGGCGAGTGGACGGCATGCATTGCTTACCTTTGGTGAGCTGAGCAGAGCTGGTGAGGCGATTAGCTGGGCCGCGTGGTGAAGGCAACATATATAGGGCAGGGGGTGGGCAGGCAGAGTAAGCAGCGAGTGGCCAGAAGGGTCGAGCAACTGGAAGGACAAGTGGTGGGCGGCGACCAGGTGACCGTGGGTGGGGCCAGTAAGAGGTGGGTGGTATTTAGCGGGTTGGCAAACCTAGTCAAAACACTGCCACCGGTTCTCTTGAACCAGTCTGAACTGGTTGAATACCACCCCTGGAAGTAATCTAAACCAGAAAGGTAGATATATTATTTGAATTTCCTTTAGAAACTCATCATGGCATATATAAGAGTCTTTCTATAATAACCTGTAGGATAGATTGGGCTAAGAGAAGGTGTCTGGCCAGAATCATCCAATGAGCTCACTATGAAATAAAGTCTGGTCTCTTAACTTCTACAACTTTTTGGCTCTCCAGTGTGAAGCTGTCATGTATTAAAGACTAAATTACAGTTGCAATTCTGCTCCTGATTACCAAAACATAAAGGATAAGGTCCCAAAGGTGCTTTTTTTTCAAGAGGCAACTAGACTTTCCGTTTTTCATTGAAGATGTTTGCTTCCCATCCAAGAAGCTTCTTCAGTTCTGACTGGATGGCGGAGAATGATAAGATTTATACTCCTTGCAGACATCTGGTATTTGCATTCTTTTATAGCAGGGTGTCAAACTGAATGCATCACACACAAGATTCAAGATTTAATGAATTTGTATGCCCCCCAATCCCGAAGGACTTCGGGCGGATTACATAAAAACAATTTAAAAATACTAAAAAATTTAAAATACAAAGACAAAGCAAGTTAAAAGAACACAACATGCACTCAATCTTAGTGGGGCTGGAACTCAATCAAGGATCAGCAGCCCCAGGCCTGCCGGAATAGCCAGGTCTTAGTAGACTTTCGGAAGGTTGAGAGAGTGGGGAGGGTCCGCAGGCCATGGGGGGGGGGGTGTTCATTTTTTTTTACTACCTGGTTCTGTGGGTGTGGTTTGTTGGGCATGGCATGGCTTAGTAGGCATGGCTTGGTGGGCATGGAAGGGAAGGTTATTGCAAAATCCCCATTCCCTCCCAATCAGCTGGGACTTGGGAGCAGAGAATAGATGGGGGTGAGGCCAGTCAGAGGTGATATTTACTAGTTCTCTGAACTACTCAAATTTTCCGCTACCGATTCTCCAGAACTGGTCAGAATCTGCTGAATACCACCCCTGGCACAGGTTACGCCCACCCCATAAAGGCAAAAAACATCATGATATGTCACATGACATGATCAAGTTTGACAACTACGTTTTAGAGCATTGTTTGAGGCTACCTGGAGTTTATTTGTGTCCTCGGGGGTCGCCTGAGTAGTGCAAATGGGTATGGAACCTTTTTGGCACTGTTAAAAAGACTGTGTTGTAGATTGGAGATAGATGATGTGTACCCCCTCCCTCACTAAGAGAGGGCTTTCAATTTTGACATAGATGAGGGATCAAAGAGGCCATTTATGTCAAAACTGAACAGCCCTCTCTCAACAGGGGAGGGAGATGACATCCTCTATCTCCAGGAGAGTCCGCAATTAGCTTTTTGAAAAAAAGCTCCCTTTAAACCTGGTGGAAATCTGGGGTTGTATCTGCTTCAGTTATGATTTGAATACTTTGGTATAGTTGTATGTAGTGACCATTTTATATTAGAAAGATCTTTTATTTATTTATTTATTTTATTTATTAAATCGATTTATAGGCCGCCCAATCCTGGAGGACTCCGGGCAGCTTACATCGAAGAAAGAAGAATAATAGGGAGGGAGGGGCATACAAAAAAAATTGTACTTCAATGTTTAATGATTGACGAATGATGAAATATTTGTGTTTTTTAAAGAAATAAAACCTTTGGAAGAAAGACCTCCAAGGAGGTCCCTTCCAGCTCTATTCTGAAGAAAGAAGAATAATAAAAAATGACAATAAAAACATGTTAAAAACAGCACACATACATTCGTTATGATCAGGGCTGGACCTCAACAATGAGGTCAACAGCCCCAGGCCTGCCAGAATAGCCAGGTTTTCACAGCTTTTCTGAAGGCCATGAGAGTGGGCAAGGTCCGGATTTCTGGGGGTAGCTCGTTCCAAAGGGTCGGAGCAGCCAGAGAGAAGGCTCTCCTCTGGGGAGCCGCTAGCCGGCATTGTCTTTGTATATTAAACGGACCAATGATGATGTAATGAACAATTGATATACATATGATTTGAAATACTTAACCACTATATGGATTAATAATTAATAATGGAGAACTACTCTTCGAACTCTGGATGATCGGTGGCATTATGGTCAATTGAAAATATGAATATATATTATAAATTAATGGGAATTCTTTGTTCTAATCTCCGCTTTTTCTCCTTGGAGATAGGTGATATTATAATACTTTAAAGACTTATTGTTATTTGATAGATAATTATGAATTCAAGGAAATAAGGATTGTTACAAATGAAAGAATATTAATGGTAATTTGAACACATAATGCTCAATGACAACAAAATATTCAGTTATGTTTAATGCAAAACCAGTGATGTTATTTTTAATCTTAAGAATTGATGCACAAAAACTTGTAACCATGAAATGAAGGAAAGTTTTTTTTTTTCTTGCTCTTGTTTTGTATGTGTTGTTTTGTTTTTTAAGAAAAAGAATAAAAATAAAAATATATATTAAAAAAAAGAAAGAACTACAGGCAGTCCTCATTTACTGATCACAGTTAGGTCTGGGAATCTGGTTGTTAAGCAAAGCTGCAAATGAATTACGACTTTGCTTATGGTCTTAATTCAACTTGCCTTCACTTATACTGTAGACCTATGAAGACTGTAAATACAGTATGATGATTCATTGCAAATGAATTCATTACATCACCATTATAACTGTGAATGGTCACTAAATGAGGCAATTGCTAAATGAGGACTACCTGTAGTACCTCACTAGCTGTGGAGTATGAAGCCGTGTCATTTTTCTTTAATATATATAGGAAAAAATGGCATGAATCATTACAGGATTGACAAATTCCATATAGAACAACAATGGGATGCTTGTTATTTAACACAAGAATGGTTTTCTGGTATTTTCTGATTATGTCGTTAGAATGTAGTTGATTTTATCTTAACATGCAGTAGGTGATTAAAATATTACCATAGTTTTTAATTCAGAAAATTCACTTTTTCTTTTTTCCTGAATTTGTTTTAGTTTTTATTCTCTTACATACCATTTTAAGTATAAATTCACATAATGATTATTCTTCTTTACATTTATCATTCTTATACACTAATTATTTCATGTAATAGGTTATAATATACAATTTGGGTTGCTTTGTTTACCATCCCTTCCTCCTGTTGTAGCACCACCATATTTTCCCTTTCTTTTCTCCTCCCTCCCTTCTCTACTTTCTTTCTCCCACCTCTCCTTCCCCTTCCTTCTTCCCTTCCCTTTCTCCTACTCTTCCTCTTCCCCTCCCTACTCTCTCCTTCTCTTCCTCTCCCTTCCATCCTCCTCTCCTTACCTCTTTCTTCTTTCCCCCATCTTCCTTTCATTCTCTCCTCTCTCTCCTTTCTTTTCTATTATTGTAGGTGTCTCTTTCAGGTCTCAGTTTATATTTCCTGGGATGATAAGGAAATTGGCTTTTTTCTATCTCTTTTCTTTTTCCTTTTTCCTTAACATAATGATTGTAATATAAAAGGTAAAGGTTCCCCTCGCACATATGGCTAGTTATCCAACTCTAGGGGGTGTGCTCATCTCCATTTCAAAGCTGAAGAGCCAGCACTGTCTGAAGACGTCTCCGTGAGCTGCCATGACTAAATGCCAAAGGAGCACGGAACGCTCTTACCTTCCCACCAAAGGTGGTCCCTATTTTTTCTACTTGCATTTTTGTGTGCTTTCGAACTGCTGGGTGGCAGAAGCTGGGACAATTAACGGGAGCTTACTCCGTTAGATGGTGCTAGGGATTCAACTGCGAACTGCCAATCTTACTGATCGACAAGCTTAGTGTCTTAGCCACTGAGCACCACATGCATCCCCAACATGCTGTGAGGTTGATTAAACATTGCCATAGTTTTTTAATTCAGGAAATTGACTTTTTTCTTTCTTTGTTCTGTTGCCTTAACATAAGATTGTAATATAATTAATAATTACATCTTCTCAAATGGGAGGGACTGGTGTTTCATTTATTTTATAGCATAATGGAAAATGACATCTGGTAAGTGAATCTCTGATTTCACATTTTGCTATCTTTAGCAACTATGCTACAAATGGTATCAACAGGGAGTCTATATACCTCACTCCAAAGGAACCTAGATGAAATATGGGTTTGAGTGAAGCAGAAAACATATTGTAATCTGTAGCTTCAAATTCAACTGTGGCACATATGAGTGAATTATTTCTTATAACAGGGATGCATTTTAAGAGGTGTTAATTGAGTGTGCAATTCAGTCAGTCTAACCTATTTAAATGGAGATTGAAATGAAGCTAGTATTTTAACCACCCTCCCTTGGGAATCACCCAATCTCAGATCATAACAATAGATCAGTCAGATAACATTATTAGACCACTTCATTAACTAACCAAACTTTGAGATTATTGCACCATTCATTGGACTGATCTGAAGACAGTATTTTTTGAAAGACAATTCTGCACCAGCACAATATTTGAAGATGTTTTTTCAAGTGCTTCATCTAGATTTTCCTTATCTTCTTACTGGAGAGTTGATGACATGGCATAGTGCCAACACTCAAGATTTCAATCCATATATTCCTTACCAAACCAAGATTATGGCATAGGTTTCTCTCCCAGTAATTATTTATATTTATTGTGTTTGCCAATTAACAGATTGTATGCTATTGTCAGCCCCTTGAGGAAGTCTAGACAAGAAACCAAAACTATGAGTACTAATCCTACTTTTATGCTAAGGTTATAGTAACATAATCTTACAAGGGTCAAAGCACTTTCCACTTCCCCTGCCTTTACTTTTCAGAGAACTAGGGAGGGTCCCTTCTGAGACTCTTTCTCCATCCCCTTCCTTCAATGAGCCTGCTCATTGTCTAGAGTGAGTGCCTGCGACCCGTGGTTCCAGAGCCACATGCGGCTCTTTGACCCTTCTCCTGCGGCTCCCTACTGACCCAGTCATGTGACCTGCTCTCTGCCTTGAGACACTGTCCCAACCTGGCTGTGGCCGACACCAACCTCACTAACACGAGGGCTGGCAGGGTGGGAATGGGATCTGGAAGGAGGGTATGATGGAAAGGGGGACAGGCTCCCAGCTGAGGAGTGAGCATGAGCCACCGCACTTTCCCTGAAGATGACCCTCCTCTGCCTCCTTCTCTGTTACGCAGCTGGGAGGGTATGCATGGGTGGGATACCCTTCTCAAGTGAATGGCCGAACTCAGACAAAGTGCAGCAAGGCACATGGGAGTGGGTGTCTTTAGCAAGGGTGCTTCGGCTTTGCCTGAGCCTAAATCCCTGGTGTGGCCATACAAGGTTCGGTGGGGGCCCTTTCCCCACTGCCTTGAGCTTCTTGACTCCTCCAGCTGAGCAAAGCACCAATGTTGATTGAAAAGTGTCCTCTGCACGGCAAAAAAGAGAGAGGGAGGGAGAGAGGAGAGAGAGAAAGAAAAGGGGAGAAAAAAGAGAGAGAAATGAGAAAATGATGGAGAGAATGAGAGAGAAAATGAGCGAAACAAATGAGAGAGAAGAGGAAAAGAAAGAAAGGAAGAAAAGAAAGAAAGGAAGGAAGGAAGGAAGGAAGGAAGGAAGGAAGGAAGAAAATGAGGGATAGGAAAAAGAGAAAAACTGAGAATGGAGGGAGGGAGAGAGAGAGAGAGAGATCCATTTCCCACAGAAAACACAGGAAGCCACAAAATTTGGGTAGACGTGGGCTGGGTGTCGTGGCAACTGGTTGGGAGTGATGCTGAATTGACTATGCTCACCCAGGTTTGGTGGTTCCCAGTGTTTGCTTTATTGTGGGAAATGAGTCCAAATGGCTCTTTGAGTTTTTAAGTTTGCAGATCCCCTGGCTAGAGTCTGGACTGCGGGTCCTCCTCCTGTCTCCCAAGGTTATTCTCACAGCCCATTACAACTATGACCTGAAGTTTTCTGCACTTTTAGGGAAAATCCAGGGTGCACTAGTAGCTGATGTTTCTTGCCTGCATGGCCTTTCTTCTCTAAGCCCGAGGTTCCTTAGCTAGCATTATGTCTCCCAAATTGTTGATCCTTGAAAACCACAAGATCTGTCTACCCCAAAAAAAATGCCTTTACAGGTAGTCCTCCAGTACAACCACCATTGACCCCCAAATTTCCATTGCTAAGCAAGACAGTTACTAAGGGAGTTATATTTCATTTTACAACCTTTTTTGGCCACAGTTGTTAAATGAATCACTGCAGTAAATGAATTGTGGGGTTGTTAAGCGGATCTGACTTTCCTCCTTGACTTTGCTTGTCTGATGCCAGCTGGAAAGGTTAATATGGTGATCCCATGATCTCACAACTGTGCAACAGTCATAAATACATGCCAAATTTTGATCATAAGACCATGGGATTAATCCATGTTTTAAATGTGAAAGCTGGTCATAAAGTACTTTTTTCAGTGCCATTGCAATTTCAAATGGTCACTAATCAAATGGCTGTAAGTCAAGGACTACCTGTGATATCTTACAAAGTGCAACAAAAAGCATTATTGTACATTACTAAATTAAATAAAACATCAACCACTGATTACAAGAAACATCACAAATTATTGCCTTAGGCTAACCTGAATCCTATAAGAATGAAGGGCTCATGTACAAATTAACATCTAGTATACATTTCAAAATGTGGGTTTTAAAAGTGCTAAACAGTTAACATATCAACCCATATTTATGTTTGAAAACAACTATTATGGTT
Source organism: Thamnophis elegans (assembly GCF_009769535.1). Classification (NCBI taxonomy): domain Eukaryota; kingdom Metazoa; phylum Chordata; class Lepidosauria; order Squamata; family Natricidae; genus Thamnophis; species Thamnophis elegans. The sequence continues at coordinate 81,953,784 of NC_045545.1, forward strand.
CCTGACAGAAGTAATATTCAAGCTGTAAGCTTATTAATAGAAACAGTTACAATGAGACAAGTTGCAGTCAGAGTGAATTTACTGCCAAAATCAACCTATTTATTTTTAGCGATATCCATTTTTGTAAAATAGATGCTGTAATTTTCTCAGCCAGAATAACATAAATTTTGGAAGGTCAGATGGTAAGGATCATCATCATCATCATCATCATCATCATCATCATCATCATCATCATCTTATCATCAGCAATTGTTATAAAACTGAATAAAATGAAGACAGGTTTCTGGGAAGGGGTGGGATTGAGCCGGTTCGTATCAGTTTGGGCGAACTGGATATTAATTTTGTATCTGGTTTGCTGAACCAGTTGTGTGCAAGGACCAGCTGGCCCGCCCACCCCACCCTGTCCTCCCAGAAGTCCCATGCGGCTCATTCATCATGCCAGGTAAGTGCAGTGCTCGCATGGAGGCAAAAAATGGGTCTTCCAGAAATCCAGAAATGAGCCTGTTTCCAGCCTCCGGAGGGCCTCCAGAGGGCCTGTGGAGCCCGGAGGAAGATGTTTTGTCCTTCCTGGAGGCTTGGGGAAAGCCTCCAGAGCCCAAGGAGGTGAAAAACGGACCTACCAGAAGTACCAGAAGTCAGAAAATGGGCCTGTTTCCAGTCTCGGGGAGTGGATGATATGTAGCCATAACAAAATTCTTTCTAGAAAGCCAAGGTCATCCCTTGTCTCTGCACATGGCCAGAACTGGATGGGTGGAACTGCCAGCATGGTAGTGGAAGATTGGACCATGTGATGGACTTGTGGGTGTGGGAGCAAGATCTTGAACTTTCAGCTGGGTGGAAAACTGGGAAGCTTTCAGATTCGGGTTTTCCCAGATGTGACAACATGGCTCTCTTAATAAATTGGAACGTTGAGGAATCATTTGCTTCGGACTCTGACTTATTTTTGGATGCTATTTGGAACCCTGACATCCTGTCAAGTAACATTTGGTCAGACATTTTGTTGGTTTTTAGCTGATACCGGACCTTGAAGTAGAGAAATATATATTTTCCCAGGAACAGAAGCTGCTGCTGTGTTGATGAGAAGAAGACTAAGTGAGATATCTAAAATGAGAGACTTCTCAAAGAAGACGGCAAATGAATTTTCCTGGCAAACTAAAATAGATTTTAGATTATGTAGGCCAGTTGTATCCAATCTTGGCAACTTTAAGACTTGTGGACTTTAACTCTCAGAATTTATGGCTGACTGGGGAATTCTGGGAGTTGAAGTTCACAAATCTTAGAGTTGCCAAACTTGGACACTCCTGATGTAAGTTATTGAACATTTCTTGACCCAAGAGAGTTCATGCAAGACACTTGAACACCTGTTTGCAAAGTTACAGTATTGTGTTCCTAGAACTTTCATTATGGCAAAAAATACTGCACAAAGAGTACTTCTAGTGATTTGTGACTTCCAGGGATGAATAGCAAGCAAAATGTTCAGCAATTTGTGGAATTCTTAAATATACTAGTTGCTGTCATTTTTACGGTGCTTTGGTTAGTAATGATGATATTGTCAGTCAGTTTCATCCCATCCTCCCCTACTTTTGTAATATAAAAGAAGAAAAAAAGGAGAATGCTTTGGCATCTATGGAAGAAATTAAGCCTTTTGGTTCCAAATAATAAAAAAAGCAGCTAGTGGGTTTGGATATGTCATCAGTGATGGCATTGATCCTAAAGAGCAATTGCAAACACATTGCAGGATGAAACACAGCACTGTCAGGTTTTCTAGAGGTTAAGAGCTCAGCTGGCTCAGCAACATATGGACAAATCATATGTGAGATTCCCTGCCCTCATAGAACCAGGTTGATTAAACTGTGGAGAAAATATGCTGCATCCTGAGGGTATGTCAGAACACTGCATATGCATTCTAATTGGATTGGATGCAGACAATTATAGAGTGGCTTGCAAGATTATATCTAAATTAGAGGTGTTACCTTATATTGAATAGGGGCAAGCATGGTTAGAGTAAAATTAGACTTTCTTTGTGATTATGGTACCAGATCAATGTTGTTTTTTCTTTGAGGGAATGGTGAAGGGCAGTAGAACATAGAACAGAATAATAGTGTTGGAAAGGACATTGGAGGTCTTCTAGTCAACTCATAGTACGAGCCTACTTTAAGAGCTGCGGTGGTGCAGTGTTTAGAGTACAGTACTGGCAGGCTACTTCTGCTCACTGCCGCTGCCTGCAATTTGGCAGTTCAAATCTCACCAGGCTGAAGGTTGACTCAGCCTTCCATCCTTCCGAGGTGGGTAAAATGAGGACCCAGATTGTTGGGGGCAAGATTCTGACTCTGCAAAACTGCTTAGAGAGAGCTGTAAAGCACTGTAAAGCAGTATATAAGTGCAATTGCTATTGCTACTTCTTTAACTTACAAAAGTGTTATGGATATGCTGCTATAACATTTAATGAATGATCATGTCAACACAACTTTGCATGATGTTGGTTACCACTTAATTTTCCAAAGGGTGTTGGAAGAAATGTCCTTCTGGGTTCAGTTCCAAATGGGGAAAAAGACACTGAAAATTTGGAGGCTGTTTGGAACGTTGATTTTAATGGTGGGCAGTTTGAGGTCCTGGGGAAAAAAGGTGCTCACATGGGTTCAAGATGAAGAAGAAAAGAGAGACTGAGATGCTGAAAGTTCCTGGTTTTATGCCCTCTCTGGCCTTTGATCTGATCTTGTATTCTGATTGATTGTCAGACTCCCATAGGGCCTTGCAGGGGAAACTCTCTAGGCTGTTTTGAGTCCTAGTTTACTTGAGCATTGCTTCTTCCCAGGTGCCCTGTGGTGAGATGGGTAAAGGGCTAATACTATCATGCCTTAATCCCATCACCCTGGAGCTGAAGGGGAGAGGTCTTTGTTATGTAGAATAGACTGGCCCAGGCTTTTTTAATGGCCCAATAACAAAGGTGGGGGCTATTAAGAGAGAGTTTGTTCCTGCCTAAAAACATGTTTCTCCATTTCTTATCCAGGGAAATATAATATTCTGCCTTTTCAATATTTCCCAGGATATTTCATTTTTCTAACTTCCTACAAGGGATGGCTGGAGAGGAAATATAGGGTTAGTAAAAGCAGAGTGGGTTTTCTTTAAATATGTAAGCAGCAAGCAGTAAACAATCCTCCTGCAGATACTGTAGGCTTTTTGCCTGTAGGAGGAAGCACAGGGGCATTGCATTGCTCCCCAGGCTACCTCTCCCTTCATGGAGAAAACAAATAATATGAATTAACACATTCCTGCCCCTTAGATCCAAAGATTCTCCTTCTTAAGCCAGTCCCTTGAGGGCACGTAGCCTCTGGAGCTTTCATTTGGCCCATTAACTTGGATATCTATGCAAAATGTAGCTGCCTGTCAACCCACAAACCCTTTGTGCTTCTTTGCTCTGAGGCATAAAAAAAAATAATTTGGAAAACTTTGGTGTATTTGTTTTATTTCCTCACTAAGAAATTGAGTATTATAAAGAGTTGAATTAATAGGCAACGCAAGACAATGAATGATCTTAAAAGGAGAAGAGGCTGGGGTTTATTTTTCACTTAAGGTGAAAGGGATCCTTTGATGATCATAATGCAGAACACATATTTATGTTCTTATCACAAAGGGAATATGGAGAAAGAACTTTGAAAATGCAGAAATCGAAGGCACCAGATTGGCCTCCATAACAAGGTATCTGAGGTAGCATTCTTGGTTTGAGGGTTGTACACATTATCTGTGCAATTCATGGCATTCTTTTGAAAGGTTATATAATTTAAATTTGGGGATTCTACAGCATTCCCCTGGCATTCCTACAGGCATTACTGTAGGATTGCATATGCTAATAAACTATACTTTGTTGCAGTATCTCTAGATTGTTTAGATAACAATTAAGTGGACCTCCAGAAGTTGCATTTTATCACCATAGGGTTTTAAGAAGAGATTGGATAGCCCTTTGTCTGAAATGGTATCAATCTCCTGCTTGAGCAGAGATTGGACTAGTCACTAGAACAGGGGTATCCAACCTCAGCAATTTTAAGCCTGGAGGACTTCAACTCCCAGGAATTCGGGAGTTGAAGTCCACAGGTCTTAAAGTTGCCAAGATTGGAAACCCCTGGACTAGAAGACCTCCAAGATCCCTTCCAACTCTGGTATTCTGTTCTGCATTTTTCACACAACAGGTGCTTTACTTTCTCACTTTTCTCACTTTCTAGCTCTTCTTCCAACTAGCAGCATTCCACCTCTCTTCTGTGGCCTTTATAGGAAAAATACTTCTGAGGGGAACAAATAATCCATTTTGTCTAAACTTAGGCTTCCTTCAAGTTCTTTCCTCCATCTTGCCAAATTAGAAACTTTTACATCTGTTTGAATTTCCCTTCAGGAAAAAAAATGTTATGATGCTATGGGAAACTATTGAACATTGAGCCATTGCTTTGAAATTTTAGCAGAATTGTATAAACCTTTTTTTAAAATTTAAAAGTCTCTCAGTTGTTTTGCCCTTCAAGAATGCCTCACATTTTTCCTAAATTAATACTATGGTAGAACTCATGATTTCATATTTCTGCCATTCATGGAATCTACTGAGCTGAAGAGACATAGTAGCTGAGAGTGTCATATACATGTGTAAAAGGAAGAGAGCGAAGTACTCACAGAATAAAAATAAGAAGATAAATGTGTTGTTTCATAGGAACTCCTGGCTAAACACACATATAATTGGAATAAATCAATCAGAATGCCACAAATGACTGAAAGAATGAGGTGGAAGAACAAGTCAAATATGAAACAGGTGCTATTGGAGATTTTCAATCATCCAGGTCATGGATGTCGCAAGGAGGTTTTTACAAAAAGCACTGGACTTTCTGGTTTTTTTCTTCGAAAAAATGTTTTCACTTCAGAACTGAAAAGCCTCTTGGATGAAAAGTAAAATTGTTTCAAAGAAAAAAACAAAGTCCAGTTGCCTTTTAGAAAAGCACCTGTGGTGTAAAGACGAAATCAGGGGTGTCAAAAGCAAGGCCCGGGGGCTGGATCTGGCTGCAGGGTACTTAGATCTGGCCCATGGGATTGCCCTGGAAACAGAGAAGGACCAGCCCGTGGTGCTTCTGCTTGTGAAAACAGGTTCCCGATCTCCGTTTTTGGCTGCCAAGGCCTCCTGCAACCCTCCTGCCAGTGAAAACGGACCTCAGGAGGGTCTCATGTGGCCCTCCCAAGCCTCCATTTCACTGGCAGAGGGTTGCGGGAAGCTGTTGGCAGTCAAAAACGGAGCTCTGGAGCCTGTTTCACTGGCAGAGCACTTGGGCCACACGGGTGTCCCCGACAGAATGACGTCGAGCTGGCCATGCCCCCTGGCCATGCCCCACCACTTCCCCACGATCAAACATAACCCTGATGTGGCCCTCAATGAATTGAGTTTTACACCCCTGGTCTAAAGTGTCAGCAATGAATGCATTTGCCATTGTATTAGCAGTGGGTACCTCTCAGCCTTCTCAGATAAAGATGCAAGAATGGCTGTACTATGGAGAAAGCAGGCAGCAGCTCAGGTCCCTGTTTTCAAAGAAACTAACTTCTGTCTTGGAAGAGAGCGAACTGATGAGACATAACCATCTTGACTCAGCAACTCTGGAGATCAATTTTAGGTAGTGCATAAGACAAGGAGGCAATTGAAGTCAAATTAAGCAGCACAAATGTAGTGATATACATACATTATCAATTCTACTCATTTGGTACTGCATGTGCTATGTATCCCTTGTCTACCGAAACAGTGAAGGTCTTTCTGTCTGTATACAGAGTGGAAGAGAAACAAGTTATAAAAAGCTGGGGGTCTGCATTAGGAACATTTCAATTGCTTCTCCGACATTTTAGTTTGAGAAGATTTCGAAGCACAACACAACACAGAAAATATTCAGCAGTACTAAGACAATAATAAATTAATTTGTTGTTGTAGTAGTTGCGAAGTCGTGTCCGACCCATCGTGACCCATGGACAACATTCCTCCAGGCCTTCCTGTCCTCTACCATCCTCTGGGGTTCCATTAAAGCTCATGCTGACTGCTTCAGTGACTCCATCCAGTCAAACGAATTGAATTGAATTGAATTTATTGTCTTGTATGCCACCCACTCCCGAAGGACTCGGGCAGCTTACAATAAACAAAGGAAGGGGATAAATAGACAAATGGACAAACAACAATTTAAAATACACAACATTCTTAGTCACCTCATTCTCTGTCGTCCCCTTCTTCTTTTGCCCTCAGTCTTTCCCAGCATGAGTCTCTTCTCCAGGGAGTCCTTCCTTCTCATTAGATGGTTAAAGTATTTGAGTTTCATCTTCAGGATCTGGCCTTCTAGAGAGCAGTCAGGGTTAACCTTCTCTAGGACTGACAGGTTTGATCGCCTTGTAGTCCAAGGGATTCGCAGGAGTCTTCTCCAGTCTTCTCCAGCATAGTTCAAAGGTCTCAATTCTTTGACACTCAGCTTTCCTTATGGTCCAACCTTCAGAGCCATACATTGCAACTTGAAAACCATAGCCTTGACTATACACACTTTTGTTGGCGTGCATATAGTCAGTGAGAACAATCAACCAATGGAACAGCTTTGCCTTTGGAAGTTGTGGGAGTTTCATCACTTGAGACTTTCAAAAAGAGACTGGACTGCCATTTGTCAGAAATGGTGCAGGGTCTCCTGCTTGAGCAGGGGGGGGAGTTGGACTAGATGACCTAAAAGGTCTCTTCCAACTCTGTTAATCTGTAAAACCTGTTAAATCGAACAATTTGCCCCCCAGAGCTGTGGATGCACCATCGCTGGAGGTTTAAAAAAAAAAATTAAACAGCCATTTGTCCAGAATGTTGTAAAGTCCCTTGCCTTGGGCAAAGGGCTAGACTAGAAGACCTCCAAGGTTCCTTCAAGCCCTAGGATTCTAGGATTAGGTTTTCATCAATGATAGCATTTTGACTAATCTGAATATCCTCTTCCTTGCTCCTCTTGTCAAAATTTACTACCTTGCATAAAAAATCAACCTAGCAAATCTGAATCAGCTATAGATCATCAGTCATTCGCACAGCAGGATTCATTAATTCCTGCCTAAGCTTTAATTACATGTTGTCATTTATTCAAGGGGCAGTTACTCTGCCCTGCTAATGCCTATTTTATTGTATAACAGTATAACCATGGTATATTTAAAGAGTTCATAAAATCTAGATTACGCAGTTGTCAAACAGATCTATTATAGCAGTCAGGCTCATTAAAAACACAAATCAATATCACTCTAGTTTCCAGGACAGTTATTGATTACATATCTCTAGGTTGAGAATGCAGAAGTTGACAAGGTCATGAGTTATAGAGACATAATCAGCAAAGACCTTTGGTTTGAATAATAATCATAAGAATATGAGTTTTGGGGAAGATATCAATAGGAATATTTACAAAGGGCCCCTTTTCATTGTGTAGATTTGGCTTGTTATCATCATTCCTATTTTGTAAAGCTGGTTTCAGCCTCAGTCCTCGTTATCAATTGAAATCAAGTCTTCCAGATAAAACAACTGGGTTCTTTGCTCATTGTCTTTTGTGGTAGTATTTGGGAGGATCCAACAGGAAACAGCTACACAGCACAACAGCACAAACGATCCAAGCAGGATATATTTTTATTTCTTATTTCACAGTAATACAGCCTGGTCCAATCCCAATGGATTTTGGATGGATACTACAGATTAGAAAGAGGGGCATTAAAACATACATGGGTAATACAAATCAATATATACTATATTTAAAAAAAAAAACAACTTCCATGCCTGCTGGAATAATGCTACTTTTGCTTTTTTTTCAAAATACTTGCACATTGAGGCCATCTACAGCTCCAGAAGGACAGCATTCCACACACAAGGAACTGCAACCCAGAAGTATCATTGCTTGTCTAATTCACAGAAACCTTTCAAGAAGGGGAACTTCTGACAAAAAGTGCTCTCTTTAACCTTCAGAGATATGCATCTCTGATTTCAACAAAGCATTGTCTGATCATCCTGGTCCTGCATCATAAAGGACTTTAAAAGTGATTACCAAGACTTTGATTTGGGGCAGAAGTCTATGGGCAACCAGAACAATGACTTCAAAATAGATGTTATACTTGCTTGACAAAGCTGTTAGAGGGCTAGCCATCATATTTTGTATCAACTGCAATTTAGAGGTTATCTCCAAAAGCAGTAATCTTGCTGAAGGGCCATCAGGACATGAGTTATATAAAGGCAATAAACTGATGTTGCTTAGGCACTGATATTAACAGCAAACTACCAAGAGGTAATACACAGAAATCAAAACTAGTCATCATAACAGCCCTGTTCTCCACAAATATGTTTTTAAAGTTGTCTCTGTTGGTGACCAATGTTGTGGAAATTTTTACTAAAGAAATCTATGTGTGAAGTGATTTCGTTTTTTCCCCTTTTCAGAGTTCAGCTGATACTAAAAAAAAATGGTTTTGCTGATTAATGAAATAAAGGTCTCCAGCCTTTATGGGGTATTAGGTAGCTTTGAGTGTGGTTTGAACACGCTTGATGCTACCACCTGCAAAATTCACTTTGCCTCTTTGGTGCCTCTGTAGAATTTATTTCTGATGCGATTGTTTCAGGAAACTTAAAATAATATATGAAGGACTGGGATATTTGTGCGTGTATCTAACATTACTGAAAATGCTATGCGTTGCCATGAATAAAATGAATTTCACAAACCTCTCCTCCTTTGTTTCCATAGCCCAGAGCAGTTTGCAAACTGAAATCTTTAAAAAGGGGAATTGGATAGATGTGTTTGTTGAAGTATATATTTCTTAGCAGTTTTTAGGTCAAATGGCATCAATTTACAACTTGGGCATGTTTTCTCTCTAATTGCCAGCGCTGACAACTAGCTGAGATGCAAACGTCAAACTGGAAGAGCAATCTCGATGCTGTGTCTTCTGCATGATCAACTGAATTTAGAATTTAGCTTCTCAAATCTCATCCTACTGGCAGTGAAGCATGCAATACGTTTCCAACATGGAGTCTGAAAAAACCCCAAAGCCTAAATGTGATGCGGCTGGGCTGAAATTCTAAAATGGCCAGGACTTGCTTCTGAAAAGAAATATATGTGTCTGAAAAGCTTCCCAAATATTTGTGATGCTATGTTTTCTTATTTGTTTCCCCTTCTTCTTCAACTGTCAGCATTGCTGCATTCTGTGCCAGTTAAAATGGATACACTTCAAGGGCAGCTCCATGGAAAGCATACTGTAGGGGTCCAATCTGAAGAGAATGATGATCACTATTAGACCGCTATTCCAAAGGTGCTTTTTCAAGGGGCAACTGGACTTTCTGGTCTTCTTTGATGGGTGTGAAGTGAAACATCTTCAAAAAATATGAGGGAATATACAGTCTTACTTCATTCCTTTGCCAACAGAACATCAATCTACTTCATTGCAATAGCAATAGCAATAGCAGTAGACTTATATACCGCTTCATAGGGCTTTCAGCCCTCTCTAAGCGGTTTACAGAGAGTCAGCATATTGCCCCAAACAATCCGGGTCCTCATTTTACCCACCTCGGAAGGATGGAAGGCTGAGTCAACCCTGAGCCGGTGAGATTTGAACGCTGAACTGCTGATCTAGCAGTAGCCTGCAGTGCTGCATTTAACCACTGCGCCACCTCGGCTCTTCATTGAATAAGATGAAGAAGCTTCTTGGATGAGAAGCTAAATGTCTTCAAAGAAAAACCAGAAAGTCCAGTTGCCTTTTGAGAAAGCACCTTTGGGATAACATGGATGACTGAGAATCTCCATAGATATTGTTATGCTGCTAGTATTCTAACACAATGCACATATCATGAGTAATCATGGATTTTACACTGATGAAGGAACTGGAGAAGGAATTATCTTTCCAACTCTCTTCTCAAGCCTATTTAATACACACTTTTCCAGTGCATTTCCTGTATCTTCATTTTCAGATGAATCCAAGTTATAGTCATTCTCTACTTTCTGATGCATATTTCCCCCCTCTCTATCCTTCTATTAACAGCTCTTACTACTTTTAACTCAATATTAAAACCCTTTCTAACCTGGTAAGCATGTTTAGATTTTGGACAGCATAGGATCGCATAGAGTCCCTCACAAAATGGTGGCTTGGTGGGTGTGGCCAGTCAGAAAATGGCCTTTTACTGAAAAGCAAATTCACAAATTTGCTGAAAAGCAAATTATTCCCTCCCACCTCATTTGGCTTCTCAATCCAAAGGATCTTCCTCATCCCAGTTTTTTTTTCTTTCTTTTTCTGGGGCAGGTAAATTCATTACCTTTTTTCCCCATATGTGTTTAGCATTCTATTTCATTGATTAATTATTTAAATAACTTCTTTAAAAAGGTGATGTAGAGACACTTATGGGCATTTTGTTGCTCATGGGATGCCAATTTCCTATTAGATTCTAATTCACTTAAGCCAGGGGTCTGGGGTGTTCTTTGCTGTGAATAGTTCAGTTAACAATATATCACATTTATTAATAGAGGTCCCTACATAATGGATGACGCTAGAGGAATAATCTCAATCATCAAAGAAAAAAAAGTTATTTTTCTTCCCTTTTAGCTTATTGTGGTAAAAAATAGTGCAGCTTAGACATATGCTTCACGCTGATCCTAAATAAATTTTCCCCAGCCTCTAACAGAACAGCTTTAAAACTAGAGAAGCCCTACTGTCTAGACGTGTGTCAAAAGACCTTGTCTGCAATTCAGCACGTGTGCAATTGCTACATTATTCTAATCAAACTTTTCACTCAGAATTATTATTCTTCCTTAGGCAGGTTTCTCCCCATCTGGAAGCAGACATGAGCAAAACAGTATGCATATGTGTTTGTGTCAGTGTGTGTGTGTGTGTTTTTAAACAGGTAGGCAATCATTTAAGATAATAATTTTTATTGTTTTGTACCAAAATGTAGCAATAGCACTTAGATTTATATACCGCTTCAGAGTGCTTTACAGCCCTCTCAGTTTACAGAATCAGCTTATTGCCCCCAACAATCTGGGTCCTCATTTTACGGATCTTGGAAGAATGGAAGGCTGAGTCAACCTTGAGCGGGCGAGATTCGAACTGCCAAACTGCAGGCAATCAACATTAATCAAGAGAATTAGCCTGCAATGCTGCATTCTAACCACCGTGCCACCATGGCTTCTTGTAGGTTCTTGTTTCTGGAGATGTGTCACTATATGACCAGTTGTATTAACTCAAGGGGACAGAAAAGTAGAATGCACTTCTAACTTACTCTATAAAGCGACACAACGCTTGATCAATAGGATGAAGTATGTTTATCTCTATGCTGAAATTTTGCCAAGTTGGTCAATTATACTCACACACTTAAAAGGAAGGTAGTTGCAGAATTAGTTTTAGTTTACTTTATCGTCATTGCACCTTGTACAACGAAATGAAATGCAATCTTCAGTGTACAATGACAGTTCAGGTTGTGGTTGCTAAGGAATCATTTGCAGTCATTAAGCACAACATCAGGTGGTTTCCTCATTGACTCAGTGAAGATCGCAAGTGGTTATGATGTGACTGTGGAAAGCTGTGGGAATTGTAAGGACTGAACGTCCATTTAATGTCTGCCCATTTATTTTAATTAGAATTGTTCCCCCTCTGTTCATTTGTGTCCAGTTTTTAGAGACTGCCTGGACAAGTCACTCTCTCTTAGAGGGGAAATAAGAAATAGGCAATAGCCAACCACTTCCAAAATCTTACCTAGAGAACTACAGGGACTTCCCCAGGCAGTCATCGGGAGTCAAGTCTGACCCAAAAAACCATTTTGATATTTAATGCTCAAAATCTGAATCTCCAGTCCTCCCATGCAATGTAAACATGGTCACAAATATACTCTGTGTCTGTATGAACACAGTGGAAGAACTGCCTGATGAAGAGCTGCTGTGTCTGTTATAAGGAGCAGGGGAGCCATTGTGGGTAAAAAGAGAGACAGATGCCTTATAAGTTAATTTCCACGTGAGCTCATCTCTCACCTGCTCAGAATGCATGAAATAGTTCTGGTTCTGCTGGCAGATGCTCACACCGAAAACGTGTCCTTCTGCCCGTCTGCCCCAGAAACTAAATTCAAGCTGAAACATTGGAAGCAAATGGCTTTTAGAATAAAATTAACAGCTGTTGCTATATTGCCCTGAGGCAGCATTTGTTCAGTCTTTGAAAAGAGGAGGAGGGGGAACAGGGAGGGGAGGAGGAGGAAGGGAAGAAGAGGAAGAGGTAGGAAGAGGAAGAGGAAGAGGAACAGGAGGAGGAGGAGGAGGAGGAGGAGGAGGAGGAGAAGAAGAAGAAGAAGAGTAGTAGTAGTAGTAGTAGTAGTAGTAGAATTTTGAAGAAGAAACAATAACAACCTTCATCATATTTTATTTATTTATTGAGTTTGTCAAACATGTATGAGATAGGTATAAGTATAAATATGGATACAAACACAGGAAATGGGTATGAACAAACGGGGACAATAGGACAGGGACTGTAGGCAAGCTGGTGCGGTTATGTACCCCCCTTACAGACTTTTTAGGAAAGGAATGAGGTCCATGCTAGAGGTTTAAGGCTAAAGTTATGGGGGTTTCAGGATGTAACAACAGAATCAGGTAGAGCATTCCAAGCATTGACCACTCTGTTGCTGAAATCGTATTTTCTGCAATCAAGTTTGGAGCGATTTACCTTGAGTTTGTATCTATTGTTTGCCTGTGTATTATTGTGGTTGAAGCTGAAGTAGTCATTGACAAGTAGGGTGTTGTAGTGCATAATTTTGTGTACTACGCTTAGGTCAGACCATAGGTGGTGTAGTTCAAGGTTTTCCAAGCCTAAAATTTTAAACCTGGTGGCATAAGGGATTCTATTGTCAGCAGAGGAGTGGAGTACTCTTCTTGTGAAATACCTCTGGATTCATTCGATTGTATTAATATCCGATATATAGTGCAGATTCCAGGCAGATGAGCTATATTCAAGAATTGGTCCTTCTGCTGTAAGTCCTAGAAAGTGAGGAAAGATAAGCAGGGAGTGCATCATAAAAAGTAATACAGGAAGATGCTGAGGGAAAAGATGTTGAAATTCAATTTTGCAAGGATTCACTTTTTTTTATTGATCAACCTACTGACCATTTAGATACGTATAGACATTTAGCATTTTTTTCAACCATATCAATCTGCTATCCAACAGTAGATTGTAGAAGGGAAGCAAATCTCATTTGTGGGTGGTTCAGAGAGATATCCAGGAAGACCACTGTTTGCTTGAGAGGGGTGATCCCTGTCATACACTTTAGGCAAAACACTACAGTAGAGTTATGACTAAGTTAATGCTGACAAGGAAAGGGTTAATTTTTTTGGGAGACATGTCCATTCATTTTCATAACCAGAGGTGGTGTTCAGCAGGTTCTGACCAATTCTGGAGAACCAGTAGCAGAAATTTTGAATAGTTCAGAAAACCAGTAAATACCACCTCTGACTGGCCCCACCTCCATCTATTTTCTGCCTCCTGAGTCCCAGCTGATTGGGAGGAAATGGAGATTTTACAGTATCCTTCCCCTGCCATGCCCACCAAGCAATAGCAGTAGACTTATATACCGCTTCATAGGGCTTTCAGCCCTCTCTAAGCGGTTTACAGAGAGTCAGCATATTGCCCCCAACAATCTGGGTCCTCATTTTACCCACCTCGGAAGGATGGAAGGCTGAGTCAACCCTGAGCCGGTGAGATTTGAACCGCTGAACTGCTGATCTAGCAGTAGCCTGCAGTGCTGCATTTAACCACTGCGCCACCTCGGCTCTACACCCACCAAGCCATTCCACGCCCACCAAACCACGGCCACAGAACCGGTAGTAAAATATTTTGAATCTCACCACTGTCCATAACCTCTCAGGTTTCCCATGACTAAATAATCCTTAAATAGTCCTAGTACAGCTCCTACCCAATGCCCTTGTTTTGAGTTTGTGGTCCATCATTTTGTAGTTTTGATTTAAAGGGGATATGGGGAAAAAAGAATTAGCCTTTGAGTTATCAAGTCAGGGTTGACTCCTGGCAAGTCTATTCAATTTTCTTGGCAAGCTATTCAGAAGCAGTTTTCTCATTGCCGCCTTCTGGCTGAGAGAGAGAAAGTGACCCAAAGTCACCCAACTGGCTTTGTGTCTAAAGTGGGATGAAAAGTTATGACTGCCCAGCTTCTAGCCTAATGCCTTAACCACTACACTCAAGTGGTTCTCATATGGATATTTTAAGTTCCAGAAATAATATGGTATGGATAGCTCATTGATGATGAGCAACAGCAAGGAAATTTTTGGATATATTCATGGACTTTGCAAAGATACCTGGTTAGCTCCAGTATGATATCATATACTTATAATATTAAGTATATAATGCATATTATGAGGTTGTCGATCAGAAGGTCAGCAGTTCAGCAGTTCAAATCCCTAGTGCTGCATAATGGAGTGAGCTCCCATTACTTGTCCCAGCTTCTGCCAACCTAGCAGTTCGAAAACATGTAAAAATGCAGGTAGAAAAATAGGAACCACCTTTGGTGGGAAAGTAACAGCGTTCCGTGCGCCTTTGGCATTTCGTTATGCCGGCCACATGACCACAGAGACGTCTTCAGACAACGCTGGCTCTTTGGCTTTGAAATGGAGATGAGCACTGCCCCCTAGAGTCGGGAATGACTGGCACATATGTGCAAGGGGAACCTTTACCTTTATAATAAATGAAAACAGTATTTTCATTTATTCTAGCATAGCTGTTCTGAGAGAATTGTTCTCAGTGTTTAAACATAAGTTTCCAGGTATACAGCTGGCTTTTCTCCATGAAATCATTTCGATATGGGCACAGTCACATAGATTTTTTTTACACCTTGCACCAAACTATAATGTGTTAGATTTGGGCTCAGTGCTATGCTTGAAAACCATCCTTTATGGCTTTAGAGTGTTGTGTGATCCCAGTGAGTTAGGGTTTAGCAGCCTATGGTTAAATCAATAGCATTATAGCATTTACACTTTTATACCACTTCATGGTGCTTTACAGTCCTCTCTAAGTGTTTTATAGAGTCAGCATATTGCCCCTAACAATCTGGGTCATAATTTTACCGACCTCAGAGGATGGAAGGCTGAGTCAACTTTGAGCCTGGTGAGATTCGATCTGCCAAATTGCAGGTAACCGGCAGTCAGCAGAAATAGCCTGCAGTACACTATGCCACTGCATCTCTTATAAGGGGTTAGGTTAGGATAATATGTAAGGCCAAGAAAACCAAAGAGAAGATGGTACCATATTTCAGTGATGGGATGAGATGCATATATGACATTTCTTATTTAATAATTTAAAAATAAGAATATTTTATTAATGTAGGAGGCTGCTATTACAGGATGCTCCCAATAGTTACTACAGCAGCCAGCTTGAAATCCTTCCTTGAGCCTTGACAGCCAATTAAGCTGACAACACTCAGACTACCGGATACAAAAGATAACTCCCAAGGAAATCAGTGAAGAACTTTTCAAATAATAGGAGCTTTTATGTTGCTGTTAGCAAACAACAACAAGAACAACATCAACAACCCAATTTACCCTAATTAATTGCAGATTGGTGAGGTGAGGTTTTTTTTGGGGGGGGGAGAATTTACTTTTAGAAAATATCTCTTAATTACTGTGCATTTAATTGCAGGCAATGATGTAGCAGTGTCATGTTTAAGACTGCCAAATTTGTCTTGTAGTAGTGATAGCAGAGGTGGGTTCCGGCTTTTTCTATTGCCGGTTTGCTCAGGGACGCACTTTGGGTGAGCGCAGGCTTCAGACAGTAGCTATAAAAATGCTTCTGTGCATACACAGAAGCAAAAACAAGAAGCAGAAAACATTGAGAGAACCAGTTCAGGGGCGTGGCTGGCCGGGTTACTACCTACTTGGCCGAACTGGGCCAAACCAGTAGGAACTCACCAGTGGTGGGTTGCAGGTGGCGTACCCCAGTACAGGCGTACCAGTGCGTGCCAGGAGCACCAGGTAATGTTCCGATATGGTGCTCCAGAGGGCCCACCTACCCACCCAAGCTCCTTACCTGTATTTGAGCTCTTTGGCACTTCCACGCATGTGCACGGAGCATATGGCCCTTGTGCGATGCTCTACCAAGCAGCTGGAACATCACGGAGGCATTGCAGAAGCATTGCAGAGGCGTTGCAGAGGTAAGGGCGCCTGTGTGCATGTGTGCTGTGCATGTGCATGTGGGGAATGCCGGGCCCTGTTGCACCGTACCGGTTGCACTGGGATCCGGAACCCACCATTGGAACCCACCCTCTGAGTGACAGCAATAATGGTCATAGTAATACTAGTTGAAAATGAACAGATTAAAAGAGTGTGGGATTTCAGAATACAAATTGATCAAGTCTTGGCCCACCAGAAAGTATGATAATTGAGACGACAAAGCCAGGGAATAATAAAAGAATTTGAGAAGATCACAATGTATCAAGATGTGACAATTGAAAGTTGAAAGATTATGACATAAACTGATTGTACTTGTCCCAATGGTTATCAACAAACTGGGTGCATAAAAAAAATCTTGGAATGCACATTGCGCATTGACAAAATTTCCATCTGTCAATTGCAAAAGATCACACTGATTGGATCTGGACATACATTATGCTGATAAGTTACAACATCCTCGGTTCCTCGGAATAACTTGATGGGTATAAAAGCCAATACCACTTAAAGTGCTGCCAGCTGTGGCTTCACATTCTTGTGAACAGAGAATAATAATAAGTGTTTGGGTGCAGTCCCAAAATATCTGGAGCATCACTTGAACACCGTCAGCATTGACAAAATCACCATTAGTCAACTGCGAAAAGCAGCTTTATTTACGACCTACGACAATCACTGTTGAACAACATCTGCCTCTTCCCGATCCTTGGAAAGGACTCAATTGGTGGATTAAAAAAATGCCAAGTCCAGTATAAACATCTGGCAGACTGCAACCAACCACAATAATATTTTTGGATGGAAGGCCATCTTCCTTATGCTGTGGCTAATGTTTTCCTCAAATTGGAAATTACTTTTTATTTCTCGGATCTAATTTTTAAGTTGTAGGCGCTGAAAAGAAACATGGTTTCGGTCAGTGGTGGGTTCCTACCAGTGTTCCTACTGGTGTGTAGCATGAAAGAAACTTGCTTAGAAGCAAGGAAAACAGCTGAGCAGCAGCAATTTAATCTGCCAGCCCTGATCAGCTGAGCTTCAGAAGCTGGAACAAAAGTAAGTATAATAAAAATTATATGAATATAATGATGAGAATAGCTGGGAATTGTAACGAGGTCTACGTCTAGGCCAAAATTAGGCTGATGTGTGTGTGTGTGTGTGTGTGTTTAAAACCACAATGACTATATATGTATACTTTTTTGTTCTATTTTAAAAAAGGAGGAAGATATATGTTAAAATTAAATATGTATACTGAAAAAGAATTATAAATACCATCAACATAAAACGGAGCTAGCTCAGAAGCTGAAATACCCCAACTAAATGAGATGAAGAGCGTGAAGTAGAGGAGGGAGATAAGGGAAGAAGAGAGGGATAAGAGAGAGGGGGGGAAGAGGAGGAGAGAAAGGAGGAGTGGAAAGGGGAAAGGAGAAGGAGAGAGGAAGGGAAAGTAGAGAAGAGAAGGATGACAGATGGAAGAAAGGAGGTAGGGTGGGGGAGAACAGAGGGGGAAGAAAGTGATGGATAAGGTACAAATATGGTGTATGGAGAGCAGAAGAGCCAATAATTGTTTTTGGGAGTTGATGATAAGATGAATTGATGTAAACATTTAATAATACAATGCAATGTTGGCTATGTAATAGTATACATGTGATTATATGTTATGAAAATGATATATAAATGTTTTCTGAGGTTTTCGCGGGTGTTAGTATGTAGGTCTTTGGTTATTCGGGTTTTCTCCCACTTCCATATGAATGAAAATGAAACAAAGGTAAGTATAATCCAGGGGCGGGTGGGAAAATAATGGGCCAATCAAAATCTCCCCATCTCCATCCATGGCAGAGTTTTTGCACTCTGATGAAACCCATCATCTAAGTGAAACTACAGTGAAAATCAGTGGCAAAAAGCAGAGTCATGCACCTTCACTGTGTAGAAGGATGACTTCTCTTCTTGCCCAATAAATAACACATTAATAGACCCATTCCTGGAGACTCACAGCAATTTGAATATATTCCTTCTCATAGATCCTATAGCTAGACTGTGACTTCCATTACTTTGATTTACATGCTAAATTTTGTTGTGATGTGACCATTTGAAGATTTACTTTTATCACATGCCCAAAGCCAAAATTGATTATTTATTTAATTTATATATGTACTCCCTAACCACCCATCTCCCTTGAATGCAAATGACTCAAATTACATACAATTTGATATTTGCAATTACGTAGTTTAGGCCATGATGGTATGATGCAGGTGACATCCTGATTTCCACAGGATGATTATGGTGAGAATAACATAATCCTTGGAATAGGAGATGTCAGCATGTTTCCCCCTTAATCTCAGGAAAATGAAAGCAGAAAGCTATTACCAAGGCTTCTGGCTGTGCAATCCTTCTTGCTGGATTTAAACCAGATTTGTTTAATGTTCAGTTGGCTAACAGCTGGTCTTAAATGGTAAATAACAACAGTTGATTAAAATATCCTTACTCCATTAGTGCCCTCTATTACAGTTTAAGTACAAAGTCTACCCAAACAGCAACAAAATCCCTGCTTTCTAAGCCTGTAAACTACGTCATTGTATTACCATTTACATAATTTGCTATTACAAAGGGCCATGCATTATTTAATGCTGATTTGGGGACAATGTAGAACAGCGGTGTCAAACTTGATTTCATTGAGGGCTGCATCAGGGTTGCGTTTGACCTCAGAAGGCTAGAGTGGGCATGGCCAAGGTGGGTGTGGCCATCTTGACATCACTCATGTCCGAGAGGGCTGTGATGGCCCGAGCGCACTGCCAGCAAAAACAGGCTCCTGAGCTCCGTTTTCGGCTGCGACAGCCTCCCGCAAACATCTCCCAGCAAAAACAGAGCTCCGGAGGGCCACCCGCGAGCTCCATTTTCACTGGCAGAGTCACTGCGGCTGGTCCCTCTCTGCTTTCATGGCAGCTCCACAGGCCAGATCTAAGCAGCCCATGGACCAGAACCTGCCCCCTGGCCTTGAGTTTGACACCCCTGATATAGAACACTAAAACCAAGAAATAAGATCATTGATTTTTTTTTTTTAGGAATTGTTTCTTGTGTTAAAATATATTCTTTTGAACAGTTCACGCCCTTAAATGTGTGCCTAAACACAAGAAGGAGAAAGCTCTGTCTGTTTTCCAATTGCCAAAATATTACCATTACCGACCTTGGCAACAATAGCTAGAGTTTCAAACTGACATATGGATTTCTCCCGTGTTTGGGGTTTCTGCCATCTGGACAGGCAAAGCTTGATGTGAATTTCCTGTAGCAGCTAGAAGGAAATTACATTTTTAACAGTGCATTTGTTCAGAGGCTGGTTCTCTTAGATGGTGGGCGTGTGGGAAGGCAAACCAACCTCTCAAAATAACTTTATGTTTATATGTGCTCCAGCAAAATCTGTCATCTGTCATCCTAAACTTGCCAATACTCAGGGACGCTTGTTTACTGTTTAAAGTTAGGATCCCACTTAAAAAGTGACATACAACCAGTTTCTCTTAGTGTCCCATATTCATGTGACCATAATCTGGACACAACTAGCTCATGCTTACATAATCAACATCACATAATCTCTATTTGCAACCTTCCCAGCTGGCTTCTGACAAGGAAAGTCAATGGGGAAGCCAGCAGGAGGTTGCAAGTTGTGGTCATGTGATGTCTCCCTTAATGACCATGTGTGATTCACTTGAAGTCTGTGGCAAAAAAAGAGCTACAATCAGGTCTGGTTATGTGATGCCTTCCTTAATGACTGCATTGCTTAATGACAAATTATGGCCATAAATTGAGGATTTGCTGTATCTCTCCTCTTACTTTCCCCAGGATAACAACTTTATGAATTCTAAGAGAGAATGGCCTGAATTTATTTGGCTGGCTTCCATGTTTTAAGCAGGATTTGCAATCTCCCCTTTTCTAATCCAACACTTTAACTACTACATCAAAGTTGCTCTTAATATTTAAGATTTTTAAAGTGTTTGTTCTGCCTTTGGGTTTCTGGCTCAAGGCTCACTGGGATTATCCCCACATCCTAGCAGCAGTGAATTTCTTAAGTCTACAATTCATCACTGTGATTTCTAACTTGCTGTGGCCATTGCCAGTGTGTGTATAAGAAGCAGGTGGTCATAATGATTCTGAAAAAGATCTGCTTTTTTGTGTATTTCATTCCCCCAGAGATTAGAATGGCCCCCATTCTAACACTTTTCCAGAAGGCGCTGAAGACTTGGTTCTGCCAGTGGGCCTGGGGAATGCAGAGTGGGATGAAGCCCGTTAAATGGCTCGTGTGATATATTGTCGCCAGGGTGGGGAGTTATTTTATTATATTATTTCATTAATTTATTATTCTCTCTTTTATTAGTTTTATTGCTTTTCATATTATTTTATTATATGTATATAATTGTGTGTGTGTGTGTTTGTGTGTGTGTGTGTGTTTTGTCAAAGCACCTAGTATATCCAAATATGGGAGGGAGCATACTGCTTCACTTTTGCCTTTCAGCTCCACCCTGGGAGCCTTACAGGCTGAAACCATCTTTGTATTACATTTTTTTGCTGATAAATAAATGAAGAGAGACTATTTCAAGCTGTTTAGCTCTCTTCAGCTAGAGTAAAGGGAAGCAGTATGCTCCCTCCAGTGGTGGATTCTGGATCCTGTTGTAAAAAGTATTGTGCAACGGGGCCCGGTGTCCTCCACATGCATGTGTGCAGCACACCTGCATACATGCTCATGCATCCTTACCTCCACGATGCCTCTGTGATGCTCCAGATGCTCGGCAGAGTGTTGCGCAGGCGCCGTATGTTCCGTGAATGTGCGTGGAAGCACCGAAGAGATGAAATACAGGTAAGGAGCTCGGGTGGGCGGGTGGGCCTTCTGGAGCACCATACCGGAACGGTACTCAGTGCTCCCGGCAGACACCACTACACCCTTACCGGGACATACCACCTGTAACCCACCACTGGCTCCCTCCCATATTTGGACATACCAGGTGATTTGACAAAACAGCTGATCATTCCCCTGGTTCAGCTGATAAGGGAGGAGAGCTTTTGGCTTAGAGGTTCATATAATTGCCTAAAATGTAAAATAGCCCAAGTTCAAATCCCAGTAAGGGTATGGCTAGCTGATGAGAGCTAAATAGCTTGAAATAGATGTATACTAGTCTCCCTTCATTTATTTATCAGCAAAAAAATTATATATATAATTATATATAATTATATATATATATATATATATATATATATATATATATATATATATATATATATATATATATATATATATATATATATATATATAGTGTGTGTGTGTAATACAATACAATAGCAGAGTTGGAAGGGACCTTGGAGGTCTTCATGTATGTATGTCATATAGTCATGTATGTATGTATGTATGTATGTATGTATGTATGTAAGTAATTTCTGTAAGCCTCCTTGAGTCCCATGTGTGAATAGGCAGCAATATACATTTCCATATAAATGAATAAAATAAATATTTTCAAAATAACTGAGGAAGAGATAATTCTATGCAAATTGACTAATGTATAGGGGATCCTATATGGCATGACAGTATTTTAAAAATTGAGATAAATGTGAGCTGGGTCTGACAATGATGCAAAATATATAAACTCAGTATTCATAATGAAAGTAAGTACTGTAGCAGATGCTCCAGAGGTAAATTAGTGGCATAGCTAGGATTTAATTTTTCCCAAAATTCTCAAGGTTCCTCCTGGCTTATTGCTAAAAATGGAGGACCTGCGAGTTTCATATAATGCAAATTACTGCAATTTTATAGCTTACACTTTAACAAAAGATGGAAAATTGAAGTCTGCAAATAGTATCTTTCCCATACCGGTTCTTCTTCTTTTTTTTTTTTTTGATAGGCTGAGGGTTCTGTACTTCCAAAACATGGAATATTTTCCTTTTTTGGCACTCTTACAGATGCTACAGTGCTTCTCTGACCTGCTAGGGCAGGGTTGACAAAAAAGTCCCAAAACGTCATGTGACGCTGCCGTGACAACATTATTTTGACATCTGTGTGCTAGGGCAAACCAAGTAGATTTGCTTTCTGAAGAGAAAGATCTGAGGGTCTTTTGATGGGACAAAAGAAATCAGAGACGTTTTTGCCTCTGCTGTCATAGTTGTTCTGGCCTAGGCTTCCCAAGAGCATGAAGCAAACTCCTGGTCTCGACAAAAACCCCTTCTATTAATTGACTGGATTCTGCTCACTCACATGCAGCAAAGTCTTTCAAGGGAGGATTTAGTCACAGACATTATCTGGCTTGGAGAACTGCCAAGCCGATATCTGCAAAACTTGGCAAGGAGTCTTGGAGAGTCACAAACCAATTAAGCAAACTAATAGTCTCCTGCAAACTCCACTTCCCTTTAGCTCCTCTTTTATTTCCTCTGGGAGGGGCCATTCATTGTCCACCTCTAGCCTTGCTCCCAAGTTGACCCCTGTTCTTTAGCTGTTCCCTTTGTCTGGCAACTCTGCACATGCACAAACTTGGAACAGGCTCCAGCTGTTCGTCTGCCTCACAGATGTCTGACTCTGAAGGCAGCTGATAACTGGCGTACAGCTCTGGCCCCCTCTCTGCTTCCAATGCAGAGCCCTATCAGAGCTTTCCACGATTGACCCATGTTCCTCCCCAACCTCCTCACTGTCTGAATCTGCTGTTAGCTGTGCTGGCTGCTGGCGGGCCACAACAATAGTCAATTTACTGTGAATCAGAGAAGGAGGTTGAAGACACACTACTACTTAATGAAAGAACAACTCATCAAGATTGTTCTGACCAGATGTTCCTTTAACCAAAGCTGGAAAAATCAGGAATGCCCTGAATCCATGAGAACAAAAATGTAGGTGTGTTGATCGCCAGAAGCAAAGCCTGAGAATCCATCTTAGAAAAGGAAAAATGAAACACAGGTAGTCCTTTACTTATAATCATTTTATAGTGACCGTTCAAAGTTACAATGGTACTGGGGAAAAAAGACCTATGAGCAGTTTTTACACATGGCCCTTGCAGCATCCCATGATCACATGATCAAAATTCAGGTGCTTGGCAACTGGCATGTACCATATTTTTCAGACTATAAGATGCACTGGAATATAAGACACACCATGATTTTGAAGAGGTAAATTTTTTAAAAAGCTTTTTGCACTCTGCAGGACTCCCAAGCACTCTACAGGCCTCGTTTTTTGCAAGAAAAATGGGGGCATACAGAGCTTTAGGAGGCCTGCCTGGGGGCTGGAGTGAGGGGTTCCAAAAATGAACAAAAAATAGCCCATTTTTTACAAAAATGGGTCATTTTTTGCAAAAGAAAAAGGACATGCAGAGTTTTGGGAGGTTTGTAGAACCTCCCTAGGAGATGGGGGGAGGCAAAACAGCCTGTTTGTTTGCTCTTTTTTGCTCTCCCCAGCCCTCAGGAGCACTTTGCAAGACTCCCAAACCCACTGAATGTCCATTTTTGCAAAGGGGGCGGGGTTTCAGGAGGCGAAAAATGTTGTATTCAGTGTATAAGAGGCAACCAGATTTTCAGCCTCTTTTTTCAGGGAAAAGAGTGCATCTTATACTCCAAAAATATAGTACTTATAACAGTTGTTCTGTTCCAGAGTCACGGGATTACCATTTGTAAACTTCCCAGCCAGATTCTGAGAAGAAATGCCAATGGGGCAAGGCAGATTCGCCTAATGACCACATGGCTCATTTAACAATGGCAGCGATTTGCTTAACCAACTGGACAAAACAGTTTATAAAATGGGGCACAGCTCACTTTAAACACCACTTTTCTTAGCAAGGGAAGTTGTGGTTGTAAATTGAGAATTACCTGTAATGAAACTCATTGAAATGATCTAAACCAGAATGAAATCAAATGGAGGAGGGTCACGAGAGAGGTCAGTTGTAAATATATTTCAGAACCTTGATCAGATTTCTGAAATTCACCCCTCATAAATCCTTGTTTGTGATAATCCTGTTGCCTTGGCTCTTGTAACATCAGTCTGATGACATTTACTATCCTGATGTATGACTTATGTCCTGTTTTCCCCTCATATATTTTAGCTCTTGTTTTTCCCTTGCTCGATTTGGACAATCTCCTGTCTTTTGATTCTGGGCAGTTTATTTATCACCTCCTGCTCTTTTTTGTTTTCTCATTGTAAGTAGGCAGGATGGGCAGCATATGGTCAGTAGCAGAATATACCATATTTTTTCGGACTATAAGACACACTGGAGTATAAGACGCACCATGATTTTGAAGAGATAAATTTATTTTTAAAAAGTTTTTGCACTCTGCAGGCCTCCCAAACCATCTGGATGCCTCATTTTTTGCACAAAAAAGGGCATGCAGAGCTTTGGGAGCTTGTAGAGTGCTCCTGCGGGCTAGGCTGGTGGTGGCAAAAACGAACAAAAAATTGCACATTTTCTGCAAAACAAGCCATTTTTTTGCAAACAAAAGGCCATGCAGAGGGTTTAGGAGGCTTGTAGAGTGCTCCTGAGGGCTGGGGTGGGGGGATGGCCATTTTCTACTGTTTTATCCCTCCCCAGCCTTCAGGAGAAATTTGCAAGCCTCCCCAACCCTCTGTACATCCATTTTTGCAAAGGGGGCAGGGTTTTGGTAGGCAAAAAAAAAAACTGTATTCAGTGTATAAAACACACCCAGATTTTCACTCTCTTTTTTGAGAGGAAAAGGTGCTTCTTATATTCCAAAAAATACATTAGCTAATATGAACCCTGGTGGCGTAGTGATTAGAGTGCAGTACTGCAGGCTATTTCTGCTGCCTGCCGGCTGCCTACAATTTGGCAGTTCAAATCTCACTAGGCTCAAGGTTGACTCAACCTTCCATCCTTCCAAGGTGAATAGTATAGTCTTTATTGTCATTGTACAAAATAAATACAATGAAATTGGTTTTAGCCTCACTGGTGCAAAATTATAGCAGAAACAAAAAAAGGAAAAAAAAACAACTAAAAATCTGACAGCCCAAGGATAGAAACTATTTTTAAACCTATTTGTTTGGCTGGCTATACTTTGATGTCTTCTGCCCGATGGTAGAAGTGCAAAGAGACACTGATCAGGGTGTGAATCATCTCTGAGTATCTTAGTGGGTAAAATGTGGAGCTAAATTGTTGGGGGCAATATGCTGACTCTGTAAAACTGCTTAGAGAGGGCTGTAAAGCACTGTGAAGTGGTATATAAGTCTAAGTGACATTGTGATTGCTAACTCATTGAAAACAGCACACCTCTGATTCAATTCTTGGAGTTTGAGTTTGAAATTAAAGTTCTGTGACCATTCTGAATCGCTTGGATGGACATTGTTTTAGATCAATACAGAGCAACATTTGGCAAGGATTTTGAATAACATCCCTTGGGGTACTTCAGCCTGACTTCCATAATATCACTTCACTTCAACAATGGACTTGAACCCCAAACACATGTAAATCCAGCTGCAGGCTGTCATTCATTTTGCTTAGTAGGAAACAAAGCCTCAGTCATAGCCGGTATTGATTTCCTTGTGAAGAAGACAACTCAGTTTCCCTGGATAGATATAAGAACAAACAATGTCAGTTTGGCATGATGTTACAGTTTTCATCTTAATGGGATTTACTAGTTTGAAGTTGGGCAGGAATAATCACTCCTATTCCATATTAATCTTCTCTTGACAGTCTTTCCTAATAGTATCATTTTTAAACTTCTAGGGTAAATTTAACCTTTAGTGTTAAATCTCTAACTGCAGATCATCCATCTTCACAATGTCATTGCACACTGTCAACATCAAAAGTGTATGTGTGTGTGTAAGTCTGATGGTGGGAAAAATGGGTGGAAGAGTTATGTAATATAAAGTTTGGATTAAAGACCAAAAGCTTAAGAACAGTAGGAAGTAGTGAGTCTAGGAGTAGAAGTCAGATCCAAGATCCAACAATTGAATGATTAAGGACAAGCAGCTAACATGAACAGCTGAAATATACCAGCAGCCAAGGGGATTTAGGTACATTGAGATCCACTAGATCAGGGAAGTCAAACTGGTCACCCATCACATAACGACAATGTGTCATTACAGGTTTGACACCCCTGATCTAAACCATTTATTATTTTCCAAAACCAAGTTCTTTTTTGCTTTCCATTCATCCCAAAATTTAAACCCTTAAATCTTTTTTCGCTACGAATTGAAGGAGACTCACAGATATTTTCAGCCTTGTTGACCCAAAAGTTCCTAATAGCCAAAAGAATTGCACTTAAACAATTTGCAAAAGTGTTTGAAAAAAGAAGTTTGCAAACCCAGGGTTCTTCTGAAAGTATTACTTGTGGTTTGAGCAAGATGGTTATTTCCTCATCTGCCAGAGCTCTGAACTAGAGGTGAAATTCAGCAGGTTCTGACAGCTTCTGGAGAACCAGTAGCAGAAATTTTGAGTAGTTCGGAGAACTGGCAAATATCACCTCTGCTGGCCCCTGAGTGGGGCGTGAATGGAGATTTTGCAGTATCCTTCCCCTGCCACGCCCATCAAGCCACGCCCACAGAACTGGTAGTTCAAAAGTTTGAATTTCACCACAGCTCGAACCCACCAAAAACTGCTTTGTTGAGAATTCCTCGCAAGGACAATCTGTCAGGAGCATTTATAGATGATCTCTTCTTATCCAGAGATGGATTCTAAAATGTTGGCTCTGCTTTTAGTGGAGCCATTTTCAACTTGCCATTTCTTCCCCAGAAGTCACTCCAATATTAAGACACACTTGTTCATCACTAAATCATTGTCTGTCATTGTTTCTATTTTGCCTGGATTCTTCTTCAGTCAATGGACATGTTGCTTCCTATGTGCCAACAAGAGCCTGGCAGGCTAATTAGTGAGTCATTTCATTAAGATTTTGCAGTAATTGCTTTATTAGGTTAAGCTTCAGTAAACTCCAGATAATGTTTGCATTCATTCAGAGCTGGAAAGAAACAAGAATGGCTTTTAAAAAAATCTTACCATGCAATGTGAATATTTGCGTGTATGAGTGTATGTG
This sequence comes from Thamnophis elegans, assembly GCF_009769535.1. Taxonomy (NCBI): domain Eukaryota; kingdom Metazoa; phylum Chordata; class Lepidosauria; order Squamata; family Natricidae; genus Thamnophis; species Thamnophis elegans. Next base: position 81,980,954 of record NC_045545.1, read on the forward strand.
TGTGTGTGTGTGTGTGTGTGTGTGAGAGAGAGAGAGAGAGAGAGAGAAAGACAGACAGACAGACACAAACACACACGCACACAAACAAACAAACACAAAGAGAACATTTATTTGTTTTTCTTTTTGAAGAACTAAAAGTTCTTGGGTGAGTCAGATAAAACCAATTATCGGATGCAGGTAACAAAGCATGAAATGTCACAACTCTCTAGCTGCATCATCCATAGAGGAGGCAGAATTTCTTATTTCAAGAGATCAGACCAGACAATTTGATGGGTATTAAATGATGAAATAAGGTCTTGCAGTTTACTTTGATCAGTTGCAAGCAGAAGTAAATGTGTTTACTAATTTTGGATTTTAATTTTTAAAACATATTTATTCGGTTGCACTTCAATGCTGCTCACACCAGCTTCTAAAACTGGTTGACATTTTTAATTCTTGTATTGCTCTGACAAGGTGACTGTGGGGAAGCAAAAGCAGATTGAACAGAGGTAGCTTTACTCATTCATTTCAAGATGCATACGCTGCCTCTTAGGTAGCACCTTCACCAGAAGACCTTGGCAAAAATGGGGGAGGGGGAATCAACATTATAGTACTCATTATCTTTATATGAATCAAAACATCAGGCAAATCTCAAAACAACTGAAGCTTTAAATCATTAAAATCAGGGCACTCTGAATCAAGACTGAACGGCACATCATAATTATTAATTAAAATTAGCTTGAGATGTATAACGTCTGTGAGGGTTGCAGTTGTAGCACTTTGGAAAGGAGGAGTTAAAGAAGCCTGTCTTACTGAGCAACATATATGAACAACTGACAGAGTAGAACAATGTTGGAATTTGCTATTAGGAGTTGTCTACTGGCTCTGCTGCTTCAAAGAAGGATTGGTTCAATAGAATAGAATAGAATAGAATAGAACAGAAGGGAATGGAATGGAATAGAATAGAATAGAACAGAAGATAATGGACTGGACTGGACTGGACTGGACTGGACTGGACTGGACTGGATTAGATTAGATTAGAATTGAATTGAATTGAATTGAATTGAATTCTTTATTGGCCAAGTGTGAGTGGACACACAAGGAATTTGCTTTTTGTGCATATGCTCTCAGTGTACATAAAAGAAAAGATATGTTCATCATGAATCGTAAGGTACAACAGTTAATGATAGTCATAGGGTACAAATAAGCAATCAAATCATACTATGAAACAATCAATATATATCATAAGGATACAAGCAACAAAGTCACAGTCATACAGATAAGTAGGAGGAGATGAGTGATAGGAACGATGAGAAAATTAATAGTAATAGTAATACAGACTTGGTAAACTGTTTTATAGTATCGAGGGAATTATTTGTTTAGCACAGTGATGGCGTTCGGGGGGGGGGAACTGTCCTTGTGTATAGTTGTTCTGGTGTGCAGTGCCCTATAACATCGTTTTGAGGGTAGGAGTTGAAACAATTTATGTCCAGGATGTGAGGGGGTCTGTAAATATGTTCACAGCCCTCTTTCTGACTCGTGCAGTGTACAGGTCCTCAATGGAAGGCAGCTTGGCGGTAATTGTTTTCTCTGTGGTTCTAATTATCCTCTGAAGTCTGTGTCTGTCTTGTTGGGTTGCAGAACCAAACCAGACAGTTATAGAAGTGCAAATGACAGACTCAATTATTCCTCTGTAGAAGTCAATTGGAAGTCTTTGGGGTCAATGGTTATTAGCCTTGAAGGTTATGTGATTGCATGTGTAGGTATCTCTGGGGAGATGCTGGGAGACTTATTTGTGCAACTAGGTTGATCATTGTAAAAGAGATTGGGGACTAGATGGGTCAGAGATCTTGTCTAGCAGGACACTTCTTGTGATCTTATATTCTTAAGATTAGACAATGGTTAGCAGGCACCCTAGGAGTTTTAAAAATATGCATAGACACCTTTATATAATGGCTACTATAATGGAGTATATGGCCACTTACAGAAAACATGGTAAGGCTATGTCCAATCATTTCCCCTACCACTGACCCCAACCCCAACCCTACCCAATCAAAATGTTTAATTGCACTTAGCAATCTTTTTGTAACAATTATTATATTTTAAACATAGGGATTACATATGCGCCTTGGACATCTTCATAAATAATGGGGATACACAAGATCAACATTGGTAAGACTACACTTTGAATATTGCATCCACTTTTGGTCGCCATGATATAAAAAAAAAGATGTTGAGACTGTAGAAAGAGTGCAGAGAAGACCAACAAAAATGATTACGAGACTGGAGGGTAAAACATGTGAAGAACAGTTGCAGGCATGTAATAAAAAGAAGGACTAGGAGTGAGCCTGCTGGTGTTCCAATATCCAAGAGGTTTTCAGAAAGAAGAGGGAGTCAAGCTATTCTCCAAAGCACCTGAAGGCAGGACATGAAGCAATGGATGGAAACTAATCAAGGAGAGAAATAACCTGGAACTAAGAAGAAACCTCCTGACAGTGAGAACAATTAATCAATGGAACAATTTGCCTCCAGAAGTTGTGGATGCTCCAGTACTGGATATTTTGAAGAAAAGATTGGCTAACCAATTGTCTGACATGGTATAGGGTTTCTTGCTTGAGTAGGGGTGTGTGGCATGGACTGGAAGACCTACGAGGTCCCTCCCAACTCTGTTATTTGGTTATATACGCAGAATGTCTGTTCTTTTAACATAATTGCTTTAGGAGATGCCAGTTCTTCTTCAGATTGGAAAAAAAATAATCACATAATATTCTGAGTAATAAGGTTTTTCATGAGAATGTATCAGCCCAGGGGTATCATCTTCTTTAGTCTTTCTATATAAGTACTTTACACAGAGAGGATAGGAGGACCCAAAACAGATCAAAGGCTCATCCAGTATCCCATAATGTCACAGTAGAATACATGGTACTGCAGAACATACAGGTAAAATATGGGGATAATCAACCTCTTCTTGTCTTCCCATAATAAATATTCAGAAGCAACTTGATGCTGTTCTTGTACATATCACAAAGCCATAATAACTACTAGCTGCGTTGTCCACAATGTCAGAATTTCTTGGTGTCTACTTGCCACATCTGCCTTACAAAAAAGATTTTAGTGTTTTTTTAATTGAAAAAAACAAAACAAAACAAAACAAAGTATCAGCAAAGTACTTTCCTCTTGATATCCAAGAATGTCTTCGGGGCACAAGCTGTCCCCAAACGTTTTCTTAGAAAATAAAAATAATGGATATGATGCAGTATAGCAATTTCCTTGGATATGTGACAACCTTCCTCCCAAGGGACACAAATAAGTATGGATGTTAAGAGAGCACCTTCTAAGCTCCCTTCACAGCAATGATTTTTGTGCAAAAGTTCAGAACGTGTTCTCCAAAGATAAGTTCACTAGCCTGAAAAAGTTGGAGTTTTGTTGCTAATCTGATTAATGTTAACTTTGCCATTGTCTCAGCAATTTTAGAAGAGAACTTAAGGGTCAAATCCAAAACCTTCTACCTAGCATGCTTCTATTTTACTTTTGTTATCATTCCAAAGTTCTTTGAGGCAATAATAAATGTTAAGGACTTGTGATTTGAAGTAATTCATTTTAAAAATAAACATGTCTTGTGTTCTGACCTAGGCTTCCCAAGCAGCATGAAGCCGATAAATCCCTTTTATTTAATTGACAGTGAATTCCTCTCCAGCAAAGTCTTTCAAGATAGTTCACAATTACTGACCTTTATCAGGCTTGGAGAGTGGCCAGGACGATATCTTTTAGATGCCGCAATACTTGGCAAGAATGCAGAAATCAATTGTCTCCTGCAAACATCCCTCCCTTTTCGCTCCTCTTTTATTTTCTATGGGAGGAGCCATTCACTGTCCACCTGTGGCTTTACTCCTAAGTTGACCCTTGTTTCTTAGCTGTTCCCTCCATCTGGAAGCTCTGTGCATGCACACGCTGGGAACAAGCTCCAGCTGTTCATCTGCCTCACTGATATCAGACTCCAAAGGCAGCTGATAACTGTCAGATGGACCTGGCCCCATCTCTGCCTCCAATGTAGAGAATTCATCAGAGCCTTCCAGGACTGGCCCATGTTCCTCCCCAACCTCCTCACTGTCCAAATCTGCTGCCAGCTCCTATGGCCACTGGTGGGCCACAACAGCTAGTCTACTTAATTTTCCCATGGTGAAATGGCCCTGGAATTTTTCAGCTACAGGCTTTTAGGGTACCAGCCTTTTCAGGAGTGCTTGGTGGAGAAACACACCACAAGATCTCCAGAAAAGTCAACAAAATCATGAAAGCCTGTCCAGGCTTCTTTATGTTCCATTTTATATTAAACAAAAGAAGGATTATTCTGAGTTTCTTTCCCATGCTTGCTTCAGTTCTGTTTAATCTTTTTTTTGCAAGTCCTTCCTTAAAGGCTCTCTCATATATTTCGCAAGATTATTTATTCCTTTACATAAATAAATTTGTGAAAATCCTTACTAAGACATCATGTAGGATCCAGAACTCAGATTTTGAAACTCATCTCCGTAACTGTATGAATTTATTTTTAGAAAAAGTACCTGTGAGCATCTAGATTGCCTGGCATTAAAGTAGATACTTGATTATATGTCTATGATGAGCTTCATCACATTCGTCAATGTAATCATTGTTTCCTTTTAACATTTAAATTGTCATCATAAACAATGATTTAGCCAGGTTCCCATCTCACCTCAACCCTTAGTCATGTTGGGAGTCCTGCTCAACTTATCTAGGATTTTTTTCTGCATCAACATGAAACTGATGATAAAACTGAGCCGCAGATCATGTGGATTTATGACGTTTGTTTGCAGACAATTCTGCCTAGTTTATCACTTAACACACTATACAAAATTAAAATCACAATAAAGTTTCAGAAATAGTAAATGAGCATCAGAATAAAGTGTGTCTTCAGCTAGTTGGGCAATGAAACATCCAACAACCAAGCAAACAACCAAGGCCAGAGCACCAAGGACTCCACAGTTCAGTCTTGAGCTGCATTATATTCTCTTCTATTGAGTGGGTGGGTGGGTGGGTGGGTGGGAGGGTGGATGGATGGATAGATAGATAGATAGATGATAGGTAGGTAGGTAGGTAGGTAGGTAGGTAGGTAGGTAGATAGATAGATAGATAGATAGATAGATAGATAGATAGATAGATAGATAGATAGATAGATGGATAATATCCTGAAAGCGTCAAGTTGATCACTGCAAAGCCTAAAATGAGCTTTAGGCTGATCCATAAGACCAGCAAATATTGCTGAATATCTACAGACTCAACTCATTCATATGTTAGCTTTTCCAATACTTATAACCTGTATTTGTTGACAGGCGTATTCATATATGCAGAACAATCATGTCTTTCAAAACTAGCATAAGAGCTGAATGGGCTGTATGCTCTAAGAAGTTGTTGGTTCCCTATTTTCCGAAAACACCACTGAAGGTCGATATTACTGTTCAAACACTTAAAAAATAGTGGGATATATCTATTCTCATCGTCATGAAGAGAAGTTCAGAAGGGCAAAAAAAAAAAAAAAAAAAAGGAAGACTCCTGGAATGAACTGCCAATTCTTTTGGTTGAATCATTGAATGCTTCTCCTTGTCTTGCCAAAAGAAACCTTTGTGAAGCTGCACCACAGACTAAAACATTCTTCCCACTCTACAGAATAATGTAATTATAATTACTATCCATGTAAATTATTAATAACGGAGCCACTAATACTTCAGTCTGACCTTTTGTTCTCCCACAATTATAAATGCTAACACAGAGTTGAGATTGCCTAATGATAATATAGTGGAAAATGCTTGATGATTACTAGAGTGGCAGCATTTATCTCTATTTAAGTTTTCAGCTTATCCAGGATAAATATAACAAGACAATGTCAATTTTCTCCCCACAAGGAAGAAAAGATGGGAAGATGCTAACACATTCTGTAGGCAATGCCTACAGAAAACATATGGCAATCATTGGATGGAACGTACTGTTGTGGCCTGCCAGCAGCCAGTGGATCTGGCAAAAGATTTGGACAGTGAGGAGGAACATGGGCCAGTCCTGGAGTCTGGGGAAGGCTCTGACGAGGGCTCTGCATCAGAGGCAGAGATGGGGCCATGGCCATCTGACAGTTATCAGCTGCCTTCGGAATTGGATATCAGTGGGGCAGAAGAACAGCTGGAGCCAGTTCCCAGTGGGCGGATGCACACAGTTGCCAGATGAAGGGAGGAGCTAAGGAACAAGAGTCAACTTAGGACTAAAGCTACAGGTGGACAGTTAATGGCCCTTCCCATAGGGAATAAAAGAGGAGCGAATGGGGAGAGGTGTTTACAGGAGACAGAGCTGCTAGGAGAAGCAGCTGCTCTTCTGGTTTCCAGCTCACGTGTGCACACTCCAGTTTTGGCCCTTGGTGGCGAAAAGGTTCACCAACACTGGGCTAAACCAATTTTGTTGTATACATGATGTACAGTAAAGGCTTTGAAACAGGAAGGAGCTGAAAATCTCAATAAAAATATGATCAGGAGTTGAGCGTGGAATGGATCAAATATGCAAGTTCCGAATATGAAGCGGAAGAATGAAATTGACCAATTTCCATTATAAGAGATGGTCTACAATCTCACCATTTTTCAAGGAGAACTTTCAAGAATCTTTTGGAAATCCTGTGCCTCATTCATAGGGAACCAGAGGAACATGGCATGAGGGTTCAATGAGAGATTGGGAAAAATATAACAAATCAAAAAGAGAAGAAACCAGAAGCAGTAATACATTAATAAAGAGGGAAAGAATATACCCAGATACTGTACAGGAGGTTAATCTATAAAGGTACTAACCTAATTGGGCCAGCTAAACTGAAGAATGACACAACAGCCAACAAACTGGAAGAAGCAAGTGTACATACCAATAGCACTTAGACTTATATACCACTTTGTAGTGCTTTTACAGCTCTTTCTAAGCAGTGTACAAAGTCAGCATATTGTCCCCAACAATCTGGGTCCTCATTTTACCCACCTCAGAAGGATGGAAGGCTGAGTCAACTTTGAGCCGGTGAGATTTGAACTGCTGAACTGCAGCTAGCAGTCAGCTGAAATAGCCTGCAGCGCTGCACTCTAACCACTGCACCACCTTGGCTCTATACCAAAGAATACCAAAGAAAGAAGACTTAACAGAATGTGCAAAGTTTTGTACAATTAATTCCTTAATTTCTCATGCTTGTGAAACAATGTTCAGGATGATCTAACTCAGATTAGGGCCCTACATAGAAAGGGAAACATTCCTGATGGTTTTTAGAAAAGGCTGAGGAACAAGAGACATTATTCTTGATGCACACTGAGTAATTGAGAAATCCAAAGAATAGCAAAAAGACATTTACTGATGATGGGAAGGCCTTCAATTGTGTTAACCATGTCAAGCTGTGGAATATCCTTAAGTAGGAATCTCAGAACATCCTCATAAAAAGTCTGTACATAGGACAGCAAGGAAGTCTGGGCAGAAAACAATGAAGTAGATTGTCTCAAAGGTGCTTTTTCAAGAAGCAACTGAACTTCCTTGTTTTTCTTTGAAGACATTTCATTTGTCATCCAAGAAGCTGGAACTGGGCATGGCTATTCTAGTGAAGAGAAGGACCGGGGGAGACAGGATAGCAATGTTGTAATATTTGAGGGGCTGCCACAGACAGGAAGGGGTCAAGCTATTTTCCAAGGCACCTGAAGGCTAGACAAGGAATAATGGATGAAAACTGATCAAGGAGAGAGATTCAACCTAGAAATAAGGAGAAATTTTCTGACAGTGAGAACAATCAACCAATGGAACAGCTTGCCACTGGAAGTTGTGGGAGCTTCATCACTCGAGGCCTTCAAGAAGAGATTGGACATCTGTCAGAAATGTGTAGGTGGGGTCTCATGCTTGGGTCGGGGGGTGGCTAGATGACCTAAAACGTCCTTTCCAACTCTATTAATCTGATACAATCTATTACAAGCTTCTTCAGCTCATTCTCATACCAATTTCGTTGTATTTAAGTACAATGACAATAAAGATTATATTTACTTATTCAATGAAATAGATTGGTGCTTGGTTGGCGAAGGAATGAAGTAAGGCTATATATTCTCTCCTTATTTATTCAATCTATATGCAGAATATAGATTGAGAGAAGCTGGAGTGGAAGATGTATGCAATTTTATATTTGGAGAAAAAAAGCATCAATAATCTTTATTGGGATTTTGATAGCCAAAATGCAAATCAATTGCAAGCTTTAGTAATGAAAGTCATGGAGCACTGTGAAAATTGGGACTACAGTTAAATATAAAGATAATCAACCAGCCTTAGAACTGACCATGAAGACATTGAAATGGTGGATTGCTTTTCCCTTTTCAGATCACCTATCAACAATAAAAGAACCAGCAGTCAAGAAATTCATTCCAGATTAACACTTGATACGGTGGCAGTGAAGATCTTGGAGAAGATGCTGTGACGTGTTTATATGTATTGTACAAAAAATTAGAATTGTGCAGTCATTAGTTTTCTTTGTGCTACTCTACAAATGTAAAAGTTGGACATTAAAGAAATGGAAAGCAAAGGAGATGGAGGTGACTCCTGAGAATACCAGATAACAAACTTATTATAAATCAAGTCAATTTGGAATTCTCATTTGAAGCACAAATGAACAATCTCAAACTATAAGAGCCGAGGTGGTGCAGTGGTTAGGGTGCAGTACTGCAGGCCACTTCAGCTGACTGTTATCTGCAGTTCAGCGGTTCAAATCTCACTGGCTCAAGGTTGACTCAGCCTTCCATCCTTCCGAGGTGGGTGAAATGAGGACCCAGACTGTGGGGGCAATTTGCTGACTCAATTTGCTAAAAATTTGTAAACCGCTTAGAGAGGGCTGAAAGCCCTATGAAGCGGTATATAAGTCTAATAAATAAATAAATAAATAAATAAATAAATAAATAAATAAATAAATAAATAATATTTTGAACACATATATAGACCTAGCTGCTTAGAGAAGTCCATAATTTTGGGAAAGATGAATAGAAGGTGAAGAAGCATCCAGCACAGTGGTGGGTTGCAGGCGGTACGCCACAGTACGGGTGTACTGGAGCCTTCCCAGAGCACTGGATACCGTTCCGATTCGGTGCTCCAGAGGGCCCGCCCGCCCACCCGAGCTCCTTACCTGTCTTTTAAGGCTTCCATGCTTCCACGCATGTGCATGGTACATACAGCGCCTAGTGAAAGCGTTGTGGAGGCACTAAGATGCATGCGTGCGCTGCACATGTCCATGTGGACGCCACCGGGCCTGTTACAATAGGATCCGGAACCCACCACTGATCCAGCAATAATGTAAAGGGATAACTCATCCTGTAGCATATCTACACATGATCTATAAGAATTAACACTGAGTTAATGCTAACTAGCAGTTGTTATTATAGTATCATTATCATTTACAGCACAAGTGTTGACTGTAGAAAATTCTCATGTTCAATTTTGTGATATCATTTGGTATTAGAAGTTGCAAGGTGTTGGGCTGGAAAAATATGCGGTTAAGAGACATATATTTCCAATAGAATTAAGTTTCCTGAGATGGTGTTAGATTACAGCTTCAGAATTTGCAATCAGCACATCTTTGAACCCAAGGTGCGTGAAGCAGAATCCTCATCTTATTGACAATATAAGCACTTACAATCCTCCTTGGATACAGAACACATGTTAGAACACATATTATTTTTGAAATAAATGGTGGTGAGAGGGGGATGGTTGCAAAATACTAGGGACCCAATATCTTGTCACTGATAGTTCAGTTTTTTTCCTCCAATTTACTTCTCAGAAAATTATGTTCCTCTGCAAATAATTTTTCATATATATTATGACCATTATGTGTTTTTTATTTGTGCTGATAAATAAATAAAGGGAGACTAGTATAGATCTATTTCAAGCTATTTAGCTCTCATCAGCTAGCCATACCCTTACTGGGATTCAAACCTGTGCTGTATTGCATCTTAGGCAAACGTCTTAGCCATTAAGCCTTAACCCTTTCAGATCTTTAATTATTTATCAGCACAAATAAAAAACACAAACATAACAAAGGCAACAGTAAAAATATTGGGTTTCTGTCGTGATGGACTCTTGTGATGACACGATTGACAGATGATGGAAGCAGTTAGCTTCCTCCCATAATTGGGGCTTACCAGGGGTTGTGACTCTAAATATATGACCATTATATGTATACACAGTATGTCCTCTTGAGAAAATGCCATATCCAAAAGGAGAAAGGATCACCCTGTGAGGATGGTGACAAAGTAGGGACTTATTTTCATTGATTTTTTCTAGATTCAGAATCTAATATATCCTACAACATAAAGAGCAATATTTCCAACATTGCTATATCTTGCTAAATACATATTTGATTGACTGTGTGCCATCAAGTCAGTGTCAATTCTTATTGACCACGTAGGTAGATTTTCTCCAGGACAATCTAGCCTTAACCTGGCCTTTCAGATCTTTCAATGGTGGATCCATCACCACTGTAACTGGTTATCCATTCATCTTGGGGATGGTCATCCTCCTTTCATTCCATTCATCGGTCACAGCATCAGAGCCTTCTCCAGAGGACTAGGTCTTCAGAAAATAAGTCCAAAGTAAGATAATTTGAGCATAACCATTTGTGCCTTGAGTGAGAACTCTGGGTTGATTTGTTCAATGATCCATTTATCTTTGGCTATCCATAGTATATTGAGGAGTCATAGCTAATGCCAAACTTCAAACTCATTGATTAAATACATTACAGGATAATGTTCAACATTAAGATGCTCCAAGTAGCTCATAATGGAGTAAATTATTATTTTACTGTTAATTTACACTTATTATAGCTACCCGCTCCCATAGACTCTAGGAAATGGGACTCCATATCTCCCAGGGACATATTTATTTATTCATCTAGATGTGTTAGACTACAATTCTCATGGAAGCTTTTGCTCACCACAGCTGAAGGGCAGTGGTTTGAGGAAACTTGGTCCATTCTTAGTCTGATCATCACGCTAGTCCATTCTTGACATTGGACAAAGATGCTGGAGTAGAAGCTTACTGCCCTTGAAATTAGATCCCCACCTCTTCCTTGTATTATACCAGTGATGGCTAACCTTTTCATTGCTGCATGCCAAAAGCCCACACGTGCCCATAATGAAATGCACACGTGACACCCCCATGAGCCATGCCCCCAATCATTCTATATGTGCTCCCTGTATGTGCCTTGCCCTGCTACACATGCGCACATGACCTCACCCATTCCCCCTTGCTCCCTGCACATGCACAGCAGAGACCCCAAAACCAGCTGGCCAGCGGGAGGTGTGCATGCACCTATGGTGGAGCCGAGCTGGGGCGACGGCTCGCGTGCCCACAGAGAGGGCTCTACATGCCACCTGTGGTACAGGTGCCACAGGTTCACCATCACGCTGTTCTACTATAGGATTGTCACTTCCTCCGCCCCTCTAGTTGTGGATGGTGCTTCTGCCCTATCAGAAGTGAGGTGGCACAAAGAGGGAAAGTTGCTCCTGCATCCAGGAAGCAAGAGAGGGAACTGCGCTCCCTACTAGGGAAGTCAAGAAAGAACCGGGGAGGTGGGAGGAGGGAGAGTATTTGGGCTGATTCCCTTCTCTCATTCCGCTACGACCTCCGCAGCGTTCAAGCAACCGTTCTCTCTCTGAGAGAGAGCGAGAAAGAGAGCAGGAAAACAGTCGTCCTCGCTGACGAGCTTCTGGGTCAGGATTGGAGGATTTATCCCAAAGACGGATCGATCATCTGGGGTGGGTTAAGGGGGAGTTCAAACGGCAGCCAAGCGAGAAGCCAAACGAGCCAGGCGCAGCTACAAACTGGGTTGCGTTTGCAACTTTCCTCCAGCCCGCCTTCGTCCGCCGTAATCCGGGATGGCTTCCAATTTTAACGATATAGTAAAGCAAGGGTATGTCAAGATTAGGAGCAGGCGTTTGGGCGTAAGTATTTTACGATTGCTTTGGGGCGTCCTTCCTCTCCCCATTTCACCCCCCCCCCTCTCCCCATCCCCGCTTCTCCCCTTGGCATTTTCATCCGAGACTGAGCGGCAGGGTTTGAGACTTGCCAGATGCTCCTCGCGGCCGCCGGGTGGGTTGGTGGGAATCGGTCTGGGTGTCTGAAGGAAAAGAAAATCAAACCAGCGTCTGCTTTAGTGTTCTAGTTATTGACTTATCCCTTGCGGAGAGTTGAGTTTTTCCAGATCCTTGCGTTACGTACCCGAAAGAATTTCAAGGCACATTTCTACATAGCGGTTCAGCGAATGGAAAATAAGAGATCTGCGCTGGCGTTAAATGGGTATTTTCAGGGTTTTCAACTGTGCTGGTAGCAAGCACTGAATGTGGCAGAATCCTTCCTCAAAGGGGACTGGGGCGAGTGGTGTCTTGTGGTAATTGGGTTGGAGGCAATGGCTTGATTGGAAATTGATTTAGAAACCGGGAATCGACAGATTGAGGCAGTCTGTGTCCTAACTTTTCACCTCTTTCCTGAAGAGGAGCCTCCGTTAGTGGCACCTTGGAGACATGTAGCTTAATCCCAGGTAACTTCACTCAGAAGTGAGGCTTGGGGTGGATTGAGGTGCAATATTGGTTAGGGCAAAAGAACAAGCAAACTTCAGGACAGCTGTGCGATTGGCATTTGCAATGGGGTTTGGTTTAAAGTCTTGTGGCACCTTGGAGATGCGCAGCTTGCTTAATCCTAGGTAACTTCACTCAGAAGTGAGACCTGTGGTGGGTTGATGACTGGAACGGTGCAATATTGGCTTTTTATACAAAGAAGTAGACAATACTTTAAGAAAAATGTTGCGTAGAATTGCTGTCAAGGCAACAGGTGTCATTTAGAATCAAGCACAAACACAAACACAAACACAAACACACAGACATGATTACCTAGAAGTAAATCTTCATGGCTTCAGTAGGTCAGTTGCTTAGGAGTATAAATGTGCTGAAAAGTCCAAATTGATGCAACATATTCTTAGGAATAGAACTGCGGTGTTCATCCCACTTGAATAAAATCAGCCCTGCAAGTAGAAAAAAAACCTACATTATTTATACTTAATGAGTCTTGTATCTCATCATCTGCGCCAGAGAACTCTGAAGTTCTGCGGATACTAAACCAGTTGAATCCATCATGCTTTTGTTAGCTGTCTCTTTAAAATGTACTGTCACTCTGCATGTGAGTCACATGGAAATACCATTCAAGTAAACCCGTTCCTCCAAGTCAGATGTTGATGGTGTGTTTCCCCCCAGAGGATTCCTTCATTCATGAAACTTTTTATAGATCGGGGAAGTCAGTAAGCCTTTGACATGGAAAATAAATTTAGATAAATTTGAAACTGGAGTCTTGGGGAGATAACACCCATATCAATCCACCACAAGTCCTACTGTGCAGAGCTTAGTTTACTTAGTTTGTGTGCATAGAAAACTCTGTGTGGGAATTTTTATTTGTCATAAAAAAATACTTGGAACAGGTTTGCACCTCTTGATTTTTCGGAAGGGTCTCAATTTGGTTGTCATGTTTGTGCTGGAGCATTTCTTTCATTGTTTACCTATCCAGCACACTTTTTCAGTAAAAAAAAAACCCACAAAGATGCTAAGCATGAAAATATTAAGAGTCTTATGTTAAAATTGTGCACTGGACTGTTTTGTACCAGACAGTTGCTGGTGAATTGCTAGCTGTTTTGCCAGTTATTGTGGCTTCCCTTGAGAAGTTGATTCATAGACATCTGCAAGGCTTTAACTCTTTGGAGGCACATTGTCTGCAGTTTTGATAAACAATGGGGCCGATGTCTCAGATTTGGAAGAAATGGGATGCAATTTTAACTCAAGCGCCCTTCATTTCACCAGGTGGATAGTAAATGTCACTGGTACTGTAAAAATGGGAGAGCTTCTTTATAACTGAAAGGTTCACGCAGTGTGAACCTGGTGCTGTGTGCTGCCTATATGTGAGCGTTGGAAGAGCTATGTGGTTGAAAAGAATAAATGCACTGATAGAATAGAATAACAGAGTTGGAAGGGACCTTGGAGGTCTTCTAGTCCAACCCCTGCTTAGGCAGGAAACCCCACACCACTTCAGACAAATGGTTATCCAGCATCTTCTTAAAAACATCCAGTGTTAGAGCATTCACAACTTCTGGAGGCAAGTGGTTCCACTGATTAATTGTTCTAACTATCAGGGAATTTCTCCTTAATTCTAAGTTGCTTCTCTCTTTGATTAGTTTCCACCCATTGCTTCTTATCCTGCTCTCAGGGGCTTTGGAGAATAGCTTGACTCCCTCTTCTTTGTGGCAGTTCACACAGCGATCCTGGATACCTGTTCCTAATTGTACACAGGTAGTCCTTGACACAACCATTTGTTAGAAACTGTTAGAAGTTACAATGGCACTGAAAAAGTAACATATGACTGGTCCTCACACTTACAAGTGCCACATCATTCCCATGGCCCTGTGACCATGGGTGCATGGCAATCATGTATTTAAACTAAAGAGCAGTGGTTAGAATCCAGTATTGCAGGCTATTACTGCTGCCTGCTGCCTGCCTGCCAATCTGGCAGTTTGAATCTCACCAGGCTCAAGGTTGACTCAGCCTTCCATCCATCCAAGGTCAGTAAAATGAGGACCCAGATTGTTGGGGGCAAGAGGCTGCCTCTGTAAACCATTTACAGAGGGCTGTAAAACACTGTGAAGCAGCATAGAAGTCTAAGTGCTATTGCTATTTACGATAGTTGCAGCATCCCAGGGTTATGTAATTACCATTTGTGACTTTCTCATCCAGCTTTCAACAAGCAAAATCAATCGGAGAAGCGGGATTGACTTAAGGACTGCAGTGATTTGCTTAACAACTGTAGCAATAAAGATCATGAAATCAAGATGTCATGCTTCATAACGGAAATCCTGATCCCAATTGTGGCCTTAAATCGAGGACTGTCTGTACAAATATAATTCCTAATTTTTAGTGACCTATTATATATTTCTAAGTAAAGATGTTCAGATTAGCATCTCCAAAGCTTGGAAATTTCTGAAGAAGACAAAATGGGCTGGAGGTTATGTTTACTACATCACTATCTTATCTCTCCTCCTAAATGCTTAAAAAATGTCTACTTTGCCTCCTTCGTTTTAGTTTTACAATAAATAAGGTAAAAGTAAAGGTTCCCCTGCACATGCGAGCACCGCCCTCCCCAGTTGTTTCTGGCTCTAGGGGGCAGTGCTCATCTCCATTTCAAAGCCAAAGAGCCAGCGCTGTCCAAAGACGTCTCTGTGGTCATATGGCTGGCATGACTCAACACCGAAGGCACATGGAACACTTTTACCTTCCCACCAAAGCTGTTTGTTCTACTTGCATTTTTTAATTCGCTTTCAAACTGCTAGGTTGGCCGAAACTGGGACAAGTAACTGGAGCTCATTCCATTACGTGGCGCTAAGGATTCTAACTGCTGAACTGCCGACCTTCTGATCAACAAGTGTCTTAGCCACTTAGCCACTGTGTTCCAACTTACAATGAATACATATGGTCAATTAGGAAAAGTGAGAGATCATTATTTGATTTCTATATGGCACTAGTATTATGGTTTTTGTTTAATTGTATTTAGGAAATAAATGACATTGGTTTTTTTTACAATATGCTAAACCAAACCAAATAAAGGGTTTAATGTGATGTATGAACAATATTTTGCACTAACCCAAATAACTTTATGGCTAAACTGAACCTGACATTACTTGGGTATTAGTCCCAAATTATAACATTTATACACCATTGTATAGAACAAGGAGGCAAGCTAATACCTTCTAAGCATTTTGGAATGCACTTTCCATTATCACTAGCTAAGAATTTGAAAATAAGTTGGTGCAGGAACACGTCCAGTTTCCAGTCTGTCTGGTCCTCCAGTTTCAGAATAGAAGGAAGATTTCTTTTGTTGATAATGAGTGGATTAGGGGGATCATGTTGACATTCAATCCAGACAAGATGGAATGGATAAATATGACTCAAAGTTTAACTTTGATTAGACAGTGTTCCACTTCTCCTGAAAGTACCAGCCCTCTCTGTTTGGGAGTGCTGTTTGATGCTCAGGGATTAATTTTTTGCACAGCCATATCTAGTGTGATAAATGTGACCCTTCCTGGGCTGATCAGATTCAATATCTTAGCCTTGGATGCATTCATCTTAACTATCGCAGCACACTTGCATCAGGCTACCGAGAGCTAGTGGGATGCAGTTAAAAGGACAAATGAGAACCCGAAGGATCCGTCTTCAAGTCTAAAGACCATTCAAAAGAGAGAATAAAAAAGGTCAAAAAGGGAACACAAAGACCAAAAAACTCCTCCGCAGCTATCAACACTCAGATGAGCAGAGATTAACTCCAGGATTAACATTACCCTAACAATCAATAAGTAAAGTAAACCCTAATTAAGGAACTGCCAAGCAAACCACCAAAACCAAACCAACCAACCCTGACAGAGCAAGTCAGTAGGATGTAAAAGGAGAACAAATCTCACTCCCTATTAGCACTGATGATAGTACCCAGTTTGGTAATGAAACATCTGCAAGAAAACAACTATGTTCAGAGAACACCAAGGGCTTCTCATTTTTTCAAGTCTCCCATCAACTATAGAACTACACATAGGATACTTTGCACTACCCACTCTTCATTTCAGATCAAGAAGAAGGATGCTATTGGAGCAGGAGCTGCTGTGCATGCTAATCTTACTTTTTGTTTATTTACAAAAAAAGCAAAAATGAATGAATGAATGGTGCAAAATTCAGCAGCTAGGCTCCTGCATCACCCAATGGCTGTCTTGAAGGATCTGCATTGATAGCAAATTGTCTACTAAGCACAATATGCCGTGTTTGGTTTAAATAAAGAAGACTGAATCAATTTTGATTCCTGGTAACTACATGGATGTACACTGGCATTAGCAAAGCAGAAGCAAATGGGATTCTCTCATAATGTGAATTTTGGTGTTGCTTCTAAGTATGTAAGGGACAGAGTTTTTGTGGTGAAGCCCTAATGCACATTTTGGCATTCAGAGGACAGTTCTGGATTCTGTGGACATGTCTGTAGTTTTCCTGGTAATGGTATGGAAGGTTACTATTGTCTTTGAGGGTGTTTTTTGACTTCCCAGTTGAAGATATATAGCAGATATATCCTTCTGGTTATCCATTCAAGTTCTAAGAAAGTAAGACCTTGCTTAATTGTTTTGGTGTCCACCAAGTTTGGCTATATTCTGCCACTTGTTTTGAAATAAACTTACGTATGACAGGGGTGGGTTTCTTCCAGCATTACTGCTGGTTTGATGCATGCGCGATTTTGCGCACATGTGCACTTGACTATAAATAGGTCTGCAGATGCGCAGAATATTTAAAAAGGTGAAAAAAAGATGTTGCGGCGACCAGGGAGCCAGTTTGGGGGCATGGCGAGCTTGCTGTCTTTACCGGTTCGGAGACCCAGTTGCTATTTCCCCTACTGGTTTCACTGAACTGGTGTGAACTGGTAGGAACCCACCTCTGAGGTATGGCTTCCTGTCTTTCAAGAGGCCTTATCTGAAGAGGTCTCCATTGTCAGAGGCCTCTTGCTATGGGAGTGAGAGAAGACTTGTATAAAATCGTTTGGGTTGCACTTACTCCCCCGATCTTTACCATTAGAAGACTAACTCATTTCAACAGGCTTCTAATTGTTAATGGTAGTCATAGTAAATGGAGTTAATTTTGTTAATATCCCGATCGCAATAATTATATGATGCTCTGACATTTTTATGCATGTTTATTATCATGATTATTATCATTACTGTGCTTGTGTTAATTTGATTAATTTAAACCTAATTACTTAAATTGGTTTACTATGGATATTTGATGTGTATGATTATGTTGTTACCCACTGGGAGTCATCATAAAATATAGCTATGTACAAGCATGATAAATAAACACCAATTATTTTATTGTTCCTCTAATCAGTATTTTTTTTTAATATTCTGCTTTTGTTTCTAAATTTTGTAGATGTTTTGAATACTTACCAAAATAAAAAGGCAGAGTAAAAATCAGAAAAGCAAATAAATAAGAGTTTTAAATCCTTATTTTGACTTTTAACAATCTTTTCAGCTTTCTGGACAAGGTTGTTGCTAGTATGAGGTATAAATCAAAGAGATGGAATAAATTCGAATTAAAAAAAATCCCTCCCACCAGCCCACCTCATCAAGTATATGGATTTAGATTGCATGTGGAGTAATTAATGTAACATTACTACAACCAGAGGTGATATCCAGCCGGTTCTCTCCTGTTCAGGTGAACTGGTATCAGTGGCTGCGGGTGGCTCTGCTCACCCGCCCCGACATAATGCACGAGCACTGCACATGCACAAAAGGCGGTGCACATGCGCAGATGAGGTGCATGCGCTCATATTTGCGAACCGGTAGGGAAGGTAAGTGAATCCTACCACTGCTACAAACCATACTTTGAGATTGTGGCTAAGGTAGACAACTTTAACCACAGTTTCAACCTTGAAATGATTTTAAAGCCTAACTTAAGTAAAGTTAATCATATCAAATAATTATACCTATAGAGGGCCATTATATAATCTCCCCTCATTCTCCTGTTCTCTATTTAAAGGATCCTGATTGTGCATTGTGCGTTTTTCAATGTATGGGCTTAGCTCCTTGTGGAAAGTGGTTCTTGAATCTGAGACACTGAACAGAGGAATGAAGAGAGCAGTTGATTCTGATCTTTCAATTCCCATGTACTAGATGACCATCTAGAACAGGGGTGTCAAACTCAAGGCTCGTGGGCTAAATCCGGGCCGCAGGATGCTTAGATCTGGCCCAAGGGGCCAAACTGGAAACAGCAAAGGATCAGCCCAAGGTGCCTCTGCTAGTAAAAATGGGATTGAGCAGCCATCCCAAGCTCCATTTTCACTGGCAGAGGGTTGCAGGAGACTGTCGCAGCCAAAAACGGAGGTTGGCTTCATCAGCAGAGCTCTCAGGCCACTGTTTGGACCTCTGATACAAGTGCTGTCAAGCTGGCCATGCCCACCCTGGCTACGCCCACCCAAGCTCCCCAAGGTCAAACACAACCCTGATGTGGCCCTCAATGAAATCGAGTTTGACATCCCTGATCTAAAATAAGGGCTCTCAACTTGAGCTCTTATTTTAGGTCCATCTTCTTTCTGGGCTTATGTGAACTTAGATGGACGAACTTTATCAAATTTACTTTCACTAATCTTTAACTAAAATGTAGCTTTTTATTCTGTAAAGTAGATAGAAAGCAATGGCAAAATGTTTCTTAACATTAATAAGCCTCACTAAAATTATTACACATTAAAAACGGAGATTGCCTTATTTATTTATTTATTTACTTGCTTATTTATTTACTGCTTATTTATTTACTTCCTTATTTATTTACTTCCTTATTTATTTACGTATTTACGTATTTACGTATTTACGTATTTACGTATTTACGTATTTACGTATTTACGTATTTACGTATTTACGTATTTACGTATTTACGTATTTACTTATTTACTTATTTACTTATATACGTATACTTATTTACTTATTTACTTGATTGATTGATTGATTGATTTCTACAGCTGCCCATCTCAACAAGCGATTCTGGGCAGCATAAAACAGGCATAAAACAATTAAACTAACATTGACATTGGTTTAATGGATTAATTAAAAAGTATATTAATAATGTCCAAATTGGCTATTCTTAAAATATTTTGATAATTGAGGTTCTTTGGCTTCCTTTGTAATAACATCTATATCAGAGATGATATTCCGCAAGTTCTGATCAGTTCTGTAGAACCGATAGCAGAAATGTTGAGTAGTTCGGAGAACTGGTAAATACCACCTCTGACTGGCCCCACTCCCATCTATTCTCTGCATCCAGAGTCCCAGGTGATTGGGAGGAAATGAGGACTTTGCAGTAACCTTCTCCTGGAGTGGGGAATGAATGGAGAATTTAAAGTATCCTTCCCCTGGAGTGGGGTGGGAATGAGGATTTTATAGTATCCTTCCCCTGCCATGCCCACTAAGCCCCGGCCACAGAACCAGTAGTAAAAAATTTTTGAATCCCACCAATGATCTATATATGTTTTATGCAATTCAATCATTTTTTCCTGAGAAGTGTTTAAAGGCTTCACCAAACTCTCAAAGGACTGGATGGTACAAAAAGGTTACAAACCATGGTCTAGATAAAACCTTAGTTTGCAGGAGATTTAAGAGCAGCTAATGACTTTGTGCCACACTGTGCTTGCCTATAGTCTTTTTTCCAAATGTATATGCACTGTAGATAGATGACCTGCTGGGAAGCCAGAATTCACTACTGCAGAGTGGCCTGTGAGAGCTTAAAGTCACCTTTTATACTGCAGTTAATACGGAAGAATGAAATCCATGTGTACAGAGAAAGGCTGCAGCCAAGGTGAAAAGCCATAGATCCCGGCTGTGTATTACAAGGAGTGGCAGCAAGGTCACACAACATGAAGCCTCTCCCAAGATCGTTTACCTTGAAAAATAATAAATCAGATGCGTTTGTGGTTATTGTCCACTTAAAGCCATTCCAGAGAACTTTGGGACATATAATGGCGCCCAAGAGTTGTAAAATACTTTCATTGCTTGTCCAAAGAGCATCAAGGGGAATGGATACAGAGAGCTCAGAACTGATGGGAAATCCACTGGCCAGTGGAAAGTGGATAAAATAGTTTTAAGAGCCACACATTGCTTTCTTCTTGTTGTTTTTAAAGAGCCCTGTATAACTAGAGGTCATTTCAGAATTTGTTTACTTAACAGTATTTATGGACGAACTTTCAGCCAGCACAGTCGTGGTGGTTTAGAATGGAACACAATGAAAGGCATCCATGGGCCACAATTCTAAAAAATAATGATAATAATACGAAGAGGAAAAAAGGGAAGTCAATCAATAAACTGAAATCCCTTATTTTTAGGCTGAGATTTAGGTCGCGAAAACGACCCCATGCGGCTACCGAGAGCAACGGACTTCTGCATTTCTTTGCTGTCTCTTAATAGTCATACAGTTTCATTTATTTAGTCTTGATATAGCAGTATTAATTGCTTCTAAAATGGTAGGAATGAGCGCAATGGATTTAGTCACCATAACGGATTTCGCTGTGCTTTTCATGATCAACAGCTGCATTGTTAAATAGTAGAGAGTAGCTCAGAGTTGAATCTAGTAGTTAAGAGAGGTGGGTTCCTATGGAGCAGTTTGGCCGAGTAGATAGTAACTTGGCCTGCCACGCCCCTGAACTGGTTCTATCGGAGGCGCAGCCATCTTTGTTTTCTGGTTCTGTGCATTTACAGAACAATATTAATTGCAAAAAATTAAGTTTTTTCCCTTTTTCTAACATTGTGCCCATATGCAGACCTTTTTAGTGTAAATGGCGCAATTCTTTTTGCGCGCCAAACGGGCAGGGATGCAGGCAGGAATCCACCCCTGGTGGTTAAGACACCAAGCTAGAAACCAGGAGACTGTAAATTATAGTCCCACCTTAGGCATGAAAGTGCCTGGGTGATTTTGGGATAGTCGCTCTCTGTCAGGCCACAACATCAAGCTTTAAGCAACAAGCCAGTCAGTCAATTCCTATTATAAACAGTGGATCAAAGTTTGGTTAATTTAAAAAGCAGACCCTGTACCTGAGGAAAAAAGCTAGGAATTAAAAATAGATAATTTTGTTACCTAGTCAGGTAATGAAACATCTTGCAAACAACCAACAAAGCTCAGAGACCACCAAGGACTCCGTAATATTGTTAAATGCCCGAATTGGTTGAAATGAAACACTATTGATAGTTTCTATAGATAGCTGAACACCAAAGTTTGTGGCATAACCAAGGGAAATGTGTAAAATCACATAAAACATTAAAATATATAAAGTAATCTACATACATATTTGCAGATGCAGGCAGCAGCAATTACAAATAGGGGCTGCAGGAAAATGAATTACAGAGGGGTAGCTAAGGACTATAGCTTCAGACATATAATCTAGGTAGTTTACTCTTTGTATAATAAACCCCAAAAAAGTTTTACATGCAGTTTAAATGGGCAATTTCGTAGAAAGAATTATTTCTATATCAGCAGATATGCTCTGCTGATTATCACGTCTCTACATCTTGCCATTTTATACATATAAAAAAATTCCATCCTTGGCTCACAATGTGGAAAATATTATTACGTGTTCTATTTATTTTATAACGTTCTTTCTCATTTTTAGCCCAAGAAGGAAGCCATGGCAACTTCCAAACTGTAGTTAAAATAAAAAAAAAATATTAAAAAAAATAGTTGTAATTTTTAGTTTATAAAATTATTATTTTATACATTGAACATAGCTATAAATTTGGGGATACGTCCATTTGAACACAATAGACTGAATGAAATCATGTCTATGGATGGATTTTATTTAGTGTGTTAAACTATGTCAAATGCGGTTTTCGCTCTAATATTTTGTTTGGCTTCCGACACTGTCCACGTTGCAGGGTGAACTGAATTCCTTTTAATCACAAAAGTAGTTTGCTTCCATAGTAATAATGCCTTAATAATACAATCCATTATAGAGATTATCCATTAACAAAATGGAATTTTGTGTTTCATTTCCTCACATAGAAGTTATCTGCTTACATGTTCTAATTCAAACTCCCTGCTTCCTGTCGGTGAATTTAATGAGCTGTTGTACAATTACTGTGACAGAAACATTCTACTCCTAGCAAAACATTCACCATATCTTCTCTCTAAAGCGTTTGTCTAGACATAGCTAGGCATTTCTTCTAGTGTGGTCCCATGATATTCTTCCTAGTTTTTAAATCACCCTTGCGGGCCTCCTAAAGATTTTGCACAGCTTATCAAAATCCATGTTCACATTGTTGGAAGAAATGTGCATCTGGGTTCAGTTCCAAGTGGGAAGAAAGATGCTGGAAACAATGGTGACTGCTTGGAAAGATGGTTTTAATGGTGGACAGGACCACGTGGTTTTGAGGTCCTGGGCAAAAAGGGGAAGAGATGCTGACAGCGCCTGGGTTTTATGCCCTCTCTGGGCATTTGAATTTGAGCTTGTATTCTGATTGGTTGTCAGACTCCCATGGGGCCATGACAGGGGTGAAATCTACTTACCTTCACTACTGGTTTGCAAATGTGAGTATACACAAGCCACCTCCTTGCATGGACCTTCTGTGCAAGTGCAGAGCATCAAAAACGGATGTGATGATGTCTGGATGGGTGGGTGGAGCCTGCTACTGAGCACGCCTGCAAAGGTAACTAGAACAGTGAGGGAGGAAGGGAATCCGCTTTCTAGCTAATATAAATCACATGTCACAGCTGATTGTAAAAAACACCGGTTCGCCCGAACTGGTAGCATTTTTTTAAACTACTGGTTCAGGCAAACCAGTAGCATTTTTTTACTACTGGTTCAGGCAAACCGGTCCGAACCAGTAGCATTTCATCCCTGGGCCATGCAGGTTTGTAGGTTATCTGTGTCCCAGGCTTAGTTGAGCCTTGCTTGGTGATGTCATTTCCCAGGTGCCATGTGCTGAGTTCTGTTGCTAGATGGGTCCTATTATGTCCTGGAGGCCATGTCTTTTGTGTTGTAGATGAACTGGCCCAGCCTTCCTAGGGCTATTTGCAAAGGTGGGACTGCTTTCTAAGAGGATGTTTCTCCTTTTCTCATCCAGGGAGGTATAATATTCTGCTTTTAAAATATTCTTAGAATATTTCATTTTCCTAGGAGAGGGGTGGGTGCTAACTTCCTACAACAAGCCCTGCAATCATAAATAATACCCCTGTCCTGCCACGGACTGTAACATGAAGAAGAATTCCATGTGGAGAGCTTGTGTTTATTTTTAGAATGTGAGCAGAGTTGACCTGGACATTCCATAGTGACTTCCTTCCTGCAACTTTGATATCCTATTTAAATAGGGAATCTGAGGACATGATATGGAATTGCCAGTATCCAGTCTTGGATAGGAGCCATCCAAAGTCTTCATAGACTCTTTTCCCCTCTACTGAGTGAGAGTAGTTCTACCTATTTCTTTGCAACTTCTTTCTCACATTCTTTAGCAGTGATGGGCAGTTTTATGATCAGTGCAGTGGTGGGATTCAGATTTATTTTTACTACCGGTTCTGTGGGCATGGTGTGGTTTGGTGGCTGTGGCTTGGTGGGCATGGCAGGGAGCATGGCAGGGGAAGGATACTGCAAAATTTGATATCGTATTTAAATAGGGAATCTGAGATACCTATTTCTTTGTAACTTCTCTTTCACATTCTTTAGCAGTGATGGGCATTTTTATGATCAGTGCAGTGGTGGGATTCAATTTTTTTTACTATCGGTTCTGTGGGCGTAGCGTGGCTTGGTGAGCGTGGCTTGGTGGGCGTGACTTGGTGGGCGTGGCAGGGGAAGGATAGTGTAAAATCCTCATTTCCACCCTACTCCAGGGAAAGGATAATGTAAAATCCCCATTCCCTCCCCACCCAACTAACCTACTTTCCAGCTCTGTTCTCCCATGCAGGGCAAGACGACCCAGCCGATCAGCTGGGACTCAGGAGGCAGCAAATAAATGAGGGCAGGGCCAGCCAGAGGTGGTATTTGCCGGTTCTCTGAACTGCTCAAAATTTCTGCTACTGGTTCACCAGAACCGATCAGAATTGGTTAAATACTGAATCAGTGGCAGTGAAAAAGTTGAGTAGCAGCAAAATCATTATGGCATTAAGTTTACAGCTTACAAAAACTGTAAAATAAAAATACATACGTGGCTGGAAAAAAAATGACAAAGCAGTACATTGACTTAAAGTCAGAAATATATTTGTTGGGGATCTTATCCGGAAAATATAGTAAGGGGGATGCGTATCTAATTATTCATGTGTTAACTGCAGCTAGAATTGTATTTGCACAAAATTGGAGAAGTGATCCCCACAGATGAGAATGTGGTCAGGAAAACATTAGACTGTGCAGAAATGGATAGACTACTGCTAGCAATTAAGGAAAAATAACAAATTGAATACTACATGACATGGAACTTATTTTATCAATGGTTAGATAACAAAAACAGAAGTTAAACACAAGGAAACAAAAGAAAAAGATTAATGCTTTAAGGCAATTCTGCACTAATCCCTTTCATGCTGTTCATGCCTCTTTCATGAACACCTTCAGAACTTCTAGTCTGGGTTGCAATGTGTTGTCAGCAGGACAGGATGCTCAGTGCAGATTGCAGTCACTGCAAGACCTAACAAAATAAAAGAGTTGGAAGGGACCTTGGAGGTCTTCTAGTCTAACCCTTTGGTCAAGTGGGAGACTTGTATCATTTTAGATAAATGGCTGTCCGGTCTCTTCTTGAAAACCTCCAATGATGGAGCACCCACAACTTAATCAGCATCCCACTGATTAATTGTTCTCACTGCCAGGAAATTTCTCCTGATAGAAGACATTATTTTTTTCTTTGATAAGTTTCCATCCATTGTTTCTTGTCTTGCCTTCTGGTGTTTTGGCAAATAGGTTGACCCCATCTTCTTTGTGGCAGCCCTTTAAATATTGGAACATTGCTATCAAGCCATTCCTAATCCTTCTTTTCCCTAGACTAGTAAAGGTAAAGGCTCCCCTCGCACATGTGTGCTAGTTGTTCTGGATTCTAGGGGTTGGTGCTCATCTCTGTTTCAAAGACAAAGAGCAAGCACTGTCCGAAGACGTCTCCATGGTATGTGGCCAGCATGACTAAATGCCGAAGGAGCATGAAATGCTGTTACCTTCCCACCAAAGGTGGTTCTTATTTTTTCTACTTGCTTTTGAATTGCTAGGTTGGCAGAAGATGGGACAAGTAACGGGAGCTCACTCCGTTACGCGGCACTAGGGATTCAAACCACCAAACTGCTAACCTTTCTGATTGACAAGCTCAGCCTCTTAGCCACTGAGCCATCACATCCCCCCTTCCCTAGACTACACATACCCAATTCCTGCAACAACTCTTTGTATGTTTTTGCCTAATAATCTTTGTTTCTCTTTTCTGCATACTTTCTAGAGACTCAACCAGTGGTGGGTTTCTAATTTTTTTGCTACTGGTTCGCTCGTGTGTGCTCGTGCACTCATGCGCACATACAACACTTCTGTGCATGCGCAGAAGCTTCTGCACATGCGCAGAAGCGTCTGGGCAGGTGGGTGGAGCCTCCTGCCACCAGTACTACCAGTTCACCTGATCTGGGCTGAACTGAGAGCAACCCATCTCTGGACCCAACCTATTTTTTAGATTGTGGTGACCAAAACTGGATGCAGTATTCCAAGTGTGGCCTTACCAAGGCATTATAAAGAGGTCCTAGCACTTCATTTAATCTTCACCTGATTGGTTATTTTTCTGCTTCTTGACTTCCCCATTTGAACTGGTCTCCCACCTTTTCCTCTTGGGGAATGTTCCCTTCTTACTATTCCAGTGTCTTCCCTTCCCTTTTCCAAATATGTGCACCCATGAATGCCTTTAATCCTTCTTCCCACATTACCTCCTTTGACATTAATGGAAACCCTTTCTATTTTTATTTTTTTCCCCTTGATGGTATCATCATAGCTGTGATGCCACTGTAATCTAAGTAAAAGGGAATAAGTTGTTTCCCCTCCCCCCTCCATACACATTTCCAAACCACAGCCAGAAAAGAAAAATGAATGTTGAAGAATATATGTAGGACAGATTGATCTCATTTCTATGTTAGTAATGAAAAAGAGTGAATTAATTCAAAACTTTGTTGAAGTCATTTTTAAAAGAATATGGAAAGATAAGATGGGCAAAAGATGCTAAGAAGGAACTCATATAACATGAAGGTATAACTCTTTCTGTGATGCAATTTCTAAAATTTCTTTGTGCCCAATTCTTTTTGAAAACTTAGCCCACATTTGGAGTCCAGAAACAATCGTCTGTTTGAGTTTTATATATCCATAAAGATGCACAGATCCAAGACCTCATTTGGGGTTAAGGCTAGAAAAATTATGATTTTCTTCAAATTGTCCCATCTGATCAACTATCCAAATTCAGAATAAAATTTCTTGAAACAATGCAATGCTTGTCTCTAGCATGGGTGAAATGCAAAAAAAACCAACCAAACCAAAAAAATCATCCCTATTTTATTTTTTTCCCAGCAGAATGGAACAAAATGCAAGCTAATTAGATAATAATGACATGATCGAGATTGCCAACTTTGATTAAAATCAATGTAGAGGTTTCCAGGTTGCAAATTTCTGAATTGGGGAAATAAAATGCCTGTTAATTAAGGCTGTTTTGAGATAGAAATTGATGAAATTTACAATGATGATCAGGGGGTGAGATTCAAAATTTTCAGCAACCGGATCTCTGCCAGTGGGCGTGGCCATGGTGGGCATGGCCTACTCAGCCTCCTGCACCACGGCCAGGGAGTGTTTTCACCATCCTCAGGCTCTGGAGGCTTCCCTCAAGCCTTCAGGAGGGCGAAAACTCCCTCCCCCTGGCTCCAGAGTCCCTCCGAAAGCCATAAATGGGCCCATTTCTGGACTTCTGGGAGGCCCATTTTTTGCCCTCCAGGCTTCGGAGGCTTTTTTTTTAGCCTCTCGGAGGGCACAAAGAGTCTTCCCCAAACTCTGTAGGTCCTTCGGACTTCCGGAACTTCCAGGAGACCTGTTTTTCGCTCTCCCAGAGTCTTCATGCAGGCTCTGCACTTACCTGGCATCCAACACAGGTTGTGTGGAGACTCCTGGGAGGGGAGGGGCATGGTGGGCGGGGCCAGCCAGTCCTTGCAACTACCAGTTCGGCAAATCAGATGTAAAATTAGCATCCGGTTCACCCAAACTGGTCCGAACTGGCTGAATCCCAACCTTGATGATGATGGCTTTTTCCAAATCACTGCGCCAGATTTCTCTTTCTTCCCCCCTCCCCCACTCTCTCTTACAGACACAAACAAAGACAAATGAGATAGTTTCAGGATTTGCTATACAGTAGGGAAAGATGTGTGCAAAGAATGGTAATACTTTTCAGTGATTCAGTGTGCTGTTTACTTCATTGTAAATTCATTTATACTCCCAACATACATTAAAGTAAATTGCATATTACAGGAATGGCAATCTATTTGACCAATTATTGCTGAGTTCTAAAAAATTTCTTCTATTGAACAAAATCAGATAGTATGAAAATAACAAAATTTACAATAGAATTGCCACCTTATATGCTGAAGAAAATCATTTACTTATCTTAGTCAAATGGGAAATCTATTTATCTATTCCTTAGTAGCCACATGTCAACCGTATTTAAAAAATAGAGAAATATATGTATTGCACCTTCTTTCAGTTGCTCAATGTTATCATTTGTCCATTTAATTCCTATTTATACTGTGTCCCTATGCCTAAAACGTTGCAAAGTATCCTACTGAAAATAGAAAAATCAGTTTCTGAGTAAGTTTTTTTTTTTTAAAAAATAGTGTTATAAAAGAAGTCTTGCTCATATGATCCAATGAAATCAGAAGCAATGGAAGTAATACTTCCTATGTTCTTGTGTGAGAATTTATGTTGATCTTATTACCGGAACAAACAGCTTAGAAGCTCATTAGATTTCCATTCCAAGAAAAGATTGAGCAGGAATTTCTCAGGGAGATATTAAGTGCATAGGATACAACCTTAGGACATATTTTTGGATCAGACAACAGGACTGAAATTGAACCAGGTGTCACTAGGGAACAGACAATACAAACCAAGAAAGAATGGTAATTCGGAGCATCTAAAGTTCCCCACTATGTTGCTATTATGTCCTCAAATTAGTCTTCAGATAGGAATACCCTATATAATAGGTAAAGGTTTCCCTGCACATATGTGCTAGTCGTTCCCGACTCTAGGGGACAGTGGTCATCTCCATTTGAAAGCCGAAGAGCCAGCACTGTCCAAAGATGTCTCCATGTTCATGTGGCTGGCATGACTAAAAACCAAAAGCACACAGAACGCGGTTACCTTCCCAACAAAGGTGGCCCCTATTTTTCTACTTGTATTTTTTACATGCTTTCGAACTCCTAGGTTGGCAGAAGCTGGGACAAGTAACGAGAGCTCACTCCATTACACGGCACTAGGGATTCAAACCACTGAATTGCCGATCTTCTGATCGAAAAGCTTAGCGTCTTAGCCATTGAGTCACCATGTCCCATATATGTGCAATTTAAAAAAATCTGATATATGCCTTTAAAGCAGAGGCTTCTCATATCCCATCACTCCTCAATGGTGCCCTATAAACTGGACTTCTAAAATTCCTAATTAGTTTGGCCAGCTAGGAATTCTGAGAGTTGAAGGCCATGTATATTCTTTGAACCCCCCCCTCCCCAATTCTCAATCTGCAGTACAGGTAATACTCGACTTATGACCATAATTGAGGCCAACATTTCTGTTGCTAAGTGAGACCATTAAGTGAATTTTGCCACATTGTACAGCCTTTCTTGCCATCGTTGTTAAGTGAATCACTGCAAGTGTTAAGTTAGTAATACTAACTTAAGTGAATCTGGCTTCGCCATTGACTTTCCTTGTAAGAAGCTTGCAAAAGATGATCACATGACCCCAAGACATTGCAACCATCATAAACTAAGCCAGTTGCCAAACATCTGAATTTTGACTGTGTGACCATGGGGACACTGCAACGTCATAAGTGTGAAAAATGAACATAAGTCACTTTTTTTCACTGTTGTTCTAACTTCAAACTAAAAGAACTGTTCTAAGTTAAGGACTGGAGGACATGGTGGCTCAATGGCTAAGACACCAAGCTTGTCGATCAGAAGGGTCGGCAGTTCATCGGTTCGAATCCCTAGTGCCGCCTAATGGAGCGAGCTCCTGTTACTTGTCCCAGCTTCTGCCAAACTAGCAGTTCAAAATCAAGTAGAAAAAATA
Organism: Thamnophis elegans; assembly: GCF_009769535.1. Classification (NCBI taxonomy): domain Eukaryota; kingdom Metazoa; phylum Chordata; class Lepidosauria; order Squamata; family Natricidae; genus Thamnophis; species Thamnophis elegans. The sequence continues at coordinate 82,010,825 of NC_045545.1, forward strand.
AGAACCACCTTTGGTGGGAAGGTAACAGCATTTCATGCTCCTTCGGCATTTAGTCGTGCTGGCCAGGAAGCATGTTAACTCAACTGTGTTTTCTGGGCCTTTGTTGTTATAGACTTAGATAATGTACAATGAACTTTACTCTTCCAGGTTTTGTTTGGAATTGAAACAAAATGGATATTAGTAAAGGTAGTCAGGACATATTTGCAGCCTATAGAATTGTTGAATGATTTTGTGCCACCAGGTAGATGTTGACTTAATGACTACAAGATACACATTCTCAAGGATAATCTGCTTTTGATTTAATTAGTTGAAGGGAACTTCAGAGTTCTTCTAGCCCAACATCCTATTCAAGGCAGAAAAACCTTATACCATCCCAGTCAAATGGTTGCCCAGTCTATTGTGCACTTATCACTGCTGTAGTTGAGTCCATCCATCTTCCTGGTGATTGTTCTCTTCTCTTTCCTTTTTCCTTTCCAAGTATTATAGATTTCTCAAGAAATTCAGGTCCTAATGTGTTAAAAATGTGATGATCGGAGTCTGCTCATTTTTGTCTCAAAAAAGAACTCTGGATTGATTTATTCTGAGTTTCTTTTTCCATGGCATTCTCAGGAGTCTTCTCAAAAACCAAAAATAAAAAAATGTCAGTACTCTTTCCATTCTGTTTCTTCAAAATCCCAGGCACAACTGTCAGACTATATAATGAAAATTTCAGACTAAAATTCATTCATAAGAAGAGTACCACACTTCTTTCTGAGAAATGTTTGCATAATCTGGGAAGTCTGTCTATCTATATCCATCCATCCATCCATCCATCCATCCACCCACCCATTATCTATCTATCTATCTATCTATCTATCTATCTATCTATCTATCTATCTATCTATCTATCATCCATCCATCCATCCATCCATCCATCCATCCATCCATCCACCCACCCACCCACCCACCCACCCACCTACCTACCTACCTACCTACCTACCTACCTACATCCCACTGCTTAATTCTGTATTTTTCTCATGTGACAAATTAGGACAAATCACTTTCAGAAAGAAAGTGGTTACAACTTATTTTATTGTTTTACACTTTTAAGCATTGTCATATTTCTGTAGAGATTCTAAACTGTAATATATGCACTTTGGAACTGTGTTTAAGAAACACATTTAGAGCAGCAGGAGGGTGATAACAGTGCCATGCTTAATGAATTTCAGGCATATTTGACTAAAGTAGATAAGTATCACAACATCTTAGTATGGATTGGTGTAACTATAGTGTTAATTAGGAAGATTGTTGGATGTTGGTAGTGATGTGTGGATAGATAAATTTGAACTGCATCTTGTTGCAGTGACAACCTTTCATTTTATCAAGATAACCCCAAGTAATGCCTAAAACTGCCTCCTCTATCCTGGTTTCTTTTTAAGGACTTGTACCTCATCTCTAGACTCTCAGCCATTCCAATGTATCTGAAGGACATTGAAGATTTTAAAGCAATGGTTAGGTATATAAAATACTGTACATTATTACTCTTATGCATTACATTACTCTTATTAGTTAAAGAGACTCATTCATGTTCCTTGGAGTCCCTGGGATAAAAATAACCCTAAATGTTGGAAGAAATGCCCATCTGCGTTCAGTTCCAAATGGGGAAAAAGACATTGGAAACAATGGTGGCTGTTTGGAAAGATGGTTTTAATGGTGGACAGGATCACATGCCTTGAAGATGTCGGATGAAATAAAAAAGGGAAGAGATGCCGAGAGTGCCTGGGTTTTATGCCCTCTCTGGACTTTTGAATTTGAGTTTGTATTCTGATTGCTTGTCAGACTCCCATGGGGCCATGCAGGAGTAACTTTTTAGATTGTCTGTGTCCCAGACTTGGTTGAGCCTTGCTGGGTGATGATGTAATGAAGAGGCTTTGGGCAATTCCTCCTATGGCTTTGCCTGAGGGAGGTAGATCTTTGTTACTGTATGTAGAATAGATGGACCTACACCTTAATGGCCCATTGACAAAGGTGTGTGTGTGAATTTCTGCCTCCCTTTTAGGGGAAATATTCTGCCCTTTTAATATTTCCTAAAATATTAAGAGAAGAGAGAGGTAAAGGGAAGAAGAGAGGGTTAAGACAGAGGGCAAGGTGGGGGGAAGAGGAGAAGAGAAAGAAGGAGTGGAAAGGGGAGAGAGGAGAAGGAGAGAGGAAGGGAAGTAGAGAAGAGAAGGATGACAGAGGGAAGAAAGGAGGTAGGGAGTGGGAGGAGAGAGGGAAAAGAAAATGATGGACATGGTACAAATATGGTGCATGGAGAGCAGAAGAGCCAAAAATCATTCTTGGGAGTTAATGGGAAGACGAATTGATGTTAATAACTAACAATATAAAATAATGTTGGTTATGTAACAGTATACATGTGGTTATTTGTTATGAAAATGAAAAAAAACTTTAAATAATATTTCCTAAAATATCTCATTTTCCTAGGAAAGGGGTGGGTGCTAATGTCCGATGTTTGTCCAAGAACCTTCCCAAAATTCCATAGTTCTGCAGAGTGCAGATTGAAAATCCTTGGTTTAGGACAGTGTTTTTCAAACTTGAAAACTCTAAGATGTGTGAAGTTCAATTCCCAGAATTCCCCAGCCAACGTGTCCACATATCTTAAAGTTTCCAAGTTTGAAACACACTGGTTTAGTACAATGGCTTACTTCTCTTTGTCCTCTTAAATTGATGCATTTTGGGAAGGTTATAAGAAAGGATGTTAAGCAAAGCTACTGATACATTCTTTCCCTCTGGAGGGGCTAATCTATTGAACCGAGATGTGGGAGACATAGGGTTAGTAAGGCCCTCAGCTATGGAATTCATTGGATGTCCTTGAACTGGACAATTCCAACCAAATCAATCTAATAAGGCTGTTATTCTAGTTAGAAGTTGAGTGTGATATGAACATTGGTTTGAGCTGAATGAAAAGCTGTTATATAAATCTAATGAGCAGATTAATTCATGAACGATCTTACTCAGCTCTCAAAGACTGACTCATAATAAATATATAGAAAGTGGCAAAGAAGGAGAAAGAAAAGAAGAAAGAGAAAGAAAGTGACCTGAGCAAGCCAGAAATAATTTTTTTTAAAAAAGACCTACATTTAAAAGAGATCTACTTGAATTCCATCATAAGTATTTAACCTTTTAACCCCATTTAAGTTTATTTTTGACTGTCAGGTCAAAAGATGTTCTCCTGTCTGGACTTTATTGTGTAATAAAGTTTAAATTTTCCAGCACATGAATGTGAAACAATTGGTTATCATAATAGCTCCCAATATCTGTAAATTTTGACCACGCTGTAATTTTCTAGATGGGTACAATAAATCTCCCACATAAATTAAGTTATGAAAAAGGAAGCTGAGTTAATAGCCCACAAAAGAGACCATTCAGAACTTTGCTATTTCTAATGCTTGCTACAATTTTTGTGAAAGGTCGAAACCTTACAAAGTTATTCTTACAATTATTCTGAACCTTGAAGAAGGAAAGCATTAAGAACAGATGTGTAATTTTTCTCTAAAGGCCACTTACAGTTTATAAATAGAGAGAAGCCACACTCCAGAAAGTAATTTAATTTTATTGAATTTTTATTTATATTCCACCTTCATTGTTTTGATAAATAATTCAAGTCTGTTGAACCTACCTAACACTCCTTCCTTCTCCTATTTCTCCCACAAGAACAACCCCTTGTAGTGGCCGGGGCTGAGAGAGAGAGAGAGGGAGAGAGAGAGAGTCAATGGGAAAGCTAGCAGGAGATTACAATGACCCACAATAATTTGCTTAACAATGGAAACTGGAAATGCAGGAACTGCCATAACAGTGATGTAGTCATATGATGTTGCTTAGTGATAGAAGTTCCAGTCCCAGTTGATACCATTAACCAATGCCTCCTGTATGGTTAAGCAAATTACCGTATTTTTTGAACTATAAGATGCACTGGAGTATAAGACGCATCAAGATTTTGAAGAGGTAATTTTTTTAAAAAAAGTTTTTTACACTTGCAGTCCTCCCAAACCCACTGCATGCCTCCTTTTTTGTGAAAAACAGGGCATGCAGAGAGTTTGAGAGACCTGCAAAGTGCTCCTGGGGGCTGGGGGGGGGGGAAACGAACAAAAACCGGCCCGTTTTTCACAAAAAATGAGCCCATATTTTTGCAAAAAATAGGACATGCAGAGGGTTTGGGAGGCTTGTAGAGTGCTCCTGGGGGTGGGGGGTGGGGGGGCAAAAACAGCCCATTTGTCCTCATTTCTGCCCTCCCTAGCCCCCAGGAGCACTTTGCAGGCTTCCCAAACCCTCTGCACATCCATTTTTGCGAAGGGGGTGGGGTTTCAGGAGGCAAAAAATGCTATATCAGTGTATAAGACGCACCCAGATCTTCATGCTCTTTTTTGGGGGGGAAAGGTGTGTCTTATACTCAGAAAAATACAGTATGTCACAATGAACAAACTGAATTCACAAAGTGCTTTCTTGGTTTTATGGAAGCATTTGTCATAGCTCAGAATGCAGAAATGTTTAAAGGCTGAGATGAGAAACTTAATTCTAATGTAGATCACAATTAAGAGCCATGCCAAGGTGTATTGTCAGAATCTACTAATTGTCTTTCTCCCTTACATTTTCAGAGTTTTAAAGTGCCATTAGGTGAGCTTTCCTAGTTATTGGCAGCTTGTTTAAGCAGATGTTGAGCTGAAGTTGTAAGTGCCTGTCTGGGGCTGGTGGAAATGACCCAATCTCATTTACTTCTGGCATTCCTTCAGATATTTGATCCTCCTTGTTTAGAACAAACTGCTACCGCTTAGCTTCTTGGCTGTGAAAACCCTGCCTTAATAGTTGCCATATGCTTGGGATCAATAGAGAAAAGTGAAGCCCTTGCTATTCCTTGGCTTTAATGAAAGCAGCAAATTAATCATTTTGAAGAATCAGCACTTGGGGATACATTAAGCCTCCTTTGTCCTTATGCATGTTTTTTCTGCAGTCCTTATACACAACAACAACAACAATATGAAATTCTGACAATGCATTTAATTGAACTCTCTAAATAGTGGTATTGCTGTCATTTTTCACCTGAACACAGGTTATGTTTTGTAGCAGAATGAATGTGACTTTTGGAGATGCCCCAGTAATCTAGCTCCCTTCCTTCCTTCCTTCCTTCCTTCCTTCCTTCCTTCCTTCCTTCCTTCCTTCCTTCCTTCCTCCCTCCCTCCCTCCCTCCCTCCCTCCCTCCCTTCCTCCCTCCCCCCTCCCTCCCTCCTCCTCCTCTTCCTCCTGTTCTTCTGTGTGGATTGGGTACCATACTTATTGAAACAATGGTAGAAGAACTGCCCAGGATGCATGTAGCACACTGCAAAATTTAGTCCTAAACAACAACTGCTGCTGCTGCTGCTGCTCCTCCTCCTCTCCTCCTCCTCCTCCTGCTCTTCCTCCTCGTCCTCCTCGTCCTCCTCTCCTCCTCCTCCTCCTCCTCCTCCTCCTCCTCCTCCTCCACCACCACCACCACCACCACCACCACCACCACCACCACCACCAATGGTGAAAGGGATAGTGGGAAACAGTTTATAGCTTGATTCAGTGGATGGATCCAGCCAGTTGCGATTTGTGAAAGACATAGCACAAAGTTGGACAAGGTGTGGCCTTTCCTATGTTGCTGAGCCTCAACTCCCAGCTTCCCATGCCATTATCCATTGTATCTGAAATTGTCAGGATCTGAAAATCAACATCATAATGTCACCTCCTAGGTTAATTGAAAGCAATGGGAACAATGGTTAATTCCAACATCTGCCTAGGTGATGAGACAGAGAACATTTTTTTCTAGTGCTACCTGGAGATGCTATAGCTGTCTTGCATGCAAAAGATGGATGTTGTATTTTTGAGCCTTGATGTTTTCCCCAAAGGAAAATGAAGTAGTAGACTAAATTTGAAGTTCCTCTCCTGCCAATGCGTGTTTAGAATAAATCTAAAACATGTTGATGCTCTGGGATGAGAGCTTCTGCTTGATGCTCTGACAACAGTTTTATCACCTGAATGGCCTGTCAAAGACAGTAGTTTTTAAAAAAAGGAAAAGAGGAAAAAAAAACCACGAGAGCATCTATTGATCTGTGTTCGTCAAACAGCTTCATTTACCCACATTCCATTGAGCAGAAAGACACAAACAGATGCTCTGAATAATTGCTGTGAATGGATATGATAGTATTCACAGAAACAATAATGTAATTAATTAACAACAATTTAATTGTTAAAAATTTAATGCTTTTTTTTACCAAATAATTTTTGTTGAACAGTTTCCCCCCAGTTTTGTTACATAATTGTCATCTTTGCAACATTTCCGCATCGGTATACATCCGGTATACTTCAATTTTTCCCTTTATATCCATACATGTATACATATACTTCTTTTATACATATTAATTTACTGGTGTACTAATTTATATACAATACATCTTATATTTTATATCATGTCTATTTATATGGCTTTGTAACTGTTTTCTAACTCCTTAATCTTTATTCCCTTGATGCTTTCTTAATCTTTACATTTACCCTCTAACCATTCATACCAGGGGTGAAATCCAGCAGGTTCTGACAGGTTCTGGAGAACTGGTAGCAGAAATTTTGAGTAGTTTGGAGAACCGGCAAATACCACTTCTGGCTGGCCCCAGAGTGGAGTGGGAATGGAGATTTTTCAATATCCTTCCCCTGGAGTGCAGTGGGAATGGAGTTTTTGCAGTATCCTTCCCCTGGAGTGGGGTGGGATTGGACATTTTGCAGTATCCTTCTGCCACACCCACCAAGCTACGCCCACAGAACTGGTAGTAAAAAAATGAATTTCACCACTGATTCATATCTTAGAATCTATACCAAGTAATATTCAGATTCCCCTTTGTCTTTTATTTCTTATGTAAGTCTATCCATCTCCACGCATTCTAACACTTTTCTTATCACATTTTCCACATTTTATTTTTACAGTTTTGTGCATAGATCATTCTAGTAGCAGTTATGACGTTTAATATTAAATACTGATTTTTTTTCTCATAATTCCCTGTAATTATCCCTAATAAAAATAGTTCTAGTTTTAATTCTATTGGTTGTTTAATTATCTCCTCAAGCCATTTTTTATTTTTATCCAATATATTTTTGCTGCTGGGCGTGTCCACCACATATGATAATATGTTCCTTGGGCCTGACTATATTTCCAGCAGTCTGGTGATCTGTTTGAAAACATTTCTGCTAATCTCGAACAACAATTTTATTGTTAAACATTTAATGTTTAATGTAGCATATTCACAAAATTCAAAAACTTTCTGGCATTACGTTGACTGTAGTAAGTTGAATCAAAAGATGGTTTGATTGCATGTGTCTTGGTTAAAAGAGGGAAGCACTGAAGACTGAACTTTAATCTTGTAGCCAAAAAAATTCTGTTTCAGAGATTTCATCCATCCACCTGTAATTTTTAAGAAATTGAAGGTCTTACAAAAAGTGTTACCCTTGTAAATATGAGGTACTAAATATGAGGTACTTACTGGGGCACAGCCTTCTAAAAGCATGGCAGGACAAGTTGTTGCCAAGGAAATGAATTTTAACCAAGAACAAGCCTGAATGTATGTTACAGTTGTAATGTAGAACATAACAATTGTATGTTAATAACTGTTGCGGTGTTTTGAAGTATGAAATAGTATAATATCTGTAGCTACAAAGCCTGCATTTTTAGCTTATAAATGTTGTGTTATTTATTTATGTCCATTTCAGTTAGCTCAGAACCTCGGTGTTACCAGATTTTGTTCTCCTAGTTTCTTAGGCTCCCAAACCAAGAAAGACATGTAGTGATTCTTTCAAATTGAATTTTTTATTGGTCCACACCTATAGACAGACTCTTGCCAGGCTAAACACTCTATTATTTGCATCTGCCATATACTCCAACTATTAGGGAGGAACTGTCTTCATCTTCTTTCTCTCACACAGGGTATCTCAACTGAGTTATCCTTATTTGTCTGGAATGCACCTTTCTATCTCCTAGGAATCCAGCTTGTTGCATTCTATCACATCATATGGAATCAGAAGCTCCTGACTTCTGCAAAGTAAACAGAGTAAAGTTTGGTCCTTTAAAAGAAAATCCATTAACCATAATAGGTTATTTATTAAGACTGAACAGAGCAAAGAAGAGCAGAGCTCTTCATCAGACAAGATAAAGTAAAGACTGGGAAGAATCCAAAAACTCAGTTAAGTGTTTCAATTATAAACTCTCAATTGAGATTTTGCAGATTATACAGTAAATGTAGACTAAATCAGAGGTAATGCTTGTCATTATTTGATTATAAATGATTTACGTGGTCAATGAATAAAAGTTAAGCTTATCCTGAGAGACAGTTCACATTTATCTTCTAACATTCCAACCAGGGTGAAATTCAGCAGGTTCTAACAGGCTCTGGAGAACAGGTAGTGGAAATTTTGAGTAGTTCAGAGAACCAGCAAATACCACCTCTGGCTGGCCCCAGACTGGGGTGGGAATGGAGATTTTGCAGTATCCTTCCCCTGCCATGCCCACCAAGTCACCCACAGAACCGGTAGTAAAAAAATTGAATTTCATCACTGATTCCAACATATTAAATTAGTGGACCAGAGGAATGCCGTCAATATAATTTACTTGGACTTCAGTAAGGCATTTGATAAGGTAGACCATAACCTACTACTAGATAAAGTAAAAGAATATGGGTTAGACAGCATCACCACTAGATGGATTTGTAACTGGCTGACCAACTGCACTTAACATGTAGTCCTCAATGGAACTGCATCTTCATGGAGGGAAGTATGCAGTGGAGTACCCCAAAGCTCTGTTTTAGGCCCAGTACTCTTCAACATCTTCATCAATGATTTAGATAAGGGAATAAATGGGGAACTCATCAAATTTGCAAATGACACCAAGCTGGCAGAAATAGCCAACACTCCAAAAGATAGGCTAAAGATATAGAAGGATCTTAACAAACTTGAACATCGGGCACTATCTAATAAAATGAAATTCAATAGTGAAAAGAGTAAGGTTCTACATTTAGGCAACAAAAACAAAATGCACAGGTACAGTATAAGTGGTACCTTGCTCAACAGTAGTAACTGTGAAAGGAATCTTGGAGTCCTAGTGGAGAACCATTTAAATATGAGTCAGCAGTGTGCAGCAGCTGCCAAAAAAGCCAACACAGTTCTAGGCTGCATAAACAGAGGGATAGAATCAAGATCACGTGAAGTGTTAATACCATTTTATAATGCCTTGGTAAGGCCACACTTGGAATACTGCATTCAGTTTTGGTCACCATGATGTAGAAAAGATGTAGAGACTCTAGAAAGAATGCAGAGAAGAGCAACAAAGATGATTAGGGGACTGGAGACTAAAACATATGAAGAATGGTTGCAGGAACTGGGTATGTCTAATTTAATAGAAAGAAGGACTAGGGGAGACATGATAGCAGTGTTCCAATATCTCAGGGGTTGTCACAAAGAAGAGGGAGTCAAACTATTTTCCAAGGCACCTGAGGGTAGAACAAGAAGCAATGGGTGGAAACTAATCAAGGAGAAAAGCAACTTATAACTGAGGAAAAATTTCCTGCCAGTTAGAACAATTAATCAGTGGAACAGCTTGCCTCCAGAAGTTGTGAATGCCCCAACACTGGAAGTCTTTAAGAAGATGTTGAATAGCCATTTGTCTGAAGCGGTATAGGATTTCCTGCCTAGGCAGGGGGTTGGACTAGAAGACCTCCGAGGTCCCTTCCAACTCTGCTATTGTATTGTATTGTATATCAAAGCATTGCAACCAGGATATATAAATATTTACAATTATCAAAATCTTCAGATGCTTTTGATTACATCATTCTTATTCAAGATCCTTCCAATCTACATTTCATATTCCTGCTAAACAACGTTTAATCATTTTTATGGCCACCACATTTGATGACTTGGTGAACAACATGAGGCTAAAACGTATTTCTTGTAAAAAAATTAACCTAAGCAAAAAAAAAAAAAATGGGGGGGGGGAGACAGCAAGATAGTAATATATTTGAAGTCAAACATTCCAAGACCATTCACAATCCTACATTCTTTCTAAGACCTCTGCAGGTTCTGACACTTTTGTTAAGATAACACAAGCTGCAATGTACTGCAGCTTCTATTTCATTTGAATATTTGCATGATATCATTATATGAAGACAATGGTCTAATGCTGGAAAACATGAAAGGATAGAGAAGAACATAACAGCAGCAAGGTGGGTGGAATCAGTTATGAAAGTATTGTGGAAGAACTGAAGGATTAGATTAGGGGCAGATCAACACGGACAAAATCTATGTGGTTACTATTGGTCAACAACAACTCGATGGCACATTGTCACCACCACCACCACCACCACCTCCACCACCATCATGAATTGAGGTGGGGCTTCCATTCCCTCTTCCAGCTGTTGATCAATGTCTATTCTGACACTCCCTTGGCAATATACCTTGTTTTCCCAAAAATAAGACAGGGTCTTATTTTTTCCCTTCTTCATGTTTAATGTAGTCATCCAGAAATAGGGCTTCCATATCTAGTATGATTATGAATTAATGAGTGAATGTAAGAGGAAAAAAAGGAATGGAGGACATCTAAACATTTTCATAATTGTACAGCGATTTTGAATTATTTACTGGTCTATAACAATATAATCTCTTAACCCAAAATTAAGATGTTGTTTGTGATGTTTAATTACTGAGATGGGTCTCAAAATAATTGAACTTCAAGTCTCATAGACCTAATTTTAAATTCTGGATGAAGGATTTAAACGTATCTAGATGGATAGTGGGTATAGATATTTATGAGTATATATTTTTCATTAAACCATTGTCATACAAGTCATGGGGAAGTATGTTTGTGTATGTTTTTCATAGATTTATCAGAGATGTTGGCTAGTCTTCAAGAAAGCATCCAGCAAAGGGCCCAGAAGAATGGAGAAATTTTCAGATGAGCGTGCTGCATACTTCCGATGTTATCACAAGGTAAGAAGAGTTAAAGAGTTGGATGAGATGCTTCTTCTGCAGTTTCATACCATGATGAAAATCTTATGGAGATAATTCAACTTGGTCTTTTGTGCCAAATCATCTAAACACATATTCTGACATTTAAAGAGAATTAAAGTTGGGATTGTTCTGATTTTATTAGCGCTTAATCTTGAGGTATGGTAGTGGGGACAAAGGAAATCAAGATGGTAGATTAACCACATGATCTGAATCATCACCTTGGCATTTGCATTCCTTGCCCGAGCTTAATCATATTATCTATATCAGTGATAGCTAACTTTTTTGTTGTTGCGTGCTGGCACCCATAATGCAATGTGTACATGACCCCCATGCACCCCCTGTGCATGTGTGCGTTACCCCCCATGACCCCGCCCCCTGTGACCCCCCCATGACCCCTCCCCCTGCACTCCCCTCCCCCTGTGCATGTGTACACGACCCTCCCATGCCCCGTCTTGGGCCTAACAGGCCTCCCTGCAACCTCCTGGGACTAAAAACAGGTCGCAGGGGGCATGACGCACCCACCTGCACCCCCCCCACACCAGTACATGCATGTATGATCCCCTCTCCTCCCGTGCATGCACGTGCATCTCCCGCATGCAACCCACCCTCTCTGGATGTGTATCAGTGGGAGGTGTGTGTACATGTGCAGTGGAACTGAGCTGAGGCAACAGCTCGCATGCCTGCAGAGAGGGCTCTGTGTGCCATAGGTTTGCCATCACAGCCTCATACCTACACAAAAACCAGAGTCACTTGGTTGAATTGGATGTTATAGAAATTAGATAAGTAAAGGGGAAAAAATTTTGTGTCATGCACATTTAATAGTCTTCAGCCCTTCTAGTTAAATGTTAATATAATCAATATACTAAAGACTGCGTCCCCCCCCCCCCCCGCCAAAAAAAACAGATTGAAATCTCTTGGAGTTCAATGCAATATTCAATGGTTTGTCAAATGATAGATGTTACAATATTAACACTTTTGCTTGCAGTTTCTTTATTATTAAGGGAATTTATAACAAAATATTTATCAGTCTTGATTCAGATTTTGGGATATTTGAATGGTAGTATGAATTTATTTGGGGAAATAGATGATAACATGCCTAGTACATTTGATCCAGCTTTTTGTATTCATTATGTATTTTTGGTTAATTTGTGTTGACAATAGTTGCAGTAAAAAAATTGAATACACAAATGTATAATTGGTTAAGATGAAATAAACATCCTTCAATATAACCATATCCTGGGCTCCAATTGATGCTCCAACCCATATTTTTGGGAACACAGCTACACAGTATATTGCAAATAATTTCATTGGGTGTTAAAGTGTGTTTGGCACATTTTATTGTACCTCTTATACACACAGAATGCCCTCCAAATGTGTTCTTCCATTGTTACATTTTCCAGCCAAGGTATTTCTTGTAGTCCAAGTATGAGCAGAAGCATTAAGGAATTATACTACAGCTATTAGTTGAATTTTGAGATTTTGGTAGCTACAGTCAAGTATGGATGAGACTTTGGCTTCAGATTGTTATTGTCTAGCCCAGGGGTGTCCAAACTTGGGAACTTTAAGACTTGTGGATTTCAACTCCCAGAATTCCCCAGCCAGCACGGGAGTTGAAGTTGAAGTCCACAAGTTTTAAAGTTCCCAGGTTTGGACACCCCTGGGCTACCCTATTATATGATTTTGAAACAGCGTTAGAATATATTTTTTTAATAAGAATACAAGATCTACTCTGATATCATGTAAACTTTCAGAAGTGTATTAAGTCCAATACTTTCTGGAATAAAATTGCTAGATATAGCCTGGTTAAATGAATCTTCCTGACCCCATATATCCATCTTCCCTTAAGCAAGGATTGTCCTCTCCAGGAGCCAGAGAAACATTTTAGGTACTCTTCTTAAGGTATAGATGTTCAAATTGCCCCTTCCTGCTTTTTCACTTTTCATTTTCATTATGTTTGTGATATTATCTTGCCTATTTGTGTTATGTGTTTTAATTTAACGTTATGGATTTCAGAATATGTACAACACCCAGTTAAACTGGAGTGGCTTATAAGCATTGCAAATAAATAAAAATATCTCCCTCCCTCCTTCCCTCCCTCCCTCCCTCCGTGTGTGTGTGTGTGTGTGTGTGTGTGTGTGAGAGAGAGAGAGAGAGAGAGAGAGAGAGAGGGTGGGGAGTGTTGTGAGAGGGATTATATGTGTCCCTATTATGTGAGGATCACGTACTCTGTCTGGAAAATATATGTGTAATTCCATGCTGCGCTATGATAACTATACTAGACCTTTACTTATTTTTTAAGCTTTGGCAGTGCAGCTTAATACATTAGAAAAATGGGATTTAGGTGTGGCGTTTAGGAGCCTTGGAGCAAAAAAGATAAGCTTCTGGTAGCTGATCTATTTTTATTTGACTTGAGAAACATTTAAGAAATAAAAGTCATGTGCAAACTGCATTTGAATCTTTTGAAATCCCTTTAAATTTTCCCCATCTAACTACATTTGCCTGATGCATAATGTGTACAGTATTATTAAAGCTTTTCAATTATGTACTGTGCGTGGAATCTTAAGAAATAAAAACTTATGGATTTTCAAAACCATGTCCAAAAATCGTGTGTGTGTATGTGTGCAATCAGAGAAAAGGCCAAGGACTTATCAGTTCTTCTCAATGTGACCAACTTCTGTGCTGCTGCATACAGATACTGATCCAGTGGTCTGCCCTTTGTCAATTTGCATCACATAATTAAATGTTCCATTTGATGTGGAAGAACTTATTATGTGAAATGCCTATGCTGGTTAGTCCAATTCCTTGTTCCTCTGTACTATGAAAAATATTGAATATGCTGGTTCTTTTCTTTGCTGTGTTATACACTTGCACTTGTTTTGCTGAGGAGCAAAATGAAGATGTATTTTAAATCTGACTTCTTCATTTGTGTGTCTATAGAAGTGACAGCAAACCTTTTTGGCACCAAGTGCCCAAAGTGGAAAGCATGCATGTGCGTGCCGGAGCACCAAAAACTAGAAGACCAGCTGGGCGGTGTGCATTCGCGTGCCGGCCAGCTGGTCTTTGGGTTTCCGGTATGCCAACATGCGCAAAGACCAGCTGGCTGGTATGCATGTGTGTGCCAGTAACCAGAAGAGCAGCTGGTGATGGCTCTGCATGCCATCTCTGGATCATGTGCCATAGGTTCACCATCACGGGTCTATAGAAATTGGGGAGAGCCATCTTTGCAGCAATAAAATTTTAGGTTGGCACGGAAAGTATGTAGTTTGAAATAATATTGAGTAGGCAAATTATCGAAGCAAATCCTGAATTTTCTCTCTCTTTCCCATTCACATTATTAATACAAAATGGTATTAATATTAATACATTAATATTAATACAAAATGTAAGTGGTACATTCAAAGCTCTCTGAATGATGAGGGAATTAGAGCCTGGATATAATATCACGAATTAAGTAATAATTCATTCTTTTCTCTTCTTCTCTCAAAAGGCGATTTTATTTCTTGCTATGTATAAGTTCCCCAAATAAACTCTGCCCTGCTCACGAGAGGGAAACAAAAGGGTCTGAACTCTGAACAGTTACTAAAGTTACACCAACAAAACTGTTGCAATGTTTGCCTTATATCCTTAGGATAAATTTAATCTAAGGATGTCTATCTAGGGTATATTAAGATACTAGCTGGATACCCCTGCTCCGCTACAAAACTATGTGATTGGGCTTGATAAGTCAACACTTACAGCTTGAAAATTAATGAGTAGTTACGATCAACCTCTCCTCTCAGGCTTGCCCCACATAATCCTCTCCTATCCCCTTCTCTCCCTCAGGCTTGCCCCACAGAGGCCTCTCCTATCTTGACCCCTTCTCTCCCTCAGGCTGGCCCCATTGTCTAAATTCTCAGCCCGCAGGCCGGATGAGGCACATGTTGGCCACGCCCGGGCCCAAGTGGTAGTTGGAACAGAATTCTTTTCAGGTGGGGAGGGGGAATAGAATGTCTAACTCATTAGCATCAGAGCGTGTGTGTGTGTGTGTGTGTGTGTGTGTGTGTATGTATGTATGTATGTATGTATGTATGTATGTATGTATGTATAAGAAATACTAATGATCTGATGGTCATTTCAAAAAATTCTTTCTTAGCGAGCACCTAGAAGCCAAGAGGTATATACGTGCCAAATTTCAAGTTTGTAGGCTTTACGGTTCTGGAGATTTTGTGATGAGTGAGTGGATTTGGTGTTCTTTCTATCTATCTATCATCTATCTATCTATCTATCTATCTATCTATCTATCTATCTATCTATCTATCTATCTATCTATCTATGAATAAATAAAGTTTTAGTCTTAACTTTATTAAGGTACATTTTTTTCTGGTGATCTGGATTTCTGTTGCTTAATACCTGTTGTTATTATTAAATCTGTTTCTATATTTTGAATGTTATACTGGGAATTTTTAAAAAAATCAAGAAGAAAGCTGAGGAGAACCACTTTTGTATGATGGCAAGATATTCCTGGGTATATCAGATATATTACTAGCAACTGAGCTTGAATTGGAAGTGACTTCATTTTCCCCCCTGTTGACTTGCAGTTTAGACTAGTTTTGAAAGATTTTGTTAAGTCGGAATAAATACACATTTTCAATTACCATCAAGAACTCAACAGTTTGAAATCTACTGCAGGGTGATGATGGGTAGTGAAAATTGAGGTTGCCATTACTAACAAAACCTAATTATATAATGCTTCTTATGGTCAGATTTAGAATGATAAAGCTTACTGAAGTTATTGAACTTGCTGTTGTGTTCCAATAAGCGTCATAGATTGAAGTTTGTTTTAATTTCGCAGAGTCCAGATCTGATAATTTTGTTCTTATCACTTTAATGATTTATTGCAGTTGTTCAGCTGGCTTATGCTTAGTTCCTTTGGTGATGTCTTAGGCTAACTTATAACTAATATTCTTATTTATAGATATGAGGTCTTGGATGAACTTTTCCATCATCAGGAAGGACCTGTGAATGGAATGTTTCTTCCTTGTAAGGGACAGAATTCAGCATCCCACTCATGATTAAGACAAATGTGTCTGAATCCTCCAATGTGCATTGGAAAGGAGTTTTCAATTCAAATCTGACCAATTTAATTTTAAGTAACAAAAGTTAGCAGCAGTATAAGGAGAATTATTAGAAGATTATAACAGTTACCCTGTTGTATAGAATTCGTATTTTTAACACAGGATTGAATTTTGGAGTCCTTGGTGCCCTCTGAGCTGGTTGTGTTGTTGCAGTCATTTCATGATGTCACCTAGTTTATAATGGAAAGTCCGCAAGGAAATAACCAAGCTCAGAAAGCACTAAGGACTCCACAGATACCACATCTAGGGCTTTCAAATTTAGGGTAGATATGGACACCATCACCATCAAAGTTCTGTTTGCACTTTACAACCCACTAAGATCAGTAGCAAAATGGCTAGGTTTTGGGGGGATGGGGTGTGTGTTCCCTCTTAAAAATGTGAGGGGCATTTCACTAACTCAACTATTAAAATATTTAAACTATTTGGAAATCCCCCAAGAAAAATAAGCTCATGTTCCACCTTGTGATCTCTATACCCGTGATGGTGAATCTATGGCACGCGTACCAGAGTTGGCACATGGAGCCCTCTCTGGGGGCACATGCACCATCGCCAAATGCTCTTTTAGTTTCCAGTGCACACGTGCGTTCTGGCCAGCTGGTCTTCGCACACATCTGGATGCCGGAAACCCAAAGACCAGGTGGTGGTGCACGCTTGCGCACTGGCCAGATGGACTTCGAGTTTCTGGTGCTTCGGTGCACGCGAAGACCAGGTGGCTGGCACTCGCATGCACACTAGCCAGCTGGTCTTTGAGTTTTTGGTATTCATGCACGCATGTGCATTCCTATTTGGACACTTGGTGCACTGCTCTATAGTACTCTCATGACATCAGGCATCTAAATGACAACATTGGGGCTGCACATGTTTTGTTTAGCATAAAAATGTGGCTAGAGAGACATTCGAACAATGTTAAAACTTGCAGTCATTCACTGAAATTAAATGTAAGGATGTTCAGGTATCTCTTTAGGGGTGATCGTTATTTATTAGTCTTTGTTACCTTCTATTATCATTCGGAACTTAATTGAAATTCAAAATGAACCACAATGTAAAAAGACTGTTGTTCTCGCACCTCACCTGTCAGTTGAGTTCTGTGTTGGAAGGGGTGTTCTAATATGACAGGGCTCTGTGTTTTTCAGGATCGCAATAGTTTGAAGGTGGCTTCTCTGAAAACATTCAATGTGACTTCAGACTCCATTCCAGATACCATTGTCCCCCTGGGAATTTTGCATGAAATTCTGCCTAACCAGTGTATTGTCTTGGTTCGCAGATGTTTGAATCAAGCTGTTGGGTTCAGAAGATTAATCTTTCTTGATATGTGTAGTATGAAATCAGAATCTTGTTCAATCTAGATAACAGTCACTGGTGATGAACAATCTTCATTGTCTGCTTTATGAACTGGTAAAGTGCTGATGTGGGAGGAGAAAGTTACCCAAAGCAAGCCCATTTTGCTCTTCAGATGGATGAACTCTGAAGCACCAGATGTGAAGTGAGGCTTGCAAAATGTTTGTTGAAACCCATCGTTCTTCATTTTAAATTTTGGAAGAGCAATCGCTCTTTCTGTATCTGACCTTTAAGGATGAGTTGATAATGGGAATAGATTGGGAAACATCTTTTGTATTATATCGTTCTCTCCTAAACCCCATAAAGCCATCATGAACAGTCAATAGCTCATATCTCCTCTATATGTAGTTATCTTCACAAAGAAATTGAATAGGCAAATTCAGATTTCAGCAGGCTGGGGAAAAATGGGGGGAAAGTCTTTGTTACCAAAGACAAAGTATTATAGATAATTGAGAGAGACAGAAAGTCAGTTTTCATCCATCTAGAAATGGATGTGTGTCTGTCTGTGCAATGTGTATATATAGAGAGTGGTGATAGATGTAGCAATGCCAAGTGACAGTAAGATTAGGAAGGAGTATGAGTAACGAGAGAAGTACCAGGGCATGAAGAAGGAACTAGAGAGGATGTGGAAAATAAAGTCCAGTGTGGTCCCAATGGTATAGACTGAGATAAAAAATAATAGAAAAACTGTTGGAAGGGACCTTGGAGATCATCTAATCCAACCTCCTGCTCAACCCCCTATATTATTTCATACAAATGGCTGTCTAATTTCTTCTTAAAAGCCTCCAGCAATAAAGAACCCACAACACCTGAAGGCATGCCGTTCCACTGGTTAATTCTCGGGAAATTTCTCCTTTGTTCTAGGTTGATTTTCTCCTTGATTAGTTTGCATCCATTGGTTCTTGTCTTCCTTCTGGTGCCTTGGAAAATAGGTTAATCCTCTCTTTTTTATGGCAGCTCCTCAAATGCTATCCTAGTCCTTTTCACTAGACAAGACATACTGAATTCCTGCAACCATTCTTCATGTTTTAGCCTCCAGCCCCCTAATAATAATCTCCCGCCCCATGTGTGTTTGTGTGTGCGCACTATGCATATACATATACTGTATTTTTCGGACAGGGGTGGGTTCCTGCCAGTTCCACAAATCTACAGTGCCGTTTAGAACCGGTTCCAGCTCCCTCCCCCCACCCGTCCACACATCATCAAGATAAAGAGTGAGAGGAGGAATTCTGGGAGTTGAAGTCCACAAGTCTTAAAGCTGTCAAGTTTGAACACCCCTGGGTTTTTTTTCTAAAGGGTTAGGGGTGCAAGGTTCTTGTAACTTGACAGCTTTAAAACATGCGTGCTTCAAATGCCAGAGTTTCTGAGCCAACATTTTGGTTGCTAAGTAAGAGCATTGTTAAGTGAGTTTCACCACATTTTAGAAGTTGGCCATGCCTACCCAGTCACACGGCCAGCAAGCCACTCCCACCTGGTCACAAGGCTGGCAAGCCACTCCCATTCAGTCGCATGGCTGGCAAGCCACTCCCACAAAGCAGGCCACACCTACAGAAGATGTTTTTTTAAAATTTTGAAACCCACCACTGTTTTCGGAGTATATGACACACTTCCTCGCCCTAAAAGTGGCTGAAAATTTGGATGTGTCTTATATTCCGAGTGTAGCTTTTTCGAAGCTTTTTTCAGCCATAAGGAGGCGCTAACGAGCGAAGCGATCTTCCGTGCTTTGCCTGCTTTTCTCATTGCTGCTCCCTCCTTCAGCCCCTCAATATGGCTGAAAAAAGATCTTCTAAAGCACAGCTGATCATCGGAGGGAGCAGCAATGAGAAAAGCAGGCGAGGCACGGAAGATCACTTCACTTGTTAGCACCTCATTAGGGCTAAAAAAAAAAACTTTGAATATTTTTACTGCAGCATACTCACCCCATTGGATAATGGTACTTCTAAGTGAGACTTGGAAGAGTAGAGAGGAAACAAAATGGAGTCTGTGCTTCAAAAACAATTTCTCAAGGAATGGAAAATCTACTTCTCTCCAATGCAACACATTCTTTTGCAAATTGTGGCTATCTTCTTTGAATTTTTTCATTTAAGTATGCCCTTCAACTTTTCTGTGGAGCAGATAATTTGCTAGTATTATTGCTCCAAGTTTCCAGAATAGAAATAGCATCAATCATGCTGGCTGATGATCTCAGATAGAGTTTAGATAGGAAAGTGTACTCCTTTTTGGTCCAAATAGACTTCTCGCTTGCCCTCAATAATGATTGTTTGTAATGATTGTAAGTGATTGTTAATCAGTATGGCCTCACTTGGAATACATAGTCCAGGGGATAAAAAGCATCTGCACGCTCAAAACCAGCAAACTAATGTGCTGAAGCTGACCAGGCTAAGGATGGTAGCCAGATGAATACCTGGTAGGCAGAATTTTTTTCTCCTATTTTTCTCCCCAAAAACTAAGGTGCATCTTACACTCCGGTGCGTCTTATACTCTGAAAAATACATAGAGACTCACACGCGCGCGCGCGCGCACACACACACACACACACACACACACACTGTTTTTATTTCTGGAATCTATTGGAGCCATTCTCTCAGCCTTCTACCACAAAACCATTTTTGAATTTCATCCTTACAAGTAAAACAAAGGTCTCTGACAGTCTGAATATTTTCTTCAGAAAGAGAAGTAACCCTTTATTGATTGCCTGCTCTGACATTCTCATCCTAACTCTATATTTAAAGTTTAACCGCCACCCCCTCTCCCCTCAGTTCCTATAAATATCTCCTTTCTGGTCTTCCAGATTTGGGAAACTTTTTTGATAAGATTTTTGTTAAACTTTGTAGGCATAGGTATTAGGCACTGTTGCAAGAAATGTCTATCTGGGTTCAGCTCTAAGTGGGAAAAAGGCACTGGAAACATGGAGGCTGCTTGGAAAGATGGTTTAAAGGTGGACAGGACCACATGGCTTGAGGTCTTGTACAGAAAAGGTGATCACATGCTTCAAGATATTGGGTGAAAAAGAGAAAAGAGGGGAAAAGGGGGCTTGCTGAGAATTCCTGGGTTTTTTTTTATACTCTCTGTTCAGCCCCACCCCTTTGTTTCCTGTTTCTGTGTAAGAAATGTATTCTGATTGGTTGTCAGACTCTGAGGTGTGTGTGTGTGTGTGTGTGTGTGTGTGTGAGTGTGTGTGTGTTAGCTAACTTTGTAGGTTGTGTGTCTTTTTGAGTCCCAAGCTTCGTTGAGTTTCCAGATGCCCTATGGTGAGTTTCTGTTGCAGATGGGTCTGCCTGAAGGAGGTAGATTTTTGTTACGTAGAATAGACGGGCTCAGGCCTTTAATAGCCCATTGACAAAGGTGGGGGCTATTAAGAGTAAGTCTGTTTCCTACCAAAAAACACATTTCTCCATTTCTTATCCAGGGAAATATAATATTCTGCTTTTTCCATATTTCCCAGTATATTTGATTTTTCTAGGAGAGGGGTGGGTGCTAACTTCCTATAGCACTTTATAGGCACTTATAGGCATATTCAAGAAAATGTTGGTTCATGTACTATAGCTTATCCATGAAACTGAATTATGCCTATTGAAATATGCAATTAGATTGGATCTTCTCTGGAAGAGACACTAGACAGCTTTATTTCAGTAAATAGCATAGCTAAATAATTTTGAGAGCCCAGAGTACTCTCCTACCAATTTGTTCCCCACCCACTCATATCCTGCAAATGTTGGAGTACCTTCCTTTTTGGCATTTCATTTCTAAATGAGCTGCGATTGACAATAATAGCTTTCTTGGCATTTTCAACATATACCAGCTTCTCTCAGAAAGTAAAGATTACTTTTTTTTTTTTGGATAAGCCCAAACTTCCTGCTTTGCTTTTCAGGCTCATAGTCTCTTCTTGCCAAGATTACATGACTGGAAAGATGAAAGCAGAGAGAAAGGTTACTATTAAGCCAGGGAAAATTTGCAAGGGCGATCATCCTTCACCCTGTTGCTTATGGGTTTTCCTAGAAAGAAATTTAAATGCAGGCTGGGGTTTTAGGTAGAAGGAGGCAGTAGTTCTTACCTACTTGGCTTCTGCTTGTTCTGTGGTATGTAGAAATTAAACACCCACCCACCTTCCTAGAGAACGAAATATTTTGGGGAATATTGAAAAGATAGGACATTTTTCCCTAAAGAAAAAATGGGGAAAAAATCTTAAGGGAGGCAGAAACCAGCATCAGTCTCCCTGCCCCAAGGTGGCGCAGTGGTTAAATGCAGCACTGCAGGCTACTGCTAGATCAGCAGTTCAGCGGTTCAAATCTCACCGGCTCAGGGTTGACTCAGCCTTCCATCCTTCCGAGGTGGGTAAAATGAGGACCCAGATTGTTGGGGGCAATATGCTGACTCTCTGTAAACCGCTTAGAGAGGCCTGAAAGGCCTATGAAGCGGTATATAAGTCTACTGCTAAGTCTACTGCTATTGCCCCAAGCAGAAACTGAAGAGGCCAGCTTTTAGAAATGCAGGTTTGGTAATCCATTCAGAAAGACTGGGTCAAACAGAAACTCTAGCTAAGCAACATAATTAGGCAAGACAAGATTAGCTCAGAGAAACACCTAGCATTTGCATTTCCCTGTTTGCCTATAGAGCCAGCCATGACCCTTACATGACCCCATAGAAATCAAACAGGTATAAAAACCCACCCTAACTCTCAACTCCGTTTTGTCAGCTGTCCCAGAACTACACACTTTGTGTGTGTTGGTTCTGTTCACTAATAAACAAACTCTTTCTTTCCAATCAGCCACAATTTTATTCCCAGCTTGGAAATGGATCTGGATTTTTCTTCTGAAAGATAGAAGAGATAACTTTAATCTTTAATAACTAGAGGCATTTACAAATATTTAAGTCAGGTAGAGGGCCTTAATATTCTGTTCGCCTGAAGCCAATTTGAATAGTTGCAAGTCTATCTAGTACACTGAACCTGAATTTGAACAGTTTCTAAATTTGCACAATTGTGTTGAGTTGCAGACTAACCAAAAGGATTGAACAGTACAGTAGGGAAAGAAAAACCCTTTCTAAGCGAACTTTACAGTATTCATGTTGAAATGCTGGAATGCTGGAAGGAGATTTAAGAGGTGATAGTATGATGTTGAGGAATGGATGGGGAGCCAATGCTATAAATGTTAGTGATCAAGGGGGAAAAATGATAAAGGAAGATATAAATCCCAAGGGTGTGATTTTGCCTGCTTTGTTATATGGAAGTGGGAATTGAATGCAGTTTGAATGGAACACTTAAGGTGTGTGTACAGTGAAAGAAGAAATGACGAGGGTCAAGCATGCAATTGCTTGAATGACTTGGGATCGAATATAAAAATGAAAGAAAGGAAGGAATAGATAGGGTTTGGACATAAAGCAAGAATCAATGAAGAATGAATCACAAAATAAATACGTCAAGAAAGAATGAATGGCTTCAGAAGAATGCTTGGAGTTGAGGGGATCCTCAGAAAGATATATGAAACATTTAAAGAACAAGGCAGACAAAGAAACTTGGCAAGAATAGAAAGGAACAGAGAAGAATAGCGAATGGCATGTTGGATAACTTGACTTAGCAGTTTTCTCTTTCTTATTTCATGCCTTTAATTTCTTTAGCTTATTACTTCTTATTCCTTTTCTACATTCTGTACAGTACAGGTAGTTCTCAACTTACCACCATTCATTTAGTGAACGTTCAATGTTACAACTGAAAAAAGCGACTTACGACTGTTTCTCACGTAGCGTTCCCATGATCACGTGATTAAAATTCAGATACTTGGACTCATACCTATGACCGTTGCTGTATCCCAGGGTCACATGACCCTCTTTTGCAACCTTCTGACCTGCAAAATCAATGGGGAAGCCAGATTCACTTAACAACCATTTTCCTACCTTATCAACTGTGAGGATTCGCTTAACAGCTGTGGCAAGGAAGATCGTAAAACGGGGCAAAGTCACTTAACAAATGTCTCACTTAAGAACAGAAATTTTGGGCACAGTTGTGGTCGTAGGTCAAGGACTCCACCTGTATAGCTCACTTCCAGAGAGAAATGATATGTCTGCATATAGGTGCAGTTGCATTTAGAAGTGGATAAAAGTTGGGAGCCTTGTTATTAGGAGTTTACTAATTTCTTGTACCTGTATATAACAGACATGTAGGTATGGTGGTTTTCATGTGCTGACTTTGGACCCTTTCACTCCAAGAGGCTACTGTATATCACAGGGATCCCCAAACCCTGGGCAATAGCCCAGTACTTACATGAGTGGTGGGCTGGCATCAGTGGTGGGATTCAATTTTTTTTACTACCAGTTCTGTAGGCATGGTTTGTGGGCGTGGCTTTGTGGGTGTGGCAGGGGAAGGTTACTACAAAATGCCCATTCCTTCCACACCCCACTAACCTGCTTTCCAGCTCCATTCTCCTGTGCAGGGCAACAAAAGAAGATCAGCTGGGAGGCAGCAGGGGCGGGGCCAGCCTATTTGCCAGTTCTCCAAACTACTCAAAATTTTCGCTACCATTTCTCCAGAACTGGTCAGAACTGGCTGAATACCACCTCTGGCTGGCATGCACTCAGCTTGACTTGTGTGAATGGAAGCCCGATGCTTCTGTGGGCCAATTCCCATCTCTGCCATCACCCCGGTTGGGCTACCAAGCCATAAACGTTGGGACCACTGGAATAACACACTGGTGATCTTTCAACACTCAATAAAGCATATTCCAGTCCATTATGCTTACCTTTTGCTCCTCATTTGTCCTTTTAAGTTAATACAGGTAGCCTTCGACTTACAACAGTTTGTATAGGGACCATTCGAAGGTATAATGGCATTGAAAAAAGTTACTTATGACCATGTTTCACACTTACAATTGTGGTCACATGATCAAAATTCAGACACTTGACATATGATTCATATTTATGACGGTTGCACTGTCCTGGGCTTGTGTGACCTTCTTTTGTGACCTTCTGAGAAGCAAAGTCAGTGGGGACGCCAGATTTACTTAACAGCCCTGTTAGTAATTTAATAACTGTAGTGACTCGCTTAACAAATGTGGCAAGAAAGGTCATAAAATGGGACAAAATTCAGTTAACAACTGTCTTGCTTAGCAACATAAATGTGGGACTCACTTGTGGCTGTAAGTCAAGGATTACTTGTATATTATGCTGTATTTCCATTTCTCCCTTCCTGCATGGGTAGCTACAGTCCAGACCCTGTCAAGGCACAGGTAAGCTTACCTGACCATGGAAATGGCCTGTGGATGTAGAAAACAAAAAGAAAAGAGCTTTAGGTTCTTTACTTCAAATCATGGTGTCAATGTGTCAGATTCAGGAGTGGGTTGCTGCCGGCATTACTGCTGGTTCGGCACGCAAAAATATTTGCATGCACATACTTGCTTTCTTCACGCGCATGCGCATTTGTACCTGAAAAGGCTTGCGCATGCGCAAAACATTAAAAAAGGGGGAAAATTACATTTTGGCAATGAAAATTGTTCTGTGCATGCATAGAACCAAAAAAACAAGATGGCGCCACCGAAGGAGAACCAGCGACCCAGGCCGCCAAGTTACTACCTATTCTTCCGAATCGGTCCAAACCGGTAGGAATCAACTTCTGGTCAGGTTGCACCTGTTACCTAGAATATTCATTGTGAAACAACCTTAATGAGATTCACGAGTGGCTGTTTTACTTTTGTTTTAATTTTTAATTCCAGGTTACAGAACTTAATCATGTGAAGAATATATTGCGGTTGCCAAAAGGCACAAGGAAACATGCTGTAGGGATATATTTTAACGATGACACATCCAGGACTTTTGCTTGTGAATCAGGTAGGTGTAATGACATAGACTAATGTCTGTCTGTCTGTGTGTGTGTGTGTGTGTGTGCGCGCGCGCACAATTGTGGTAGCTGTAAAATATTGCAAATGGTCCATACTATTCTGTGTGTGTGTGTGTGTACAATTGTGGTAGCTGTAAAATATTACAAATGGTCCATACCATTCTGTGTGTGTATGTGTGTGTGTGTGTGTGTGTGTGTGTGTGTGTGTAACATTGTGGTAGCTGTAAAATATTACAAATGGTCCATACCATTCTGTGTGTGTGTGTGTGTGTGTGTAACATTGTGGTAGCTGTAAAATATTACAAATGGTCCATACCAACCTGCAGAATTTTTGGTCATTTGCATGCAGAACTTGAAGCCGATGAATGGTGCAAAGTCCTTCAAATTGAGTGCCTGGGGACTCAGATTAATGATATTAGCCTTGGAGAACCTGACCTGTTGGCTTCTGGTGTAGAGAGGGAACAGAATGGTATGTAAATACACGTTGTATATAACCACAAGTAGACACATTCAGGGTGCCTTCAAAATGGCTTGATAAAATCCAGAAATGCTCCTTTGTTCAGTTCTTTAATTTGGTCATATATGTTTTTTAATCTGCAAGTGACATCTCTGTTAATATTCTGTCCTCCTCTCTCTTGCCTCATTCTTTTCCTCTTGCTAGTTAAACTATGTGTTGCCCAACAGAGGTAGATTCGGCATTACTTAGTTAAATGTATCAGTCCTAGGAAATAGGGGGAAAAAACGAAAATAGAATTCTTTATTGACCAAGTGTGATTGGGCACACAAGGAATTTGTCTTTGGTGCAGATACTCTCAGTGTACATAAAAAGACAAGATACATTTGTCAAGAATCATAAGGTATAACACTTAATGATAGTCATAGGGTACAAATAAACAATCAGGAAACAATCAATATTAATATAAATCGTAAGGATACAAACAACAAAGTTACAGTCCTGCAGTCATAAGTGGGAGGAGGTGGGTGACAGGAATGATGAGAAGACTAATAGTAATAGTAATGCAGCCTTAGTGAATGGCTTGACAGTGGTGAAGGAATTATCTGTTTAGCAGAGTGATGGCATTCGGGAAAAAATGTTCTTGTGTCTAGTTGTCTTGGTGTGCAGTGCTCTATAGCGTCATTTTGAGGGTAGGAGTTGAAACAATATATGTCCAGGATGCGAGGGGTTTCTAAATATTTTCACAGCCCTCTTTTCGACTCATTCAGTATACAGGTCCTCAGGTTGGCAGTAATTGTTCTTTCTGCAGTTCTAATTATTCTCTGAAATCTATGTCTGTCTTGTTGGGTTGCAGAACCAAACTAGACAGTTATAGATGTGCGGATAACTACCTTTCTAAGCAAAAGTGAAAATATTTGTAATGAGACTAAATCTCAGCTGTTGTTAGGAATGTGAGGAATGCTGAGATTGGACAGCCATTCATCTGAAATTGTATAAGGTTTCATGCTTGAGCAGGGGGTTGAACTAGAAGACCTCCAAGGTCCCTTCAAACTCTGTAATTCTGTTAGGTGGAAATCAATCTGTTTTAGCAATATGCATAAATTTTTAATCTCCATCTGAACAGTGGCTTATCCTTGTAGGAGCTAAGGGTTTTTGGATTGCAATTTAGAATAGAATAACAGAGTTGGAAGAGACCTTTGAGGTCTTCTAGTCCAACCCCCTGCTTAGGCCTTGTGTTCATGTCCAACAGTTACACTTAGCAATTAGCAATTTAATGGGTTTATATGCCGCCCAATCCCGGGGGAGGGGGGGGGGACTCAGGGCGGCTTACAAGTACGAATAAAATAAAATAACATACAGGGGGAGAACATAAAACAATACAAACAGTTTAAAAACACAACATACATCCGGTTTAATTGGGGGTTGACCTGATTTGAGTCAGCAACCCCAGGCCTGCCGGAACAGCCAGGTTTTGGTGGCTTTTTGGAAGGCCGCAAGGGTGGGGAGGGTCTGGATCTCTGCTGGTAGATCGTTCCACAGAGCCGGAGCAGCAACAGAAAAGGCTCTCCCCCGAGTGGTCGCTAGCTGGCATTGTCCGGCAGACGGCACCCGGAGGAGGCCTAACCTGTGAGTTCTTATTGGGAGGTGTGTAGCAGGAGACGGTCTCTCAGATATCCAGGTCCAGTGCCATGTAGGGCTTTAAAGGTAATTACCAGCACTTTGTAGCGCGTCCGGAGACTAATAGGGAGCCAGTGCAGCTTGTGGAGGATAGGTGTAACACGGGTGTACCGAGCTACCTCTGATATCGCTCGCACGGCTGCATTCTGGACCAACTGCAGTCTCCGAACACTCTTCAAGGGCAGCCCCATGTAGAGTGCGTTGCACTAGTCGAGCCTTGAGGTGAGGAGGGCATGAGTGACCATTTGAAGTGCCTTCTATATCAGTAAGAACCCCGTTGACTTTCTAACTTTCAAAAACAGAAAGTTTGTACGCAGAATCTTGCAGATTCTTTGTGTATACATCATGCACAATGCAGTACCCCAAATTCTTAGAATTTAAGTTTTTAACAATTGCATTGGGGCTCCATGTTTTTTGAAGTGGTTTCACACATGTAAACCATAGAGCAACATAGCATATCAGGCAAAAGACTAAACTGAACTTTTATCCTAAGTGAACTACTTTCTTCAACCAGTGGGTTTTTTTCAGTGACATTCAGAAATACGATTTTCTTTTGCCAACAGAAGTGGTACAATCAAATAAAAGTCCTCCAAGCCATGTAAGATTGCTCTTTTATTTTGTAGGCTGTTAGGGGGGGGTGTAGGAATAATTATGGAGCAATTTGAAAATGCCACAAAAAAGTGATGCATGATTTGTTATGATTATGCTGGCTTTTAGTTCTGCAAGGATTTGAATTTAAATCTTTTGTTTTACCCCCCAGAGAGATTCCACGTGTATTTGATGCCGTCACCTAATTTAGATGTGCATGGAGAATGTACCTTGCAGATAACATTTGAAAATATCTGTCTTTGGGACATACAGAATCCCCGAATAAAACTCGTATCTTGGCCTTTAAGTGCCCTCCGGAGATATGGCAGGGACTCAACCTGGTTTACATTTGAAGCTGGAAGGTGAGCAAATTCTTTTATGCAGGTTTTTTTTAAATTGAAAACAGGAAATTCTCTGCATTGGAACCCTTGTATATCGTATTAACAAGTTAGACAACAAGCCAACTGACATATACAGCAGCAACAACTGTTCTCTATCCTATTCATATAACATCTGATATATTTGATGGCAGAGGAAGTAAGTCTATTTGGTTTTGGGAGAACAGCCAATATTTTAATCTCTTGACAAGTGTGAATCTGATTAGAGTCGGTGGCATTGGGAGCTACAGAAACATGATTCAGACTGGACTGTATCTTTTCTGGTATTACATTGGTTAGCAAGGACTTTTGGGGAATCCTTTTAGATTATTTTTAAAAAAATTCTTCAACCCAATCTGAAGATGCTGCAGAATCAAACACACACACACACACACACACACACTCTCTCTCTCTCTCTCTCTCTCTCTCTCTCATATACATATGTTCACACACATGTACAGATTTTGGCCTGGGTGGTAGACAAAGAAAGCATTGGATTAATTACAACAGTGATGGCTAACCTTTTTGTCATTGCATGCCAAATGCTCTCCCATGCGCATGTGTCCATACCCATAATGCAATGCATGCATGACACCCTCCACTCCTTCCCTCTGTCCATGCGTGTGTGACCTCCTTGCACCTCGTTTGGGCGTAGTAGGCATCCTTGCAGCTTCCTGGCCCCAAAAATGGCCCATGGGTGTGTGTCAGGGGTGGGTTTCAACCGGTTTGCGGCGGTCCCTGCGAACCAGTTGGTCGACGAACCCAGAAGTAAGTAACTTTCGGGAATGGCGAAGGGCCCATCTGCCCGCCCATGCTCCTTACCCGGTTTTGATGAGTTCTGCGCTTCCACGCATGCGCAGGATGTATACAGCGCCTGCGTGATCCTCCAGGAGCAGCTGGAGCATCACACAGACGCTAGTACGCATGCGTGCACCGCACGCATGCACGAGGATGCCGCTGGCCCCATTCCAACCAAACTGGTTGGAACGGGGCAAGAAACCCAGCCCTGGTGTGTGTGCACGCTGCATCCCTGTGCATGCACATGTGACCTGCATCCCTGTGCACGCTGCATCCCTGTGCATGCACATGTGACCCCCTACGAATGTGTGTGTGACAGCCCCACATACAAGTGCATCTCCAGC
This sequence comes from Thamnophis elegans, assembly GCF_009769535.1. NCBI lineage: Eukaryota > Metazoa > Chordata > Lepidosauria > Squamata > Natricidae > Thamnophis > Thamnophis elegans. The sequence continues at coordinate 82,040,383 of NC_045545.1, forward strand.
ATGTGCCCCTCCCCCTGCACGGCAGTGACCCGAAAATCAGCTGGCTGGCGGGAGGCACGTGTGGTGGAGCTGAGTGGGGCAATGGCCTGCGTGCCGCAGAGAGGGCATGTGGCATGCATGCCATAGGTTTGCCATCACAGAATTAAGAGTATCCAGTACTAGTGGAACAATCTTTTCTGCTTCAGAGATGAACAAAAAAGGAAATTTTTTTCTTTACTGAAAGTCCTCTTAAAATGTGCAGGTTTAACCTGGCTAAAATAGTGAGCCAAAATGGCAGCATAGCTAAAGGTAGTATGCAGGTAGTCCTTAACTTACAAGCATTCATTTAGCAACTATTCCAAGTTGCAACTGCACTGAAAAAAGGGACTTGCTACCGGTCCTGGCCCTTAGGACCATTGCAGCATTCCCAGGGTCACATGACCAAAATTTGAGTGCTTGGCAACCAGCATAAATTTTTGTCAGTTGCAATGTCATGGAATCATATGGTCTCCTTTTGTGACCTTCCCAATCAGTTTCCAACAAACAGGTTCAATGTGGGGGACCAGATTTGCTTAATCATGATGCGATTCGCCAAACAACTGCAGTGATTTGCTTATCCGCTGAGGCAAGAAAAGTTCATCACTTAGGGGTGGGTCTCATTTAACAACCGCCTTGCTTAGCAAACAGAAATTCTGGGCTCAATTGTGGTTATAAGTTGAGGACTATCTGCATTCTTCTGCTCCTCTACTAATCCATATCTGGAGTAATGAGTTGTAAGCTATCTTGTCATGTAGGGAAAGAATGTTTGAGAGCATTAGAAAGAGACTTGTTTGAGAGTATTAAAAAGTAGTCTTCCAGAAAAGAAATGAGCTTTAAATTGTGACTATTCTCTCTTTGTGCTTTTATTTTCATTAAATGTGCTTTGTGTAGCCTTTATTTAGATTCCCCAGATATAGAAATTATTTAGGCTTATCTGTCTACCCAAGGATATATGTGCGATACTTCTGTTTGACTAATAACCACAGTTTAAATTTTAATGCAAGCACCATATGCAAACTGGATTCTTAAGGAGCTTTAGATTTTTGCACATTTTTGCAGATTTTGGTACAGCTCTCCAGTCAATACACACCTTGTAGAAAATTGCATACCCAAACCTGCAGAGAAATGTATTTCCATAGCAATACTTTGCAATGGAAAAGCTACACAGGAGCATAAAATTGGAACAGGATCAACTTCTGCGTCAAGAAACGTGGTAACATTACAAGAAATGGAGAAGGCAGAAATTCGTCTGAATTTAATACACTGTTATCTGCTATTTTTGTTTCATCCTTTCTTGCTCCTTTCTTTCCCCCAGCAGAGAGAGACCCTGCTGTAGGAATGCACTATTATAAATTGTTCTGATCATGTGGAGCCACACTCTGTTCTTTTTCTGGCAGGATGTGTGATACTGGGGAAGGCCTATTCATCTTCCAGACAAGAGATGGGGAGGCAATCTATCAGAAAGTCCACTCGGCTGCCTTGACCATAGCAGAACAACATGACCACTTACTGCAGAGTGTGAAAACATCCATGGTACGCCTCTTAATTTCATCAACCACACAAGCCATCTTCTTAAGCAAGTGTTCAGGTTGGATGGTACGAACAGCAAAGCAGTCTGCTTGCTCTTGCTAGCTTGATCCACATTTTTGTTCCTAAGCAATGGGTTCACTGATTGATGACATGGCTGAGTCAAAATTGTTGTTTGATGGATGAACATGGGTAAAGTGACCAGATTAAAGATGGGTAAAGCGGGACACCATTGACCGGGGGGGGGGGGGAGGGGGGTTCGGAGCACCTGAGCTGTAAAAAAAAAAGAGGGCTGTAAAACCATGAAGTGTTACCCCTCCCACCTCCTCCTCCTCCTCCGCCGTGCTTTTGAGCCTCCTCCTCGCTGTGCTGCCGCCGCCAGAAAGCCCCCCCTGCCCAAGGCCACTGGACGGCTGCAAAAACATCGCGCGTCGGCGCGCACATGCGCAGGAGGGGAAGGAGCCTCGCCCCTCGTCGGGCGCTGCGAGTGAGCTGAGTGGAGGGAGGGAAACCACTGCCCTCTAAAGGCCACATCGGGAATGACACTTCAGAGAAATAAACACTTTTTTTTAACGGCGGCCTTTTTAAAATTGATGATTCGATGTCTTTTCTTTCTTTTGGAGAATCAGGACTTTTTGAACACACCGTGGGACATGGGACAAATTTTGAAAAATTGTGACTGTCCCGCCAAAAGCGGGACGTCTGGTCACCTTAAACATGGGAAGTGAAGGCTACCTCAAGTATCCTGATGGATTGATTTGCCTCCGTTATAGAACAGTAGGCCACTCTTCCCCCTCGTTTTCAGAAACATGTATTGAGATATCCTCTAGGGTGGCGTGTCCAATCTTGGCACTTTGAAGAATTGTGGACCTTATATCCCAGAATTCTCCACGGGGAATTCTAGGAGTTGAAATCCACAAGTCTTCAAGTTTTCAAGGACGAACACCCCTGCTCTAGGGTTTTTTTGTGGCCCTCCAGTGGCAGTGAGGAGATTGGGGAGGAACATGTGCCAGTCCTGGAGTCTGGGGAAGGCTCTGACAAATGCTCTGAATCAGAGGCAGAGAGGGCGGCCAGAGTCGTATGACAGTTGTCGACTGTCTTCGGAGTCAGACAACAGTGAGGCAGATGAACAGCTGGAGCTTGTTCCCAGCGTTCGCATGCACAGAGCTTCCAGATGGAGGGAACAGCTAAGGAATAAGGGTCGACTTGGGAGTAAGGCCACAGGTGGACAGTGAATGGCCCCTACCATAGGGAATAAAAAAGGAGCAAAAGGGGAGTAGAGTTTGCAGAAGACAATTAGTTCATTCCTGCATTCTTGCTAAGTATTGCGGCGTCTGAAAGATATCGGCCTGGCCACTCTCCAAGTCTGATAAAGGTTGGTAACTGTGAACTATCTTGAAAGACTGTGGGAGAGGAAAGCCTTTGCTGGAAAGGAATTCACTGTACATTAAATAAAAGAGGTTTATCAGGACGAGGACTTAGCTTCGTGATGATGGGAAAGCCTAGGTGAGAACAAGATTGGCAGAAGGGTGATTGGAACTCCATGCATTTCTAGGACTGCAGTCTATCCAGCCCTGGCTTCACCCTTGTTGCTGACCTACTCATTTAACCCTCAAGTATTAAAAGAACATCACATCCCTGCTCCTTGGAAAGACATGAGCCTCTCACAAGTCTTTGGGGTAGAGGGGTGTAACACAAGTAACCAGGGGTGAGTTCCAGCTGCTGCTACCGCTGGTTTGCTCAGGGATGCGCTTTGCGTGCCTGCTGTCTTAATGTGTGCTATGCACACATGCACAGTATGAAAAAATTGCTTCCATGCATGCACAGAAGCAAAAAAACCCCAAGATGGTGGCGCCTTCAGTGCTGCCGATAGAACTGGTTCAGGGGCATGGCAGGCTGAGTTCCTACCTACTCTGCCGAACCGTGCCGAACCGATAGGAACCCACCTCTGAAGTAAGGCAAAAGAAGACATTATAAGCTTTTTGGTGTTATTCTCTTCAAACTGCTTTTCTCAGTAAATCTGCAGAATATGCCCTTTTTTAGCCTTTTACCAGATAATGTATCATCGTAATTATAATGCCTTCTTATGTGTTTTTTTCTGGTGAGACCAGTCTAGCAGGGCAACCTGATCTACCCAACTATGGGATGGAGCCCACTGCTTCCAGTTTCACCTTTCAGACCCAAGCCAGGAGCTTTCACAGGCACTCCCTTTATTTCTTTGTCAGTAAAATATAAATTCAACGTCCCCTTATATTAAGTCTCATGCCAACTCTCTTTTTGTTGTTCTTTGTTCAATGTGAAGTGAAGAAATCAAGTACATGTTACAATAGGACCTGAAAGGAAAGGTTTGGCATCCTGGATACATAATCCCTATGTATCGTATTTTTCAGAATATAAGACGCACCAAGGCTTTGAAGAGGCAAATTAAAAATAAAGTTTTTGCACTCTGCAAACCTCCCCAAAATGGTACGTTTTTCACGAAAACTGGCCCTTCTTTTTTTAAAAAAGGGCATGAATAGCCCTTAGGAGGCTTGTAGAGTGTTCCTGGTGGGGTGGGGGCAAAAACGAGCAAAAAACGGCCTGCTTTTCACAAAAACAGGCTCATTTTTTGTTAAAAAAGAACATTAGGAAGCTTATAGAGTGCTCCTGGGGGCTGGGGGTGTCAAAATTGAGCAAAAACAGCCCATTTCTTTTGCTCATTTCTGCCCTCTCAGAGCCCCCAGGAGCACTCTGAAAGCTTCCTAGAAGCTATGCACGGCCATTTTGGTGAAGGGGACAGGGTTTCGGGAAGCAAAAAATGTTGTATTCAGTGTATAAGACACACCCAGATTTTCAGCCTATTTTCTGAGGGAAAAAGGTGTGTCTTATATTCTGAAAAATACGGTAGTTCATGAATAGAACTGCTTTATTTAACCAAACCGTTGGATCAATAATCTTGTCCTTCTCAGATTGTAGTCCATTTCCTGAATGGGAAGCATTTTGACAATATTTTTACCCTGACTAAAGTTGTGCTGACTTGTTTACCCAGCTTTAAGTCTACAAACTTCATGATGCAATATGAGATTGATGAAAACTATCTGCCTGAGAACAAATGCATATTAAACTAGAAAGCTCATTTGGAATATAGGTGATATTTTATCTCAAATCTTCCTGGAATTTTACTGGAAGACAGGAATGTAGTCTTCGATTTTTGTGGAACTGAAGCAGAGATAGATCAGCTGATACCTAAAATGATCATGCAAAACTTGAGATGTTAGATTAACATATTAAGGTTGGTCACACAGTCAGCCAGATGTTTAGACTGGATTTGGAATTTTTATCCACCTATCAAGTCCTTCCCTAGGATCTGGGATATAGGCAGATATTGTTGTTGGATGGTGTTAGAGGTATCGTCGCAGGATGTTAAGTTGTTCCAAGTAAAGCTGCTTTTTGCAAGTGACTGGTGGTGATTTTGTCAGTGTTGATGGTGGTCAAGTGGTACTCTCGATTGTTTTGGAATTGCACCTAAGGTGCTTATCATTATTCCCTATCACAACAATGTGAAGTCACAGCTGTCAGTTCTTTAGCTAATGTTGACCTTCATAAGCATCAAGTTCTTCCCAAGAATTTAGGACATCATAACATGCTAGCATAGTGCCGATCTAGACAATGTTGCCTTTTGTAATTGATAGATGGAAATTTGTCAGTGCACAGGCTTGTTAAGTGTTGTCCAAGATGTTTTTATAAGGCAAAAATATTAATAATAATTAGATATTTTTATTAGATTAATTTCCTTAATCTATTAATTGCTTGTGATCTATAAATAAATATCAGAAAGGGATTTTTTTTCTTGTTCAGTTCTTCTCAATGTTTTTCTCATGTTAAAAATAAGTTTTATTTAAAACTTCATTTTCTTTGATTAAATGCTTTTCTCCAGCACTTCTATTCTATCAGAGTATTTGAAGTTTCTTTAGAAATAATCTTTTAAAAATATTTTACCTGTGTCTTTTATTTTAAACAAGAAAGATACCTTTAATTTAAAAAGATGAGAGACACGGAGGGATATGCTTTTAAGTTGTTTTCAAATGCAAGTTTTAAAAATGTCTTACAGTTACTAAAATAGATTTCTAATTGTTTCCATGACAGTAAAATATAGGATAATTTTGTACATTCTTTTGAAGGTTTACTTGACGGAACATTTTTATTTAACAGTATGGATAGAAGCTTTTATTGCATGGTGTGTTTGTAATCCAGAGGCAGGTGTTAAAGACTTCAAATTGGGTGTTTGTTTCTGGTAAAATGGCTAAATGTTAGAGAAATTGAAAGTTAAATATAATAGCAATAGCAATAGCAGTAGACTTATATACCGCTTCATAGGGCTTTCAGCCCTCTCTAAGCGGTTTACAGAGAGTCAGCATATTGCCCCCAACAATCTGGGTCCTCATTTTACCCACCTCGGAAGGATGGAAGGCTGAGTCAACCCTGAGCCGGTGAGATTTGAACCGCTGAACTGCTGATCTAGCAGTAGCCTGCAGTGCTGCATTTAACCACTGCGCCACCTCGGCTCTTCAGTAGTTTTCTGTGAAACACCCTCAGAGATGCAGTAGGATCCTACCAGAGGTGGGTTCCTACCAGTTCGCACCTGTTCGGTAGAACCGGTTCGTCAAATCTACCGAACTGGTTAGAAGAGGTTCCACCAGGGGACCTGGAAAGCAGGCCACACCTACAGAAGAGGTTCCAAAATTTTTTGAAACCCACCACTGACAGACAGACAGACTCACACACAGAAAGAGAAAAGAAAAAAAGAAAAAAAGAAAGAAAAAGTGAGAGAGAGATGAAAGAAAAAAAAGGAAAAAGGGACAGAGAGACAAAAGGAAGGAAAGAGAGAGAGAGAGAGAGAGAGAGAGAGAGAGAGAGAGAGAGAAAGAAAGAAAGAAAGAAAGAAAGAAAACAAACACATGGCCAGCAAGCTGCTCCCACCAGGTCACATGGCCGGCAAGCCACTCCTACAAAGGAGGCCACACCCACAGAGTAGGTTTGAAAATTTTTTGAAACCCACCACTGGATCCTACCCTCATAGTCTTCTGATAGGCCTTAAAGAACAGTCTCTTCTTGTAAGCTTTTGGAAAAAAAATGAGACTTAAACCCAGCAAGCTAAAACACTGAAGGGTTGGAGACTGGTTTTGCCTACACCACCAAGTTTTTATTTGTAGGTTTTTGGGGGTTTGATGTTTTTATTGTTTTGTGAACTGCTCAGGGCCATGATTCAGAATATGAATAATGTTGCTTGCTTTATTTATTTGTTTTATTTTCATCCCGCCTTTATTACTTTTGTAAGCAATACACACGTGCATAATATTCTCCTTCCTCCTCCTCCTCTTCCCACCCCTCACCCTGTGAGCTGCGCTGCAGTAAAAGAGGATAACTGGCCCAAAGTCACCCAAGCAGCTTTCATGCCTAAGGCGGGACTAGAACAGTCTCCTGGTTTCTAGGCCTTCCTCCTAATCATTACCACAAACTGGTGTAAAGAAAACTATATAAGTTTTTTTAAACAAACAAACAAGAAAGCCCTTCATATTTTCCATATTGTCCTAGTATCATGAGGGCAAACCTATGGCATGCAAAGCCATGTCTCCCGGCATGTGCAGGCTTGCCTGTTTTTCTTCCCAGTTTTTGGTGTGCATGTGCATGCGCCAATCAGCTGTCCTTCACACATGCAGCAGTTCTGAAAACCGGTGTGTGCATGCACGCGGGCCAGCTGATTATTAGGCACGCATGCACGCTAGAACCCGGAAGATCAGCTTTTTGGAGTGCGGCCCTGCTGAGTGCGTGCATTCAACATTTCCACGCAACCTATTCAGCACTCAGTGCTGAAAAGGTTTACCATCACTGTCCTAGTTTGTGCAAGTCCTATTAAACTTCAGTTTGAAGACATTAAAGATCTGCTGATTGGCTGCTAAGATGCATTGCGTTCTACAGCTTGCCATTTTTGATTCCAGGAGCTTTTTAAAATTAAAAAATTAACAGATATCTAACAGATTTCGTGGACGGGGCGGGGGGGGGAGTTACCGCCTCTGAAAATCTACAAGGCGTTCAAGAGAACTTTTTCAGGTAGTGGGCTTATCACCGTAGTGACAGACTTCTTTTCTTCTCTGGTGCTCCCTGAAAAGGCCAGGTGACACTTAGCATCATTTTCTCACCTGCTCAGACCAAGAAACATTAGAATCTTGTCTCTCTTTAAGGAGTTTTGCAGCAATTCATAAAACTTTAAGCAAAGCTAGGAGTGAGCTTATTGTTGTTAGTTGCGAAGTTGTGTCCAACCCATCGTGATCCCATGGACAACGTTCCTCCTCACCCTCCTGTCCTCTACCATCCTCTTGAGTCCATTTAAGCTCATGCCTACTGCTTTGGTGACTCCATCCAGCCACCTCCTTCTCTGTCGTCCCATTCTTCTTTTGCCCTCAATTGTTCCCAGCATTAGGATTTTGTCCAGTTAGTCTACATTTTTTATTTTTTAAAAAAACACCCTGTTATTCTTCAGCTCTGCTCTTTCTGTGTGCATGTGGAGAAAGAGAAGGAGGGAAAGCAGAAAATAAATAAATAAAAAATCTCATTTGTATCTAATATTCATCCTGCCATGGGTTTCTCTAAGGAAAATACAGTGTGCAAATGTTCTTCCAGAAGAAATTGTGACAACATTCTTGGACATTAATGGAATATATTTTTTTAAAAAATTCATGCTTTTTTTTCAGGGGGAAAGAATTATATGTTTTCTCTAGTGTTTTTTTGTCTCTGAATGGCATGCCATGTGTTATTTTCCCTACTCTTAGAATAGCATATTTGTTCTGAACAAGTGTGATAATCTGTAGCTTATTCCAACTCCCTCCTAACTCCCTAAGGTAAAATTGTTACGAAATCAACTTTCCAGCAAGTGGCATGCTTTTCTTTTCTTTTTCTTTTTTTCATTTTATACTGTGAAAGTCTAATCACACATTTTCATTCGTTGAAAAATATATCAGAAAATGACTGTAATCATCTTTAAACGATGGCCAAAGTTGTAATCCCAAAACAAAGCCAAGATGAACTACAAACAGTTATGAACGATGCCATTCTGACTTAAACGTCTCCCTAAGAACTGGTGAAAGTTTTGATATTATGTTCAAAATGTAGGATAAGTTGCTTTCATTGACCAATGTAAAGATAGAAGAGAGCAGAAGCCACAGAAGTAACATGACCCATGTGGTACAAGGCATGGCAGGATAAAGATGGTCTTGGGAGCAGTTGGTATATAGCAGTCATGGTTTGTCTCCCACTGTTATCAACATATCTTAACAAATCTCTTATTTCTTTGGCTGTCAAGAAGGAGATTCTGGTATTCCCATTAAAAAAAAATCTAATGTCCTCCAGTCTTTATTTCAGTGATTCTTTTGTCCCAGAGACCCTAAATGTGTGTGTGTGTGTGTGTGTGTGTGTGTGTGTGTGTGTGTCAGGAGTGGGATCCGGCTGCTGCTACTGCCGGTTCGCTCAGGGATGCACTTTAGGCGCGCATGCACAGAACTTAAAAAATGCTTCTACGCATGCACAGAAGCAAAAAACAAGATGGTGCCATATTCAGCGGCACCGATAGAAATGGTTTTGGGGAGTGGAAGGCTGAGTTACTACCTATTTGGCCGAACTAGTAGGAACCCAACTCTGGTGTGTGTGTCAGAGGTGGTATTCAGCAGGTTCTGACCAGTTCTGGAGAACCGGGAGTGGAAATCTTGAGTAGTTCGGAGAACCGGTAAATACCACATCTGACTGGCCCCGCCCCCATCTATCCTCTGCCTCCTGAGTCCCAGGTGATCGAGAAGAAATGGAGATTTTGCAGTAATCCTTCCCCTGGAGTGGGATGGGAATGGGGATTTTACAGTATCCTTCCCCTGCCATGCCACCCAAGCCATGCCCACCATGCCACACTATTCCCACCAAGCCACACCCATAGAACCAGTAGTAAAAATGTTTGAATCCCACCACTGTTGTATGTGTGTGTGTTTGTGTGTGCACACATGTTGGGAGAGTCAAATTGTTAGAATGGCTTGTAGTAAGGCTAGTATTGCTTTTGAACAAACCTCCCACCTTGCGACATTTGAATGCAATGCTGTTAAATACAAAATGGGTCATCTTTACTTCCTAAATTATTCATCTTAAACCCAACAAAGGAAGGGTGCATAAATGCACAAACTTGCATCAGTATTATTTCTCAGTCAAAGTAATATGGTCAAATCTTGGCTTATGGGATCCCTTTCCTCAAATCAGTGTGACTCTTGATATCTCTACTCTGTTTTACTCCTCCATAGACAGAGCATACAGTGCTCTCTGAGCGGTTTATACAGTCGGCATATTGCCCCCAACAATCTGGGTCCTCATTTTTATCAACCTTAGAGTGATGGAAGGCGGAGTCAACCTCAAGCCATCAGAATCGAACTCCAGATTGAAGACATGGAAGATAATAATCTTATTTGATAAAGCCAGATTAGTCTAACGTTCTTCTGCTTTCTCCGGTTATATAAACTATCATTAATTTTGGATATGAGCTTCCTTTTTGCACATTTCAAAGATGAAAAGCATTAAAACCCAACCTAGGTTTTGATGCAACATGTTGAAGGTGCATTTTATATGGTCCTCAGATATTCATCCCATTATGCCTTGGATTTTCTTTCAGCTTCAAATGAAAATGACCGACCGAGCCGTTTCTCTTGGCACCATGGTCCCTTTGCCCAGGAGTGCCTATTGGCAGCACATCACACGGCAGCACAGTACCGGACAGCTCTTTGGCTTACAAGGTAGGGTGCTGATATAACATTTGCAAAAATAGTCCCGTTGGGTGATGGTACGTGTGAAAAATCTTTGGAGCCTGAGCCAAGAGATGTAGCCAAGGGAACAGCCAATAAGAGACAAAATTGCCTGCAACTGGATAATAGGTGGGACAAGAAACTCAGAAGGGACCCACCCTAGTTTCTTGGTCTGCAAAGGAGGTGGGGAAGAGATGTAATGTATTTTTCAGAATATATGACACACCTTTTTCCCTCAAAAAACAAGGGTGAAAATCTGGGTGCGTCTTATACACTGAATACAGCATTTTTTGTCTCCTGAAACCCCATCCCCTTCATCAAAATGGCCATGCATAGCCTTTAGGAGGCTTCCATAGTGCTCCTGGGGGCTGGGGAGGGCAAAAATGAGTGAAAAATGGGCCGATTTTTGCTCGTTTTTGCCCCCCCAGCCCCCAGAAACACTCTATAAGCCTCCTAAAGGCTATGCATTTTGACAAAGAATGGGCCCATTTTTGCGAAAAATGGGCCATTTTTTGCTCATTTTTTGCCCCCCTAGCCTCCGGGAACACTATACAAGCCTCTTAAAGGCTATGCATACCCCTTTTTTGTCAAAAAATGGGCCAGTTTTCGCAAAAAATGGACCATTTTTGAGAGGCCTGCAGACTGCAAAAACTTTTTTAAAAATTTGCCTCTTCAAAATCTTGGAGTGTCTTATACACCGGTGTGTCTTATACTCCGAAAAATAAGGTACTTTCAGACTTGCAAGATTCTGTTCAATATTGCTCTCCAGTAAAGTAGAATTAGCTATATCCGTTTGGGATCTGATTTACACTGTGAAGTTGGCACCCAATTTTCAAGTCTGAAAGTTCATCTCAACCAACCCACTCCCATCAAATTTATACCATAAGACAGGGGTTGGCAACCTTAAACACTCAAAGAGCCACAAAGGTCCTAACTGGAAGCCCCCCATTCAATTCTGGAGCCAGCCGGAAGTCTGGTTCCCCACCATAGAGTCTCCTTCTAGTGAGGTGTCCTTTTTCCTCAATGTGTTCTAACCAAAAGCCCTATCAATTGTGGAGCTGACTGGCAACAGGGAGCCACAGCAGAGGGTTGAAAGAGCCACATGAAGCTCCAGAGCCGCAGGTTGCCAACCCCTGCCCTAAGAAAATAGGAAGGGTCCCTTCTGAACCTGTTGTCCCACCCACTATCCAGTTCTGGACCGTGGTATCTCTTATCTGACCATTCCCTTGACTATACCTCTTGATCTAAACTCATAAGGTCTTTTCCATATAACATTGCACATTGAACCTCAGGATCATTTATATAGTAATGCATTTATTTACAGGTATTGCCATACATATTCATTTGGTATTGCATTAATCAGTGACATTTTTCAGTGCTTTCTTTTTCTTGATCATCTCCCCTCCCTGGGCAATAACCTTCTCTGGTTTCCCATTTCAAGGGAGCCCTAATTTTCTATTATGCTTCTATTACAAATCTTGATGTCTTCCTAAATAAAATTGGAAATCAGCTTCAGACCATAGTTGCCAGATTGGGTTGGACGACAAAGCAGAGTTTGCTGATTTGGATATGGTGAAAAAGTATGATTTGGATGAATGAATGAGAAAGTTGCAGGTGAATTGGAGAATGTAAATAGAAGAAGTGAGACTGAAGAGAGACCACATAACTTTCATGTTCCCATGGGAGAGATCATGGTCACTTATGAAGAGCAAGGTGGCTGACCTTTTCTTCATTGAAAATGTAGATGACAAAAGTTGATCTTAGGTGACATTTTACAATGTGCTCTCTAGACTTCACATCACTATTTTCATCTAAGAAAAACATGCTTTTTTGTGCATAAAGCCTACGAATTATATATGAGTGTCTAAGTAATCTTGACTAGATTATGGATGGAATTGAATAAGTGACCTGACTTCAAATTTGCTGATCAAGACACCCCTTTTGGAAAGTCTATGACAATTAAGTCCACAGGCTTTATTTTACCTCAAAAACGATGCCTGATTGAACAGCTCTTTATGGAAAGCCGTTGCATGTTACCTTTTCCTTGTATTGCTGAAATTTAGATTGTGAAAGCCAAAACAAAAGATGGGAACTGGCTGTGATCTAGGGTAGGGTCGTTTTCCGTCCTTTGGAGCCTTCAGGGAAGCCTCCGGAAGGTCCCTGAAGGCGCCAGAGGACTAAAAACGTGACTCCCAGTTTGCTCGTAAGGTTGCTTTTTGCCCCCCAGTGCCTTCAGGGAAGCTTCTGAAAGGCCCCTGAAGGCTCAGGAGGGCTAAAACTGGCCCTACAAGCAAACTGGAAGTCCATTTCCGAACTTCCGGTTTGCCTGTGGGCTGGTTTTTTGTGCTCCGGAGGCTTCAGGAAAGCCTTCGGAGGGCCTTGGAGGGGGGGCTGTTTTTGCCCTCTCCAGGCTTCTATAAAGCCTCTGCAGCCTGGGGAGGGTGAAAAAAGAATGCAAAAAATGGGGGGGGGGGGAAAGCGCTGGTCATGCATGCATGCGTGCTGAGAGTCGCGCATTGCATTATGGGTGTGGCATGCCCGCACACAACCCCCTCTGCACTCTCCCCGTTTTGGCACGCAAGCCAAAAAAGGTTCGCCATCACCGGTATATATGATTCTTCAAAACTAGGAAATAACAGGCATCAAACTCCAAACCTGCTCCAGCCTGTTAAACAGTCTGAATATTTTATTTCTTATTCTCAACGGAAAAAAATAAGTTGGTTTCCAATTAAGTAATTATTCTAAATGCACCTCTAACTGTAATAGCTTAGATTGTCTCGTGCATGATGAAAGGCAGATTTTATCTCTTTCTCTCTCTGTCTCTTCTGAATAAACTTGTTTCTAATAAGGTAAAAATGTTGCTGATATTTCTGTAGCTTCAGTTCAAATCTTCTTGATGTGTCTTATAATCTCTGAGGACATCTAGTGGCCAAGGAAAGTGTTTATATAACGTCCGATATAAATTATTTCGGAGGGACTGGAAAGAAATGTAATGAGCCATTATGTAGTTAGGTGGCTTTATAGATTTGATAAACAGACAGATAAATAGAAGACTGTCTGAAAACTCTACTACTCAAGCTAATAGCTAGTGACTATTAATGGCAGGCTGTAAAGCAGGGGTGTCAAACTCGTGGTACGTGAGCGGGATGCATCCCGTGTTGGCTCTGCCCCCGCCCTGGTTTAGCGAAGGGGGGAAAAGTCCTGCTATGTCACATGATGCTGCCATGATGCCGCAAGTTTGACACCCCTTCTGTAAAGCTACTTTTAAAATCTGCTTTTTTATCTCTTCCCCCTCCCCAACACTTAAGTGCTTGCTTCAATTTGTATTTCTCCCAAGCCTTAGGTTTTCATTGGCTTGTTATGGCTTTCTTCCTGCTAGATCATGTTTTGTGTTCTAGGCCCAGCACAGTGAGAAACACAAATATGAAATACATTAGAGTCTTCCTCCTCCTCCTCCTAATAATAATAACTGGAAAAAAAATCACAAAATTTCGTGACCTAGCCATCAAAACTACACAGCTATGGATGAAGGATGTAACAGTGATACCCGTTGTCATCGGGACACTTGGTACCATGCCCAAGAATTTTACAAAATACACCAAGAAATTGCAGCTTCCTGCAATAACACCAGCAGAATTGCAAAAAAACTGCACTACTAAGAACATCATATATTTTAAGAAGATACTTGGTTGATACCTAAGATGCTGGCAGCAACCCATACCAACCATTAGCACCAGTCAATGGTATTTGTGACACATCTTTAAATGTTCAGTTGACTGAGTTTCATGTTTAATGAATAAAAGAAAATAACAACAACAACAATAATAACAGTTTTGGTTGAAAGCAAGGAAGTGTTTTAATTCTCTTTTTATTCAGAAAGGGTGTCCACAGCAGATCAAGAAAGACAAGATGGTGGCCATACTTGCATGATCAAAACCCTACCCTAGGCGATGGAATGTTTTCCAGATTCTCAGGAGGGAAGGGTGAATTCCAGAGGAGCAAGCAGCAACATGGCAATAGCAATAACACTTAGACTTAAATACCACTTCACGGTACTTTGCAACATTCTCTAAGCAGTTTACAGAGTCAGCGTCTTGCCCACAACAACCTGGCTCCTCATTTTACTGACCTTGGAAGGATGAAAGGCTGAGTCAACCTTGAGCCCGTCAGGATCGAACTCTCAGCAGTGGGAAGAGTGACCCTGCAATCTTGCATTCTAACCATTGTATTACCATGGCTCTAGTTTAGATCGTTTGTGTGATAGAAAGAAGGTAAATATGGCTACTCCCTAATAGTTCACAGAATATATGCTTCATGGTGCAAGTAAACTGCTTGAGTTTGGCAGGACAGGCGAGGAACTATAATCTATGAGCCGTGATGGCGCAGTAGTTAGAATACAGTACTGCAGGCTACTTCTGCTGCCTGCTGCCTACCAACAGTTCAGCAGTTCGAATCTCACTGGCTCAAGGTTGACTCAGCCTCCCACTCTTCTGAATTCAGTAAAATGAGGACCCAGATTGTTGGGGGCAATATGCTGACTCTGTAAACTGCTTAGAGAGGGCTGTAAAGCACTGCAAAATGGTATATAAGTCTAAGTGCTATTGCTATTGCTATAGAGGAAATTGCTTAAAAGAATCCCAGTGTCTCTTGGTTTTTGGAAACTGACACCTGTCTATATGAAAACATGAAAAGCATGGGGCTTTAGTTCATAGTTGTAGCCATAATCTGGATCCTTGACCTCTTTGCAGAAACTTCTGGGTGAGTACAAAGTGAAGGAGATTTGGATTGGCATTTCAACACCTCAAGTAAATGGAATGGATAATAATATGTAAAGCTTTATAAAAATCTGAACATTAGAACGAAGGAAAAAAAATACTTTTCTTTGCCAGGATGTCTTGGGCCATCTCAAATCTTAGTTTTAATGGTGAAAGTGACCAGATGCTCAATCAGACTAACTGATTACATCCTGAATGTGTGATAATTTGATAACCTCATTTTTCTTTCTCCTTTTTGTTTGATTTGGAGAAGATAGCCCACTGAAGATCCACAGAACAGAAACTTTTCCCACCTATCGGTCAGAACATTGATAAAATGGAGCCAAGGACTTTAACAAGCTCTGTGTGTTCATGTATTGAGATGGACTGATCCAACACGAAGGCTTGCAACTCAACTGGACAACAATAATGAAGGAGATGAAAGGAGAAAAGACTGGATTATAACTGCTAGATTATTTCTTAATTTTCAGGAGAAGAGGAGGCTGGCTTGAAAATTATCATTTGTAATTTGCAAAGTTTCATAATCACATCTGGAACAAAGAAACTTTCTTTCAATATGGGCTTCATATATAGTTAACCTCTGCTGTTGATTTGTCCTTTGCTATCAGTTGTTCAACATTTAGTTCATCCATTTCGGTGATTTCTTGAATAATGTAGTTTACGGTTTTATTTTTTGTTTCAACACTGACTGTATCACTTTTCCACTTTTAAGACTGGTTGCTTATTTTTAGGAACTGGAATCAGTTGCCTCCCTCTCTATTAAAGTCTGGTTTTATCTCAGCTAAGCTATCTAAAGATAATTCTTGTGTCTCTATCTTTAATTCATGTTCAAGTGCTTAAATATGTATCTTAGAACTTTAGAAATAAAATGGCCTTTCCCATATTGTTAGAAAGATTACACATGTGACTTTTCTGAGCTATTCAAGAAGAGCAATAATGCCCAGGATTCTGTAGGTAATACTACTACTCTATTTTGCACCAATGGTGCTTCCTTTTAAGCCCTATGTTAATGTTATGCATTGAGAAGATTTCAGATTGTATGAATGGTTCAGTGCCTATTCAGAATACAGAGCAGAGCTTTTAAATATTTGCTAGTTCGTGATATGACAGCATGTTAATAACAAGTAGTCCTTAATTTACAGTCATTCATTTAGCAACCATTCAAAATTACAATGGCACTGGGGGAAAAAGTGGCTTATAACCAGTTCTTAACTTATGACCACTGCAGCATCCTCATGGTCATTTGATCAAAATTCAGAGGATTGGCAACCAGCATGTATTTACAACAATTATAGCATCCTCAGGCCATTTGTGACCTTCTCATCCAGCTTCCAACAAACAGAGTCAATGGAAGAAGCCAGATTTGCTTCAAGATCATGAGTCACTTAATAACTATAGCAAAAAAAAAAAAAGCTATGTATAACTTACTTAACAATTCCCTTGTTTAGCAATGGAAATTCTGTTTCCAATTGTGGCCATAGGTGGAGGGCTGTGAGACAAAAAGGATATCAAAGCTTATGACCTCAAATATTAGGGTTAAAATGATTTAGGTTATTCTGTCCAGGGCAGAAATCCTAGACAGATATTCCAAAATAATTCCAGATAATGGAATGAACAGAATAGAATAGAATAGAATAGAATTCTTTATTGGCCAAGTGTAATGGGACACTCAAGGAATTTATCAAATCATACTAGGAAGCAATCAATATAAATCGTAAGGATACAAGTCCTGCAGTCATGGGAGGAGATGGGTAATAGGATGAGAAGATTAATAGTAATAGTAATGCAGACTTAGTAAATAGTTTGATAGTGTTGAGGGAATTATTTGTTTAGCAGAGTGATGGCATTCGGGAAAAAAACTGTTCTTGTGTCTACTTGTTCTGGTGTGCAGTGCTCTATAGCGTCATTTTGAGGGTAGGAGTTGTCCAACCAATAAATGGCTGTCCAACCTTTGAAAATCTCTAGTGATGGAGATTACCATCTGCAATTTCAGGAAGAACCTGTCCTGCTGTTTAGTAGCAACCAGAAAATTCACCCTTGTTTTTAAGTTCACTTCTTTAAGCTAAATATACCTAAACATAATCAGATACTTTGGATTTAGCATGGTTATATTCACCTAAGCTTCTGAGAAACAAAACACATTTATCATATTTAGTGAATAAAATAGGAAGGTGAAAATGAATGGATAATGTTTAGTAACCTGGAGCTGAAGATAACTTAAATAAATGTTTGGGTTCACAGTGGGAAGAAACATATTACAAGATTGTCAGAATTTTTCATACAGTGCAATTTTTTCTGGGTTTATATACATTTCTTTTACAAATGGCTTAATGTCCTCATTACTTTATAATGGTTTTGGCACAAAACTATAAGGAATCATCCTACTGACTTATATATCGCTTCACAGTGCTTTACAGCAGTGATGAGTTTCCTCTTTTTTTAAATTCCAGTTCGCTCGTGTGCATGCGCAGAAGTGGTCGGGCGGGTTGGCAAAGCCTCCTACCGCTGCCACTAATAGTTCACTTGATCTGGGCCAAACTGGAGCAACCCACCTTTGCTTCACAGCTCTCTCTAAGCAGGTTATAGAATTAGCATATTGCCCCCAACAATCTGGTGCCCCCCAACCCACCTCTGCTTCACAGCTCTCCCTAAGTGGGTCATAGAATCAGCATATCGCCCCCACACTTTACTGACCTTGGAAATATAGAAAGCTGTGTCAATCTTGAGCCTGTCAGGATCAAACTTCAGGCTGTTGGCAGAGTTTGTCTGCAATACTGCATTCTAACTACTGCACCACAATTTCTAGTAGACAAATGAGACTTGGGGTTACATAAAAATTGGTCCAAGAACTACACTCAAGACTCAGGTTGTTCCCACCTCCTCCAACAAGATATGCAATGTGCAGATATTTTAAATAGAAACCCCTTTTCCCCTTCCCCCTCATTATATATGAGACAGAATCATCCTACTGTTGGCAGAATTCTTTAATACCCTCCATCCAAGAACCAAATGAAATTTTCACAATCACTTGTGTTTGTGTGTGTATGTGTGTGCATTTGACTTTGAAATAAAATCCCCCAACTTTTTTCAAAAGTTTCTATCTATATAGCAATAGCAATAGCAGTAGATTTATATACCGCTTCATAGGCCTTTCAGGCCTCTCTAAGCGGTTTTACAGAGAGTCAGCATATTGCCCCCAACAATCTGGGTCCTCATTTTACCCACCTCGGAAGGATGGAAGGCTGAGTCAACCCTGAGCCGGTGAGATTTGAACTGCTGACCTGCTGACCTGCTGATCTAGCAGTAGCCTGCAGTGCTGCATTTAACCACTGCGCCACTATATACTTGAGCCTTTCTAGGTGTCATATTTTTTGGAGTATACGACGCACCGGAGTATAAGACATACCAAGATTTTGAAGAGGCAAACAAACAAACAAAAAAAAGGTTATGCACTCTGCAGACCTCCCAAAAACAGCCAATTTTTCATGAGAATGGGCCATTTTTTGTCAAAAAAGGGCATGCATACCTTTAGGAGGCTTGTAGAGTGCTCCTGGGGACTGGGGGGGGGGACTGAGGTGTGGTGGGGGTGGCAAAAATGTCTTTTTTTGTCAAAAAAGGGCATGCATAGCTTTTAGGAGGATCCTGAGGGCTGGGGGGCAAAAATTGCCCCATTTTTCGATCATTTCTTCCCTTCCCAGCCCCCACAAGCACTCTGGAAGCCTCCTAAAGGCTATGCATGGCCATTTTGGTGAAGAGGCAGGGTTTCAGGGGGCCAGAAATGCTGTATTCTGTGTATAAGACGCACCCAGATTTTCAGCCTCTTTTTTGAAGGAAAAAGGTGCGTCTTATACACTGAAAATACAGTATTTGTTCATGATTGCCAGCTTTTGTTTCAAATGTATTCTGACCTTGTGGGGTTTACTCAACTGCAGAAGAAATAACATTGTGATCATCTTTCTCTGAAAAGCTTTTTTGCTGTGCTCTGCTTGACCAAAAGGTGTTGCCCTAACACTGTTGTTTGTGGTGTCGACATAAACTAAAGCAAGACCTCAGAAATACAGCACAATCATCATACCAGCAAAGAAAGGTTAAAATTCCTATGTTTTCCCAGAGAAGACGCTAATGAAAAGCTACAGGCATCTGCTCCCAAACACCACTAACAGAACATAGAAATATAACCAGGCATATCAGTCCTGTCAGCTCATCCTCACTCTGAGCTTGAGAACCTGACACTTAAAGATCAAGATACATTACTTGCAATCATACACCCACTTAGGCTGTGTAAAACCCATCAATTTGTTGGAATTACAGAGTGTGTCTACTCTCCCAGTTTGTAAAGCCTCAGAAAGAATGCTGGGTTTTTATTACCTTCATTCCTTAACTTTAGAACTGTTGATACATGAAGTGGTGGTGGTAGGGAGAAAGAGAGAGGGAGAGGGAGAGGGAGGGAGGGAGGGGAGAGAGAGAGAGAGAGAGAGAGAGAGAGAGAGAGAGAGAGAGAGAGAGAGAGAGAGAGAGAGAGAGAGAGAGAGAAACTTATGCAGCCATTAATGAATCTTAAGGGCAAAAATGTTCAGGTGGGTTAAGTTACAAACTCGTATCTTGAGTGCAATTAAAGCCATTAAAAAAACAACTACTTAATTAGAATAAAATAGAATAGAATAGAATTTTATTATTTGTATGCCACCCTTTTTCGGGAGGACTCAGGGCGGCGAACAATTCAAGGGGGAAAAAGGGGAGCATAAAAAACAAAATACAAATAATAAAAGTAAACAACAGTCGCACAACCATACATGTCGAGAGGGGAGGGAAGTCATCACCCCCAGGCCTGCCAGCAAAGTCAGGTTTTGACGGCTTTTCAGAAGGCCTGGAGAGAGGTGAGGGTCCGAATCCCTGCGGGGAGTTCATTCCAGAGGGCCGGAGCTGCCACAGAGAAGGCCCTCCCCCGGGTAATAGCCAGGTGGCATTGGCTGGTAGATAGCACCCGGAGGAGGCCAACCCTGTGAGATCTAATGGGTCTGTGGGAGGTAATTGGCAGCAGGCGGTCTCTCAAGTACCCAGATCCAATACCATGAAGGGCTTTATAAGTTACGACTAGCACCTTGAATTATAATCCAGAGAATTCAGACTTCTTGCAATAAAACTACTGAGGTCCATTTTCGCTGTCAGAGCGCTGGGGCAGCCACAGGTGTCCCTGACATGAGTGACATTGAGCAGATCATTCCCACTCTGACCAGACCCACCCTGTCCCACCCTGTCAAACACAACCCTGATGTGGCCTTCAATGAAATCGAGTTTGACACCCGTGAGATAGACACGCCCTTATTTATGAAATTATGCAGTCAACGAGCCTAAGAGGTGCTAAATGCAATATGAGCACCATTCCTGATGCATGTTTTTTCTCACTACTTGCAACTTTAGAAATATGTTTCTGCCTATAGAGATCTCTGTTACCGGACTGGGTCAATTGACATAATATGTAATACTGAACTATTAGGGGTATTTTTCTACCACCCTTCCTTTATACGTTCAATCGTGTTCTGTGAGGAGTCGATTTGGATTTTCAGTCAAAAGGTGATTTTGATCAAATCTTTTCTTTCATTTACTCCTGCTGAATCAATTTAAAGTGTCAAATCAGAGTGCATATTTTTTTTATTCAATTTGATGACTGCTTCCCCCTTCCCCTAAATTGAATAAAGAACTTTGATTGATTATTTGAAGCAGATCAGGGGTGATTCACTCAACACTAATATGTAGACTGATGTCTTGGTTTTTTAAAAAAGTTTTTTTTTCTGGTTCTTGTGCTATTTTTTTAATTGCACATACGATTTGTGATGTTTTTAAGCAATATGGTGGATGACCTGATCTAGGCTGGAAGTTGTGTAGCTATTAAAGGCTACCTCACCCTGTTAGAAGTATGATCCTTCTATTTAGCTGTAGGGCACTAAACTCCATGGGTATTTTGGTCTGGATTGCAGGAAGGGCCAGACCCTGATTTCTGCAGAGACATCTGGTTGTGTGCAGTTAGTCATTGAGTTATAATCATTTGTTTATGAACACTGAGCCACTCCCACAAAACAAGCCACACCTACAGAATAGATTCTAAACATTTTTGAAGCCCACTACTGGTGTTCATGTAATTGGATGTGCACTGAACATTTCTAATACTTCTATGCAGATAGCCTTCACTATGTGCGCGATCACATTTGCGAACTGGTAGGGAAGGTAAATGAATCCCACAGCTGATGTACACCTTCCTATAAGTGCAAATAATTACCAAATTTTACCTGTGTATGTACACCACCCCAGCTGAAGGGGATAAAGCCAAAGTGCTCCCAAAGGTGTCTGAGAACTCCCTCACAGTCTTATATTCTGTCATTTAGGCTCTACAAAAATATGGATTTAGCTCTTCCAAATCTGTTACATAATGGAGAACAACTGCTTGCTCAGCCTGTTATGATAGATGACACTCAATGAATTGGGTTTGTCTAGTCTAGTGAAAAGAACAACTGGGGTAACAGGATAGCAGTGTTCCAATATTTGAAGCACTGCCACAAAGAAGAGAGAACCCAAAGGCAGAACAAGAAGCAATGGATGGAATCATATCAAGGAGACAGTGGTGGGTTTCAATTTTTTTTGGAACCTACATTGTGGGTGTGGCCTCCTTTGTGGGAGTGGCTTGCCATCCATGTGACCTGGTAGGAGTGGCTTGCCGGCCATGTGTTCTCTCTCTCTCTCTCTCTCTCTCTCTCTCTCTCTTTCCTTCCTTTTGTCTCTCTGTCCCTTTTTTCTTTTTTTCTTTCCTCTCTCACTCTTTTTCTTTCTTTCTTTCTTTCTTCGTTTCTTTCTCTTTCTCTCTCTCTCTGTGTCAGTCTGTCTGTCTTTGTGTGTGTGTGTGTATGTGTGTGTGTGTGTGTGTGTGTGTGTTGCAGTGGTGGGTTTCAAAAATTTTTGAACCTCTTCTGTAGGTGTGGCCTGCTTTCCTGGTCCACTGGTGGAACCTCTTCTAACCGGTCCGGTAGATTTGACGAACCGGTTCTACCGAATAGGTGCAAACTGGTAGGAACCCACCTCTGCAAGGAGAGAACCAACCTACAAATGAGAAGAAATTTCCTGGCAGTTAGAACAATTAACCAGTGGAACGGCTTGCCTCAGAGGTTGTGGGTGCTCCATGACTGGAGGTTTTTAAGAAGAGGTTGGACAATCATTTGTCTGAAATGGTATAGGGTTTTCTGCTTGAAGGTGTTGGACTAGAAGACCTCTAAAGTCCTTTCTTTTATTTTGTTATTCTGCTGTTCTTTATTTAGCTTGTCCCACATTAAAACTGTAATTAATAGCAGCATCTATCAGCTCTGATATTAAGACAGAAAAGGGTTCATCTATTTATGCCACGTAATTTTCTGCTGCTTTAGAGACTTTGAGGAATGCCTATTAATGTCTATTAATACTATTATGGTGAAGCCTCCTGGAGTTGTGGAGACTCCATTGCCGAGATCTTCAAGAAAAGATTGGAAAGGTATTTGTCTGGGATACAATAAGATCTCCTATCTTGGTCAGGGATTGGACCAAAAGACCTCCAAAATCCCTTTCAGTTCTCTGATGCTCTAATTCTAAGAATCCAACATCCCAGATGATGATATCACATTTTCAACAGAATCGTTGTATTTTATACAAAAGACAAGGGAATAAAAAATTGCTTCTGATAATGCCTTTCTAAAAGTATAATAAGATATATCAGAAAACAATAAGGGTGAGGTCATCTATTAGTGGGTGAGAGCAAAGGATATTCAAGACACTTTCTAAGGGCACTGCAAAATAACCATGTAAAGATTTCAGCTTGAGCTCAAACTCCAGGTAAATAGGTTCAAATAAAAAATATTGTAAACATTTTGTTGAAGATATTTCTTTATTCTTTCCTTTTTAAAATGAAGCTGAGTTCATAACTGCAGCTATATGTCTATAGTGAACCAATAAAGCAAAAATCAAAGTGTGCAATGAAATACATGCTCAAAATTTAATATGAAGGTGATGAAAATAAAAGGAAAGATATTAAGAAAAGAGCAGCAACAATAAAAAGAATATGGATGTAGCAAAATATGAAGGCCATTACTAAGATGGTTGCTGAATGCAGTAAAAGCTAAGTTCATTAAAACTCAAAGAACACAGGAAATTCCTAGCTAACCAGAATTCTGGTACAGAGTAACAATTGCTGTTCAGGATTTGGCGCAATTTTTTTTCCAGATCCTCTCTGAAATCCTGGAAACCGTGACTGTCTTCTACATGCTAAGTACACAATGCATATGTAAAAATGATAAAAGAGATCTTTATTGTTATTGAGATAATATTGGGGGGTGGAGGAGAACATGCCTTTCTCAAAGTTGTGTGAGATTTCTTCAGATGCTGCTCCGTGTATTTAGAACACAGAAAGCAACAAATGAATGCAATTTGCAGAAATACACATAGCGAAGTCCAAGTAGAGATTGACAGCACATGTATAGTTCAAATGTTCAGTAGTTTGGGATTTCACAAGGCATGTAATGGGATATTAATACCATGTTTCCCCCTCAAAAAAAGCCCTATCATGTTTTTAAATACATGTGCTCAAATTAAGCCCTACCTCCAAAATTAGCCCTAATTAAGACCCCGCCCACCCAGGAGGTCTGGATCAATCCGGAGTTCTGTTATCGGCTGCAGAGGGCTTTCTGGAAGGCATCTGCAGCTGATAAAAGAGCTCCAGATCAATTTAAATGCAAAACAGAAGCCAGGGGGAAATGTGTGCATCAATCCAGAACCTGTTTCTCAGCTGCAGAGAGCTTTCCGGAAGGCTCTGGTGGCAAAACAGAGGCAGGGGGTGATGCATGCAAGCAGCAGCAAATGGCCATAGAAGAAGTGGGCTGGCAGAGGGCTCCTGCTGTGTGGGATTGTCGGTGTTGCTGCCATGAGGTGAGTCAATAATTAGACCCCCCTGAAAAAAAGCCCTAGACAATTTGAGGGGGTGACAAAAGAAAATAAGACCCAGTCTTATTTTTGGGAAAACATGGGTAGTGAGAAGAATAAAAATGCATGAGGATGGAACATGTTTTTATTGTGAGCCTTCAAATGAAGAAAATAATGCCTAGCGATTCATCAACAATACCAGAATAACAGGAAAAAGGCATGAGAAGAACAAGAACTGATGTTGCATATGTTTAAAGGGTTTTACTCGGACCAGAAATACTCAGCTTCAAATCACCACCTGACCATAAAATTGATGTGTGATTTGTGTCAATCGCTCTCAGATCAGCAGTTGTTGTGATGATAATAAATTAGGGGAAAAATTGAGGCACATTACTTGAATTTTCCAGAAGGGAAAAAACAGGAGAATGAATGAATGAATTGATTCATTCATTTATTTATTCAGAACCTAAAGTTAGCATTGAATAATCTGAAACAAGTAGGCCTACCTGGGCCAAATATTGCTTTGAGAATGAGGAAAAGGAACTTTGACATTGAAATGTTATTAGATATGAAACACCAAAGACCTTTCAGAACAGAAGAATCTGCAGAAAAATTTAGACGCTGAAATAACAATGAAAACGAAGCATCGGGACATCGTAAAACAGAGTTTGTCTTGGCAAAAGGGATCAACATGAAATGAAAGGAAGCTAAATAGCATTATATTTCTCAGGCAGGGAAATCAATACACCTCATTGTTTAAAGGCATTGGACGCAGTTACACTATGAGCTTTATTTACCTGAAACAAAGATTATTTTTCTTTAAAAAAAATGTAGAGATGAAAATCATTTATTTCCAGACAGGAATATTCATGTAAATGTGACCTAAATGGCAGTTAGGGAGTAAGCAAATTTTTTATCTAGAAGTCTGTCCCACCAGGACATTCCCTCTGCTAAATGAGAGCATCTGTTTCTTTGTCCTGAAAATAACAGTTCAGTAAATATTTCTATTCAGACTTTATTTGTTCATCAATTGATACAGAAAGTCTTTATGTTCTGCTGAACAGTCCAATTTGAGACAAGTAATTACATAAACCTGCATTAGTTGTAGGAAGGAAAACAAAATTGCAAAGATAATGTTACATTGTTCTGTACATTTTGTATGCCTTGAATATTGTATATGACAGGTCACGTTAGCAAGCTGTTGAAAATCACGAGAGAAATGGGTACTTGTTGCTGATAATCAGGATCAATTGCGCAGACTATTAACTTCTCCTTGAGGACAAATGAGAATTAACCAGAGAGATCATTAGCAAAATTGAAAGAGAAGAGAAAGAAGTGGAGGAGATAACAAAATACAAAGACCTGCAAATAGAAATAGAATGACTGTGGCAAAAGAAAGCAAAGGCAATACCAATAGTAATAGGCGCCTTGAGTGCAATCCCAAAACAACTGGAACATCACTTGTACACCATTGGCATTGACAAATTCACCATCAGTCACTTACAAAAGGCGGCTTTGCTTGAAATAGCTTACATCTTGTAAGTGATACCTGTAGCACCATCAAACATCCACATGTCCCAAATCTTTGGAAAGGACTCGATAGGTAGACAAAAATGCCAGATCCAGTCAGAACACCTGGTCTACTGTGCGACAAACCATAATGACTCGATAAGTGAATAAAATTGCCAAATCCAGTCTAAACGTCTGATTGTGTGGTGAACCATAAAACAAGTGGAGTGACTGTGGCAAAATAAATAAAAGATAGTATCAATAGTAATAGGCATGAATGAAGGAGAATATATGTGTCCCAGGATAATGTTGCAGGATCCAATCTGGGTCGGTCACCGGGACCAGAGTTTTAGTCTTCCGAGCTTTTGAACTCATGCTGGAGCCCACCTTTAGGGAACTTCTCTCTAGCAGAGAAGTTCCCTGAAGAGAGGTCCAGCATGAGTCTGAAAGGTCAGATGGCAAAATCTCTGGTCCCAGTGATCGACCCAGATTGGATCCTGTAGTAATAGGCACCTTGGGTGCAATCCCAAAACAGCATCTGTGGTGGCACAGTGGTTAGAATGTATTTGGGCTACTTCTGTTGGCAGTTTGAATCTCACCAGGCTCATAGTTGACTCAGCCTTCCATCATTCTAAGGTTGGTAAAACGAGGACCCAGATTGTTGGGGGCAATATGCTGTCTCTGTAAACCACTTAGAGAGGGTTGTAAAGCACTGTGAAGCGGTATATAAGTCTAAGTGCTATTGCAATCTGGAGCACTACTTCAATGCCATTGGCATTGACAAACTCACCATCAGTCAATTGCAAAAGGCTGAGGCTAGTATGACAACAATGCAATGCCATGATGAAATAATGATCTGATCCAGTTTCTGTTTTACTTATGATGAAAAATGAAAAAGTCTGTGTCTATCTGTCTCTCCTTCCCTCCCTCCCTCCCTCCCTCCCTCCCTCCCTCCCTCCCTCCCTCCCTCTCTGTCTCTCTGTGTAGATGTATGTGTGCAGATTTCATTTCCTTTTTCAACCTTCCAATCCCACTTCATTTTCTTAAGTGCTATGGACAATGAAAGCAGGAAAATGAATGATCCTGTTCATAGCTAAGCATGTACTGAAATCAATGGGATTTATGAAATGCTTAAGAGGCTTTGCTGAAATGCAACCAAAAGCATGGTAGCTGAACGTTAATCATAAATGGTGTGTCCAAGTTATAAGAGTTTGCACTGCTATGTCGCAGTTCTAAGCAGTGTATAAAACTCTATGGCTAGCTTCAGATTTCAAGTTATTAAACATTTTTCTGTGTCACTTCATTATTACAAGAGCAGAGTGACCTTCCTTGGTTTCAAATGAATTAAAAACACCGATGAATGACTGATAAAGTCATATTTTAAATGAAAATGTTCTGCTCTAACTAGTATTTAAAATGGGAAAACCCACGACTGTACTTCCCTTCATGAGTTAAGAAAAATGCAGATCTATCTAATTATATATAATACACAATTCTTCACCTTTCTCTCTTGGGATTAAATTTTAGTTCCAGGTAACAATACTTTAATCCCCTATGCATGCTCTAACAAATATGGCATAGCTGTTATTATTTGTTGCTGCTTGTTTGTTCCTGACAACTATTTTTTTTAAAATTAAAATAAAATTTTATTTAATTTAAATTTAAAATAAAAGCAGTCCTTAAACAGGTTAAGGATCAAGTGCTTCATCTGATATCCTTTCAAATAGGGGCATGATGAGATGCATCGATTGTATTATCTAGAACACTCAATTTGATCAGATTCCTTCAGATGTGAAAAATCCCATTATGATTAGTTTAAAGTCATTATAAGGGCGGGGGGGGGGGCAGTAGAATAATGTATCAGTACATAATGTTACTTTTTCGCATGCATCAGAGGTGGTATTCTACCGGTTCGGACCAGATCACCCGAACCAATAGCGGAAATCACGGATGGCTCCGCCCAGGTGCCCGGGTCTATGGCATTCCATTTAGGCCCTTTTTAATGGTGTGGGAGAAAGACCTTGAGAGATGGAGCAAAGAGATGCTGCTCAGGGAACAATCAAAGAGGACACAGCATAACGCACAGCAAGATGCTGAAAAAGACCCTCCCTAGTTTTTCAGACTAAAGGAAAGGGGGGGTAGAGGGGGAGGGAGAACCAGACTTTCATACTTGCAAGCGTCTCTTGATTTACCTTCACAATAAAGTAGAAGTAGATAAATTGTGAGGAGCCTTTCACACAATAATAATGTGGATGCTATTGAAATTTTGAAAATGACACTTTCCGGAATTTAGGAATGTCATATGGAGCCACAGTTGTCTTATATGGAGCCACAGTTGTCTTATGGTATTCTGTGCACTAATGCACCAATGCAATAAAAAAAAATAAAGATTCATTTTAACAACAAACAGTGAAGCAGGAGATACATTAAGTGTGCATGTGTCTACAAAAGAGGTTAAAAAAAAATCAAGATAGAGACTATAACTGTTCATTGAAATCTCTGCCCCCTTTTAGGTTAGCATATGTAATGTGACAAAAGTGACATATAATTCTGTAAAAGTTATAGATCCACTCTTCCTTTTCCATAAATCATCTCCCCTCCCCAGTGGTGGGTTTCAACAAATTTTTGAACCTACTCTGTGGGTGGGGCCTCCTTTGTGGGAGTGGCTTGCCGGCCATGTGACCTGGTGTGAGTGGGTTGCCGGCCATGTGTTTTCTTTCTTTCTTTCTTTCTTTCTTTCTTTCTTTCTTTCTTTCTTTCTTTCTTTCTTTCTTTCTTTCTTTCCTTCCTTCCTTCCTTCCTTCCTTCCTTCCTTCCTTCCTTCCTTCCTTCCTTCCTCTCTCTCTCTCTCTTTCCTTTTGTCTCTCTGCCCTTTTTCCTTTTTTTCTTTCATCTCTCACTTTTTCTTTCTTTTTTCTTTTTTTCTTTATTTCTTTCTTCCTTTCTTTCTCTTTCTCTCTCTGTGTGAGTCTGTGTGTATGTGTGTGTGTGTGTGTCAGTGGTGGGTTTCAAAAAAATTTGGAACCTCTTCTGTAGGTATGGTCTGCTTTCTGGTGGAACCTCTTCTACCCGGTTCGGTAGATTTGACGAACCGGTTCTACCGAACTGGTGCGAACTGGTAGGAACCCACCTCTGCCCCTCCCCCTGCCTGCTATTCTACTCTAGCAATTAATTTTCTTTTTTTCTCTTTGCTACTACAGCAGTCATTTGCTTCCTGGAGCACCCTGCATGTATTCTCAATCTAAACCTCCAGCTGCTATTTATTTTAAATGCAAAATAAAATAAAATATGCAAATGCAATCAAGTACTGTCTAATGATGCCTTGAGACTCCAGTAAAAAATGACACAGAGGCTCACAATATAAATCTTACATCATTCCCATTTGCTCATTCAGTTTCCAAAGACCTGCTAAACAGATATGTCCCAACTGATCGGGAAAATAAAAACGCCTTGAAAAATGTGAACAAGACATACATACATATACATAAATACACACATACACAAATACATACTTACTAATGTAAGAATACTTAGCTTTCTTTTAAAACTCTTGTCTTTATATTTTTTTTGCTTCTTTAACCACTAGGTGTCTCTCTCTTTCCATCTCAAAGGAACAGGAGCCCATGGGTTGAAAAAAAAAAAAGCAAGAATTTTATTTGGTTTATCAGTCCTGCTCCATACTTTGATCCTTGGCTAAACTGGGGTTTATAGCTAATAAAGTCAAAAATATCTTACACTTATTTCTCCTTTTATCTGACTTCTGGAACTTCCCATTTCCTGTATCAGGCCTCTATTCTTTATCTCTTCTGCTACCTGGCAGAGCTATAGTGGGCCAGAATGGGACACTGGCATTTCATTAAATGGTGGTCTTTCCAGATGAAACCGAATGAAACGGAACTGCCTTCTCTACACACATATGGGGCCATGGCAAACCTTTTCTGCTTGCACTAATGCCAAACAAGAAACCCTGGGTGGGATTTTTAAACACAAAATATCAGATGCTGCTGGAGGTTGCTGGTTAGGGATATCATGGAGTTGACCTGCAGATTAAGGCTATGTTCAAGGAGACCAGAGGTGGTATTTAGCCCAGTGGTGGGATTCAATTTTTACTACCATTTCTGTGGGCATGGCTTGATAGGTGTGGCACAGCTTGATGGGCATGGCTTGGTTTACGTGGCAGGGGAAGGATACTGTAAAATCCCCATTTCTTCCCGATCAGCTGGGACTCGGAAGTCAGAGAATAGATGAGGGAAGGGCCAGTTAGAGGTGGTATTTACTGTGACCCGACAAAAAGGCGAACGACAAAACCGCGCCCAACTAAACCGCGTCGCTGACGTCATCAACACGGCGACAACAGCCAGCGCAGAGAAAGAAGGGCGCTTTAAATAGTGCGTCGAAAGAAAGCCAATTTAACTTAAGGTAAAGGTTAGGTTTAGGGTTAGGTTTAGGGTTAGGTTTAGGATTAGGTTAAGGGTTAGGGTTAGGTTTAGGGTTAGGTTAAGGGTTAGGTTTAGGGTTAGGTTTAGGGTTAGGTTTAGGGTAAGGTTTAGGGTTAGGTTTAGGGTTAGGGTTAGGGTTAGGATTAGGGGTTAAGTTTAGGTTTAGGGTTTACAGCGTGCTTCTGTCTCTGCGCTGTTGTTGCCCTGTTGATGACATCAGCGACACGGTTTAGTCGGGCGCGGTTTTGTCGTTCACCCTTTTGTCGGTGAACCGGTATTTACTGGTTCTCTGAACTACTCAAAATTTCTGCTACAGGTTCTCCAGAACTGGTCAGAACCTGCCGAATACCCTCTGATTCAGCCGGTTCGGACCAGTTCATCTGCCTACCCACCCACCCTGGCTCCAAAACGTCCTATGTAGCCTTGTTTATGACACCACACACATGGTGCACACTGCACACACGAGCAAAGAACATATGTATAAGGTCGCACACATGCGCAGAAGGCATAAGCATGCACAGTGGCAAATGGGTGGTAAACCTAAGTGAATCCCACCATTGAAGGAGACATTGTATTCAAGACAAATCAGCACTTGTTTATTGGAGATAGTTAGATGCTGCTGAGAAGGCAGCCAGAGCAGAAAAGGTCCTGTGGCATCCAATCCCTATAACAAATGGTTCCTCTTCCCTTGACTAGCAACATCATTCAAGGTTTCAAAGAATCCTTTACGAAGCCTATTGTATCAATGAAAAAGAAGCTTATACCTTTTACAAATGGACATAATAATGGGGTTTCAGTCTTCCACAAAGAGATTCCTGAGCTTCCTTTTTTTTTTTTTGCAACCCTCAGCACATTGCTAAAAACAGGAAAACAGCAACCTAGTTTTTATTGATCAGGTTTTCCACCAGTTGTTGCCATTGTTTCTTGGGATCAATTTCTGATACGAAGCTAATTATGAAATGGGAGATAAACAATTTCAATCCAACTTTCAGTTCTTCAAATTGATTGCAATCTCCTCCTATCCTACCGTACAATCATACACCAATTGTACTTCTCACAAAGCCTTAGACCAGGGGTGTCAAACTGGTGACCTGTGAGCCAGATGCATCATGAGTAGGCTATGCTCACTCCAGCTCTGCAAAGGGAAAAAAATCATGCTAGCAATAGCAGACTTATTTACAGCCCTCTCTAAGCAGTTTACAGAGTCAGCCTATTGCCCTCAACAATCTGGCTCCTCATTTTACCGACCTCGGAAGGATGGAAGGCTGAGTCAACCTTGAACCCGGTGAGATTCGATCTGCCAAACTTCTGGCAGCTGGCAAGCAGCAGAAGTGGCCTGCAGTACTGCACTCTAACCACTGCGCCCGCACAGCTCAATATGTCACATGATGGCAACATGACACAGCGAGTTTGTCACCGTTAGACTAACAACAATGGACCAGTTCCATAGTTTTGCCTTCTGTTCAATGCAAGATCTTATTCTTCATTTTGGAAAAGATTTGTTTCACCCAATTCATGGAACTCAATAAGTGGCATTTTCCTCTCGTTGGCACAATAGGAAATGTTGTTCACAAGTTTAGAGTTTGCCTTTGCCTCAATGAAAATGGACAAAACTCACAAGCTACTATCATGCTCACTGGTGAAGATGCTCTCGGTCCCTGTTTCCTGCTACCCTAGGATGCTCCCTATCATCTACAATCTGGGTTCTCAATTGGAGGTCTACCAATTTGCTCTCATCATCTATTCACTCCCATTCCCCATTCTATATTTATTTGTTTGTTTGTTTGTTTGTTTGTCAAACATGTAAAAGATAACAAGTACAGGTATGAACACAAACATGAACAAAGGAAGTAAATACAGATAAATGGGGACAGTAGGACAGGGACCTAGGCACACTGGCGTGCTTATGCACGTCCCTTTTACGGACCTCTTAAGAATGGGGTGAGGTCAACGGTAGACAGTTTGAGATTAAAACTGTGGGGGTTTGAGGATGTAACAATGGAGTCGGCTACGGCATTCCATGTGTTGACTGTTGCTGAAGTTGTATTTTCTGCAATCGAGTTTGAAGCAGTTTACCTTGAGTTTGTATCATTTGTTTGCCTGTGTATTATTGTGGTTGAAGCTGAAGAAGTCATTGACAGGCAAGATGTTGTAACAGATAATTTTGTGTACTATGCTTAGATCGAACCACAGGTGGCACAGTTCCAGATTGTGCAAACCCAAAATTCCAAGGTGGTGAAAGGGATTCTATTGTGAGTAGATGAGTAGAGTACTCTTCTCGTGAAATACCTCTGCACCCACTCAATCATGTTAATATCCAATATACAGTGTGGGTTCCAGGCAGATGAGCTGTATTCAAGAATTGGTCTGGCAAAGGCTTTGTATGCTTTTGTATGTTTTGTATCTTGTTTAGCTAGTTGAAATTATGTGTATGGATATATATATATATATATATATATATATATATATATATATGTATGTATGTATGTATGTATGTATGTATGTATGTATGTATGTATGATGTATGTATGTATGTATGTATGTATGTATGTATGTATGTATGTATAAAATGTAGCCTTAAGCATCTAATTTTTTTGTTCAGAAGTGGCTTTACAATTCACATGCTACATAACTTGGAGGCTTTTTTTAATAGTAAATAATTATCAAAAGCTATGACCCAATGGATTTTTAAGGGATGTTTGGAAAGAAGAAAGAAAGTTAGTTAGTTGTAAAAAGTATTTGGACATCTCAGGAAGGTTGAGTAGAAGTATACTGAACTTGGTATCATTTCTGCAATTTGAGGATCAGAATTTTGAAATAAAGCATCTTCTATACCCAGTTTCCCTCCT
Organism: Thamnophis elegans; assembly: GCF_009769535.1. NCBI lineage: Eukaryota > Metazoa > Chordata > Lepidosauria > Squamata > Natricidae > Thamnophis > Thamnophis elegans. Next base: position 82,073,247 of record NC_045545.1, read on the forward strand.
GGCAAATTATTTGTGGATGGTAACCATGTGCTGAAAATTGTCATAGCACATTTTCAAAATTATGGATATGCTCATCAGCCCAAAAATGTTGAAGGATCCTCACTTCAAATTTACCTTCCCCTTAATTCTGAGCAAATAAACAAAGCAAATTTATTTTCAAAACACATCCAATAGGATCTTATAGAACTCAGAGGCATTCTTTCCAATAAAAGTGATTGTGGGAACTCTATGGCATGTCAGATTATCGATAGCCCTAAAAAAAGAATTTTAAAAATAAAAGTAAATATCATATATCACAGGCAACAGAAGAGGCATCTGAAATCTCATCTTTAAAAATACCACATTGGAGAATCTGGCAATAAAAAACCAAGATATCTCAATGAAAGAAGCTGTAGAGGCATGCACTAGCCAATTGCTAAATTACCAATAAGCCAGGATTCACTGACCCATGTGAATATGACTCCTATATTTTGGAAATACATGGATCACGGAGTAAATATTGCCATGTGAAAGTCAATATCAGCATGGAGAGAACTACCCAGAATGATCCAACGCATGAAGGCTTGCTGGTTTTCAGGAAAAAGCATGGTAACCCTAAATTAGTGCTCTAATTAAGGCTGAGAAACACAGAATGGGACAACTCGCCATGGCCAAATCATCTTGGCAACTTGCTGTGGCCAATTTTTCACAGCCAACTTGCCATGGAACAAACTCTGTGGCCAACTCGCCACAGGACAACATTGCAGGACAATTCAACAAACACAAAAGTTAATTTTTTTTAACTCGTGAGTGATTGTGGGCGCACCGCGGTTCGCCCACATAACACCTATCCTCCACGAGCTGCGCTGGCTACCTGTTGATCTCCGGGTGCGCTTCAAGGTGCTACTCACCATCCATAAATCTCTCCATGGTAGTGGATCTGAGTACTTGAGAGACCGCCTCCTGCCGATTACCTCTCTTCGACCGATTAGATCGCACAGATTAGGCCTCCTCCGAGTTCCATCCGCCAGTCAGTGCCGACTGGCGACTACGCGGTGGAGAGCCTTCTCAGTAGCAGCTCCGACCCTTTGGAACGATCTACCCATGGAGATTCGCACCCTCACCACCGTCCAGACCTTCCGCACAGCCCTTAGGATCTGGCTATCCCGTCAGGCCTGGGGATAAGATTCTAATTTGCCCCACCCGAATGTTGAATGAAAGTTGTGTTTTATTGTTTTATTTTTATTTATGCACTGTCTTGTGTTTTTGTTTTGCACCCCCCTTCCCATGTATTGTAAGCCGCCCTGAGTCCCCTCAGGGAAAAGGGCGGCCTATAAATCATAATAAACTAAACTAAACTAAATTAATTTGAATGGAATCATGGCCAATAATAATAAAATTAAGAAAGTCATTCCAGAAATACCAAAATATGGTCACCAATAATAAAAATAACTGAATGAGTCTTGAATTGTCCTGCAGTGAATTGTCTTATGGCAAGTCAGACATGGCAAATTGGCCCATGGTGAGTTGTCCATGGCAGGTTGGCCATGGCATGTAGACAATGATGAATTGGCAATGACAAGTTGTCCATGGCAAGTTATCCTAGACCCGAGAAACAAGAATTCAAGCTCACATTTTAGGAGCTAATCACTAACACAATGCCCTGCATGTACTATATTTGCACAGATTTGCTAATTTTGTTTTCTTCTATTTTTTTTTTTTAAATATCAAATTTATTATGTTTCCTATAAAGAAGTTTGCAAATTTCAATAAGTTTTTATTTAAAGTCAGCAGTTCTATTTTTATGTGACAGAGAGGCAATCCTTCTTTCTAAACTCAGCGTTAACAATAGCATCAACATTTTATGTTTTCATCAGCTCATACTGATCTTGATGAAATCTGCATGCTGTTAGATGATAGATGATCTGCATTTCAGCATAATTCAAATGAGGGGATAAGACAGACACATACATTTAACATATTGTCATGTTAGTTGCTTTGAAGTAATGCAGGAAATATTGTGCTGCTTTAATTTAAACTTGGGGAAATGGATGTCACATTTATTGCTTTACATTGCTATTTTTAGATCAGCAATGATTCTTGTTTGGGCTTGCTGTTTGCTCTCATTGGGAAGGTAGGGGATACTTCTGTTCACAATCCCGATTCTCAGACTTAGGAATCAATACAGACTTCAAAATAGGCTATTCCCTATTTGTCCATATGGCTGGTTGAGATTAGCAAAGAAATAAGCAATATTTCATGTCTAGGAGAACCAGACTTCCTTAGGAGTTTAATACTCTCCTTATAGTATGCTCACACCATCAACCTATCAAATATATATATAAGGATTTGGATATATATTTTGTAAATCAGCAACAAAAACATGTTGTAGTGAAATAGAACAAATCTCAATCCATCCCCAGCATTTTGCATTGGAAACAGGACATTTGTGTCTAGAACATGTCCAGAGTAAAGCAACCGAGATAGCCAGAGCAGAGGTGGAATTCAGCAGGTTCTGGCCAGTTCTGGAGAACCGGTAGCAGATATTTTGAGTAGTTTGGAGAACCGGTAAATACCACCTCTGACTGGCTCTGCCCCCATCTATTCTCTTCCTCCCAAGTCTGTTGTAATATAGTTGCAGAGCCACGCTGAATCACACAGGAGAAAACAAACTCCTAAAAAGCCATAACATCTTGATAGTGAATAACATAACATGCTGATATGTGCCCTACCATTGACGTCCAGGATTTCACCATATATAGACTGAGCAGTAGATTAGAAATTGTACTTTTACAGGCTGTTTTTAACCACATGCTATTGCTCCTCCTGCCTTTGTCCTATCTCAATAAAAGGGGCTCTCAGACCCCCAATCTGGGTCGTTGCTCCATCCCGAGAAAGGTTGTCTCCTGTCTTTTCTCAACATTGGCCTCATGGGCGAACCACGGGAACGTTACACAAGTCCCAGCTGATCTGGAGGGAATGGGGATTTTGCAGTATCCTTCCCTGCCACACCCGCTAAGCAACACCACGGCCACCAAGCCATGCCCACAGAAACGGTAGTAAAAAAAAAATTGAATCCCACCATTGAGCCAGAGAATTATAAATCTTTATGAAGAGACATTGAAAGACTCATGAATGTTTAGCCTTGAAGAGATTAAGGGGGATATGAGAATATTCATTAAAGATATTAATGGACTTCATTTAGAAGACCAAGATCTGCTTTCCATTTTTCCAGACAAAAAGATGCAGACTTTAAATTGCAGAAAGGCAGTTTCATATTGTATGACAGAAAAACTTTTCTGAAAAGAAGATGGAATTAATTATCCAGAAAGGTTCACTTTCCTTCAGCAGATTTTTAGGATTGGGGAGGGGAAAGGAATTTGACTTGGATGTTTTTGCTGAATGTCAGGTAAGTTTGATGGCCAAAATCAGGGGTCTCCAACCTTGGCAATTTCCATGCTGATGGAGGAATTCTGGCACACATAAGTCCAAAAGTCTTAAAGTCAGTAAAGATTCTCAGTCATCCAGATGCTTCTTCGGGAGGCAGTTTGACTTCCTTGTTTTTTTCCTTGGAGACATTTCGCTTCTCATCCAAGAAGTTTCTTCAACTCTGACAGCATAGAGGGGAATGGAAGGATTATGTTCCTTGCAGACAGCTGGTCATTTGCATCCTTTTAGAGGGTCGTTGAAGCACTTGGAGGCTTATCTGTGTCTTCTGGGTCATCTGAGTAGTGCTCCTGGTTCCTGTAGTCTGCAATTTTTTCCCCTTCTGGAAACACATTCCCACACCATTCAAAGGGCGAGTTTTAGCTATACAATTTGGGATGAACACCCTTTGAGTGGGGTGGGAGTAGGAATGGCTTTCCAGAGGAAAAGTAGCAGACTACAGGAACCAGGAGCTGGAGCCGAGCTAGGGCAATGGCCCGCAGATATGGCTCCATGTGTCACCTGTGGCATGTGTGCCATAGATTCACCATCACGAGTATAGGATCTTCTCTTTGAAAAGGAGGTTGGACTAGAAGACCTCCAAGATCCCTTTCAACTCTGTTATTCTGAAGAAATAAAGAGAGATCTTAGCATTGAATATGTAAATATAATTCTAATTAAAGCCCTGTTCTGATGGATCACACTGTTTCAAACCATTTTTTTCTGGACTCCGGCATTACATGCTGCAAAAGAGAAGCAACTCTGGATCCATTTGTTTTCATGCTGAAAACAAGGAAATCGAACAATCAATCAGCAAAACAAGTACAACTTTTTAAAGATGAGATGCCAAACAGTTTTAATTTCTATCAGTCCTTAATCACCTTCTTACAAAAGATTATCACAAGCCAAATGTGAAATTCCCCCCTTCCCCGTATATCTTTGCAACTTTGGTTTGCAGGAATAAAGTTTTACGACTTAATGAAGGAATCCTTCTTCCCCTTTTACATTTTATTCTTCTGAGAAAAGACTTGTACCTGTATCACTTGTGTATATTTTATAGATATATTAGCCAATAACCTGGCATTGTCCGGGCATTTATTTATTGGGGAAAATATCTGGACCAAATTTAATTTCTAATGTTGGATTTTTCCCCTTACCAGAGGGACCCCCCTTTGTGGAGTACTGTGAAGCTGTTACCATGGCAACTCCACTGCGCTGCACAGTATAAGCCATTTTATGGCAGTACAGTAGAAGCCATTTTAAGGTACAACAGGCTGTTTCTTAACAGAACACACACCCCAAGGGGTTTTTGGGTGGTCTAACCCCTGAAGTATTTGTTTCCAGAGAGTAAATCATCTATGTACCAAGTTTGGTTGAAATTTCTCAGGTTGTTCCAGAGTTATACTGGAACACACACACACACACACACACACACACAGAGAGAGAGAGAGAGAGAGAGAGAGAGAGAGAGAGAGAGAGAGAGAGAGAGAGAGAGAGAGAGAGATTTTTATATATATGTATATAGAAGACAAGTAGTCCTTGCTTTTTGATAGAATAGAAACCGAAAAATTCAGAGGGATGCTTTATCCCTCTGAATTGAGGGATAGGTAAGGAGGATAGCGTATCAATTTAATAAACAAGTAAACAAGCAAACACACACACACACACACAACTCTTACATGGCATCCATCTCACTACTGTGACTCAGTTTTCAAATTAGGCTTCCTTTTGGCTGAATATTGCACATTTTTAAAGGGAAAAATGTGGGAGGAATCCTAGATTGATCTGATTTATTTCTAAGCTTGGAGATCAGATGTACCTTGCTGGAAAAATGAAATGAATCCAAAATGATTTTACAATCTACAAATGGAGATAAGTCTTCAACCTATTCTCAAGGGAAGGCTAGCTGCTAATATTTTCTTCCCATGTTGCAGAGAGAAATGCACTGACTAAATCATTTATTCCAACGGCCCAGTGACAGATGTTTGGCCCATGTATTTTTTTTAAAAAAAACAACCCTGTGATTCTTCCATACTTTAATATGAGCAATTTTGACCTAAGCTGTACTGAATCACATTACCTAAGTAAAATAGGTTTATGGAATTGAAATGTCCCAAAAGTTAAACTTATTTATAACTGGTTTTTATCCTCAGGCATTCTGATGGGCTAGAATAAAGATTAGAGCTGTGGTACAAAAGATATAGAAAGCCGGAGAACTCTGCTTTAGTGGCTCCTGTTCAGCGGTTTTGTGCTTATTCATTACATAGTGATTGTCCTATTCACACAACCAAATTGTCCTGCTGAGTGCATGAGCTGAATACCTCTGGGATGATTTGCTGAGCTTAACTATAGAAAATGAGGTCTTTGGCTTTCAGGCAGGAAGTTGCCTTTAAAAAAAACAACATTCCCTCTACATTGTACACCAGTTAAATCAAATTATACAATAAATACAAAGAAGCAACAGAAAAGTAAAGCCAAATATACCAAGAAGTAGTAGATAGATGACTAAAATATCAATAATCAGCCAGAAGTCCATTACTGAGCCGCAGATAACTCTAATGCTTGTCAGAAAAAGACATTGTTAGAGGACAGAAAAGCACCGTGAGGGAGTTCTGCATTCTCCATGGAAAAAGGTCCCCTTGTCTGCAACACCCCAAAGACAGTGGATTGGAGATGGGTAGAATCATAAGGGAGGAGAGGAATAGTTGGGGTCAAGGATCTTTTGGATTTTAATAGTGACAACTCAATTCAAATTGTTGCCAGAATTCACATTCGGCTGACAATCCAGACAACTGTTCCCACCTGATTCCAGCTCTCCTCTTAATGCTTGAACCCCAGCTTTGTGTCTAATGCTGGTTGTTATCTTTAAAGCCCTACATGGTCTGGAATCAGGCTATTTGAGGAACTACCTTTTCCCAGTTGTATCCACCCAACCCACCAGAGAATGGAGGCAGCGTACATTATAGGCAGTGGATGGGATCCTCCCGGTTTAAGAACCGATTTGGCGATGATTTGCACACGCATTGCAGTTTGAAGAAATCCCCACTTCCGGGTTTCTTCGGAGGAGTAACACACCTGCTGTGATACAATCTGCTCTGCTGCACAAATCAGCTGAGAAGATAAAGATAGGAAAATAACGCGGGCAGGCGGGTGGGCCCATCTGATCATCAGGGCAAACTGGTTCGCTCCCAACTGATTGTGAGAGCTACTGGTTCACCTGAACTGGTCCGAACCGGTAGAATCCCACCCTGCTTACAGGTCTCCTCTATTAAGGAAGTCCATCTGGTGGGACCAAGGAGGGACTTCTCTGTGGTGACTCCCTCCCTGTGGAACATGATTCCTGCAAAAATAAGATTGGCTTCCACTCTGACACTCTTTCAAAAGGCCCTCAAGGCATGATTTTGTCAATGGGCCTGGAAACCCTGGGGTGATACGAAATGGATCAAGTGGTTGGTTTGATTGTTGTCACTGGCAGGTAGGGGTTTATTGGTTTTTATATTATGGTTTTATTTCTGTAAGCCTCCCTTAATCACCATGAATGACTTGGATGGCCATACTCCATAAATTTTCTTAAAAATAAAATAAAATAATAATATAAAATGGAATAAAATAAAATGGAATAAAATAATAGAATAATAGAATAGAATGAAATGAAATGAAATCGTAACCAACCATTTTAATTCACCTTCAGTGCGTTTGAGACCTCATCATAGCATTCTGGAGAACAGGTGTGGTGGCCTATTCTTGATGCATGTATCTCATCTTTTTATGTACACTGAGAGCATATAGACCCAAGACAAATTCCTTGTTTGTTCAATCACACTTGACCAATAAAGAATTCTATTCTATTCTATGCCTAGCAGCAATTACCATGAAAACCATATTGAGTTTTCTTTTGGCCAACACAATACTTTGCTGCCTCCAATTCTCGTGCCTCCAAAGAGGTCCTTCGAACAGGTTTAATCAGTGGAATCACCAAGACCTGAAGAATCTTACCCAAGCTGACTCTCCCTCTCCCCATAAAATGGCATGGCTTTAATCCAAAATAAAAACACCTTTCCCTTCACAGCTACATTCTTCTATTTGAGCTGGGAGCTATGTTTCCAAATACTGCACATGCAGAATTTTGTGTGAAGGGGCTAATTGAAATTATTCAGGGGTGAGAGAAAAAAAAATGGTGATGTTTGCCTTACAGCAACATCTTTGAAATGGATTCACAGTCTACAGCTGTGGCTGAACCCTGCAGGCAATACACCAAGTGAGAGCACAGCTCAAATTAACCTGTGTGTTAGGCACCTGACCTGATAAATGTAATTTTTGTCATCATTAAGCTAGCTAACAAAATCCTCCACATTCAGCTTCTGAAAGTTAAGGCCTGGGGGAAACTTGCCAGGGTGGCCAACATTTCTTATCACAAACATTTGATTTAGGGGTTGATGATGTGGAGCACGCAACTTGTAAGGTCAAGGGTCCTATTTGGCCCTTGGCTGATGCACAAGGGAGCTGAAGAATCTCTAATGTAGATGAAAGGGGAGGGGGGAATGAATCTTATTTAAATGCAGTTAATTAAAAGCAGCATAATTGCTTCCCATCAGGATTGTGCAAAGAAATCCTAAGGGGTGTTTTTGCAGTGCATACTAGAGTGAGCAAGTCATGTCTCCCCAAAGCATTAAAGCAGCTGCATCTTCCTTTGGGTGCTCCTGTATAGTTGTTTTGCTCTTCAACCTGCACATTTATTTTATTGGCGGTCTTAAGTGAAAGTCTCGTCTTGACTAGCTTTAGTGAAAGTCTTGTCTAGCTCAGATCAGTTCACAGGATTATATGATTTGTATTACTGGCGTTCGTTGTATGATTTGCCAGAAAATGCAAAGTGAGAGTGTCTCCAGTGGAAATAGCTTTTGACATTTGGATATAGTTCAGAAACTGTAAGTATTAAAGAATTCAGTATATAAATATTAACTGTTTATATACACAATTCTCTTTTTTTCTTCTTTTCAACCATGACTGATTCTGACCTCAATGTGTCCCTACAATTTTCTCAGAAGCCATACCATAAGATTCCTTACCCGGAGTGACAATACTCTTGTGACTCAGCACCCATGGAAACAACGGATCACATAACTTTTTAGTACCTGTGGTAGTTGATAACCTGGAGCTGCCCAGGTATTTATTTATCCCAACTCTCCATCCATGAAAGTTGCCGAAATTTCTAATGTTGGATTTTCCCCCTTGCCAGAGGGAGCCCCCTTGTGGAGTACTGTGAAGCCGTTACCATGGCAACTCCACTGCACTGTACAGTAGACATCATTTTAAGGCACAACAGGCTGTATCTTAACCGAGCACCCCCTCCCCACAATATTTGTTCCCAGAGCTTAAGTAATGTGTGTACCAAGTTTGGTTGATATTGATCAAGGCGTTCCAGAGTTATGCTGGAACACACACACACACACACACACACACACACACACACACACACACACATTTTTATATATGCAGATTACGGAGGCATTCATATCCGGAGTGCAACAGAACAATTGTGTACTTCTCTGCTGCTTTCAGATACAAATCTTGCTACAACAGGGTCTAAGACAGCTCATTGCCACCAGCTTGCCACTGCCAAGTTGCTTTTACCAACTCATTGCTTCCAAGTCATTGTAGGATAATTCAACAAGGCCAATTCAATGTGGGGACAACTCATTATGGGCAGTTGAATGGAGACCCAGGTGGGTGGGTGAGTGAGCAGGTAGGCAGAGCCAAAAGGCAGAGCAGCAATGGCTGGGGGCATCCTACTGGAGGAAGAGCCTGCAGGTGAGTAAGCAAGCAGGTAGGCAGAGTGCAGAGCAGTGGCAGTAAAGATCAGGCTCATCACATTTTCACACACCCTGCTGCCGTCATCACCACTGTCGATCGTTAGACAGCAGCAGTGGTGGGCAGAGTGGGAGCTCAGTGCAGTGGGAGTGTATGAAAATGGGACATGACCACTCATTGTCACCACCAAACAGCCCGAACACCTCTGCCACTGCAGAATGGCTCACAGAAGTGACAGTGGGCAGCGTGAAAATGGGGTGTGCCTGGCCTCGCATGCAATCACTCTGCATTCTGCCCAGCCACTCACTCACCCACTCACCCAGTTCTCCCTCTGGCTGTGAGTTGTCCACGGAGAAAATTGGCCATGTTGTGTTGCCCTTCAATGACTTGGCAGTGGTGAGTTGGCAGAGGCAACTTGGCAGTGGAGAGATAGTGGTTGTGAGTCGGTTGTGCCAAGATCGCCACTCTGAGTTGTCCCATTTCTGCTGCAACATATAATGTTGCCAGGTTCTGTGCAGCAATGCTTAAAATTTGACGGATAATGACCTGTGCCATAAAATAGATTTAATGAGCATCTAGTTCGCTACACTGGAGTGCTCTGTAATTTAATAGATATTTTTTTCCACGTGCTAACTTTTATGCTCCCCTATATCCATCTAATGCTCCTACCCTTTCTTTTTGGATTCCTCTTATTTTTTACACGTTTCTGTTTTAATGTATCTTTTAGCTTTTCATATCTTTTTAAAAGAGTCTGGTGTATTTTTTATGCTTTTAATTGACCGTAGTCCCAACCACCACCTTCTATGCTGGCTTATGACCATAATGAAGATTTGATTTGATCAGTTGTCGTTTCCAGTGTTGAAGTTCAAACCCATCAATAGTCTTCCTATCCTGCTTGGGAAACAGAAATCCGGCAGGGAAATAGAATTTTATTGACAGCTCGTATCACTTTTCTTGTAGTCACAGCTTGGAGGCAAGAGCCCAACTGCATGGGACATTTTTTCAGAGGGACTCTTGGTATTAGGGTCAGGAAGTCTCAGAGCCAATATTAAACAAAGAGAAAGGGATATGAATCATTATTTGGCTGTATCACAAGTTTGAGTTTAATTTGGATAGAATTAATTGTTCCCTGAAGCCAGTTAATTTTCTTCTCAATATAACAATTCCCAATTATTTAAGAGCCTTCAACAGCAATTCTATTTGAGGGAAAGGGGGGAAAAAGAGGAAAACTCTATATTGTAAGAGTGGTTTCTATCTTATAACATGGATCTATGGCTCTGGAAAGGTTGAAACAATAAAAGTTGTCCTTCTAAGCTGTGTATTCTAAAAAGATATACAGCATTCAGTCATTTAATCCTGACAGAGAGAAATTTGGACAGACTTTCAAGATTCCGGGCTTCCCTTTTGATATCAATCTTTTGAGCTACCTCAAACAACTGACATTAATCCTGTTCCAGGTTTGTCTGAGTTTGTTTGTTTTCTTATTCAATTTATATAGCTGCCCATCTCACTTTTCTCTGACTCTAGACAGCTTACAATAAAGCATACAATACAACAAATAAAAATAAAATGCATAGCAGCCAGGCATTATCCAATCAATCATCCACACAGCCTAGCTGTCTATGGAGATTCTCAGTCATCCAGGTCATGGTTGCCCCACTGATCCTTTTTCAAAAGGCAACTGGACTAAGAAAGTATTCAAGATGTCTTGAAAAAGCATCTTTGGGACATACAGCCTAAAGTGTCCCTCCTTAATAGTTTTTTCATATCAAGGTCATCTCTAAGTGCCCTTACTCTGGAATCAATGTTCCTCTTGTACCATTAGAATTGCACAGTCATCCCTCATCAATCCCTAGCAAACCCCATCATCTTCCATAGGCCAAAGGTTAAATGTCTTGTCAAATACAGTGTTCTGTGCTCTTGTAGACTTTCCATAGTATCCAAATTTACCATGGTTCTTCACAGAGTGTAGAACCTACATGATCACGCTTGCCTGGTAGGTATAATAAGTTTCCACTTTGTGCAGAAAGGAGTTAGAATGCTGGGTTGATGATTGGCAGGCTCGCATTTGAGATCTGTTGCTGCTGCAGGATGGGGTGAGCTCCCATCACACGCTCCAGCTTGCCAACCAGACGTTCAAAAGTGGATGACTGCGAGCAGGTAAATGGGTGCCATTTCAGTGAATAACTTCATGGGGACACAAAGGACCCCCCAACTTGGCATCCCCCAGACATCAGTGATGTAGCCATGAAATCCTTTCACCACAGGAAGCATTTCGGTGCTTCTGACACAAAAGCAGTAATAAAGATAAAGATTCCCCTTGCACATATGTGCTAGTTGTTCCCGATGCTAGGGGGAGGTGCTCATCTCTGTTTCAAAGCCAAAGAGCCAGTACTGTCCAAAGACATCTCCGTGGCCATGTGGCTGGCATGACTAAACACCGAAGGCGTATGGAATGCTGTTACCTTCCAGTTTCAGTTTCAGTTTCAGTTTATTGGGATTTATATGCCGCCCTTTTCCCTGAGGGGACTCAGGGCGGCTTACAACCACGGGGGGGGGGGAGGGGGGGGTGCAAGGTCAAAAACAAAACAATATGTGAACAAAGAAAGATAGTAAAACACAACTTTCATTCAACAATCAAACACTCGGGCGGGTGAATTGGAAGCCTATCCCCAGGCCTGCTGGGAGAGCCAGATCTTGAGGGCTGCGCGGAAGGTCTGGATAGTGGTGAGGGTACGGATCTCCATGGGGAGCTCGTTCCACAGGGTCGGAGCAGCAACAGAAAAGGCTCTCCTCCGTGTGGTCGCCAGTCGGCATTGACTGGCAGATGGGATTCGGAGGAGGCCCAGTCTGTGCGATCTAATTGGTCGATTTAGGGAAGTAATCGGCAGCAGGCGGTCTCTCAAGTACTCAGATCCACTACCATGGAGTGCTTTAAAGGTGGTCATCAGTACCCTGAAGCGCACCCGGAGACCAACAGGTAGCCAGTGCAGCTCGCGGAGGACAGGTGTAACGTGGGCGAACCGCGGTGCGCCCACTATCACTCGCGCGGCTGCATTCTGGACTAGCTGCAGTCGCCGGATGCACTTCAAGGGCAACCCCATGTAGAGCCCATTCCCACCAAAGTTGGTCCTTATTTTTCTACTTGCATCTTTACCTGCTTTCGAACTGCTAGGTTGGCAGAAGCTGGGACAAGTAACGGGAGCTCACTCCATTACACAGCACTAGGGATTCAAACCACCAAACTGCCGACCTTTCTGATCGACAAGCTCAGTGTCTTAGCCACTGAGCCACTGCATCACCTTTAAAAGTAGTAATAGCAACTTATAATTTATACAGAAAGAGAACATTGGAGATGTAGATGATGATGATGAAAGTCCATTCTCGGGTGGTTGACCAAAATGGTTCATGCTTTTCCTGCAATAAGACAGGAAATATACATGGTCCTATGTGAAGTGCGTGGCAGACTAAAGCTGTGATTTCTTCACTACTTAAAAAGAAGAAAGGTTAATATTAAGGCAAGACAGAGAATCCACTATTTCTTTTATATCTGTTTTTCTGTAAAATTCTCTATAAAATTTCTGTGAGTTGGATTAGCAGTTTAATATCTGGCCAAAGCCTGTGTCTTAACAAAAGACACTTAATAACCCATTTTGTGTTTCCAAGGAAACTAGTTTTTGTTAAATGTTCTGAAAGGGGGGCAAAAGGCAGAATTTTTCCCACTCCGCTGCAAGCTAAGGACATTGTAATTATGATACACTTTTGCAAAGATTCCAGAGGAGTGTACAGATAAATGGAAAAAAAAATGTAGTGGTGTCTTATTAAAGATTGCCTAATGTATTAAGGCATATTCTTCCATGAATCAGAGTTCACTTTTGGGTTGCATGCAAGTGCAATCATAAGAAAGAAATATGATATATGTGTATAGCTGCAAAAGGATAGAAGGAAAAAGAGGTGGAAGGAGGGTAGGAGACAGAATTGCTTTATCACGATCAAGTGATCAAGAGCCTGGAGACAAAAACATTTGAAGAATGATTGCAGGAATTGGGTATGGCCAGTCTAGAGAAACGAAGGGCTGGGGTGTGTGTGTGTGTGACATAATAGCAGTATTACAGTGTTTGAGGGGCTGCCACAAAGAAGAGGAGGTCAACTTATTTTCCAAAGCACCAGAAAGCAAAACAAGAAACAATGGATGGAAACTAATCAAGGAGAGAGGCAACCTAGAACTAAGGAGAAACTTCCTAATCGTGAGAACAATTAACCAGTGGAATAGCTTACCTTCAGAAGTTGTAAGTGCTTCATCACGGGAGGTTTTTAAGAAAAGTTTTAAAGAAAAGAAAGCCACCTGTATGAAGTGGTATAGGATCTCCTGCTTGAGCAGGGGATTGGGCTAGAAGACCTCCAAGGACCCTTCCAGCTCTATTCCGTTTGATTCTAATTGATCGAAATATAGTAAAGGAAAGGTAAAGGTTCCCCTCGGACATATGTTGTTCCCGACTCTAGGGGGCGGTGCTCATCTCCATTTCAAAGCCAAAGAGCCAGCCCTCCAAAGACGTCTCCGTGGTCATGTGGATGGCATGACTAAATGCTGAAGGCACACAGAATGCTTTTACTTTCCCACCAATGGTACCGTATTTTTCAGAGTATAAGAGTATAAGTATATATAAGTACAAGTATAAGATGCATCTTTTTTCCTCAAAAAAGAGGCTGAAAATCTGGGTGTGTTTTATACACTGAATACAGCATTTTTGCATCCCGAAGCCCTGCCCCTTCCCCAACATGGCCGTGCATAGCTCTATGGAGGCTTTCAGAGAGCTCCTGGGGTCTGGGGAGGGCAGAAATGAGCAAAAAAATGGCCCATTTTTGCTCAGTTTTGCCCCCACCCCAGCCCCCAAGAGCACTCTATAAGCCTCCATAAGGCTATGCATGCAAATTCTTTTGACAAAAAATGGGCCTGTTTTTGCGAAAACGGGCCGTTTTTGGGAGATTTGCAGAGTGCAAACCCCCCCCCCTTTCGGAAAGCGTTGTGCCAGCAGAAACAAAGTCTTAGGTGCTGCAGATTGTCAGCGATTTACTTCTCCAGCACATGGATAAATACACATGGAAACATCTACCTACCTACCTACCTACTTTCTCTCTCTCTCTCTCTCTCTCTCTCTCCCTACCTACCTACTGTATTTCTCTCTCTCTCTCTCTCCCTCTGCCTGCCTGCCTGCCTGCCTGCCTACCTACCTACCTACCTACCTACCTACCTACCTACGTACCCTCTCTCTCTCTCCCTGCCCATCTACTGCATTTCTCTCTCTCTCCCTCTCTCCCTCTTCCTCCCTCTACCTAACTACCTACCTACCTACACACATACTCTCTCCCTACCTACCTACTGTAGTTCTCTATCTCTATTTCTCTCTCCCTTTATCTACCTTTATCTACCTCCCTACCTTATCTCCCTTTATCTACCTCCCTACCTAACGACTCTCTATCTTCCTATCTACTGCATTTTTTCTCTCTCTATTTCTCTCTATCCCTCTACCTACCAACCTACCTACTCTCCCTCCCTCCCTCCCTCCCTCCCTCCCTATCTACTGTATTTCTCTCTCTCTCTCTCTCTCCCTCTCTCTCCCCCCTTTATCTACCTTCCTACCTAACTACTCTCTCTCTCTCCCTCTACTTACTGTATTTCTTTCTCTTTCCCCCCTTCTCTATCCCAATTTTTTTTAAAAATGGCCTCTTCAAAACCTTGGTGCTTCTTATATTCTGAAAAATATGGTAGTTCCTATTTTTCTACTTGTATTTTTACATGCTTTAAAACTGTAACGGGAGCTCACTCCATTAGGGATTCGAACTGCCTAACTGCTGACTTTCTGATCAACAAGCTCAGTGTCTTAGTCACTGAGCCACTGCGTATCTGATTGAAATATAAAGCAGCAGTTAAGTCCACAATTTCCTGCGTGAGGTGGTACAATGTGGGACATTGGAGACCTGATAAATGGGAAGTTGCTATTTCAGGAATGAACTGTCTTTTCAGCATTTGCATGATTTCAAGCAGCAGCATCTCTCCTTTCCTTTTGGCTGACTTTGGCTACAGTAACCGAGATACTGTCAGTGCATTTGGCCATGAACTCAATTCTTGAAGAATGATTGACTTGTAGGAAGCATTCCTTTTAGGGGTGACTTTGAATTGCTATTGAGTCCTGGCAGCCTGCAGAACAAGTTTTCTTGGCAAGGTTCCTTCTTTGGGCTGAGGGTGGCTAGCCCAAGGTCACCCCAGTGGCTTTTTGTCATAAGACAGGACTAGAATTTCCAGACTCCCAGTTTCTAGCCTGGCTCCTTGACTACTACACCAAAGTGGCTCTCGCAGGAAGCTTTGTTACTTATTTAAGAAATTTATGATAGATATAAATATGATAGATGATGGTAGATATTGTTTCTACCTGGAAACCACTTCTGAACTTTGTGCTTGAGGTGGGAAAAAATGAAACTTTGATTTTGGGTTTTACCAATTAGATAGATTTGTTGTTATAGAAATGGCTAGTTTATACTATTAGGTAAAAGTAAGAAGTTGAAAGTTTGATGTTAATGCTTCATTCTACTGCACCAAAGGGAGTTTGAAGTCAATGTCTTTTCTTTCTTTCTCCCCCTTCTTCTCCACATTTTTCCCTTCCCCTTCCCTCTTCCTCTTTCTTTTTGCTTTTGTATTTGCTTTTGTATGTTATATCACAAATGGATAAAATTGTGATAAAGAGAAATTTATGATATTGGTCTCTAATCTTAATGAATGTAAACAGAAAATGGATAGTAAACAGAAAAATAAAACATAATCATAATTACAACCAATTAAAAAAACCAATAGAGTTACCCTCACAAATTCTCCAGCAATTTAAAACCTCAGTCTCCAACAGTATAAATCAAAATACATACATGCCAGGCCATCCTGATTCCCCAGAGGCAAAAAAAAGAAGATAAAGATTTGAATAAAAGGAGGGAAAATCAGGGACAAAAG
Organism: Thamnophis elegans; assembly: GCF_009769535.1. Lineage (NCBI taxonomy): Eukaryota > Metazoa > Chordata > Lepidosauria > Squamata > Natricidae > Thamnophis > Thamnophis elegans. The sequence continues at coordinate 82,089,460 of NC_045545.1, forward strand.
AGTCATTATGGTGCAGTGGTTAAGCTGTTGGACTAATTGTGGTTCAAGACTGCAGATAGTCTTGGATGCTCATTGCAGACAGGTCCTCAATTTACAAGCATTCATTTAGCGCATACGGGTCAAACATGCCCCACAATGGTCCCAGAGTTGTCCTGCAGGGCTGTCCCAGAGATGGAAAGGGACTGGCCCATGCCACCCTCGGCCCACCCCAGCTGTGCCAGTTGGCTACAACAACCAGGCCATGCCCAACCCTGATACAGCCCACAATGGGGTCGACTTTGATACCCCTGATTTAGCGATTGCTCAAAGTTACAGCAGCACTGAAAAAAAGGTGAGTTACGACCGGTACTTCCACTTGCAACCATTACAACATGATCAAAATTTGAGCCCTTGGCAACTGGCATGCATTTATGACAGTTGCATCATTTGGGTTTACATGATCACTATCTGTGATCTTCCCACAAGCAAAGTCAATAGGGGAAGCTGGATTCAGTTAAAAAATTAAACAAGTGATTTGCTTAACAACCATGACCAAAAGGTTGTAAAACTGGGTGTGACTCACTTAACAACAGCCTTGCTTAGCAATGGAAATTCTGGTCCCAATTGTGATTGGAAGTCAATCAATCAATTAATCAACCAAAATAGAGCTGGAAGTGACCTTGGAGGTCTTCTAGCCCAACCCCCTGCTCAAGCAGGAGACCCTATACCATTTCAGACAAGAGAGTGTCCACCTCTTCTTAAAAACCTCCAGTAATGAAGAACCCACAACTTCTGGTGGCAAGCTGTTCCACTGGTTAGTTGTCCTCACTGTTCTCCCCAATTCCATGTTGCTCCTGTCCTTGATTAATTTCCATCCATTGTTTGTCCTGCCTTCAGGTGCTTTGGTGAATAAATCTTTTTTGTGGCAGTCTCTCATATACTGCTAATTGAGGACTACCTGTATATGACTTTGGATTGTTGCTCAGTTTGTGACATCCCACAGGGTAATTGTGTGATGATGAAATTTGAGGATGTGAGTAGAGCATACTGATGTCTTGAGCTTTTAACAGTAGAGCAAGAGGAGCTGTCTTTCTCAAAATTGCATTAGCCCGAATCAGAATTAATCCCCTAAGATTTTATAAGGCGGGCTCTGTAAGGTGTGGAAATGGGATGTGTAGGAAGTTAGCAGTCACCCCTCTCCTAGAAAAATTAAACATTTTAGGAAATATTAAAAGGACAGACTATTCCCCCTAAAAGGGAGGCAGAAACTCCAACCCCCCCCCCCCACACCTTTGTCAATGGGCCATTAAGGCCTGAGCCAGTCACAATAAAGATCTACCTCCTTCAGGCAGAACCATAATAGGAATCCCAAAGCTCTTTCATTACATCATCACCCAGCAACAGCTCAACCAAGCTTGGGACTCAAAAGACAGACAGCCTACAAAGTTAGCTAAGACCCCTGCCCCCTGGGAGTCTGACTGACCAACCAGTATTCATTTCTTACACAGGAACAGGAAGCTCCAAGGCAGAGCCTAAGAGGGGGGTGCAAAACTCAGGCTCTCTCAGCATCTCTTCCCTTTTTTCTTCAAGATATTCACGGTATGTGGTCCCCTTTTCCCCCAGGACCTCAAGTCATGTGGTCCTGTCCACCATCAATAAGCCTTCTCTCCAAACAGCCACCATTGCATCCAGTGTCTTTTTCAATACTTGGAACTGAACCCAGATGGACGTTTCTTCCAACAGATGTTCTTCCTTCCTTTTTCTGTTCTTTTTGTGTATGTGTTTGTATGTGTGTGCGTGTGTATGCATGCGTGCGTGTGTGTGTACATACCTATTGGCTACAGAAAGAATTTCTGATGAAGATAGCTGAAAAACCTAGTCTTCTGGGCCCCTCCTGTTTTCATCATTTTCTCGTTGTCATGTCACACCAAGCAAAATCTCCAAATTCATCCCTAATTTTCAAGTTAATGCAAAATCTCCAGCAGGAATCGGAATAATAGAACAAACTGGAGCAAATTCATTAAGAGTACCCAGTAGCTGCAATGGCTTGGTTTCAGGATTTTGAATGCTGAGGCATGGCACTGCAAAACAGCCATGCTGTTTGCCCTGCTTTATGCAACTGAATCAAACGTTTCACACCAGGAAATTGTCAGTCTTTTAAAAGCCCAGGCAGAAAACCCTCCATTACTACTTTATATTTGCCTGCTTAAGTGTAACACACAGGGACAGGCAGTCCATTTTGTTTCTCTGTTTATTTAAGCAGGTGCAGACTTCCAATTGACAGGCAGTTGATAGATCTCACCTTCATTTCACTTTTGCTTTTATTAATGTGTTGAAAACCGTAAAAAAGGGAAAGAAATGAAGACTGCTGATTTCTCTGCTCATGCTGTGCTCTCCGCTGTGTAGGATCTCCCAAAGGTGCTTACTTACAGTCTCTTCAACTGAACCAGCTGATGCTCTGCAAATCACTCCAGATTTCCATTACATCCCTCTATTGTTTCTAAAACGGTACCTTCTCATCTTTCCTAATCACTTTCTGTAAGCATTCACTCTAGCACAGGGGGATTATATATGGAATGAGAACAAAGGCATGTAGGCAGTTCTGTTTCCCACCATCCCCAGCTCCATCTTCCTTATCCTGACAAATACTTTTTACATTCTGAATGCTTCAGGACTTCTATACATTTGAAGAATTTGAAAGAATTGTTGGAAGAAATGTCCATCTGGGTTCTTTTTCCAAGTGGGGGAAAGACACTGGAAACATGGAGACTGCTTGGAAAGATGGTTTTAATGGGGGACAGGACCACGTGGTTTGAGGTCCTGGTCAAAAAGGGAAGAGATGCTGAGAGTGCCTGGGTTTTTTGCCCTCCCTGAGCTGTTGAATTTGAGCTTGTATTCTGATTGGTTGTCAGATTCCCATGGGGCCATGCAGGGGTAACTTTGTAGGTTGTCTGTGTCCCAGGCTTGGTTGAGTCTTCCTGGGTGATGATGTAATGAAGGGACTTTGGGCAATTCCTCCTATGGCTCTGCCTGAGGGAGGTAGATCTTTGTTATGTGGAATGGACTGGCTCAGGCCTTAATGGCCCTTTGACAAAGGTGGAGGTGGCCTGGGGCGGGGGGAGTTTCTGCCTCTCTTTTAGGGGAAATATTCTGCCCTTTTAATATTTTCTAAAATATCTCATTTTCCTAGGAGAGGGATGGGTACTAACTTCCTACCGAATACAATAAATTTTGTTAATAAAAATGGTGACATACAGATTACTAGGTGCAAGTAGACCTTATTTTCATAGCAAGGAAGATAAAGCAGGAATGGTTAACTTGATTATTTAAAAAGGAAAATATGTTTTTATTTGGATATCATTTCTGGAATTTGTGCATATGAAGAAAAAAAATGAAACTTCGATTTTGGTTTTGTTGTTTAGAAAGATTTGGTGTTATAGAAATGGCTAGTTATATATTAATGTGTAAAAGCAAAAAAGTTGAGGCTGGAGTGTGTTTATCTTGTACTGTGCTAGGAAGAGTTTTTCTGTCCTTTCTTGCTAGAGTTGTTAAGTGAATTACTGCAGTTAGTAATAGCAATAGCAGTTAGACTTATATACCGCTTCATAGGGCTTTCAGCCCTCTCTAAGTGGTTTACAGAGTCAGCATATTGCCCCCAACAACAATCCGGGTCCTCATTTTACCCACCTCGGAAGGATGGAAGGCTGAGTCAACCCTGAGCCGGTGAGATTTGAACAGCCGAACTGCAGAACTGCAGTCAGCTGAAGTAGCCTGCAGTGCTGCATTTAACCACTGCGCCACCTCGGCTCTTAGTTGTTAAGTGTTCTGGCTTTCCCATTGATTTTGTTTGTCAGAAGGTGGCAAAATGACCCCAGCATATTGCAACTGTCATAAATATGAGCCGGTTGTTAAGCATATGAAGTTTGATCATGTGACCATGGGGATTTTGCAAGTTATAAGTATGAGAAACAGCCATAACTCATTTTTTTAGTATCATTGTAACTTTGAATAGTCTTTATACAAATGGTTATACATAATACTACCTGTATGATGTTATAAGTATGCCAAACGTCTTTATCCAAATGAAATGCACATAACTTCGTTTTATGCTCAGTTGATCCATCTGCTCCTATTTCTCAAGATACAATCTGCATCAGGGCACTAGGTGAAAGGTAAAGGTTCCACTTGCACATATGTGCTAGTCATTCCCAACTCTAAGCAGCGGTGCTCATCTCCATTTCTAAGCTGAAGAGCCAGCGCTGTCCGAAGACATCTCCGTGATCATGTGGCCGATATGACTAAATGCTGAAGGCATATGGAACTCTGCTACCTTTCCACCAAAGGTGGTTCCTATGTTTCTACTTGCATTTTATATGCTTTCGAACTGCTAGGTTGGCAGAAGCTGGGACAAGTAAGGGGAGTTCACTCCATTACGAAGCTCTAGGGATTTGAACCACTGAACTGCCAACCTTTCTGATCGACAGGCTCAGTGTCTTAGCCACTAAGCCACTGCGTCCCCATCAGGAGACTAGCAGCACCTCATAACATAGAACTTTAGAGCCTGAAGTCAGAAGTATTCAAGCAACAATATGAATAAAAGAACAACCAGAAATTTTCATGCAGAATTTGACTTTTTGTTCCTTTGCAATTAACCCTGCATGCCCATCGGTTTAGTGTAGGACATTCAAGATAGGAACTCAGTTTATATTTCGCTTTAATACTCCGCTTCCGAACAGAAACATTTCCCCCTCTACACTTCTCCCAAAATAATTAAATTGTATTGCGAGTTTATGTATGTGGAGGTAACACATACAATCTTTGACCACTGGGGAGTCCATCCCTATATCTTCAGAGATCCCCAACAATGGGGAGGAGATATCTGTGAGAACAATCTCTCTCTCTGTGTGTGTGTCTGCTTTGTGATAAAAAGGACACCAACACCCTTAGGGCAGTACATGTATTAGCAATTTTAGCAACTGCCAATGCATCCCAGCCAGGTGCTAAAACTTGCCACTTTCTGTATTTATTTTATTGCTCTTCTGTGCAACCATAGCATGTTGTATGGCTCTCTGGACAGAACGTTATCCTTTCTGCATTAGCTACAGATTTAGCTGCCTTTGAAGGAAAAGCCATATGAGCCACAGCTGCTAAAGCTGAGCCATTGGTTTGGGCCACCTGTGAGAGGGATATTATTTTTTTGGAGAGTGAAGAAGCAGTCCTAGTAACCATCTGGTGACAATTTAAGCCCGGTGCTTTTAGGCTCTTCTCCTAATCCAGGAACAATATGTTGGTCTTTAGAGTCTTTAGTGGCAATATAACTTTGGACATGGTGGTTTGGGGGGGTGGGGGGGTTGGAATGGAAAGTTTTTTTCTTCCTGCGCTTGTTGTATTAAAAGCCCCTCTAAATCATTTGCAATCTGTTGGGGCTTAGCATCAGTTCAGATGACTTGTGGAATGACTTGGTGCTTAGCTGAGACCAGTCCAGCTGATCATGATACCCCCAAATGGCTGTGAAGTCAGTGGAAGCACTGATGTGGAGTTATGTGGTTCTCCATAGTTGAGAAGAACCTAGTAGGCATCTAATGAATTCCTTGCCTTTCAGAGGGCAGCTGAAGTTTTTTTCTGATAAGTGATGGACTTGAGACTTTAGATACCTGCTGGAAGAAGGAAATGGTTAGAATGCTTAAGGGGATTGCAGAGAGCTGACTCTCACCTCTCACAGGTCTACTGCTGCTCCTTATTTCCCTGAGTTGCTCAGGGAGAACAGAGGGAAGGGCCTTGAAAGATAAAGGGAAGAAGTCTTACCAAGACAATAGATAAGAGAAATCTGAACTCAGGCCAAGAAAGTAACCTGAGAAAATATCAAAGATAAACCCCTCTGTAGTTCATATGAAGGAGGGGAGGGAGAAGCACATTCAGACTTGCAAGATTCTATTATTGCTGTTACAATAAAAAGTAGTATTCACCTGCATGGCATAGTTTTTTTAGTCTGGTCTACCTTATAAAGCTGACAGAGAGAAATAGCAGCAGAGGAGATGCCTACAGTAGAGACATGTCTTGAGTTTGAGTGGACACCAAAAGGAGCTCATACTTCTTCTGGAAGCATGTGCTAATAGATTGCTGGGATTTCTTTTCATTCCTGAAGAGGTAGCTTCAATGGGGGTGGTAATAATGGGAAAATGTTCCACTCAAAGGCTCCCTACTATGTGGACTGTCCCATTTCTTTCTAGTACTTACAGGAAGTACTGTTGGGGTGGGTCATCTTCTTGAACAGGATTTGGTATCATCAATAAGTCTTAGCCCTCGGGAATAGGGCGGCATACAAACTCAATAAATTGAATTGAATTAGCCACTGGTGAAATTCAATTTTTTTTACTACCGGTTCTGTGGGCGTGGCAGGGGAAGGATAATGCAAAATCTCCATTCCCATCCCACTCCTGAGGGAAGGATATTGCAAAATTCCCACCCCATTCTTGGGCCAGTCAGAGGTGGTATTTGCCAGTTCTCTGAACTACTCAAAATTCCGCTACCGATTCTCCAGAACCTGTGAGAACCTGCTGGATTTCACCTCTGGTCTTAGCCATCGGCCAAACAGACAATTCTGCAGGAGTGCATCTCAGTGCCTTAAGACTGTCAGGATTGGATGAGAAGAAACAAACTCAGAATCCCCTAGGAGCAACCAGTGTTGGGTTTGTGGGACTAATGATTCCAAAAACATACCAGCTTTGATTCTGAATAGACTTCTACTCCTCCCCTCAAAGATGGTTCACAATTGGGGTTCTTCCTAGGTTCACAACTCTTGCATGGTGAGCAAGTAACAGCTATGACTAGGAAAGCTTTTCCCAGTTACATATTAGGTGCCAAATGAAGCCATTCCTAGATTGGGAAGTATTACTTTTATGCATTCACATCTTAGTCATCTCCTGTTTGGATTGCTGTAATGTATTCTTGATAAATTGGTCCTTGAAGAATTTTCAGAAGCTTGTATGAAACATGACAGTTGGGCAGTAATGGATGTATCCTAGTGGCCCCACTACTCTGGAAGTTGTATTGACTTCCTAATTATTATTATTTTTTTGACAAATAACTCAAGATAACAAACATATTCAACATACCTTCCTCTTATTTTCCCCACAACAACAATCCTGTGAGATGAATTGGGCTGGGAGAGAGTGACTGGCCCAAAGTCACTCTGTTGGCTTTCATGGCTATGGTGGGATTAGAACTCCTGGCCTCCAGTGGTCTAGTTTGGTGCCTTAACCACTAGACCAAACTGTCACTCAAATTAGTTTTCAAGAAAGAAAAGTAGTATTCCTGTAATTCTTTTGGTATTTAATTCTTCAGCTATGCTACTTCAAAGGAGCGATGTCTCCATAGTTTTTTTAAAAAACCTTTTCCTGAGTTTCATTTCTTATTTCTCTACCCTCCATTCCAGAGGTCCTCCGTTTTGATTTTTGGACTGATTCCAAGTTGTCTTACAGCAGGCATTTTACTGCTCCTCTTAATCATTCTTCAAGGTTGACTCAGCCTTCCATCCTTCCGATGTGGGTAAAATGAGCACCCAGACTGTTGGGGGCAATATGCTGACTCTGTAAACCGCTTAGAGAGGGCTGAAGGCCCTATGAAGCGGTATATAAGTCTAACTGCTATTGCTATCTCTGCCTCTACTTTCTTCAGCATCTTCAAGAAGCTGGTCTCTTCTTCTCTGACATCCTCCTGTTACTCTGCAACCAGATGCTTAACAAACAATTAAGTTTTGTACCTCTAGCAAACTCCTGCCAGTTTTCCTCTGATGTACGCATTTCTCCCAACTCTACTGCAACCAACTGGAAGGCAAGTGTAATAAGGCTGCCAAAGAAAAACAGGACCGTGGGATTCCCGCTGTAATGTATCTTATAGAGTGATGCCATCCGCTGTGTTTCGCTGTGAAACGGATCACCAAGGCAACACAACAGCATTGTTTTGCTGTGCAGTGTCTATGACAAATATAACTGCAACATACTGAGCTGAATAAATTATAATTCAATGAACTTTTACGATTCACTCTTATTGTGGTGCATTTTTGTTTTGATCCTTCATTCCAAGCAGAGCCTATAGTTCTCCAGAACAGTGAATCCCACTGTTGAATTGCTCAGATGGAGAAAATGGAAGCCCAAGACAGTAATAAGGGCTATTGGCTGCTAGGTTAACTTGATTTAACCATTTTTAAATGGCAGAACAACAGTATACATTGCTGTAGAATGAGCACAAGTTCTCAGTTCAGGATAAGTTTTCAGTTCTCTTTTATTATTGAATGTTTTAATCTTTAAAAACAGAATGAAAAACAACACAAGAACAAACAAAACACAGAACATACATAACAATATAAAGTAATTATACAGCCTTCTGTATCAGCTTTTCTGTTTAGCTTTTATAATTCTCCATTCTGCATTGCTTTCCTGTTGCTTTAACCTTGTCCTATAATATAACAACAGTACTGCTAACACTTATAATAATATTGATTATTTATATCACTATATATTTGCATTCTCTATTTTCTGTTTTGGCTTCTGTTTTCTACCATTTATAAATTTTATTCCATATTTTATAAAAATTCGATTCTTCTCTTTCTTTTGCTTCTATTATCATTTTTGTCCATCTCTGCTCGTTTGAGTACTTTTCTAATTATTGTTTCATCTGCAGGTATATTGATTTTTTTCCAGTTTTGTGCAAAAGTAATCCTGGCTGCAGTGAGTATGTGTATGATTATGTATTGAGATTATTTATCTATTTTTTTGGTCTAATAGTCCTAATAAGAATGCTTCTGGTTTCAGTTCTATTTTTCACTCTGTAATTTCTTCCAAATCACAACGACTTTTCAGTTCTCAATTCAAGATGAGATCCAGTTTGGTCAAGCACTTAAGGCACCAGGCTAGAAACCAGGAGACTGTGAGTTTTTAATCCCAATTTCAGGCATGTAAATTGGCTGGGTAACTTTGGGGCAATCACCAGGAGATTGCGAGTTCTAGTCCCTCCTTAGTCATGACAACTGACTGGGCAGTGGTGAAATCTAATACCACCCCCCCCAAACTGTGGGTGTGGCTTGGTGGTGGTGTCATGTGACTGGGTGGGTGTGGCCAACTTTTTGTTTCACTTTCAGCTATTTTTTTTTTAGCTTTTTAAAGCAGCTGTGAGCCACGCGATTGTCAAAAGCTTTTTCAAAACCTTTCAAAAGCAGGACGTTGCTGTGGAGAAGATAGGAGGAAGAAGGAGTATTGTGTGTGGTTGTCACTTTAAGTTATTTATACAAAAAACAATAAAGATGGGCTATAAAACAAGTACAAAATGAAAGTCTCCTTCCTTCAGCTGCATACAGAATTCCTTGGCTGGATATCATTGACAATTCAGGGATATTGCTTGAACCAGACACAACACTTTATGGTGACATTTGGACTTTAATATTAGGAATTGGCATGTGTAGATTCTTTGACAGGCACTCTGACCAATGGGAGCAAAGAAAAGAGGGAATGTGTTGGCTTAATTATAACTTCTCCTCCCTTCTGTAATACACATATTTGTTGACTATTGACTTACTATGTTCAAACAGAAAATTTATCCTTCATCTGTGAGGAACTTATGTTATTTATTAACATAAGTGTCATGTCTGAGCATTTCACATATTCTTTTTTGTTTCTTCTTTCAATATGCACTTGTGTGCTGCCTTTTTAACCTGATTTGTGGTTTTCTTGCGGATGATTTGGAAATCACCTGGTATAAACAAGAAGGATCAGCAATAATTAATTAGGGATATATGAATTTCACTTGAAGAAGGTATAGTTCAAGGTACACAGACTAGCAAGCTGCCAATATTTTAATTAAAATTAGACTTGTCTCTGTAACGACAATATCTATGTATTCATATCCCTTGTCTGGTAAGAAGCTACTTTAGAATAAAGTAATGCAGCATGGGGGAATGATAAAGCATTCTTGTCAGCTCTGCCCCATAAAAACCTACAGAATGGCAACAATTAAATAAAACATGTGCTCACGAGATCAAATAATATGCCAGCTCTTGTGTTCTGAGCTTTAAGCAGAAAGTGCATTGAAAAGGTGAACTGCTTTTCAAATTATTGGTTTTTCAGTATTAGGAATAGAAGAGAACTTCAATTTAAAAGATCTGTATCTGGAAGAAGAATGTATGCCTAATGAGAAATGGGGAAAAAAAAACCAGTAAAAGTAAAGCAGGTAAAGATAAAAGTTTATAAACATTGTCTCAGATCATTTCCACATGATTTGAGTTCTCTCTCTAAAGCTGAAAATGTGGATAAATAATACAGAAGAAATATCAGAAAAGTAAGGAGTTGATTTATTTCAACATGCCCATTGCATGGAGTATGACAGGAAGTCCTTTTAATTTTGGGGGGGCTGGTGGTGGAGGAGACAGGAGAAAGTGACTGTTTGAAAGAAAAGAAGAGGGAGACATAGGTACACATAGGAAAAATAATTCTACACAATTATATCCAGTAATCGCTGGTGGTGCGGTGGCTCAGTGGTTAAGATACTGGGTTTGTCAGCTGGAAAGCTGGCAGCCCAAGTTTGAGACCCAAGCACCACACAATGGGGTGAGCTCCTGTCCTCTTCTCAGCTCCTGCCAACCTAACAGTTTGAACACATGCAAATGTGAATAGATAAATAAGAACGACTTTGGTTGGAAGGTAATGGCATAAGAGCCGAAGTGGCGCAGTGGTTAAATGCAGCACTGCAGGCTACTTCAGCTGACTGCAGTTCTGCAGTTCGGCTGTTCAAATCTCACCGGTTCAGGGTTGACTCAGCCTTCCATCCTTCCGAGGTGGGTAAAATGAGGACCCGGTTTACTCTGTAAACTGCTTAGAGAGGGCTGAAAGCCCTATGAAGCGGTATAAGTCTAACTGCTATTGCTATTGCTATTCTGTGACCTCATGCTGGTCGTATGACTGAAATGTCTTTAAACAGCACTGAATCAATGGTTTTGAAATGGAAATGAGTACCACCCCTGCAGATACTTATATATATATATATATATATATATATATATATATATATATATATATATGTGTGTGTGTGTGTGTGTGTGTGTGTGTGTGTGTGTGTGTGTGTGTGTGTTTGTGTTTTATTTGTGCTGATAAATAAGTAAAATTATTTATCAGCACAAATAAAACACAAATATAACAAAGGCAACAGTAAAAATATTGGGTTTCTGTCGTGATGGACTCTTGTGATGAGCCGATTGACAGATGATGGAAGCAATTAGCTTCCTCCCATAATTGGGGCTTACCAGGGGTTGTGACACTATATATATATATATATATATATATATATATATATATATGTATATGTATATGTATATGTATATGTATATGTATATGTATATGTATATGTATATGTATATGTATATGTATATGTATATGTATATGTATATGTATGTATGTACGTGTGTGTGTATACATACATACATACATACATACATACATACATACATATATATATATATATATATATATATATATAACTGGGGCTAAACAGCCAGAAAACTAAATTTACAGCATAACATTGGCCAGAGATGAAATAACCTTACCTGGTTATATATACTGGTTATATATACTGGTAAAGTATTTGGCATTATGAACAAGGCTGTGAGGGAAAAAAAAACAAAATCTGACCTGCTTTTCTAGCTATGTTAGTACATCAGTATTTCAGTCAATTGTGTTTTGTTTGTTGCAAGAGAGGGAAAAATATCCACATTGTACATCCATTTCTTTTTATCAAATATCCACATGGTTTGACTGGCAACTTTTCCTAAGAAATAGACCTTTGGTGTGCAACTTTCCCTAAGGTGATTCATACAAATTACTCGGGAACAACTGTTTTAAAACATAAATTTCCTGGTCATCATTCTTAGTTCAATAAAATTTCCTGACTTTTAAGTATTTTGTATTGTTCTGTAAATAAATCTTTTAGAACTCTCTCTTCAGAAGCAGCTCTTTGGATTTTTGATCCAGATGGACATGTGGGCTGGATGTGTCACATGCTGGCCACGCCCAATTTAGCAAAGGGGAAAAAAGGTCCCAATACATCATGTGACACCGCAGTGACGATGTGAGTTTGACATCCCTGCACTAAAGTAACATCCATTGCAACTCTTAGTGAAATAGCTGCTTTTGACTGATCAGAATGATTCAGTGTTAGAAACGGCTTCATTTCAACTAATGCTAAGCTTGTGCTGTTAGACAATTCATCATTTTTGAGATATTTCCTTTGCTTTTCCTTTGTAGTCTATTTTTGCCTGGTATCTCACCAGAACATTTATCTAGAGCTAGTGCTCATTCTGTTTCCAGGATTATATGTCAGTATGTAAATACATCCACATCCACACAAGTTGGCAAAAATAATTGGAATACCAGAAGCTGGCAAGTTCATACCTGCTTGCATCTTTCTTTCCTTCATGTCTATTTTGTGTAACTTTTTGAAAGAGATTCGGATTATATTAAATTACTGGTACAGTATAAAGAAATAATGTCTTGCTCTTTTTTTTTTTTAGTGGCGAACAATAATAGAATTTAAGAATTGGAAAAGGTATTATATTGGTAATCTAGATTAGGTAAAGGTTCATCTCACGCATATGTGCTAGTCATTCTTGACTCTAGGGGGTAGTGCTCATGTCCATTTCAAAGCTGAAGAGCCAGCGTTGTCTGAAGACATGTGTGCTTTTGAAATGCTAGGTTGGCAGAAGCTGGGACAAGTAACGGGAGCTCACTCCATTATGCAGAGCTAGGGATTCGAACTGCCGACCTGCTGACCTTTCTGATCGACAAACTCAGCGTCTTAGCCACTGAGCCATCACATCCCCTTAATCTAGATTAAATCCGAACAATTATAGCCAACTCAAAAATTCAATATTGTTAAAGCAAAAACAAAACATTCAATTGAAGGTAGGTTTTTGTTTAAACAAAAGGGGAAAAAACCTATAGTAAACCTCTGTTAGAGAGGAGGCTGAGCATCCTCAGCAAAAGTATTTCTGTTTTTAGAAAAGCTCTGATCGTAAAATAGGACTTTCTTGCCAGAATTTAGAATGTACATCTATAGGTCTTTTTTAAAAAAAATCATTTTATCCTGAATGCTCAAAAAGAGACAGGAGTGATAACAGACACATTTCGTTTAAATCTAAATCGTCCTCTTTGTTTCTTTCCTCAACCCATGAACATACATTGTTATCACATTATGATATTACATAGTGTTTGCGCTAAGATCCCTATAAGTGAAATCTATACCACCTTCTCCAGTTACATCTGTCTGACACACTAAAGTGAGAAGGCAAAGTACATTATGGGAGCCATCTATCAGCAAAGAACATCATTTTCCCAGAGATAAGATTTTGCCCTCACTTCGATATTTTTCTGGAAGGCATGGTTCTGTCAGTGAGCTTGGAGATCCCAGATTGACATAGGGTGTGAGTGAGATGGAGGGGGATAGGGGTCTTTTATTTTGTAAGATTTTAATGCTGTAAGCCATCCAGAGTACTGTGTGTGAATTGGATGGCCACATAAATATGTTTAATGAATAAACAGAAGAGAGCCACTTCGGTGTAGTGATTAAGGGATCAGGCTAGAAACCGAGGGACCATGCAGTCTAGTCCAGTGGTGAGATTCAGCCGTTTCACACTGCTTTGGGTGAATTAAATTGTTGAATTGTTAAATTATACACTTCCCCCTGGCTATCAAAGTGAATCCTAGGTGCTGCGCTACAACGGGCAATGAGGTGGCTGGTGTGAGGGAAGGAGAAGGCTGTTTTCCCTCTTTCTTCTCCCAGCTCCTCCCTCTTCCCTTGTGGCAGCCGCTTAGTTGTTCGTTTCTCCATTGCAGCCCAGTGCAGTGCCCAGGATCCACTTTGATAGTGAGGGGGTGTAATTTAACAACTGGTTCACCCAGGGTCAGGTTGGCTCGTGACCCGACAAAAGCGCGCCCGACAAAAGCGCGCCGACAATACCGTGTCACTAAAACCACGACGTCATCACAGCGACGTCATCACCACGGCGACAACAGCGTGGCGACAGAAGGGCGCTTTAAAACAGCGCGGCAACAGAAAGCCGATTTAAATTAAGGTAAGGGGTAGGGTTAGGTTTAGGGTTAGGTTTAGGGTTAAGTTTAGGGTTAGGTTAGGGTTAGGTTTAGGGTTAGGTTTAGGGTTAGGTTTAGGGTTAAGTTTAGGGTTAGGTTAGGGTTAGGTTTAGGGTTAGGTTTAGGGTTAGGGTTAGGTTTAGGGTTAGGTTTAGGGTTAGGGTTAGGGTTAGGGTTAGGGTTAGGGTGCTGAGCGCTTCGGAAGGCACAGATTTGCCCTCCGCGGTTATGTCGTCACGCTATGGTTGCCTTTTTCCTTAGAGCTTCGGACGGCGTGGATTTGCCCTCCGTGGTTATGTCAGCGCGGAAAAGGGCTTCGCGGTTTTGTCAGTGAACCAGGTTGGCTATCACGGGAGGCTTGTCTTGCATGTGGATGGAAATGGGCCATACCTCATACGACAACCAACCAGGAGAACTGGTTGTTAAATTATTTGAATCACACCATTGGTCTAGTCCTACCTTAGGATGAAGCCTACCCCTTGAGCCTGACCAGGGATGGGTTCGGGCTTCTTCTACTGCTGGTTCACACGCTTTGGGTGTGCATGCACTTAATGTGTGCTATGCGCGCAAGCACAGTAGGTAAAAAAAAAACAAGATGGCTGTGCCTATGGCGCTGCCAATGGAACCGGTTTGGTGGCGTGGCCGGCTGAGTTAATACCTACTCGGCCGAACTGGTCCAAACTGGTAGGAACCCATCTCTTTTTCAGCCCTAAGAAGGAGGCAATGGCAAGCTACTTCTGAAAGACCTTGTCAACCAGACTGCTGGGAATTATTCAGGCAGTCATCAGCAATCTCAGGCTGGTTGGAAGATGCAAACACAAATGTACAGAAACCTACATTTTCATGAGAATATTACACCTCTAGAGTTATTATAGCCAAGGAAATCATGTGTTTTAACATGTCAATTGATTTCACATTATAACAAAGTACATTTCTGCCAACGTGTCAGGACCCATTCATCCCTGTTTCTCTGCCTTGAATATGAAATCATGTCTTCTTTAGTCAAATTTGATTCCTAGGTGGCTTCAATTAGTATAGGTAGCCATCCACTTATGACTATAACTAAGCCCAAAGTTTATGTTGTTAAGCAGGGCAGTTATTAAGTGAATTTTGCTCCATTTCAGAAATTTTCTTGCCACAGTTGTTAGTTGAATAACTACTTAGCTGTTGATTTAGTAATGTTGTTCTTAAGTGAATCTGGCTTCCTTCCATTGTCAGAAGATCACAAAAGGTGAGCACACGGCCATGGGATATTGCAACTGTCATGAACATGAGTCTGTGGCCAAGAGTCTGAATTTTAATCACATGACCAGGCGGATGTTGCAATGGTCGTAAGTGTGAAAACGGTCATAAGTCACTTTTTCAGGGCCATTGTAACTTTGAATGGTCACTAAACAAATGGTTGTAATTTGTGGACTATCTACAAGTAACATTTTTAATTTGGCATGTGCTTCTGTCTAAACAAACTTGGCCACTGTTGTGGACCAGCAGGAGCCATTGGAGCTGCCGACCGTCTCCAATAGCGAGGGACCCTATGAGTTGGCTCTGGAAGATGTGGAGCACCCTGGACAGGGTTCAGACTCCAAGCAGGGACCAGAGAGGCTGGTTGGCCACCAGGAAGTGCCTGAGGCATGGAGCAGTGGTGAAGATTGAAGAGAGTTTGTCCCTGACGTCAGGCACTGGAGCAGTGGTGAAGATCGAAGGGAGTTTGTCCCTGACACCAGGCAGAGAAGGGCAGAGAAGTGAAGGCAGCAATTACGGAGACAGACTCATAGGAAATAATCAGGCCCAGGTAGTTGTGATTTAGCTCCTCCCAAGAGAATATATAAGAAGAGACTTTGGGAGGAGACTTTTTGCAGGACACAACCGTTTATACTAAGCTAGAGAAGCTCTTGTGTGTATCTCTTATCTGTGGGAGTCTGGGTTGCTGCCAACGTCTTGTCTGTGAGTAATTACTGTGAATAAAGCATGGCTAACAGTAAGCTTGTGTCGGCGTTACTCACCAGACAGAGGGGGGGGGGTCAGAACAGCCACATAGGTTTTTTTTGGCCACAGCATGAAAATGGTTTGCCACTGTCATTCTCTTTGATATTTTTTCCATTAGATCTGATATTCAGAATTGGTTTCTCATCCAAATACAAATCAGGTCTGACCTCACCTAGCTTTCAGAGATCAGACAAATTTGTCTAGGTCAGTGATACCAAACCTTTTTGGGATCAAGTGCCCAAACCGGAATGTGCATGCATGTTCATGCGCTGGAGCACCAGAAACCTAAAGACCAGCTGGCTGGTGCGCGTATGCCTGGTTTTTGGCCCCTTTTTCAGGACAATTTTCTGGGCCATTTTCAGGCCATTTTTGGGCCATTTTCAAGGTGTTTCCTGGGCTGTTTTCAGGCTGATATTTGGGGCATTTTCCGACCACTTTCAACCTGAAAACGGCCCCCCAAAAGGCCCAGAAACACAAAAAAACCACCCTGGTTTTTGGGCATTTTCAAGCTGTTTTCTGGCACTCTGGTGCCCGTGAAGACCAGCTGGCCAGAAACTAGAAGAGGAGCTGGCGATGGCACGCATGGCCACAGAGTGGGCTCTGTGCGCCACCTCTGGCATTCATGCCATAGGTTTGCCGTCATGGGTCTAGGTCATTGTTTCTCAAGTTTGGCAATTTATGTGCATTTCAATTCCCAGAATTCCCCAGCCAGTTTGCTGTATGAGGAATTCTGGGACTTGAAATTCACACATCTTAAAGTAGTCAAAGTTGAAAAACAGCCTAAGTGATGCTACCTAGTCGAATATATTTAGTCGGCAATTTATATTTAGTGCACCGAGTTGCCTTTTGTCTGTGACAATGAAGCGCTTCCTATATATCTGGCACAATTATGGTAATAACTAGGAGTGGACAAATTAGCCTATTTCCATATCATTTTCACAAATTCTCAGCCTTCCGTTTCTGTGAATCTGTGAAAGTTTTCATTTGCATTTCAATGCATACATAAATATGCATTTTACATTTATTCTCTCTCAAACACTGAATGTTAAACACATTTTCCATGCCTTTTATAGGTCCTAGAATATTATCATGTCCAATATTAATGTGTCAAAATGTCAACAATTCAGTCTATTACACACAGAACTGTATTTAACAAATTCAAAGGAAGAACATAGAGGTCAGATATTCTGACATTTTTTCTGTTCACCTTTTGTACCATTCCAATAAAAGGCAGCAGATGGCTCAATTTATCTTGTCATCTCAGAGCAAAAGGGAACAAGCTGACTCCAGCATGTTCTAATAGGATTGCAGATGACCCCAAAATGGGAGAAAGATTATCTTCACATGTTTGTTCCTTAATGCAATCTAAATTCTGGTAGTCTTATGATCTTTTCACAGATTCTCTGAAGCATGGAGAGATATTAGTACAACTTCCACTTTCTGATGCCTTAGATTAAGGAATGCAGGTAGTCCTTGACTGATGACCACAATTGAGACCTACAATTTCTGTTGCTCGGTGAGATATTTGCTAAGTGAGTTTTGCCCCATTCTATGACCCTTCTTGTCACAGTTAAATGAATCACTACAAGTGTTAAACTAGTAACAGGGTTGTTAAGTGAATCTGTTTTCTCCATTGACTTTACTTGCCAGAAGTTTGCAAAGGGTGATACATGACCCCGGGACAGTGTAACTGTCATAAATATGAGTCAGTTGCTAAGCATCTGAATTTTGATTAGGTTACTGCAAGAGCCATAGGTGTGAAAAAGACCATAAGTCACTTTGTTCAGTGCCGTAGTAACTTTGAATGGTCATGAAATGACTATTTTCCCACTGCTTAACAGAATAACAGTTGGAAGGGACCTTGGAGGTCTTCTAGTCTAACCACCTGCTCAAGCAGGAGACCCCATGCCATTCCAGACAAATGGCCCTTCTTCAAAGCTTTCATGGATGGAGCACCCACATCTTCTGAAGGTGAGCAGTTCCACTGGTTAATTGTTCTCAGTATTTGGAAATTTCACCTTAGTTCTACGTTGCTTCTCTCCTTAATCAGTTTCCATCCATCGTTTCTTCCCAGGACTAAGAAAGGGGGACAGACCCAAAATTATCCAGCTGGCTTTATGTTAAGGTGGGACTAGATATTTCTGGAACCGCTACATCAAACTAGCTCTCCTAAGAATAATGTTTTAGGAATAGAAAGCTAAAGCAAATGGTTAACCTGTGGAAAATAGTCGTTTTAGTTCAATATGGGAAAATGCTAAAAAATAAATTTTTTTTTGTTAATTACTAAGTCGTGTCCAACCCATCATGACCCCATGGACAAGGTTCCTCCAGGTCTTTCTGTCCTCTACCATCCTCTGGAGTCCATTTAAGCTCAGGCCTACTGCTTCGGTGACTCCATCCAGCCACCTCATTCTCTGCCATCCCCTTCTTCTGTTGCCCTCAATCTTTCCCAGCATTAGACTCTTCACCAGTGAGTCCTTCCTTCTCATTAGGTGTCCAGATAAACAACAACAACAAAATATCTTCCAATCCATCCCTCTTAAAAATATCCAGGTGATTCTGTTTAATGCTGGGAAAGCCGAGGTGGCGCAGTGGTTAAATGCAGCACTGCAGGCTTCTTCAGCTGACTGCAGTTCGGCTGTTCAAATCTCACCGGCTCAGGGTTGACTCAGCCTTCCATCCTTCCGAGGTGGGTAAAATGAGGACCCGGATTGTTGTTGGGGGCGATATGCTGACTCTGTAAACCGCTTAGAGAGGGCTGAAAGCCCTATGAAGCTGTATATAAGTCTAACTGCTATTTATTTATGTTTGGCTTTCAAGAACTGGTTTAGCTTGACCTAGTCAAGGGTTAAGGTGGCATCACTGTAAAAGCCATACTAGCTCACTTTCTTTTGGAGAGCTATTTACTAAGACAATTTGAAGTTATCTGATAATATTAGATGGGTCAGTTCACCAGGTTTGTGGTGTAGTTTTAGTAGCTAAAGATACTTGATGATGCTCGTCCATCGTGTTTGAAGAGGACCTTGACAACTAACAGGTTGTGGGCTGTCCACGGTGTCTATAGGTGGCTGGTAAGGCCTATAGGGGGTATGGAATGCTCTGCCACATGTCAGGCAGATGTGTGGGCACCCCTATGGCAGCATTTGCAGCTCTGGCTTTACGGAGCTCTCGCTTCTCTTGTGACATGATCGCCCTTCTGTCTTCAAATGTCTGGCAGCCTTGGTGGATCAATGTGCAGCACATCTATCGATCTTGTGTCAAGATTTCTCAGGAAGTGGTGTCGATGTCCAGGGACTAGAGAGGCTTTCAGTGTGTCTTATCGTTTCCTTTGTCTCCCGTACAATCACTTTCCTTGAGACAGCTCACCCTAGAGGAGATTTGGGGATGCGATGATCTGTCATCCTTGCAACATGGCCTGCCCAGTGTGTCTGGACTTTCATCAGCAGGATGTGAATTGATGGCAGGCCTGCTCTGGAGAGCATTTCTGTGTCTGGCACTTTGTCCTGCCACTATTTCCCATAGCTATTTTCCAAGATAATTTGAAGTTATCTGTTATTATTAGATGGGTCAGTCCACCAGCATTGTGGTGTAGTTCTAGTAGGTAAAGTTACTTATCCAGAGATTGTCTCTAAGTATTGCATTGGGACACAGCAGGTAACCTGAAAGATGCTACTCAAAATTTTTGTTTGAATTCTTTCTAAGGGAATCATGCTGTTGTATGGTCCTAACTGAGCCCTGTACAGCAGTTGTGCTTGGGCTTGGGCTGCAAACAACTTAATCGCAACAGGGATAAATGCTTCTTCTTTTGAAAAAAAAAAAAAAAAAAAAAAAAAAGAACCTTTAAATAGCTGGTGTAGATCTCTGTGCATTAGGAAACAGATAATCCAGGTGGACATTTTATTTTTATTTTTTGCAGTTTCAAAAACTGTGCCTAATTATTGAAAGGTCTTAATCTGCTCCATGGACTGCTTACGTACCAGCTTCTCTGTTTTGGGGATTTCAAGAATCAAACTGAGAATTGTACTACAGATCAGATACAAATTCAGGAGAACATTATCTTCAGCTCAGTTTAATAGTCTCCCTAGAGCTGGTTTGGAAGGAAACAGAAGAAAACCCCTAATCAAAATCAGCATTGCCCTTGTGACACAGATACTTTCAGGTGCAAAAGATCAGGTCTACATGTGAAGGTCCGATTAAACTGATTTATTGCTAATAATGTGTATGCACAAGAATTTAGTTAACTAACACCTGATGGAGTTAAATACACATCAATGGAATTCGAAAGGAGTTTGGACTTATTTTGTTTGTAATTATATAGGGATTCTAAGCTGATTCCTCTTTTAACTCTGTCCCCAGATTCTGTTCCACTTTCCCGTACAGGTGCTATAGCAGTGATGGCTAAACCTTTGCGTCACCACGTGCTGACCTGCATGCTGGAAATGGCATGCAAAACCATCCCATGAGGAATGTGCAACCTCAGTAGTTTTTGGGCGAGTGGGAGCACCAAAACCCGGAAGAGTAGTGTTCTGTCGCGCATGCACACATTGGCACCCAAATTTCCAGTTTCTGGCATGGGCACATGCTTGACAAACAGCTAGCCATCGTACATGCATGCAACTCGGAAGTTTGGGTATCAGTGCACGCATGCATGCCGGGATGCTGCTCTTCCGGATTTTGGCACTCCTGCATGCACAAAGGCCAGCTGGCCGGTGCTCGTGTGTGCACAGGAACGTGGAGGAGGAGCTAGCGAGGCTGTGTGTCCCACACGGGATGGCTCTACATGTCGTTTCCGGCACACATGCTATAGGTTTGCCACCATGGTGCTATAGGAACCACAGTCCATGTTCTTTTCTATTTCCAGTTTTACAGAGACATTTAGTACCATCTGATTACCCCCTTTTTATCTAAATTCCCCATCATTTCAATAACTTTTATTACATTATTTATTAGATAACAAGGGTAAATCTATGTCTCTAAAATATCAAAATTTGGCTACATTATTTTCTAGGCTTTGCCCACAAATGGTTGTCTGTAGTCATGGATATTAGGGGTAGCTTTGCTTTATTTGTTTTACTATTTTTTATTGGTAAAGGAGCATAATAAACTTTCAATCTGTCTGTCATCTTATTGTGTATTAATTTTTTTAAAGAATGAAACTTCCAAAATTAAGTGTCTTGAAAGAGAGGCCTGTGCTATTTTAGCCAGTCCAGATCAACAGACTTGTTAATTCATAATGAACATTTCATATTACATGAATGAAATTGCTCAACGTTTTAAAACAATATTGAAGGCATTATAATTCCAATTAAAAGTTTAACTTCCATGCATTGCATTATAACATGCATTATAATATGCCTCATAACACTGAAATATCTCAGCAAACTAATAACAAAAAAAGAAATCTTATCTAAGTTACAGAATATTTCTCAAGAGAACACATTAGATGAATAAGAGAATTTCTGAGTTAGATTTTTTTTTCATTACAAGAAATAACAACAATGATGCCTTCTAAATGTTTTAGACAGAATTTCCCTAGGCAGCATGGATTATGGAAGCTGTAATCTAAAATGTCTAGAAGATACCAAATTTATTCAAAACAAGTGGAAAATCTGTTATAGCAAAATAACAGAATAATTCAAGAATTACTCCTGAGATTAGATTAATCCAGTGTTGCTGCCCTTCAGCAAAGCAAAACTAGGCATTTTCCTCCAGCAGAGAAATAAATCAGGAAGTGGTTGAGCTTCTGAATTCTATGATTTTGCTGTTTGAGTCTGACTGATTGTTTGGCTCTGTGGCTATTTATTCTCTTCACTTTTAATATGTTTTTAGTTTTGTAATTAGTTTTTGGATTTCAGTTTTTATTGAGTTAACTAATCACTTCATTGTTGTTGTTAGTTGCAAAGTAGTGTCCAACCCATCGCAAGCCCATGGACAACGTTCCTCCAGGTCTTTCTGTCCTCTACCATCCTCTGGCGCCCATTTAAGTTCATGCCAACTGTTTCGGTGACTCCATCCAGCCACCTCATTCTCTGCCATCCCCTTCTTCTTTTGCCCTCAATTGTTCCCAGCATGAGGCTCTTCTCCAGTGAATCCTTCCTTCTCATTAAGTGGCCAAAGTATTTGAGTTTCATCTTCAGGATCTGGCCTTCTAAAGAGCAGTCAGGGTTGATCTCCTCTAAGACTGACCAGCTTGATCGCCTTGCAGTCCAAGGGACTCACAGGAATCTTCTCCAGCACCATAGTTCAAAGGCCTCAAATCACTTTATGGGTGGCCATATAAAGTATATGTTGGCTGGGGAATTCTGGGAATTAATGTCCACACATTTCAAACTTGCCAAGGTTTGGGAAACACCATGTAGAAGAAGAGGCAGATCTGAGGGCGGAGTTAAGCACATCATCAGTTTAGTATCATTGTGTGCCCACAAATGTTCCAAGTCCAACCCTTTCTAAATTCTGTTGACCCTTACCTGACACCAGTGATGTGCGGTGAGCTTCATGGCCGGTGAGGCAAGTGCGAAAGTCCCGCCGAAGCCCCAGCGCCGGATCCGCCATAGAGCGGGACCGGGACCCGCTCTATGGCGGACACGGCGCCGGGACTTTAAAGCCCTGCCTCCGGGGCCCTGCCGCCACTTTAAAGCCCTGCCACCTGGGCTTTAAAGTGGCAGCAGGGTCCCGGCAGCGTCCGCCATAGGGCAGCCCCAACCGTTGTTAGTAGCCACGTAGTAGCCTTCCATGCCTGTCGACTTCACCTGATCCCCAGAAAGTGCTTGCAGGCAGGCAGGCAGGCAGGCAGGCAGGCAGGCAGGCAGGCAGGCAGGCAGGCAGGCAGGCAGGCAGGAGCTCAATAGCTTAACATTGGACTAACAGCTGCAGATAAAAAGGACACAGTGGGGATTCCATGAACGCCCTCAGAAGGGAAGGTGAAGGCTTTGCTTATGCATAGAGCTATCTAGATGTTTATCTTCCTCTTCCAATAAGCTCCTTATCTCTTAAGTGTTGGCATCTGCTGTGGGCTGTTAAGAAAGACTTGGGGGCTGCTTCCTTCTTCTAGAAACCTGTTTCTCTGTTTCTCCATTTCTCCTTTAGGAAATATGATTTTCTGCTTTTTAAAAATATTTTCCAAAATATTTCATTTTTCTGGCGGGGTGGTAGTAGTGGTAGTACAGTAGTAGTGGATTTTAATTGATCAAATTCTTGTCTATAGGCTTGAATAAATTTTTCATACTTCAACCCTACCAATGACCCTGACGCATGCAGAAAGAAGGAAACGGATTGTTTTTGACTTCATAAGGTCCTCATTGGGTATACAAATTTAATTCCTACACATGGCAGATAAACTGGATCAGCTTAAACCTATTCCAAATAAACTTTGAATGCAGTTCTTTTTGCTTATTGTTTTAACAATGGACAGGCCCCATTATCTCCCATTAAGTTTGAGCCCCTGAATCAAATCTTTGCTTTTTATCTTTTCTCCACTTATCATATTTCTCTCTTGCTCTTTTAACTAATTTTTTTATTCTCCAAGAAGATGATTTCTAAAATACCTCAGGGTGCTAGATATTCATTATCCGCAGATGCCCTGTGCCCCTTGTATTTATTATCCATATATTTCAGTCTGCAAACATAACCCATAAACTTTACACTTGCAAGCTATGGAGGCATTAAAATAATCTAAAATGTAAGCTGGCCTCTGTCCCACTTTTTTTTTTTTTTTTAAAAAAAAATTCTATTGTATTCTGTTGGATTCTTCTGTATTTGACTATTCAAAAAATAAGTCTAGTTGTATTCAAAGTGGATGTAGGGTAAAGGGTTACATCATTTTGTGCTTCTTCTGAATGTGAATTACGTAACTGGTCGTTCGGAAATTTTCGGAGGCTTTTAGGGCAATTCCATTGTGCTACACAAAATGTGCCAAGTAGCAGGTTTAGAATAAAATCTAGTGAGAGCTGTATTCTAGTGCAACTCAACATATGGATTTCAATCAGAAGCTCCAGATAAACAGCACTGGGGAGGGGGGGGGAAGATGAGAATATATTTTAAATAAAAATAAATCCTTTATTTTTCATCACCATATAATAATACTAAGTGAGGAAAACCCCAAAGCTGACCTGACCAAGGCCATTTTGAGGCTTCAGTGTTGCCACACTGGAGCTGAGGGATAAGGAGGGGGAAGAGAGATAGCTGGGGTTTCATACCCAGAACAAAATACTTTCTCCTGGGAACCAAGGACATTCTCACAGGTGGCCAGAGAGAGGAGGAGCGGTGTCACCTGGCAACCGGATGGAACCTTGATTGGGCCATATGACTGACTCTTTGGGAAAAGGGAGAAATGTTTACTTTTAATTAGGTGAAAACCGCAGGAATATTCAGAGATGGTTTTCACCAGCTTATGCCAATATGATATGTCCAATGAACCAATTATTTGAGGAACCTACTGGCCTTGGAGCTCAGTTTATTCTGGATGTATTACCCTGACACTTTTACTTCCTCATATCATGTACATAATCTTGACATCTCCTCTCCCTTCCTCCCCATTCATCACCATCATTTTTAAGTAGGCAGACACTGAGGGAACGTTACAACCAGTACTTTATTGAACAACAACAACAACAACTGAACTTCAGAACGCACGCAGAAGGACAGCGCCCGCCTGACAGCTATTTATACTGATGGCTGGCAGGCGGGGAGCCAATCGGGCGGCTGCTTTTCTCCCGCCATCCGGCAGTCGCGCCAGAGCCAATCAGATCTTCTCTGGCGAGGCTGCGGCTGTCAGCTGCGTCGGCCGGATGCAACAATCATCATCAGTTTTGAACTTGAAATAGGATTTATAAGATAAGATTGGTTTATTTTGTTACTGTTATTTTGTTATTTTCCTCTCTATTATTTTGCAATGGGAGGCAATGTAAATTTCATAGAATCATAGGAGCAGCTGTGGCCTTCAATCCCGCCTACTGTTTAATGCAGGATCCCGATTAAACCACCTCTGGGTTTTTTAACATTTGTAACTTTGAATGGTTGTAAAATGAGGCAGTCAGTAAGGACTACCTTTATTTTGCCATCCGATGGCACTATGTTATGGTGCTCTGAGATGCAAATGGCATGAAGGCTGTGGGCCACGGTTAGTGAAGAGAAGATACTTTTACCAGTCAAAAAAGAGTTACTAACATAGCTGATATTATTGATTTAGAAAAGATACCTGACAAGGACATGAAACATCCAGAACTTTGTCCTGGTTGATTGGGATTGTCTCAAACTATGGTTTATCTAATGCCAGTTTCTTTTTCCAGATGGAAAAGTGTTAACATCTTTTAGTCAATTAATCTAAGAAATTGTACGGGAAGAATTATCATATGTGGCATTTCTTTCCTCCCCTTTCTATGGGACTCTCATCTTGATATAGCTCATGGATGAGCGAGCAGTATTCACAGCAGCCAAAAAATCCCAATGTAATCTTAGGGTACATTAACAGAGGGATACAATCAAGATCTTGTGAAGTATTAGTACGACTTTAAAAAAAAACCTTAGTAAGGCCATACTTAGAATATTACATCCAGTTTTGGTCACTATATTATAAAAAAGATGAAGAAACTCTAGAAAGAGTGCAGAACAAAGATGATTAGGGGGCTGGAGCAGGGATGAAATGCAGTAGGTTCTGACAGGTTCTGGAGAACCGGTAGCAGAAATTTTGAGTAGTTTGGAGAACCGGCAAATACCACATCTGGTGGGGTGGGAATGGAGATTTTGCACTATCCTTCCCCTACCATGGCCACCAAGCCACGGCCAGTACTAAAAAAAAATGAATTTAATGACTGGACTGGAGGCTAAAACATATGAAAAATGGCTCGAGGAATTGGGTTTGTTTATAGTGAAAAGAAGGAATGGTAGCAGTGTTACAATATTTGAGGGGCTGCCACAAAGACAAGCGGTTCAATCAATTTAACAAGCCTCCAAAAGGCAAGACAAGAAGCAATGAAAGGGAACTAATCAAGGAGAGAAGCAACCTAGAACAACGGAGAAATTTCTTAAAAGTGAGAACAATTAACCAGTGGAATGACTTGCCATCAGAGGTTGTGGGTCCTCCATCACTGGAGGCTTTTAAGAAGAGACTAGACAGCCACTTTCTGGCATGGTATAGGCCAGGGTCTTTTGCTTGAACAGGGGGTGAACTGGAAGACCTCCAAGGTCCCTTCCAACTGTGTTATGATTCCATCAGTTTTCAGCAACATGTTAAGACACATGGTCCAGATTTAAAGGCAATGCGCTGGTTTTTAAACTTCCACAGACATTGTTCATTTGTCTAATACACATATCAGCTAGTAGCAACTATTTAGATAAAACTATAGCACTTTAGTATTATTAAATATACAGAAAAATAATCATCAAGCCAAGTAGCTTTGATTGGGGAAAGAAAATTCCTTCTCCTGTGATTATTGCAACTCTGACCTCTTATGTGAAAAGGGAATATTTTTTAAAAAGTCATTAAAACAATTTATTATTCCCCACTGGGCAATGTGTTTTCTAGATGGATGCTAAAAGCTTAGAAAATGGGCCACTGCTGGATATGACTGAAATGTCTGTTTTCTCTCTCCTTGATTATAATACATTCAAGATCTAACCTCATTTTTATTCTCTCTGATGAAAAGTTCACTCCCTCAAAAGGTGAAGATGCCTATTAGTTTGCATAATTTTAAAAGAAATTAAGATCAGCAGAGTTCATGGCTTAAACTCTACTAAACTCTGCTAAATAAAACAAGAGAAACTAAATGTATGGAGGTAGTCCTCGACATACAACCCCAATTGAGGTCAAAATTTCTGTTGCTAAGTGAGATATTTGTTAAGTGAGTTTTGGCCCATTTTACGACCTTTCTTGGTACACCTTTTAGGGAGTAACATGGTTGTTAAGTGAATCTGCCTTCCTTATTGACTTTGCTCATCAGAAGGTCGCAAATGGCGTTCACATGACCCTGGGAAATTGCAACCGTTATAAATATGAGTCAGTTGGCAAGCATCCGATTTTTGACCATAGGGATCAGTGGTGGGATTCAAATTTGTAATTTTTTTTTTTATTTGTAAGTTTATTTATTTGCCTACCAATTATCTGCCCTAATGGCCATCTGGGTAGGCGGGGCTCAGTGGTCATGTGATCATATGGGTGTGGTCAAGTCAATGTCATTCAAGTCGATGGGCACTTCGCCTTAGTTGTTACAATGGTAATAAGGGTTAACTGGAGAGGCAGTTTCTGTAAACAGGGCAATAAAGATTAGGCTAGAAACAACACCAGAATGTTTCCTTCCTGCCTTCCTTATAGGATTAGCCCTGTAAAGTGGGGGAAAAAACAAAATGAGATTTCTTCCAACAACCGGTTCTCTGAACTGCTTAGAAAATTACCAACTGGTTCTCCCAAATTGGTGCAAACTGGCTGAATCCCATCACTGATGGGGATGTTGCAATGATCGTAAGTGTGAAAAATGGTCATAAGTCCCTTTTTGTTCAGTGTGGTGGTAACTTTGAACAGTCACTAAATGAACTGTTGTAAGTCAAGGATAACTTGTACAAAATATTTTGTAACTCTAGCTGTTTGTGTTGGTTATAAAACAGAGAAACAGACCCTGATTGAAGTGGATCAGTTGAGAAATCTTAGTAATAAACTGAACAGAAATGCTACTCTTGATAATAATACAGACAGACATATCCATGAAGAGTCCCTTTCTTACTAACAGATTCACACCTATGTCAAACAGGTGGCACATCTTTCTTGCCCTCTAACCACTTTTATTGAAAAAACACTTCTTAAAATAGGTAAAATCAGAGTGACACAATCAGTATGCAATGTGCACTGACCAAAAATTCCTGTTGCTTTCTAAGAGCTTGATAACTTTATCTGACTACTTTTTCCATTCGGGAAAATTCAAGACAGTCAGTAATCATAGTGGGGAAGATGAGAAACACAATATGAAGCACTTACAACAAGATTCACTTTTTCGTCTTTCTAAACCAGGGATGTCAAACTCGCTCTCCTTGAGGGCCGCATCAGGGTTGTGTTTGACCTCGGGGCGGGGGGTGGGGGGATGTGGCCAGCTCAACGTCACTTGTGTCGGGGGTGGCTGGGTGGCCCGAGTGCTCTGCCAGCAAAAACGGGCTTCCGAGCTCCATCTTCAGCTTTGACGGCCTCCTGCAACCCTCTGCCAGTGAAAACAGAGCTTGCGAGGGCCACACATGGCCCTCCTCAGCTCCGTTTCCACTGGCAGATGTGCCAATGTTTGGTCCTTCACTGTTTCCAGGGCAGCCCCATGCACCAGATCTAAGTACCCCACGGGCCAGATCCAGCCCACGAGCCTTGTGTTTGACACCCCTGTTCTAAACTGTGATTCGTTCTTTCTGATAATGTCAACTTCAAACTGAACCTATCCACAGCTTTCTCTCTGTTTCTCAGTTGCCACACAGTGGGGGGGGGAAGGAAGTTGGAATGCATTACTAGACACAAGAGAGAGCATTCTCATGAGAACCGAGGTCATCTCCACTGGCAACAGAGAAGGTTGGGAAAGGAGTGCCTGAAAAGCCTGCCAATTAACTCAATTAGCCAACGTGACCTGTGACACTTGGGGATGGAGTTATTTCCTAGTTTAATTATACTGAAACAACGGGAAAAATTTAGATTTGGTTTTCCATTGAAGCTGTGCCGTTATGATGTGCCTGTTAAAGGAGACCTTTGAGAAAGAGCCAAATCTCAGGGTTCTGATTTGCTTGAGTTTGTTAGTCGGTGCCTTAACAGATAACCTAAGATCCTGGCCCAGAAATAGGGTCTGGTTAGGAGGAACAGTTGGCGGAACAGGAGCTGTGAATCCACGAGAAACATCCTGGAGTTGGCAAAGGGCCAGCTATGTCAGAAGGCCCCAACGTTAATGCTCTCAGATGGAGCATTTGGACTGTTCTATTAGCCTGATTTATGGCACAATTGTCCTTCTGTTCCATTGCCTCTCAACGCCATGGTTGATAGCACTAAGGTGTTTCCTAATTTTGCCGCAGAAGGCTTCTCAAGATAAAGTACAACATTTGAAACCATTGGTGAGGTCTTTAGTAAAGATATATGAAAATCATTATTTTACAACTCCAGCGTTTCCAGGGCTGACTTGTTCTGTGAGAAAGATATTAGGAAGGAATTTATGTGACTATTTACCTAAAGTAAGTGTGCTTCCCATAGCAACTCCCAAGTCATCCATTATGTACACTGCCTTGCAAGTTTCACCCGATACTAGTTGAGTGAATAAAAGTTAAAGCCTGTGGGAAATGGATGAGAAGAAGAAAATTTGTTATAGCCTTCTCCAATTTGTTACCGACTCTTCAGAGATTATTTTCTCTCTTCTTTTTTTCCTCTCAGTAAAATTAAAAATCTAGAATCTTTACGATGTACGTAGGTAGGGAAAGACTGTTCCATAAGAAATAAAAAATAAGACAGCCTTACTTTTACATGATGTGATTTTGGTTTGCATACCAGAAAACAACAGCAACTCATCGCCTATGATCAATAAGCATTTCTTATTCCACAGTGGAACATTTGCATTTGAACCCCAATATCCCAAAAGACAATGAGTGATATTCTGCAGAACACTGTTTAAATTGCAGAAGCAAATCTGGGAAACCTGCATTTAATCATTTGAAAACATTTGAAAAGTGGATGTTACACACTGGATGAGAGCTCTGAAGTCTGGGTGTTTTGTGTGGCAAAGCCTGAACAAAAGAACTCTTTGATACTGGATTTTGTGAACTGAAGTACAATTTTTATTTCAATTTTCTTCCCTATTCACCCATACATTAACTTTGCAAAAATTGGCTTCGGTGCGCTATCATCAGGGAGAGAATGCATCACTTCTTTTTGCATAAATGACGCCTTCCTAAATCTTAAATAACTTCTTCAGGTACCTTCTCTCGCATCCCAGTGTAGAGATTCAGATACTGGTAGGGAGAATGTTGGCCAACGCACACACAGCTTGATCGGTTCTCGGTGTCATAAAAAACCTCTGATTCAATTGGTTTGTTGTTTGAATTGATGATATATTACTTCTATGATAGAATTACATTTTATGATCCCCTACATGATCTTTATAATGTTCTTTTAATGACTTCATAATTCCTTGTTGGTAGAGTAGAATGAAGCTGAGTGTTTACTGGCCAGATGCCCTTCCTGTTGCCAATGCAGAGTTTTGTTCAACAGATACATTCTCAATGTGCCAGAGAGAGAAATATCTGCCTCTACCTAGGATTGAACTCACAGCCTCCTAATTGTGAGGTGAGAGCTCCCCCTCTAGGCCACCGCACCACCCTAAATCACTTATATACATCCAAAAAAAGATAAGGATCACCTTGTATTCAAATAGATGCCTCTTTGTTCTCTTCTACTACCGCAGTGTTAGTCAGAAGAGAATTTTGACACAAGCAATCAATAGCTTTCCCCATCAATAAATCATTAATTCAGGCAGATTTTATATTTCTCTAAGACTGGCGGGATAAGAGTTTAGTTTTCAAAACAGCACGGGACTTTTGCATATACATTTATACATGTGGTATCCAGCATTTTGGTCTTCAAATATCCTATAACTTTCATTAAGCGTATTTAGAAGGTTTGGGAAAGCAGCAAAAATGGATGGCTGTGGGAAAGAGCACAGCTTAAATTAGACAACCTTGCTTTGCTCTGCGGTGTCACAGTTGTCAGTTGAGGTGCTTGCTTTCAATCACTGCATCGTTATAAGACTACAATGCGTGGAATAATTTTTCTCCCTACTGAAAAAAAAGAGTAATGGAGTTGCTGATGATAGACAAAGGGAAAAAGATGCTCAATTAGCTGCCTTCTCTTCATGGCATGTTGAACTTCATCAAAAATGCTTGGATAGGTCTTGCCTCCTTCAAAATCATTCTGTCCCAAGCTATAAAAAGCTCTCCTGTCCCAAATGAGTTAAAGATGGTTTCTTCCTCCTCCTTGAAAAGGAAAGAGTTAACTCAATGAGGGAAGGTTGGCACCCAAAGTTTGAATCTCCCCCTCCCTTGCAGTTAACCCCACCTCTCCTTCCACCACTTTCCTCGCTTACTCAAGCGTCACCAGTTCTCAAGTCTCAACCTGTCCAGTTCCTCTACTAACTGACTTACCCTGGGGTCCTCTGTTGAGTCCCCTTCAAATTTCTTGTTCTCCATCTGTAGGCAGTTGTTCTCAACCTCTGGAGACACTTCTCCAGTTCCAACTATTCCTTGATCAATTCCCGTTTGCTCATATTCTGTAGACTCCACATGATACTCTACATAATTTGATATCGTATCGCATGATTTTCCTAAAATGAAGAATAATGTTTTGATAATAATTTGCCTTTGTTGTGCAAATTCTTCAAAAGTGGATCCACAGAATGATGGATTTAGATATAGTACAGCATCTCTTGGCATATGGTGGAACCAGCTGCATCTCCAAGGTCTCTTCCAACTCCTCCAAGGTCCCTTCCAATTTCACCAAGGTACCTTCCAGCTCTATTTAATTGATTTTTCTCAGATTCATGGCTCCTTCTAGCTCTTCTCTGCATGACCAACCATTCCACTCTAATCTAGGATCCACTTGTTAATTGCATATAGTCATATCCTAGTTGGAATAAGAAGAATGTCAAAACATATAAAAGAAACACCTGCCGTGTATGGAAAATGATTTTTTTAAAAAACAGCTTTTGTATGGACAACATTGAGTGGCAGTGACACTCTAGGTTTAAAGAAGAGATGGCAGGGAATTGAACCAGAGGAGGTAAAAAAAATAAACCAGTTTTCTACATCAGAGCTCTGATTTCTTGTCATTGAAAGAAAACCGAGCAACCAAAAATCAAAAGACCTCTGCTATGCTGCCATTAATTGCACTCTCCTAGCCTTCAAAAGCAGGTGGAATACACTCTGCAGTCAACTTGTCTTTTTTTAACCTTGTCACACTGAGAGCAAGGAGCAAAAAGTCACTGCCCAACTGAACTGCTTGAGAAGCTACACTTTCTTCATCCACATTTCAGCCAAATTGAAAACAGAAGATATTTCTGGCATGTACATAGACACATGACCTCCTGCACACGCACAAATTGCACAGGTCCTGAGCTCTGTTGTGTGCATTTGCCTACTGTACAGTGGTGGGCTGCTGCCAGTTTTACTACCGATCCGCAACGCACATGCACGCCTGATGTGCGGTGCACGTGTGTGTGCTGTTCAATGTAAACTGTTCTGTGCGCATGCGCAGAACAATTTACAGTGAACTGCACATGCATAGTCACTGAAATCCAAAATGGCAGCGGCTCAGCGGCAGTGAGGGAACCAGTTTGGGGGCGTGGCAGGCCTGGGTCGCTGCCGGTTCTGTGACTTCCACTACTGGTTCAACCGAACCATACCGAACTGGCAGCAACCCACCTCTGCTACTGTATGCAAAAATGAATGAATGGAGAAATAAATGATTTCTCTCTGGGAGAAGAGCTGCAAAACCATTAAGTCATCTTTTCCTTTGGCTGACCTGCCAGGGAGGCTGAAATTGAAAAGCCTGGCAGCAGGGAGAAGGAAGAGTTTTTTGCAAATGCAAAAATGAATTGCCCTCAAGTTCCACAGCCAGAACATTTCAGAGACAATGTTGTACTTGCTGTGATTTCAAATATACAGCTCATCTTTGGAATGCTACACAGGAATGCAATCACAGAAATCCAGAAATCATTTCAAGCTGGGCAAAGGTCTCAGTATAAGTGCTGAAATATAACTGGATAGGAAAGAATTCTAATATTTTGTTAACTCCTAAATTATATTGTCAATGATAGCAATAAGAATCACACTTAGACTTATACACCACTTCACGGTGCTTTAAAGCCCCTCCCTAAGCGGTTCACAGAGTCAGCACATCGCTCCCAACATCTGGGTCCTCATTTTACTGACCTCAAAAGGATGGAAACCTGAGTCTATCTTGAACCAGTGAGAATCAAACTGTTGGCAGTTGGCAGAAGTAGCCTGCAATAGTGCATTCTAGTGCATTTTAATGGATGTGATGGCTCAGTGTCTAAGATGCTGAGCTTGTCAATCAGAAAGGTCAGCAGTTCGCTGGCTCAAATCCCCAGCACAATGTAACGGAGTGGACTCCCATTACTTGTCCCAGCTTCTGCCAACCTAGCAGTTCAAAAGCATGTAAAAATGCAAGTAGAAAAATAGGAACCACTTTTGGTGGGAAGGTAACAGCGTTCAGTGTACCTTTGGCATTTAGTCATGCTGGCCACATGATCATGGAGACATCTTCAGACAGCGCTGGCTCTTCGGCTTTGAAATGGAGATGAGCACCGCCCCCCTAGAGTTGGGAACGACTATGTGCAAGGGGAACCTTTACCTTAGTGCATTCTAATCAGTGCACCATCACGGCTCTATACGGTCCCATTTTCCTGACCTATTCCTCTTTTCCAAATTAATTAATATCTATGTAATACAAAAACACTTCCAACAATTCCAAAAATAAAAAAGCAGATCCTACGATCCTACAACTAATGCTGAACAAATGCTAAAAACAGCAAGAACAATAGATAACATTTATTTATGTTTATGCTATAATTCTAGTTGTTCCGTAACCACCATTAATGATCATTATCACTTACATTCATATCAACATCATCCCTATCAAAAGATTTTCTTTCTCCACAGTTGTGTTCATCCACTGCAGCAAAAGCAACAAAGATTCCTCAATGAATGAGCCAATGGTGACTTCTATAGAATCAACTTCTCTTATCCCCATTTCTCAACCATAATTACCTATTGTTTTTTTCAAGGTTTTCACTTACTCGTGGAAGTGGGTGGAACTAGAAGTAATCTCCTTCAGTCCTTTTTAATCTAATTGAAAAGCAATTTTAATTGTAAACCACTCTGAGATTTTGTTTAATTGAAACTGATCTAGAAATGTTTTAAGCAAATCAGTAACAGGATACATCCTTTAATCTGCCCATCTGGGAATTGCTTATGAACAATTAATGCTAAATTGATGTTTGCCAGTCTAGAAAGGAAAAGAGGAGGCAGTGTTTTTAGTGGAGATTAAAAGTCATTGTTGTACAGCACATGTCTTGGATGATCAACAAGTATAGAAATAGAATAATAGTGTTGGAAGGGTCCTTGGAGGTCTTCTAGTCCAATCCCCTGCTTAGCCAGGAAACCCTACACCACTTCAGACAAACGGTTATCCAACATCTTCTTAAAAACTTCCAGTGTTGGAGTCTTCACAACTTCTGGAGGCAAGTTGTTCCATTGATTAATTGTTCCAACTATCAGGAAATTTCTCCTTAGTTCTAAGTTGCTTCTCTCCTTGATTAGTTTCCACCCATTGCTTTTTGTTCTACCCTCAGGTGCTTTGGAGAATAGTTTGACTCTCTCTTCTTTGGGGCAACCCCTCAGATATTGGAACACTGCTATCATGTCTCCCCTAGTCCTTTCTATTAAACTAGACATACCCAGTTCCTGCGACTGCTTTAGCCTCCAGTCCCCTAATCATTTTTGTTGCTCTTCTCTGCACTCTTTCTAGAGTCTTCACATCTTTTCTACATCGTGGCAACCAAAGCTGAATACAGTATTCCAAGTGTGGCCTTACCAAGGCATTATAAAGTGACATTAACAGCTCATTATGTGTTATGTAGCTCTTCTCTGAGTGTAAGTCCCACAGTATTCCAGAGAGGAAAAATAGCTTTACACCTACCCACCCATACTTTCTATTTGATGGCCTTATGCCCACTTCTCAGGTGACAGCTTTAGAGAAAAGCTATGGGATGAGTTATCTACTTGAAAATCAATGTATCAATTCATTTTTTGTGGCTGCCACAGATTCACTTCCCTTTGGTTTCAGCTGACCTATAGTTTTATCTATTGAAGCTAGCACTGAATGCCAGTT
This sequence comes from Thamnophis elegans, assembly GCF_009769535.1. Lineage (NCBI taxonomy): Eukaryota > Metazoa > Chordata > Lepidosauria > Squamata > Natricidae > Thamnophis > Thamnophis elegans. The sequence goes on from NC_045545.1 coordinate 82,124,464, forward strand.
CTAGTGTTCCCAATAATGTTCTGGCATGGGGATGCTTGAAAGCTTCTATTTCAAAAATGGATTTATTGTTATACCTGAGAAATATGTGCTAAAATGGTCGATAATTATGATGTAGTTAAAGAGTTCTAATTTTCCATAAGAATTTAAGAGCCGGACTGGATGAGATTGTTTAGCAAGCTGTTGGTTAAGTGGGTGGAAAGCCACATGATGTAGTAAGCACTCTCTTGCATGATTCCCTCAGAAATTGGCCTTAATAAACTCCAAGTTACCGTACTCTCTGTTCTAAAGCTAGACTTAAAATGGTCTTTCAAAATTCACTATCCAATCAATTTTCTTTTCTCCTAGGATCGAAATGAAGTGAGAGTAGCTAAAGAAGACAGAAATTACTCAGAGGTTGACTAAGAAAGGACTTCCACATTGAGAGAGGGAGACAGAAGACAGGTAGGCAGGCAGGCAGACACACAAACACACATACACACACACACACACACACACACACACACACACACACAGAACTTTGTTGCATTGTAACTGTAGGAAGCTATCATCCACACCCCTCTTCAAGGGGAGATTGAAACTCATCCCTGGGCCAGTCATAACAAAGATCTATCTCCTTCAGGCAGAGCAATAATAGGAATCCCAAAGCCCTTTCATTACACATCACCCAGCAAGAGTCAACCAAGCTTGGGACTCAGGACAGCCTACAAAGTTGCCCCTGCATGGCCCCATAGGAGTCTGACAACCAATTAGAATGCAAACTCAAATTCAAAAGCCCAGAGAGGGCATAAAACCAGGGCACTGTCAGCATCTCTTCCCATTTCCCCCAGGACCTCAAACCATGTGGTCCTGTCCATCATCAATAAACCTTCTTTCCAAGCAATTTCCATGAATCCAGTGTCTTTTTCCCCACTTGGAACTGAACCCAGAAGGACATTTCTTCCAACATAACTAAAGACTATTTCATTTTATCCATGAAAATATTATTGATCTTTTTTCTCCTCTGAAATAAACTTCTAAAGCAAATTCTTACACAGTAAATTAAACAAGAACAGGTGCAAATAAATACAGAGGATTTTTCGGTGTAGAACTAACACAAACACAGCATTTACTAGCAAGTTCTGCTTGAGCAAGAAAGATATTTCATTATAATTTTGGTTATTATTTTGCAAAGGCTCCTAGACCAAACCTCCCTTTTCCTCCCCAAAAAAGAGAAGTAATTTAATCGAAAGTATCCTATTTGAAATGAATATTTTATTTCAATTCCTTTAGATGATAGTCTGGTTTCTTGTTCCAATACAGTTTTAGAAACTGTGATGGAGAGGGGGAAAAATAATTTACTTTCCATTATGATAAGAGCCAAGGCTGCCTGTTTCTATGGAGACCAAAGATTTTACTATGTTCATTTAAAACATTTGAACAGAACTGCTAAATGTGTTTACATAATATGTAATACTGTATTTAATAATATTAACCTTTGTATATGCATTCATTCTAAATCTGAATTTAGGCTGTAAAACATATACAATGACCTGTGAATAGTTTCCATAGATGGCAATGAGTTTGACTTCTGAGCTGGCACGCATAAGTTTATACGGTTAAATACAAACAATATGTCAACTTCATTGAATAGTTTGGTTCTTCTTTTTTATCAATGCATAGCATTGAAACCTGGCTTGTCTGAATCAACAACTGATTTAGTGGATTGTTTGCTAGTGTGCCTGCAAAAGAAAGAAAGAAAGAAAGAAAGAAAGAAAGAAAGAAAGAAAGAAAGAAAGAAAGAAAGAAAGAAAGAAAAGGGTGGGGGAGAGGGGCAGGAAAAAAGAATAAAAAAGAACTTTTTGATTTTTCTTTGCAGCAAATGCAATTATGATTACAAACTTATCGCCTACTCTATGGTTATAAGAAGAAATGCTCACTTTTTCTATTATCTAGTTTATTTCTAATCACCAAAGCCACAGATCAGCAATGCATTTTTTTTCTGTTTCAAATCAATAAGGGGCTTTCAGTCAGCCATAAATGTAGATATTGTCTATTCTCTAATCAAGAAAGTCACTTTAGGGGGGAAGAAGGGGAAAACAGAAAAGAGAATATTAAATATATAAGTATATATTCAAGAGCAAGATATAAAGGTGGTGGAGAACATAACTAGGGTAGACTAGCGAAGGTAAGGGAATAAGAAATGATACTAAATTATATTTTGGTTGACAGAAATACCATCCCAAGGAAACATAAACTGAGTTTTGAAATATACACCAACAACAATAGAAAAAGAAAGGGAGAGAGGAGGAGAGAATGAAAGGAAGACGGAAAAGAAGAAAGAGGTAAGGAGAGGAGGATGGAAGGGAGAGAAAGAGAAGGAGTGGGGAATAGGAAGGGGAAGAGGAAGAGCAGGAGTAGGAGAAAGGGAAGGGAAGAAGGAAGGGGAAGGAGAGGAGGAAGGAAGAAAGTAGAGAAGGGAGGGAGGGAGAAAAGAAGGGGAAAACAAAGAGGTGTTACAAAAGGAGGAAGGGATGGTAAATAAAGCAACCCAAACTGTACATTATAACTTATTAAATGAAATAATAAATGTGTAAGAATGATAAATGTAAAGAAGAATAACAATTATGTGAATGTATACTTAAAATGGTATGCAAGAGTATAAAAAATAAAAAAAGTATTTGGAAAAAAAAAGTTTAGCCCTGTTTGCTAGTTCCATCATCTTCACCAACCATTTCCCCATTATGGGTCATGCAAAATATTTCCTTTTTAGAGCACTATAGCCCACTAGCTACTGGAACTAGAGGATTTGGTCAGCTATAAAACAGATCTCTCTCTCTCTCTCTCTCTCTCTCTCTCTCTCTCTCTCCCTCCCTCCCTCTCTCTCTCTCTCTCTCTCTCTCTCCCCCTCTCCCCCTCTCCCCCTCTCCCCCTCTCTCCCCCTCCCCCTCCCCCCCTCTCTCTCCTCCCTCTCCTCTCCCCTTTCCCCCCACTCTCTCTCTCATACACATCTATCTATCATCCATCTGTCTGTCTGTCTGTCTGTCTGTCTGTCTGTCTATCTATCTATCTATCTAGGCCGCCACAATGTAAAAAACATGCGGAGACTCTAGAAAGAGTGCAGAGAAGAGCAAGACTGCAAGAGAGATGATTAGGGGACTGGAGGCTAAAACATATGAAGAACAGTTGCAGGAACTGGGTATCAGTGGTGGATTCCTACTGGTTCGGATGGGTTTAGCTGAACCGGTAGTAGCTTGGCAACCTGGGTCGCTCGAACCAGCAGCAACTGAGGCCCTCCATGCCCCCGAACTGGTTCTCCCAGCGACACCATAGGTGCCACCATCTTGTTTTTTGCTTCTGGGCATGTGCAGAACAATTTTAATTGTACTGCGTATGCCCTCCTTTGGTAAACTGGGCGTGGTCAATGTGTGACACATCTGGCCAGCAGGCCAGGAGTTTGAGAGCCCTGATCTATTATCTAACACTTCTTAACTGCCCATCTTCCTCATTGGCGGGGGGGGGGGGAGGCTCTCTAGATTCTAGACATTCTAGAATCCAATTAGGAATATGTGCTGATGATGGTACCTAGACTGGTAACTGCAAGAAAACAACCAAGGTCAGAAAGCACCAGGGACCCTTCATTTCAACCCTAAGCTACAAATATTCTCCCGTATTGTTATTAGTCATAAAAACCATTCTCTAGGGATTAACTTATACCTGGTACCAGGTGTGCGTTCCTGCCAGTTCTAACCTCTTCTACCTAGATTTGTAGGTTCCACAAATCTACAGTGCCATTTAGAACCGGTTCCAGCTCCTTCCCCCCGCCCGTCCGCACATCATCAAGATGAAGAGCGAGAGGAGGAATTCTGGGAGTTGAAGTCCACAAGTCTTAAAGCTGTCAAGTTTGAACACCCCTGGGTTTTTTCTCTCTAAAGGGTTAGGGGTGCAAGGGTCTTGTAACTTGACAGCTTTAAGATTTGCATGCTTCAAATGCCAGAGTTGTAACTTGACAGCTTTAAGACTTGTGGAGCCAACATTTTGGTTGCTAAGCAAGAGCGTTGTTAAGTGAGTTTCCTGCCCACCCAGTCACATGGCTGGCAAGCCACTCCCACAAAGCAGGCTACACCTACAGAAGAGGTTCTAAAAATGTTTGAAACCCACCACTGCCTGATGCACATAGATATTATCACTGTCATATTAGGATTTTTGAGGAATTTTGCCTCAGAAGATGGTATGTTAAAATAGCCTCGGCAAAGGCTCATTATTACTGAAGTACGATAATGCAGATATTTTATTTGTGTAAACCTCTACATTGCTTTCTGTAACCATGATTTTTTTGTGTGTGAGATGTATTAGCTCACATTGTAGCTCTGTCTCTCCAGCCCATTGTCTAATTAATTTCTTGCCCTTGTCCAAGCCCAAATGTAATAGAGACAAACCTGTTAAGAGTATTTTACTTATCACATATCTCCATTATCTGGATTTCAATGTATTCCTTATAATGAAACAAATCAACCCAGTTAGGCTCAGGTTGATCTTTAGACATATAAATAAAATTAATCAAGAAATCCTGGCCTTCCTCCTGGACAGTCCTATTTGCACTGAGCCACATATCTGGGTCTCAGAAACAGAGAAGCAGGAAATCCAGGTTGTACATGTATAGTGTACAAAATTGGCATCAAGATCTATACCACATAATACTTGGGCAGAGATTGCAGTTGGGATCAAAGTCTCCACCTCAGCTTTTTGCTATACACTTTACTGTTTATTAATGAGTAGTTTTTCTGCTCACTGGTTGGGGTGTGGGAAGAGACCCTCTATGCTTTGCAGGCTCCAAATGCTATTCCTTTTCTTCTGCCTTAGCTTGCTACATCCAACCCTGGGTTTTTATACCTTTATGACTGTTATCTTCTGCTTCCCAGAAACCCAGAAACTCTTTTTCTGCCAGGGATATATTTAAGGAAATTTGGATTATTCCCCTTTCATTCTTTTTTCCCCCTTTGCTTTGTTCTTTTATGACACGTTCTTCAAATTATCTTTACCACCCCCTTGCTTTTTCTATCGACGTTGGCAGGACAGGTTTAAAACAACTGGAGACAGTTGTTTTAAACCCTCCCAACTCCTTTCTTTCTTTCTTTCTTTCTTTCTTTCTTTCTTTCTTTCTTTCTTTCTTTCTTTCTTTCTTTCTTTCTTTCTATTCTCCATTCTATCCCAGGCCATCCCATCCTGTCCCATCCCATCCTATCCCATCCTGTGGTATCCTGTCCCATCCCATCCCATTCCACCCCATCCTGTTTATATATTTATGGCTTTATCTCCTGCCTCCTAGAAACCAGCTCCTTCCCACCTCCCTCCCTCCCTCCCTCCTTCCTTCCTTCCTTCCTTCCTTCCTTCCTTCCTTCCTTCCTTCCTTCCTTTCTTTCTTTCTTTCTTTCTTTCTTTCTTTCTTTCTTTCTTTCCTCTAACTTATCCCAGGCCATCCCACCCAATCCCCATATATTTATGGCTTTATCTCCTGCCTCCTAGAAACCAGCTCCTTCCCACCTCCCTCCTTCCTTTCTTCCTTTCTTCTTTTCCTTCCTTCCTTTCTTTCTTTCCTCTATCCTGTCCCATCCCATCCCATCCCATCCTATCCCATCCTATCCCGTCCAATCCTGTCCCATCCTATCCCATCCCATCCCATCCCATCCTGTTTATATATTTATGGCTTTATGTCCTGCCTCCCAGAAACCAGCTTCGTCCCATTTCCTTCCTTCTTTCCTTCCTTCCTTTCCTCTATCCTATCCCAGGCCATCCCACCCAATCCCATCCTGTCCTGACCTATCCTGTCCCATCCCATCCTATCCCATCCCATCCAGTCCCATCCAATCCCATCCCATCCTATCCCACTTATATCTTTATGGCTGTTCTGTCCTGCCCCCCAGAAACCAGTTCCCTCCCACCTCCTTTCTTTCTATCCTCCATCCTATCCCATCCCATCCCACCCATTCCTAGTCCATTCCCTCTCCCGCTCTCTGACTCTTAGGGGGTTATTGAAACTTTAACTCTGGACAACGCTAGGAAGGTTAGCAGAAAGGGCAATCAATCTCCACTGCTAACTTACTTCTGATATTCTGCAATTCAGCTTAACAACTTTTCTTGGCTAGCATTTGCTGACCTCCATCAGCCCGCTGAACTTGTTTAAAAGAGAGGCTTCATCTTTGTGCCTAATTATTTTTTTTTTCACCTTTTATTATTGTTTCTGTTAACTTGCCTGAAACAGACATTAAGCTGATTGGCTTGTAATTTTCCAGATCTTCCCAGTTGTCCCTTTTTAAAATTGAGGTCACCCTGGCTACTTTCCATTCCTCTGGCACAAGGCCTGGCTAGAGTGACAAGTTCCCTATTTTTAGGAGGAGATCAGCAATTTCACACTGGACTTAAAAAAAGAAGAAGAATTGGTGAGATGCCATCAGAACCTGGTAGTTTGTTATAATATAGACTCTCAAGATGTCCCAGCATATCTTTTCTTGTTACTTCAATTTGCTCTATATTTTGATTCCCTTCTTGAGAAAATCAATACAGACTCAAATGCCCATCCTATATTCTCAGTGGTAAGGATACATGTAAAGAATTCATCCAGTTCATTTCTGGGCTTCATATCCACCCCAAGGAATCTTTTCATTCCATTCTCATTTTGCAAGCCATCTGCTTACTTGACTCTTTTTCTGCCAGGGATATATTTAAGGAAATTTGGATTATTCCCCTTTCATTCTTTTTTCCCCCTTTGCTTTGTTCTTTTATGACACGTTCTTCAAATTATCTTTACCACCCCCTTGCTTTTTCTATCGACGTTGGCAGGACATGTTTAAAACAACTGGAGACAGGTGGTCCTGCAAATAGGTTTTTGCAGTGTCCTCTAATCCATCTTCTTCAATATGGAGTCAAAGGAGAATTGGGGAAAAAAAGATATTTTTATTCATATTTCCAGTACCTTCCTAAAGGTTAGAAAGGGGGATGAGAAAAGGTGTATATAATTTTCCTGACAGTTAGAACAATTAATCAGGGGGAACTACTTGCCTCCAGAAGTTGTGATGCTCCAACGCTGGAAGTTTTTAAGAAGAAATTGGATAACATTTGTCTGAAGTGGTGTAGGGTTTCATGCCTAAGCAGGGAATTGGACTAGAAGACCTCCAAGGTCCCTTCCAACTCTGTTATTCTATTCTAAAATATTTTAGATTTAGGTTATTAGTTTGTGGTCAAGGACTACCTGTATTGTATATTTATACAATGCATAAATTGCATATTTATCTGATGACCATTGCAACATGAAAACACTGATGATGTTACCTAGTTTGGCAATGAAATGTCTGCAAGCAAAAAAAAAAAAAAAACAGTTTCAGGGAGGATCCTACAGTTGAACCCTGAGCTATAAATATTCTCTTCTATGGGTATTTCTCTCTATTATAAATAATGTCCATTGCTGATATGAAGATTTGCAAAGGAAATTTATAGGGGAATCTTCTAGAATGCATATTCCTAGTTTCATTCTCTGTATGGAGAGGAATTGTACAAAAAATACTGAAAATCTCTCTCTTCCCCCAACACCTTCTTCTTCCAGGGAGCAATTTCTTGTCTTAATTTCACAGGTGAATATGCAGACAGGGCAAAGCTATTTAATATAAAGGCACAGTCTGTCAACTATAGCTATTACAAATTCCATATTGCTAAAGGTTATTTTTTTTTTAAATTGCAGTAATTAAACCAGTCCTCTTGGGCAAGAAAATAATAAAATTCTTGAATTATATGAATTACTGATAACCAAACAGTCTGGCTGTTCTAGAAAGAAAATTCACTGAAATAATCATATTGAATTTTCTGTTTTGGGATGTTTATTTATTGTATTATTGGTTCTTTTCTTAAAAAGAAGATTGATTTCACTGTACAATAGTAAAAATATAATAAATCCAGAGAATATTAGATGCAGCACCAGAATTCTCTCATTTCACATGTTTCCTTGTCTAGCTAATTTCCTGAGTAGAATGCATCCTATTCTATTATTGCATTATGAATATATTTTTGTTTATTAATTAGTTACTGTTGCTTGTTTCCAGAACTCTACTGCTTCTTTTGGAAATCTTGACCACATATTTTTAAAAAACTTAATGCACAATTAATAGATGAACCCTATGGGCTATAGATGTACCCTGTGTGTGTGTGTGTGTGTGTGTGTGTGTGTGTGTCTATACATATAATACATACCCACCCACACACTATATGTATATAACTATAAGTAATAAAATATATCTACACAGGTTTTTTTTAAAGAATATGAATCTATCAAAAAGACCAGAATTTCAAATAGAAACACCCAACATTGTATGCCTTAAGAAAAATTACTAACCCTATTGGAAAGCGTTTCACATTTTACACATTTTAAGTTGAATCCAACTTATGATCAACATTTCTGTTGCTAAGGGAGACATTTGTTAAGTGAGTTGTGCCCCATTTTATGGCTTTTCTTGCCACAGTTGTTAAGTAAACTATTGCAGTTTTTCAGTTTTCCAGCTTCCTCATTTGCTGGTCAGATGGTCACACAAAAGGTGATCATAAAACCCCGAAACACTGCAACCATCACAAATATGAACCTGCTGCCAAGGGCCTGAATTTTGATCATGTGACCATGGGGATGCTGCATAAGTGTGAAAAGCAATCATAAGTCACTTTTTTTCAGTGCCGTTGTATCTTCGAATGGTCACTAAATGGACAGTCATTTAGTCACTTCAAGGACTACCTTTATTAATAGCAATAGCACTTGGACTTATATACCACTTTGCAGTGTTTTACAGCCCTCTTTAAGTGGTTTACAAAGTCAGCATATTGCCCCCAACAATTGGGGTCCTCATTTTACCCACCTCAGAAGGATGGAAGGCTGAGTCAGTTTGAGATTCAAACTGCCAAATTGCAGGCAGCCAGCAGTCAGCAGAAGTAGCCTGCAGTACTGCACTCTAACCACTATGCCACCGCCACTAATGCACTTTATTGGAAGATAGCAGTAATTTTCCCTGCTTGGTGACTAATGTCAGGGTTCCGATGGATGCCGTAATTAAATCATGAGACTCGAACCAAGCTTCAAAAGAAATCCAGTCATTTATTAGGAGCTTAATGTCAGCACATGCCCAAGTGAAGCCAGCTCTGACCCCATGTCATTTACCATCCCAATCATAACCCTGTTTCTCCCCTCTCCCCCCCCCCCGCAGGGTGTGTCATCAATCACATTTGCCAATGGGGCAATTTTGTGAGTTGTAGAGACCACTCTCCTCCAGCTGCTGTAAGTAAGTCTGGGATATGACCTTGAGAGAAAGAAGTTTGGAATGTGCATCTGTCTTGTGCTGCCGTGCCGTTTCATTGGTTTCCCATCCCCCCTTTCCTATGGCAACTTGAGAGCAGGCCAGGAATGCTTTGCGAGTTGACAGCCATTGGAAGGTCACTCCTGTGGGACAGAATGACCAACTGTATGTGAAGATGCTGAATGCTTTAAAACGTTTTAGATTTAGGTTATTAGTTTGGCTCTCTGATCAATTATAAAAAGAATGGAAGTCTAGCAGAGAATCTGGGCAGAAAAGGAATGAAATCAAGAACAGGATTGTTATAGATGGCCTGATCTCCCCTTGCTCACTGGAGGTTTGCAAATTCCAGCCAGCCTGACCTTCCCTAGGTTGTTGGGTGGAAAGAAAGCTGAAAAACTGCAGGGACCCCAAAGGATGAGAAGCAGAGCACAGGATACCTCTGGAGGTGCAGGTAGCTTTGGAGACCTGGATAAAGAGAGCTTGGGCAGCACTAGACCTCCCATGGCCTCCCCTGCCCCTGAGGCACCCTGTGCTCCACTTAACAGCCCATGCATTAATTTTACAACTGCATCAGGGAGAGCAGTGGTTGAGGGTCACTAAGTGAGGGTATCTTCTTTAACAGCCATCACTACCTGCTACCACTGCTGAAATTAAGGTTGTAACTTGAGGACTACCTGTAGGCAGATACAGAATACACAATAACAGAGTTAGAAGGGACCTTGTAGTTCATCTAGTCCAACCCCCTACTTAAACAGAAGACCCTACACCATTTCTGATAGATAACAGTCCAGTTTCTTCTTGAAATTTTCCAGTGATGAAGGTGTTACAACTTCTGAAGACAACTTCTGTTCCATTGGTTGATTGTTCTCATTGTCAGAAAGTTCCTCCTTATTTCCAGGTTGAATTTCTCCTTGATCAGTTTCCATCCATTATTCTTTGTCTGGCGTTCAGGTGCCTTGGAAAATAGCTTGATCCCCTTTCTCTCTGTGACAACCCCTCAAATATTGGAACACTGCTATCATGGCTCCCTTGGTCCTTCTCTTCACTAGACTAGCCATGCCCAGTTCCTGTAACCATTCTTCATATGTTTTAGCCACTGATGTGTTTCAATTTATTTTACTACCGGTTGATTCTCACGTGCACACTCACATGCTCGTGCGGCACTTCTCCACATGCGCAGGAGCATCCGGGCATGTGGGCGGAGCCTCCCGCTGCCACCACTACCGGTTCACCCAATCTGGGGCAAACCAGCAGAAATAGCAATAGCAATAGCAGTAGACTTATATACCGCTTCATAGGGCTTTCAGCCCTCTCTAAGCGGTTTACAGAGAGTCAGCATATTGCCCCCAACAATCTGGGTCCTCATTTTACCTACCTCGGAAGGATGGAAGGCTGAGTCAACCCTGAGCCGGTGAGATTTGAACCGCTGAACTGCTGATCTAGCAGTAGCCTGTAGTGCTGCATTTAACCACTGCGCCACCTCGGCTCATGAAACCCACCTCTGGTTTTAGCCTCCAGTCCCCAATCATCTTTGTTGTTCTTCTCTGCATTCTTTCAAATCCCAACATCTTTTTATAGTGTGGTGACCAAAACTGGTGTGGTCTTACCTGGATAGCCAAAGTATATAATCTATTCTCTTGATATAGAGACAAAATGATTGACTGTGTGGGAGTAAACGACATTTAAAGTAAATCACAATCCTTCTACTGTAGGGCATTACAGATGGATACTTACTGAACAGGCAAACATTTCACCTTGTCCTATGCTGCACTTCCCAAGAAGGTTATTTAAAGAGAAACAAGATCCACGGTATATTGCCATTTATGTTTTACAAATCGCAGGCACTTTTGAGCATATGGCTATATGTTTTGCTGTCTCTGCTTTCAGTACAAAATCAAAGGTGTTGGTGATTGGGAGGAATGAGCATAGCTATTAAGTAACTCAGTCTTCCCAGGGTGATTATTAATGACTGATCCCTGTAGTATATTTTAGTGCTTTCTGATCCTATGTAAAAGAGAATCAACCTTTATGGCATGAGGTTTGCATAGTTTGAAAGACAGCTTAAGTTTGCTCTAATGATCATTTTCATAACTGTCTAGAACCAGAATGATTTTTTTTTTACAAATGAAGAACATATTAATTATGGATGATGTTGTGGATGATTTGAATGGCAAGGATGTAGAATAATATACCAGATGTACAAGTGCAAAATTAGGTAGGGAATTATGCTGCTAACACAGAGAATATGAGAAGGCAATGTAAAAATGATCCTGACAGGATAGTAAATAAGTAAGTAAGTTTTATTGTGGTAACCATAGGTCACGACAATGCAACAATAAACCCAAAATCCAATAAGGACATATAACAATAAAATAATAAAAGAGTGTCATAAAAAGAGAATTAGATACAAAGAGGTCAAAGCAAGAAAAAAACCAAGGCGTTGACAATTTAGACATTTATTTCAAGATGATGACAAAGCAAAAGTAAGAAACTTGACTACTCACACTGGGAAACACATTTGCAGGACAGAAAAGTGCCAGATATGCTTTCATGTGCCAAGGGCAGAAATGGAGTGAGGAACAGCTGTCTGCATGAAGGACCAATTATTCTATAGATGTTGTCAGGGTTCTAAGTAACACCCCCCAACAAAAGAAGACTCTGCAGCTTGAGTTTCCTCAAAGTTCCACTTTATTAGAGATGTCATATTGGCACATCTGGGGAAACCTGAATCTGAAAGCTTCCAGGGTTTTCCCACCCAATTGAAAATTCAAGCCCTTACCCAGGACCCACATGTCCATCACATGGCCCAATCAGTCACCATCCCAATTGGAGATACCTCCCAGTCATGTCATTGAAGGTGCAGGGCAAGGTGACCTTGACTCTCTGAGAAAGGAATGGTATTTAGACCAGGGGTCTCCAGCCATGGCAATTTTAAGATTTCTGGTCTTCAACTCCCAGAATTCCTCAGCCAGCTTTGCTTTTTTCAACTCTGGAAGTTGATGTCCACAAGTCTTTAAGTTGCCAAGGTTGGAGACCCCTGATTTAGACTATATATCCCCCTTACTCCATATAATCCCTCCTTCTATTTTCCCACAGAACAAAATGTGGCAGGCCTGAAGGCCCAATGTAAAAGATGGCTTCCAGGCCTGATACATAGATATTTTCTTCTATTTGTTTTATAGTTGAAAGGAATTTGGTGTCATTCTGTCCATCGATGCTCTATGAAGCCTTGCTTAATTACAAGGAGCATCTCCTTGACATCTTGCAGTTAAGAAAGAATCCACCCACTTCTTCGTTACCCAGCTAACTGCCATCCTTGTTACAAAAACTTTCTCCTGATGTTTAGTGAAAATGAGTTTCTTTCCCTTACGGAGAGCAGATCTGGGATGGGAAAGAAATCTAGATAACCACAAAAGAGCAACAAAAAGAGAAAAAATACAGAACACTTTTTTGGATGCAATATATGGTAGCTTTAGCTTTCTGTAACTCCCACCCATTAGTTTTAGATCTAAACTCAGAGGAATGTATCACCCAGACTCAGGGGTGGGTTCCGGCTTCTGTTACTGCTGGTTTGCTCAGGGATGCACTACAAGTGCATGTGCAGTAGCAAAAAATTGCTTCTGCACATCCTCAGAAACAAAAAACAAGATGGCGTCACCTACTGCGTCACCGATAGAACCGGTTCAGGGGCGTGGCTGGCCGAGTTCCTACCTACTCGGCCGACCCGCTCCAAACTAGTAAGAATCCACCTCTGTCCAGGCTGCTTGAGAGATATCAAATGCGCCATTTATTAGAATTTCTTAAAAAATGAGAGCTTTTGCACAGGTTCATCTTTGTCCATGAGCTGCATCCTTTTTTTTACTCTGGGAGATGCTCACTCCCTGATTACCTTGTGATGAGACTATTGTAATTGCTTCACATAGGCACATTGAAGATCATCCAGAAGCTACAGCTGGCATTTATAAATGCTACATATAGAATAGCCCCAAGCACACATTCTGGTAGAGAGAAGTTCCCTGAGGATGGGCTCCAGCACAAGTCCAAAAGCTTGGAAGAATAAATCTCTCATAGTGGTGACTGATCCAAATTGGATCCTGCAACATTATCTTGGAACACATTTATTTGCTTCATAATCATAAAGTCAGTTTAAAACGAAGTACAATTTCAATACAAATTTTTCTGTCTCCCACCCTGTCTCTATGTCTGTCTGTCCGTCTATCTGTCTATCTTTCTATCATCTACCATCTGTCATCTGTCTTTCTGTCCGTCCATCCATCCATCCATCCATCCATCCATCCATCCATCCATCCATCTATCTATCTATCTATCTATCTATCTATCTATCTATCTATCTATCTATCTATCTATCTCTGCCTACACCCACCCACCCACCCACCCACCCACCTACCTACCTACCTACCTACCTACCAGGGACGTGCAGTCAGAGGAGGCAGGGGAGGCAGAGCCTCACCACTGTCATCATGAAAAGAAAAAAAAAATGTAAAAGGAAAAAGGCTGAGCTAGTTGCTGCCAGAGTCACAGTGGATGACTCTGCTTGGTGCTTAACTGTTTAAAAAAGCCTCTAAAAACTACAGGAGGAGGCGGGACAACGAGGTGCCTCATCTAGTCTGACTTTATGATCACTTGAGCAGAGCTAAGCAAGGGTTAAAAGCTGAAAAATTCCTTATGTAGATGAGGCACGTCGTTCTCCTGCCTCCTGTAGAGGGCATTTTTTTAGAGGCTTTTTTAAACAGTTAAGCAGAGTCATCTACACGGTGACTCTGTCAGCAACTAGCTCAGCCTTCAGCTCTTGTCTTTTTCCTTTTACATTTTTTTCTTTTCATGGTGGCGCGCACACACACACACACACACACACTCACACACACACACCTGGATAAAAGTATAAAAGCCCAGCTTCACTGATTACAAGTTTGAAAAGGCAACGTGGCTCCACCTGCAATCAAAGGCTCGGATCGGAAGGCAGCAGGGGAAGGGGGGGTATGGTAGAGGAACTGCTTTCAAGCCATTGGAAAATATATCCAATCCAACTTCTGTGTTTGGGTTTGTTTGAGAGAGAGTGAGTGAGAGAGGGATCCAACTTCTCTGTCTGCGTGTGTCTGTTTGAGAGAGGGGGGGAATGGAGGGAGAGAGGGAGGAAGGAGAGGAGGGAGAAGAAAAAGAATGATGGAAAATTTTTTCGCAAAGGAAAAAAACAAATGCTGTCACTTTAAATCGGAACTGTGCATGCCTGGCTGTGGAATTCTGGGAGTTGAAGTCCACAAGTCTAAAAAAAATTGAAACCCTGTGTCAGTGCCTCACAGCCATAAACCTTACCCCATGTCACTGCTACCTGCCTGCCTGCCTGCCTGCTGCCTGCCTGCCTGCCTGCCTGCCTGCCTGCCTGCCTCCATCCATCCATCCATCCATCCATCCATCCATCCATCCATCCATCCATCCATCTATCTATCTATCTATCTATCTATCTATCTATCTATCTATCCTCTCTTTCTTCTTTCTTCCTTCTACCATAGAAATAGCAACAAAAAAAATTATAAACAAAGCTATCAATATAACCATATTTTTGAATATCAAAATAATCATATTTCAATATAACCATATTTTTGAATATTGCTGTTGTTTTGTTTGGGCAGTTGTGTTTTAAATTGTGTTTTAATTATATTTTTGATATTTCCTAAGCCTCTCAGATTCTTTTAGCAAATCAAATAACTAAATAATTTTACTTATGCTTTAATTATTGTGATATGTATGGGCTGTTTTATATCCCATTTTCACTTTTTAATAACTGCCCTTATTTATTCTTATATGTTTTAATTGGATTTTGCTTTTGCTTTTCTTACTCAAAGGTTATCTTCCATCCGATCCCCAGAGGAACCCAGGATTAAGGGAATGAAAGAAACCAGCTTTAAAACACTTTCAATAAAACATTTGAGGATTTGGTTTTTAGAAGTTCACCCTCACTGTTTCCTATTTGTTTTCATCCTTTTAAGAATGCTTCTTTATTTAAATAAAGACCAGGGAATTATCAAACACTTCTAAAACCATAATTATTAGGATTTAAAGATTTGTAAATCTATTTTGAATTAGGTATGAATGCACTCAACTGAGTGGCCCGTAGCTAAAATCAACCCCATTCTCAATTAAATACATTTATTAGGAAATTCAACAGACACAAATAATAAATGATCAGGTCTAATACATATTTATTTAAGATGATTAGGGAACTCAAGGATAAAACATATAAAGAACGGTTGCTGGAACTGGATATGTCTAGTATGAAAAGAAGGATTAGAGATGACATGATAGCAGTTTTCTGAAATCTCAGGGGTTGCCACAAAGAAGAGGGAGTCAAACTATTCTCCAAAGCACCTGAGGGCAGGACAAGAAGCAATGGGTGGAAACTAATCAAGGAGAGAAGCAACTTACAACTAAGGAGAAATTTCCTGACAGTTAGAACAATTAATCAGTGGAACAGCTTGCCTCCAGAAGTTGTAAATGCTCCAACACTGGAAGATTTTAAGAAGAAATTGGATAACATTTGTCTGAAGTGGTGTAGGGTTTCCTGCCTAAGCAGGGGGTTGGATTAGAAGACCTCCAAGGTCCCTTTCCAAATTTGTTAAATTATTAATTATTAAATTTAGAAAGGTGCCAACCTATTCAAGAAGACAATTAAACAGCAACTTCAGGAAAGAGAACTGGGCATGAAGCATACAGCAACATCATCAATCTGCATTCAAATAAGGGAAAAAGCCATGCCTGCTATCAAGCTATTTGGGGTTCACGCAGCCTCCTATGTCAGCATGTTGTCCAATTACCTACACAAGATGCTCTCAAAAATTCCATCATGCCCGCTGGGTCAAATTGTCCCCCCCCCTGGATTTAAATAACAGATGAGTTCTTTGTTTTGTAAAGAAGAAGAAGAAGAAGAAAAAACCCTTACTTTGGTTGTTCAAAAGCTGCAAGGTAACTGTCAAACATTCTTGCATTATTTCTCTTCTTTGGAAACTTTTCACTAGAGATCAGAGGTGTCTTTTAAACCAAAATTTATAATTTCCTAGCTTTTTTTGTGTGATAATAACCTATCAGGATGTCATTGATTAATTCAATGAATTATAATAAAACAGAAGCTGCTGAGGTCTGGTAGCAAACTCTGATTGATATTCAATTATTTTTCACATAAGCATCAATGATCTGAGCAGGCTGTTTTCTGAAGTTGCATATGAAACTGTTTTGTGAAGCAACCATCAAGGAAAATGTCAGGCTAGCTAGTTCTACGTTACTTCTTTCATTACATTAAAATGGATGCAAAAACGGATGCTATTGACTAAAGGAAACGTGTTTCCCTTGGCAGCCGTTGCTCTGATTGATCTCTCATTGTGACATTTGCATCTCTCGTTATGATCGTTACCATTTTGCTTGAAAAGAATGTGTTCGTATAAAGTGATTTGTCACAGGCGCCTGAGAGAAGCTGATTACAACAGTGAGGTGACATCAAAAGCTATTTTATTTCACTGGAAATAATTTGGAAGCCTAGCCTAGGAAGTAAGAAGCCCTCTGCATCAATCATAGCACACCTTGAAAACATTTTGCCATCTTTCTAAAATCTCCGGATGTCTAGTCTGCAGGTGACATGATAGCAGTCGTGCAATATTTGAGGAGCTGCTGCAAAGAAGATGGAGGGGGGGGGTGTCAACAAATTATAGCAATAGCAGTAGCAGTTAGACTTATATATCGCTTCATAGGGCTTTCAGCCCTCTCTAAGAGGTTTACAGAGTCAGCATATTGCCCCCAACAACAATCCGGGTCCTCATTTTACCCACCTCGGAAGGATGGAAGGCTGAGTCAACCCTGAGCCGGTGAGATTTGAACAGCCGAACTGCAGAACTGCAGTCAGCTGAAGTAGCCTGCAGTGCTGCATTTAACCACTGCACCACTTTGGCTCATTATCCCAAGCATCAGAAAGCAGAGCAAGAAACAATGGATGCAAACTAATCAAGGAGAGAAGCAACCTAGATCTAAGGAGACATTTCCGAACAGTGGGAACAATCAACCAGTGGTATGGCTTCTCTTCAGAAGTTGTAGGTGCTCCCTCACTGGAGGCCTTTAAGAAGAGACTAGAGAGTGACTCGTCTGGAATGGCAAAACTTTTTCGGCACCAAGTGCTAAAACGGGAGTGCGTGGGGGAGGTCAGAAACCGGAAGAGCATCTCCCTGGTGTACCCACACAGGAGGGATGGAAACCAGAAGAGCAGTTGAGCTTCCAGGTGCATGTGCACCAGTCACCTGGTCTTCTGGTTCCTGGCGAGCATGCATGCGCAAAGACTAGCTGCCTGAAATGTATGTGTGTGCCGGAAACCAGAAGCTCAGCTTCCTAGTGCATGCATGCGTTCCAGGGAACACATGCATGTGCACCAGGGAGCTCATGCATGTGCACCAGGGAGCTGCTCTTTTAGTTTCCGATGCTCCTGCACATGTGAAAACCAGCTGGCTGGCATGCATGTGCATGCCGGAACCTGGGAGAGCAACAGGCAACGTCTGGCGTGCCCTGAGAGATGGCTCTGTGTGTCACTTCTGGCACATATGCCATAGGTTCACTATCATGGGTATAGGGTCTCCTGCTTGAGCAGGGAATTAGACTAGAAGACTTCCAAAGTCTCTTCCAACTCTGTTATTTTGTTATCTGTTCTGTTATTCATCTAGACTTCTCCATCTGCCAGGGGATTCCCACACCGCATTATTCCTTGGGATTTCAAGGAAGTGTTGCAGACTATTAGAGTGACGATTGCAGATGGAAAGAGAAGTGTTCTTGTCGATCTTTAATAGCTAAATTTTACTAAATAGGCCACATTCCATAGACGATGTCAGATTGAGAGAGAAATATAGATAACAGTGCATAAGAGTCCCCCCACCCCGAACAACACTCATTCAAAAGTTTTTCCTACATGTTACTTTAGATTGTGTTATAGTATAGTTATTGAAATGAAGGAGGTTCATGCATTGTTCATGTTTCTCACCTGGCTTGTAAATTAAATGAGTCCTTCCCTTCCCTTCCTTTCCTTTCCTCTTCTCCTCTCCTTCCCTTTCCCTCCCCTTCCCTCTCCTTTCCTTTCCTTTCCTCTCCTTTCTTCTCCTTTCCTTTCCTCTCTTTTCCTCTCCTTCTCTTCCCTTCATTTTCCCTTCCCTTCCTTTTCTTTCTTCTCCTCTCCTCTCCCCTCTCCTTTCCTTTTCTTTCTTTTCCTCTCCTCTCCTTTCCTCTTCCCTTCCCTTCTGACCTCTCTCTTCTTTCCTCCACCATCTCTCCCCCTCCTCTTTGCTTCAGTCCCCTCCCTCCACCCCTCCCCTTTCCTCAATACATAGTTTAGGAAAAGAAAAAAATCCCTATTTTATGAATTACTTCATAAATCTAACATTAGCTTCTAACGGGGCTAATACCATACCTGACATTCAAGAACACTATATTACCGAGCTCATTTTATTTTACTCATTTTACTAGGATTCATTATTCTTTCAGCAGTCTCAGAGGCACGTCCTCTAGCAAAGGTTCCTGCTAAACTCAAATGCCTAGCAGGTTAACATGGTCTGTTATGAACTAAGGGATCCTCCTTGCAGTCCCCCTTGAAATGAACAGGACAAGAGTGAGAAGAGAGAGAGAGAAAATATTCCCTCTAGGATTCGTTAGGCTTTTTGCACAACCATTTTTTTTGAGTGTTCAATGGTTTGGAACCATTGAGTGCAAAGGCATGCGTAGGAAAGCGACTGCGCCCAAGTGAGTATCATGCAAATAAAACAGAGAAATGTAAACATTTTCTTAATTTTACAACACACTAATGAACGCGCATGAAGCTACCATAAAATATATTATGTGCAATTTGGCTTGTTAATCTGATACATACCACCTATTTCATGGCTGTAAGTAATCCAACTTCCACATATTCTCTCATATTTTTCCAGTGGAACATTCTCCAGATGTTTTGGCAACTTGACAGTACAATCACAGAATTTCAAGGCCCTCACTGTGGGTGAATATTTCATGAAGCATAATGCTCCTCATGCTGTGGGATTTTAGTGTAGCCATTTCCTTGGACTCCTGCAGCCTTTAAAACGAGGTTGCTGTTTACTTGCTTTTCTGAATTCTAGAGCATGACATTTGAGATTCTTTCAAACTTTTTTTTAAAAAAAGAAAATACATATTATTAAAGTAACCTTCATTGTACAGCTGCCTCTCTCAACAAAAGGCGACTTACGATTGCATGAGTAACCCTGCCTTGCTTGTTTTCAGTTTGATTAAGAGGTCTCTAAAGCCAGTGTTGGCTTTGGAGGGTAACCAGATAGCAACTGCAACCATGTGGGCTGCTTCAGTGCTGTTTTGAAATTACATTGACAGAATCTTGCAAGTATACACTCTCCCACCCCACACTCCACCCTGTCTTCTTTATAGCCCAAGAAAGTAGGGTAGAGGTGGGATTCAGCTGGTTCAGACCGGTTCAGATGAACCAAATGCTAATTTTACATCTGGTTTGCTGAACCAGTAGTTGCAAGGACTGGCTGGCCCCACCCACATGCCCCACCCCTCCCACCCTGCCCCTCCCAGAAGTCGGTTCAGATGAATCAAATGCTAATTTTACATCTGGTTTGCTGAACCAGTAGTTGAAACGACTGGCTGGCCCCACCCACATGGCCCGTCCCTCCTACCCTACCCCTCCCAGAAGTCTCCATGTGGCCCATTTTGGATGCCAGGTAAGTGCAGGGCCCACAAGGAGGCTCTGGGAGGGTGAAAATCACTGCAGTTGTTAAGTTATAACAGGGTTGTTAAACAAATCTGGCTTCCCCCTTGACTTTGCTTAGCACAAGGTCGCAGAAGGTGATCAGATGACTCAAGGACACTGCAACTGTCTCTTTGTTTATTTACTTCTCTTCACCTTTAAATATGTCATGCAAAGCTGGAAAGTCCATGTCATTTACCCAGTCTAGGGATATCTTATTGTCCTGCCAGAAAGGGCTGCTTTTGCACAAGTCTCAGTAAAAGCAGATCGCATTGCTAGGAGTGCAAGCATGCCGTGTGGCTCCTTGGCCGATTCAGAACACAGATACAGTAAGCAGAACCCTCTTTGCACCAATGTGATATTTCTTAGTATTTCACACCTTCCCTACCGAGACTGCCTTTGTATTTCACACTTACTCTACAGGAATTACCGGGCGAGCAGGAGGCTAAGTTGCTGTGGAGCAGTGCAATCAATTTGCGAGATCTTTTATAGGTTTAAGAGTGTTATGCTCTCAACAGCAGTGTGACATCACTACCTTTAGATGCTGCCGATGATGTTGCGCTGCAAACCTCACCATCAAAGCAAAAAGGAGTCTCTGTTACTGATGGGATAAAACTCACACTTTCAAAACCGTTAGAGCAGTCAGTTAAGGAGAAAAAAGAAATGGAAATCCCTTTTGTCTAGTATAATAATCTACCTCTTGAAAAGAAAATAGATCTGCACTACGCTAGTCCCAAGGCAGTCTCAATACTGCACCTAGTATTTCCAGCAGTTTTTGTCACTCAAAATCTCATAACAGCTTTTCTTCCCTCCAAATTCAATTATTTGCTTGTCTCTATTCATGTGCAGCCTTTTGATGCAGAAAAATTCAAAGACAATTGTCGGATAGCTGGATAAGACTCTCATTTCAGACTGGCCCTTTATATTGAGTTTTCCAAACCTGATACTATCCAGATGGTATCCTGCTAGTCAAATTAATTTTAAATGGCATTTTCATTTAATGAATTTGCAAATTTGTTTACACTCATAAGAGACAATCAGTCATTTTTTTCTATGGATTAAAAAGCATTTCTTTGACTTAAGGTAAGATCAGATTTTTCGTCCTGCTGCAGCTAGTACAGAAACAGGATGAAAAGTGACCCATTTGCGGGGTAGCAGTTGAACTGAAAATAAATATAAAATCAGGGTAGGCAGCCTGGTGTTCTCTAGGTTTTATGGGGACTTCAATTCACATTACCTCCAATCAGCCTAACTAGGGCCAAGGGACTGCATGTGTCAGGCTTCCAAGTAATAATCCCATATCAAGCAAAACTCCGAGGCAGTTGAATTCCTCAAAGAATAGTTTTATTGGAAATATCCCATTGGCACAGATCTGGTGAAAACCAACTCTGAAGGTTCTCATGGTTTTCACCTAATTAAAAGAGAAAGTTTTTCCCACAACCCTAAACAATCAGTCATATGGTCCAATCAAGAAGCTATCTAGTTGTCTGGTGACCTCACTCCTCTTTCCACGGCTCAGATGTGAGAACATCCTTAGTTCCCAAGAGCTGCCATTTAGAACTTGAGAATGTTAATGTGGTGCTTACAATTGAGCTAAAACTGAGACAAGAATTCCTAAGATTTCTTTTTAGGAAGACATGTTTTACCTTTTATCATAGCAGAGGCTATTTCTCTGTCTGCCTATCTGCCTGTTTGTCTCCTGCTGTCTGTCTATATAGAGATGATTAGGGGGCTGGAGACTAAAACATATGAAGAACATTTCAGGAATTGGGTATATCTAATTTAGAGAAACGAAGAACTGAGGTAACATGATAGCAGTGTTCCAATATTTTAGAGGCTACCCCAAAGAAGAGGCGGGGGGGAGGGTCAGCTTATTTTCCAAAGCATGAGATGCAAGACAAGAAGCAACAGATGGAAATTAACCAAGGAGAGAAGCAACCTAGAACTAAGGAGAAATTTCCTGACAGTGAGAAAAATCAACCAGTAGAAGAACTTGCCTCCAGAAGCTGTTGGTGCTCCATCACTCTTTAAAAAGAGACTGGACATTCATTCATCTGAAATCATAGAGGGTCTCCTGCTTGAGCAGGGTGTTGGATTAAAAGATAGCCCTGGTCTGTTTCAACTTTGATGATGATCTATTTATCCATCCATCCATCCATCCATCCATCCATCCATCCATCCATCCATCCATCCAATCATCTATCATCACAACCAATTCCTTC
This sequence comes from Thamnophis elegans, assembly GCF_009769535.1. Classification (NCBI taxonomy): domain Eukaryota; kingdom Metazoa; phylum Chordata; class Lepidosauria; order Squamata; family Natricidae; genus Thamnophis; species Thamnophis elegans. The sequence continues at coordinate 82,146,771 of NC_045545.1, forward strand.
TTTTCTTGTTATCAGTGGAAGAAAATATCAGACTCCTTGTTTGAAGGGGGCACCTAATGGAGAAATGGTTTAACATGTAGTCTTCCACCAACTCCAGATTTCCCATTAGAAACTCTAGTGACTCAATTCCTAGAGTTCAGGAAGGCAAACTGTTCAAAAGGGAACAGCTGCAATTGGAACTCATTTCATGGAGAAATTAGATTGTCTTCCAATTGGGGGATAAAGGGTTTTCTTCAGGGTCTTCATCACATTAAATGAGAACCTAAAGAACTCATGTAGAAAAGAGTCCTGCCCAAATTGTTTTTTTTTTATTATTATCTTGTTGTAAATCTTAATACATTATATTGCTTTGATGCAATTATATTTATATAGCATTCGTTTTGTTATCCTGCAGCTCTTTTGTTCTTAGGTTGAATCTTTATTTCCTCTCTTTCCTTTTTTGCCTCGGAAAGTAGAGATTCAAGAATTCAATTACCTGGAACACAATGCTGCTATAATAATATTGCCAATATGGTTTATTATATTCATACTCAAGCTTTCCTTCAAGCAATTCAGTATAATATATTTGGTTCCTTATCTTCTATTTTATTTTCCTAACAATTTGTGATGTAGGTGGGTCTGAAAATATCTGACCAAAATTTACCCAGTTAGCTTCATGTCTGAGGATGGAATTGCATCTGGATCCCAGTAGCTCTCATCCAATGTCTTAACACTAGCCACATTAACTTGTTGAAATTACAGCAGCATTTTTCAAACCTGACAACATTAAAATTTGTGAACTTCAACTCCCACAGTTCCCTAGGCAGCATCCTGGCTGGAGAATTCTAAAAGTTAAAGTCCGCACATTTCAGAAATGCCAAGTCTGAAAAACATTGAGTTACGGCATGGAAATTTTCATAGTACTCACAGAACAATGCTAACGTTATATTTAAATGCAGCACTGCATCATAATTCTCCTCTCAATTCAATTATAAATAATAAAGAAAATAAAGTGAATAAAGAAAAGAAACTCCCTTACTGTACTTCATTAAATCTTAGTACAATAGATGCTAGTGGGGCATTTTGTTGGGTGGGAAAGTTAAGGGAGATATGACTCCTCCTCCTCTTAATTTGGGTCCAATTCATAGTGTTGGTTATGATGTTTAAAGCCCTTCATGGTATGGGACGAAGTTATCTGAGGAACCATCTCACCACAAAGGGATTGGCCCACCCCATTCACTCCAGAAGAAAGGGCATGCTGCAAACCCCATTGGTCAAGGAGTTTGGCTAGCAGAATCTAGGACAGGAGTGTCAAACTCAATTTCATTTAGGGACGCATCAAGGCTGTGGTTGACCTCAGAGGGCTGGCTGGGCATGGCCAGCTTGACACCACTCACTAGGCATGGCCGACTGGGTGGGCATGGCCAGACTGACGCCACTCCCCATGTGTTCTGTAGGGGGAATGAGGCAGGCAGTTACTGAGGCAAGGCAGGTTGAAGCTAACACAACCTTTATTAACAGTTTAACACGGCAAAATGTAAGGCAAACCTCGAACCAGCAAACAGCAACATTTGACAGCTGACAGCTCTTTTATACTGGAGCTGTCAGACGCTGAACCAATAGAATGGCTGCATTCTACTGCCAGCTGGCTGTTCACGTCTCAACCAATCAGGAGCCAGCAATGATAGTCAATGGCATCATAGCCTCAAGGGCTTAACACCAAACTTCTGACATGTTTTTTCTTTGCACTGAGTAGACTGGGCAGAAGCCACACTGGCCTGATCTTTCTTCTTCACACTGGGTAGACCAGGTCGAAGCCATGTTGGCATGATCTTTCTTCCTCGCACTGGGTAGACCAGGTCAAAGCCATGCTGGCCTGATCTTTCTTCCTCACACTGGGTAGACCAGGTCGAAGCCATGCTAGCCTGATCTTTCTTCCTCACACTGGGTAGACCAGGTCGAAGCCATGTTGGCATGATCTTTCTTCCTCGCACTGGGTAGACCAGGTCAAAGCCATGCTGGCCTGATCTTTCTTCCTCACACTGGGTAGACCAGGTCGAAGCCATGCTAGCCTGATCTTTCTTCCTCACACTGGGTAGACCAGGTCGAAGCCATGTTGGCATGATCTTTCTTCTTCACACTGGGTAGACCCAGTCAAAGCCATGCTGGCCTAATCTTTCTTCCTCCCACTGGGTAGACCAGGTCGAAGCCATGCTGGCCTGATCTTTCCTCTTTGCACTTGGTAGATCGGGCCAAAGCGATGTAGGCTGGCCCCTTACATTTTCCAGGAAAGCCCCATAAGATGGATCCAACCACAATGAGGGATGGATCTGGCCTGCAAGCTTTGTGTTTGACATCCCTGGTCTAGGAGAAGATCATTTTCTGCTCCCTTTGGAACATCTTGCTACCAGAGGTGAGATCTGTTTCCCACCCTCTTGATCCTCTGGAAGGGCCTTAGAACTTGGCTCTGCTGGTTTGTTTGGGGACCTGGGAGTGGCTGGTAGAGTTCTATCTCCATGTCATTCATGATGTTGGTTTACCATTTTCATCTGATTCTTGTTTAATTTTAGTTTTCTTCTCTTTATAATTTCATTGTACTGTAAGTACACAGTACATAAATTTCATAAATAAATTAAAATAAATCTGCTACCTAGCTCCAAACAATCTACTTTTCAAGAAATAAAGTCTATCACTATTTGATTGATTACTATCTATGACAAATTTATGTATCCATAAACACATTGCCCAACTTCAAGATTGGGCAATATAACAAAACAGCAACACAAAAAAGTTTAAACTGACTATTTTGGCTATTGGGTGATTAAATTTCTCTGGAATTACTTAAACAGAGACGAGAACAACATGAAATCCTTGGTAGCCCTCAGTAAAGGTAAAGTTCCCCTGCGCATATGTGCTAGTTGTTCCCGACTCTAGAGGCAGTGCTTATCTCAGTTTCAAAGCCAAAGAACCGGCACTATCTGAAAACGTCTCCATGATCATGTGGCCAGCATGACTAAATGCCGAAGGAGCATGGAACGCTGTTACCTTCCCACCAAAGGTGGTTCCTATTTTTCTACTTTTGCATTTTACATGCTTTTGAACTGCTATATTGACAGAAGTTTGGAGTTTGGAGTTTAGATTTCATTCAATTTGTAGGCCACCCTATTCTCCGAAGGGACTCAGGGCGGCTGAACAAAGCCAAGGGAGGGGAAATTACAAAAAGTAAGACAAGACAATCAGACAATACGAACAATTTAAAAGCACCACAGACACAGCAAATTCGAGTAGGGGGGGAACTCAACCCCAGGCTTGCTGGGACAGCCAGGTCTTCACGGCCGTCCGGAAGGCCCGAAGGGTGGAGAGGGTCCGAATCTCCACGGGGAGCTCATTCCAAAGGACTGGGGCAGCCACAGAGAAGGCCCTCCTCCGAGTAGCCGCCAGCCGACATTGGCTGGCAGATGGAATACGGAGGAGGCCTAATCTGTGGGATCGAATGGGTCTGTGGGAGGTAATTGGCAGAAGGCGGTCTCTCAAGTACCCAGGTCCAATACCATGAAGCTGGGACAAGTAACGGGAGCTCTCTCCGTTAAATGGCACTAGGAATTTGAACAGCTGAATTGCCGACCTTCTGATAGACAAGCATAGCAACTGAGCCACTGAGCCACCATGTCCCTACTGGAAGCCCTCAGAACTATCCACAAAAATGTCCAAAATGTTCCTAATACATAATAATACCACAAAGGTAATCACATTTAATGTGGTTATGTTTCTTAAAAAAACCATCAGATGAAAAGACATTTTCACTGAGTTTTTCATAGGCAACCTATGATAATTCTACATTGCCTCAGGTTTGGTGAATGTCTTTCATGGCACAATTGGCTTTTTAGCAATCTTCAAGCTTCCTAATTTATTTTTAAACTCAGAGGGTGTGACTATATGTCACAGAAGCCAATGCTAGCAATAAAATCTATCTCAGCTATACCACTAAGATGAATTCAAAAGGAATTCTCAAGCAACCTGTTAGGATAGCCCAAAACACCATAAAATAGAAGTGTCTCCATAATGGAGAAAATTTTAAATTTTGAGAATTGCAATGAAGAGTTCAACTATTTTTCTTCTCAAATAACCACTGTGTACCAAGTTTTTGCTTGGCATTATTTAATGGATCACAGGAGCATGATTTGGGGAGAAAATGGCATCTGGAATTGTCCTTCCCATGCGCAGTCCTGTCTGGGTAAATCACCAACCAGCTCATGAATGTGTTTGTGCATTTATGAATACAGAGGAGGTTTTGAGTGTCTCTTCTGCCCAGAACTTTTATGAATCTGGCAGCCTTGGGATCTCTCTAAACAAACAAACATTTGTACTAAGTATGATGCAGAGAATGGAAACAGCTTATTTGGTTTTCGACGGCTTTTAGGGCTTTTACTACCTGATGATTGTTGATAGCCTTTTGATATGGTTATTTTCTCTCCCAGCCTCTCTGGATGCTTTAACCCATCAAAAGCAGAATGATAAAATAAAAGAACAAAGAGGTGAGCATCAGTGGTGGGCTCCTACCGTTTTGGACCGTTTCGGCTGAACCGGTATTGGTTTGGCGGCCAGGGTCGCTGAAACTGGCAGCAATCCAGGCCTGCCACGCCCTCAAATCAGTTCTCTGGGCATCACCATCAGCGGCACCATCTTGTATTTCAGTTCTGCGCATGCGCAGAACAATTTTAATTGCACTGTGCATGCACATGAAGCATGCACATGAGCGAACCCGCAGTAGTGCCTGCTAGAACCCACTTCTGTGCATCCAGAGAAATAAAAACGATGCTAAACAAAATCAAATCTTATGGGCTTCACCAACATTGTATTGTAAAGCCTTGGAGAAGGACCAGCTTTTCAGTACCTTCCAAAATATCATAATAGGGGAAGTTTTGTGGATCTTTGATCTCATTCTTGAGGGAAGGTTCTGTGAGAGAGAAGACATATTTCTAGCGTCTTATTAGACAATATTATTTGAAGGAATCATATAATTGTTGCCAGACAAATAAAAAATGTCAAATGTTGGAGGGTCCCTATGCAATGAAGAGCTTTATAGATAATAATCAACAATCTGAATTACATCTAGAAGCCACCTGGCAACCAGTGCAGCTCATAGAGTAGTGGGGTCATATCAGCATAGGGTGACATGCCTATTATTGTCACATTCTGGACCATCCACAGCTTCTGAATGGCTTTCACAGACAGCCTCATGTAGTGTGTGTTGCAATAGTTCAATCTTGAGGTCAGGAGAACATCAGTGACTGACAGTTTTTGTTATCTAGATAGTGATTCTAGTTTTGGAAATCTGATATTGCAGAATGGGACATATTCAAAGTCTTGTTTTTCTCACATTTGGAGGATTGGTTGAAGGCCTTTCTTAGGTTGAAGGTGGATCTTGAGCTGAGGTGACGCAGTGGTTAGGGTGCAGTACTGCAGGCCACTTCAGCTGACTGCTATCTGCAGTTCAGCGGTTCAAATCTCACCGTCTCAAGGTTGACTCAGCCTTCCATCCTTCCGAGGTGGGTGAAATGAGGACCCAGACTGTGGGGGCGATATGCTGACTCTGTAAACCGCTTAGAGAGGGCTGAAAGCCCTATGAAGTGGTATATAAGTCTAACTGCTATTGCTATTGCTATCTCTTCTTTCAGTTATCATATCTGGGCTGTAAAAATGCAGGCAAACACTTGATGGCAGTCAAAAGAGTTGCCAATGTTTTTGCTGCCATCTGATGATTCTTTAAATTAAGAGGGGTCCTTGATGCCCTCTGAGGGATGAGGTTGTACTCCTACACTTTGGAAAAGAAGAAAAGAATCTCCCCAGAAATTTAATCCACTCAACTGGTTTCTCACAAGCTATTAAAACTGACCCAAAGGAGTTTTTTCAAGAAGCAACTGGACTTTCTTGTTTTTCTTTGAAGATTTTTCACTTCTCATCCAAGCAGCTTCTTCATCTCTGTCCTTCTTGTATGAGAAGTGAAACAACTTCAAAGAAAAACCAGAAAGTCCAGTTGCTTCTTGAAAAAAAAAGCACCTTTGGGACAACTATGACCTGGATGACTGAGAATCTCCATAGACTATTAAACAGAGTTATTTCAGAGAATTAAGAGGTGTAGGGAGGAGCTGACATTATCAGACAGGTAGATTATTTTTTTCCACCATTATTGAAACAAATAATAATCGTAACTATTTTATTGCACTTATATTTACATACAGAAATGCAACTGAGAATCTTTTGACTGGCCTACAAATCTAATAAATAAATACCCACTTCTTCAGGTTCAGCTCTGTGCTTTTAATGACTCATTACATCAGGGGTGTCAAGCTCATGGTTCGTGGGCCAGGTCCAGCCTGCGGGATGCTTAGATCTGGCCCAAAGGACTGCCCTGAAAACAGCAAAGGTTCAGCCCATGGTGCCTCTGCCAGAGAAAATGGAGATTGGTGTGTGTGTGTGTGTGTGTGTGTGTGTGTGTGTGTTTTGCTGGTAGAGGGTTGTAGGAGGGTATCATTGCCGAAAATGGAGCTCAGGAGCTGGGTTTCGCTGGCAGAGAGCTTGAGCCACAGGTGCTCCCCTGACATGAGTGTTGTCAAGCTGGCCACAACCACCATGACCCCCCCCCCAAGGTCAAACACAACCTTGATGCAGCCCTCAATGAAATTGAGTTTGACACCTTTGCATAACAACATCATCTCAGTTTTGTCCCTTTGATGTAGTCATTGGGAGGGATTGTAAGTGGCCCAACTTACCTACTTAGTTAATGATAACCATATATGTATGAGTGGGTGCACACATGCCTGTTTTTGAATCAGTATTAACTCCTGTTCTCATTTGAATGATCTTTAAGATATGCCGATATTTTAGCCATCTCGGCTAAGTTTGTGACTTTCAATGTCCATTCTTGGATTGTAGGCAAGTCTTCCTTCTTCCAGTATTGTGCCATCAACAGTCTTGCTGCCGTTATTAGGTGCAGAATCAAATTAGTCTCTACCACTGTAAAGTCAATACATATACCTAGTAAAAATAACTGAGGAGTAAACTTTATCCTTCTTTTAAAAATATTTTGCATAACCCACCATATTTTTATCCAGAATGCCTTAACCTTTTGGCAGGTCCACCATATATGATAATATGTAGCATCGAGAGAACCACACCTCCAACATTTAGGCTGTACATTCGGATACATAGAAGCCAACTTTTTAGGATCTAAATGCCATCTATAGAACATCTTGTAAAAATTTTCTCTCAGATTTTGAGCTTGTGTAAATTTCACATTTCTTACCCAGATTCTTTCCCATGTATCCAACATTATTGGTTCTTCAATATTTTGAGCCCATTTTATCATACAATCTTTAACTAATTCTGTTTCCGAATCCATCTGTATTAATACATTATATATCCTCTTTATATGCATTAAGCTTTGATCTCTTATTTGTTTAAACAGATTATCCTCAACTTGGATAAAACCAATTTTTTGATCTATTTTCCACCTAGCCTGTAATTGCCCATACTGGAACCATGTTTGAACTACCTTCTCCTCTTTTAATACCTCTAAAGATTTTAATTGTAATACCCCCCTTTCCGAGGTAAGAAGCTGTCTGTAAGTAATTACTTACAGAAGTATTAACTCCTGTTGATGGTCTGGACTAATCCCTGCAGTTTTGTTGGGCAAGGTTTTTCAGAAGTGGTTTGCCATTGTCTTCTTCCTAGGGCTGAGTGAGAGGGACTGGCTTATGGTTACCCAGCTGACTTTATGTCCAAGGCCGCATTAAACTCACAAACTCCTGCTTTCTATCCTGCTGCATGAATCACTACATCAAACTAGTTCTCTGAAATTATGCTTACCTAATTTTCAAACAATGTTTGAGAACAAAAATACATCCCTTATGAGTAATGCTCGATAAGTAGTTAAAAACAACACTCACCTAGGTTCTTTCTGGGTGGAATACATGGATCAAAGTCCTGCCACAAATGTATATTAAGGAAGTTGACAGGAGTGCAATAAACATGCAGAGAAAAAATGGCTAACTCATTCTGCTCCATCTGTTGTGTGAGATCCAATCTGTCTGAATAAGCAGCAGGTGTCAGATTTGAAAGAGAGAAGAGAGAGAGAGAGAGAAAAGCTTTGATTGTTTTTGTCTTTTGGGTCTCATTCTATACATTTTGCTGGATTGCACTACGGATGATATTTTGTAGCCCGCAAAACTGTATGGAGGAATTCCTTCTTAGGAATACCTGAAAAAGCACGCTCTTGGGCCTTGAGTTCAGAAGGACACTTATTTTGAAGCACTTCTGAAAAGGAGCAATCTAGTCAAATGTTTCTCAGGGTAAAATATGTACAGCATGGGTTCACATTAGGTCAAGAGTTACAGAAGTGGAAAAAGTTGAATTATTTTCATTCACCCTAATTGGAATGGGAAGGTTGCCTTCATATGGTGAAAGGAGATCAGGAAGTCACTTAAGATCACACAAAGTCCAATTTGATTGCAGAATCCAGGAACCAGGATATAATTTTTTTAGAATGGAATACTAATAACAACTGGAAAGCTGCTTTTTTGTAACGGTTAAGGCATCAGGCTAAAAACCTGGAGACTGAATCCCTCTCTCTCAGCCTTAAGAAGATCAAATGATCCACTCTATAAAGCCCTAGTAAGACCACACCTAGAGTACTGCATCCAGTTTTGGTCACCACACTATAAAAATGGTGTTGATACTGTAGAACAAGTGCAAAGAACAGCAGCTGGGATGATTAGGGGACTGGAGACTAAAACATATGAAGAAAGGTCAAAGGAACTGGGCGTGGCTAGTCTAGTCTAGTGCAGAGAAGGATCAGGAGTGACATAATAGCAGTGTTCCAATATTTGAGAGGCTGCTACAGAGAGGTCAAACTATTTTCCAAAGCACCTGAAGGCCAGACAAGGAATAATGGATGGAAGCTGACCAAGGAGAGATTCAACCTAGAAATAAGGAGGAACCTTCTGAGGGCACAGAGAAACCTCCAAGTGGCCTCAATGGCTCTTAGAGAAACTTCTAATGGCCAGATGACTGCAAAGAAATATGATCCTTCCAATCCCCTCCCCCTCAGAAGTAATCCTTTCATCTCTCCCAACATCCTGCTAGAACTGATGAAGCTTTTTGGATGAGAAGTGAAATCAAGGAAACAAACAAAGGAAATCCAGTTGCTTGCCTTTGCCCAGAAATGGAAAAACAAATTAATTCCAAGCGAAGATGAAATAATAAGAAAGGTTATGGACTGTGCTGAAATGGACAAAGTAACTAAAGAAATCCAGGGAAAATAAGAATCAGAATTCTACCAGATATGGGATAAATGGTATAGGTGGATGGAGGAAAGAAACAAGAATCAATGAAGGAATATAACAAAATAATACTCAAAAAACTCAAAAAATAATAGTTATGAGTAAAATAAAAGGGTTAAGAATGGTGAAATCCAAATGAAATACAATAGAAGGGGAAATAGTATAAGGTGAGCGGTATCGATTGATAATTGCTATTAGAAAGAACAGGAAGCTCCTGTTCGTATTGCATTGTGTAAATGTGGTGTACGTCTAGGTTTTGTGTGTGTGTATTTTACATGTTTGTTAATTAAAAAAAAGGAAATCCAATTTCCTTTTTGTAAAGGTACCTCTGAGCATCCATGACCTGCATAACTGAGAATCTCCATAAATAACTTCCAAAAAACCTTGCCAAGAAACCTGTGGTGACTTTTCCACAGCCTCTGAGAATTGGACATAGAATAATAGAATTAAAAAGGACCTTGGAAGTCTTCTAGTCCAATCCCCTGCTTAGGCAGGATACCCTACAGCACTTCAGAAAACTGGTTATCCAATCTCTTCTTAAAAACTTCCAGTATGGAGCATTTACAACTTCTAGAGGCAAGCTGTTCCACTGATTAATTATTCTAACTGTTGGGAAATCTCTCCTTAGTTCTAAGTTGTTTCTCTCCGTGATTAGTTTCCACCCATTGCTTTTTGTTCTACCCTCCGGTGCTTTGGAGAATAGCTTGACTCCCTCTTTTTTGTTGCAACCCCTGAGATATTGGAACACTGTTATCATGTCACCTCTAGTCCTTCTTTTCATCAGACCAGACATACCCATGATTGAACAGAAGGAAAAAAAGGTACAGACAACAGTTTTGGATATGCTATACACAAATGTATAATAGTGTGGCTATAGGCTCATAGATGCGCATATTTGCTTTTATAATGTTCATTCACATACGCACTTGCACATGTACACATATCCCTGTATGACAATCATTTAGTATCATTTTAAGCTTCAGCTTTATCTACCGAGAATCTGCATTTGTAATGCTATGTCAGTTTATTTAGCAAAAAGAGAAATAGTTTTCTTTCAGTACAGAGAAAATAATGGAGATGAATATCAATAATGTATTTATGTGCTGCCCAGTGACAATGCATTTTGGGCTTCCTTACAATAGCAGTAACATTAAAATATAAGCACCAAATAACAAGAAAAAACAAAGAAACGAAACCGCAGCAGATTTCAACATATTCTTCGCAACACAAAAGATTTAAGAGATCTTAAAGAGCTAAAATAATAAACAGCTCTCGGCTGGCTCATGAAAGGACCACAGATTAATTGCCAGATGAAATTCCCTGGAGAAGTTAATCCACAACTGTGCTGCTCCCAGCAAAGATGCTTTCTTTGTGCTGTTCCATCTTTTCCAGTATTCACCACCAAGACGCAGCATGGTTGATGTACTTTTATGTCATGTTCTCTGGGGTCTCGTTTGACACCTCCAATAGCTGGAAGCAGCTTCTGTGCAGGAGGCCAGAGTAACTCTCAGAAACAATATGAAGTGAAGTGTTCCATAGATTTAGAAGCAGGGAACAATATCGCTTCACAAAACAGGTTCAAAGGGGTGTTTTGCTCAAAGACGTAGGGGAATGAAATACCTCTTCAGAGCTGTGCACAGTCCAATTATTTGGAAAACATCCCTAGAAGGAATTCTGAAGATGATAGTTTAATCCTAGGTAAATCTTCAGGAGATATTGTCCCAACAGAATAACAGTGTTCTCTCTTCTGTTTCATGAATTCACCCATATCTTATGTGCTCCTTGAAATAAAGTAGGAGGTAGGATGATATAGGTAAAGATAAAGGTTTCCCTCGCACGTATCTGCTAGTTATTCCTGACTCTAGGGGGCGGTGCTCATCTTGGTTTCATAGCCGAAGAGCCAGTGCTGTCCGAAGATGTCTCCGTGGTCATGTGGCCAGCATGACTAAACGCCAAAGGCGCACAAAACGCCATTACCTTCCACCAAAGTGGTCCCTATTTTTCTACTTACAGTTTTACATGTTTTTGAACTGCTAGGTTGGAAGAAACTGGAGCAAGTAATGGGAGCTCACTCTGTTACACAGCACTAGGGTTTCAAACTACCAAACTGCTAACCTTTCTGATCGACAAGCTCAGTGTCTTAGCCCCTGAGCCACTGCTTTCCATGATGGTATACAACTACATTAACTAATCAACTATTAAGTAAAAGTGATACCTGTTATGCATTTTGCTTTGTTCGCTAAGCTGAGGTAAGACAGAACCTATGCTGAGGTTAAACTCTTTATTAACAAACGAACACTAGTAACAACAAGCAACAGCAGGGGCCACGGGCAGCCAATCCAAGGGCTGCAATTAACCGCGCCTGCCGACAGGCATGCTTGAACCAATCAGGGAAGTCCCCAGTCTGTTCTACCTGACTCGTAAGTCTGAGGACTTGATATATTGTATATAGTTGTCAGTTGAAGTTCTCAGTCTGGTCCTCTGTTGGAGTGGGAAAATACTCTCCCCTGATTGGTTGTGGGCTGATCAGCTTCCCTATAAAAGGAGCTTTGTCAGCCAGGGAGAAACAGTTTCTTCACAGGCAGTATTGAATAAAGAGCTGTTAGTAGTCACTCAGGCCTCGCCTCCATTCTTGACGCAGAACATAACAATACCAACTTAGGGTCCATAATGTTTTCTTACTGATTGTGTGGGTGGACTGTTTCCAAATATCTCACATCTTAAAGTTCACCATGGCCAGGCTGTGAATGCCTATGGGTCAATAGGAGTTTAACTTTAGTATGGATCAATGTTTTTCAACCTCAATAACTTTAGGATTTTTAGACTTTAACTCCAGTAATCCCCAGCCAGTATGCTAGCTAGATTTACCTAGGCTTTGGAGTTCCTTCTATGGACTTTTTCCAAATAATTGGATCCAAAGTGGTATTTTACTGCAACACTAAATTCTGGAAGTTAGGTCCACACATTTTAAAGTTGTCGAGGTTAAGAAACACTGCTATGGATGCTTAATAAACATCTGTACCAACCGCTACATTCTGCTTAGAATTCTGATGTTGCTTCATATAACACGTTTAAAGATAAGCAAGTAGCACATAAAAGCTTTATGGTGCCTCTGATCTTTCAGATATGTTTGCATGTCCAAGTAGTTAAAAATAAAAGATTTATGAAGAAAAAAAAAGTATTTAAAAGATTCAGTAAATTACTGAAACCTATTGAAGTTACGCAGCATACTTTGTACAGCAAACTCATTTAAGAACACATGTCCAAACTCACATCTTAGCTTTTTTCCCCCCCTTATTTTTTACCCAGTGTGATTTTAATTGGCTGGATCATTCAGTATGCCATTTGGAGTATATGTTGCATGCAGAGATAAGTAAAGAAGAAGTTGATCCTGCATGGGTTCTTGCTCAAATGGACCCACTTAGCAGGAAAAGGTAGAGAAAGAAAGAGAGAATTAAATTATTGAAAAAGCCTTGTAAAAAAACCTTTCTTTAAAATGGAAGTGTAACAGAAACTTTATTAAGTCCTTTATTAAGCCTTGAAACATCTTCGTCTTCTAAAAAATTTGCATGCTGAATGTAATGCTTGTTTGTTGGCCATCATAGTTTTGTAGATCTGGTTATTACAACAAACAAGAATCACAGTTTTCTTCCTACTAGAAGTTTGTTTGCCACTGATGGTGCAGTGGTTAGAATGCAGTACTGCAGGCTACTTCTGCTGACTGCTGGCTGCCTGCAATTTGGCAGTTTGAATCTCATCAGGCTCAAGGATGACTCAGCTTTCCATCCTTCTGAGGTCAGTAAAATGAGGACCTAGATTGTTGTGGGCAGGGGTTGGATTCTAATTTTTTGGACTGGTTCGGGCAAACTGGTAGCTCTGAAGATCTGCTGGGAGTGAACTGGTTTGCTCCCACTAGCAAGTGGGCCCGCTTGCCCGCCCCTGTGCCTTACCTACCTTTATCTTCTCAGCTGAGTCATGTGGCAGAGTGGATTGCCAAGCCTCAGCTGTTTTCCTTCCCAAGCATAATCCAGAAGGTAAATCTTCTCTAAACTGTGCACGTGCACACAGGCACCGCACCCAGCAAACTGGTTGTTAAACTGGTAGGATCCCACCTCTGGTTGGGGGCAATATGTTGACTCTGTAAACCACTTAGAGAGGGCTGTAAAGCTCTGTGACGTGGTATATAAGTCTAAGTGCTATTGCATTGGAGCCCCTATTGCTAATTTTAGAAGGAAAGGTGGCATATGCAGTAGCAAATGTCTTGGCAATATGTTCTTCAAGGCAATATATTCTTTCTTATTTGAGAAATGAGGAATGTTCCTCTAAAGCAGTTGCTGGGGTAAGTCACAGCTGGAAATAAATGTCAAAGGAGTCTTATGACATGAAGATTTAGATTTGATTTCAAAATGTACTTTGGAGCACATGGGAATGTGGGAGTGCAACTCTGGTGGGCAACTCATTAAAGCAACTGCATCTATCCCTGAGTTCACATGGGAGCTTTAATTGGATCACTGACAGGTGATGCCTTCACACTCCTGTGCATTCTGAAGCAGCTTTAATACCATAAAGACTGATACATTTGGAAAATGGTTTAGTTTGGAATCTACTTTTCTGGATGCCCAAAGAGGAACATTTTCTAGCTGGACAAGGTGATGGCACCCAAGATGCAAAATTGGGCCACAGAATTGGAGTGTGCATATTCCAGAATATCTCGGTTAGATTCCACTTCAGTGATTCAGAAAGAATCGCCTACATTTTGGTTTCTTTCTAAAATCCTCTGATTTGCTATCGATTGACTAGAATTGAATAAGTGGTTACTATCCTCCGTAGCATAACACAGTTTTATACTGCTTTCAGAAACAAGAGGAACTGATATAGAGAGATTTTTACATTTTGATTTTTAAAAACTGGAAATTTTACACAAGCTGTTGTGAGTGCTGGGTGGAAGAACTGGATGACATTTATATAGTATTGACCCTTCTGAATTGATGAATTCTTCCAGGTTTTATACGATAAGGATCATGGATTTTTGTACATGAACTTTACTTTAAGTGTGGTAGCATCTGACAAGAATGCCCTTGTATGAGGAGATAATTCTTATGAAAATACCATACGGAATAAAATTACCACAGCCAAAAAACTCTGATGTGTTGGTTACAGAAAACAATCTTCAGATTTGTGAAGGAAGTTGTTAACTTTCCTTTCTGTCCTTCTTTCCTCAGTAAGACATCTGCTAATTTTCAGGCAGATAGGTGCCAAAACTAGGAGTTGTGAGGAATGGAATACATTAAAGTATTTTCTTATGTATTTCTTCAATGTGTTAGAGAAATTTCAAAAATGTTAAGACCCTATTTAGAATACTGCATCCAGTTTTGGTCCTCATATGATAAAAAATAATAATGTTGAGACTCTGGAAAGAGCGCAGAAAAGAGCAACAAAGATGATTAGGGGTCTGAATTGTAAAATATGAAGGACCATTGCAGGAATTTGTATGTTTAATTTAGTGGAAGGAAGGACTATGGATGACATGACAGCATGGTTCCCATATTTGAGATGCTGCCATAAAGAAAAGGGGATAAACACTCTATTTTCCAAAGCTCTAGAAAACAAGTCAAGAAACTAACTAAGGAGATAAGTAACCTAGAACTAAGAAGAAATTTCCTAACCGTGAGAACTATCAACCAGTGAAACAGCTTGCCTTAAGAAATTATAGGTGCCCCATCACTGGATATTTTTAAAAAGAGACTGGGCAGTCATTTATCTGGAATAGTATAAGGTCTCCTGTTTGAGCAGGAGGTTGGACCTCCAAGGTTCTCTTCCAACTCTGTTAGAGAAATCACAGAAATGTAAGAATCTGCTAATCTATTAAAAAAGATGGAGAGCAGAAGAAGAAATAGAAATAATTTTTATATACTAGCAGTGGCCTAATGATTTGAATGCCAAGTATTTTCCCAGAATATCCTTCCAGGGTCAATAAACTTCAGCAAACTCTTAACACTGTGGTACCTTGAAAAATGTTTTGGCATATAGCACTGAGAACTGGAACAATCCAGCAATAAAATGCAAATGTACAATATCTGGTGATTGAATTAAAGATTAAACAGATAGTTGAAGCTGAGTGGCCATTTGTGACAGCAGGAATGGCAAATGAAATATATTAATCTCAGCAGTAGCATCCTATTTATCTCTGCCGAAAAGCAAAGACCACCAAGTTCAAGTTTATGTACCCTTAAACAAAGAGACTTAAACATCATTACTAGTTTTATTACTTTTAAATTGCTCAACAGAGGAATTCTCCAGTAGCATATTTCATTATCAGCAGAAGGGATGGAAAAGAATTTTTGACATGCAAAGCCATGAAACCAAATTCTGTCTTTTTGCCAGCTTCTAGAATTTAATTGAAATTTTGAAGGCACACTGTATGGATCACCTGCAGTCATAAACTTCTGGCTATTAAAGTTTTCTGCAAATAATTGAAAATGCTAAACACATAATTGAAAATGCTCTGCACAAACACCAAGCACCTGGCCATTTTATTTCTTAGCTTTACATCCCCCACCCCCCATATTTCTCTGGAATCCTGAGAACTAAGAGTATTTCTCATTTTCGATAACCAAAGGAAATGGCTAAACTTTCTTGCACTGATGAAGTGATGAATAACAACAAATCCCAGCAGGATATTTATATTAGCCTGCTGCAGAGATAAAATCTTTTTGCACTTTAAGGACTAACACATTAACTATTGCAAGAAGTGCTTGGATTGTGAGCTGTGGTTCATGAGAATAAATTTGCTAGTATTAAATACTGCTGCCGCTACTTAAATAAAAAGAGGGAAAAGAAATAAAACCTCTCATTGACTATTGACTTGAGTTACACCTTACCATTCATACAGAAATGCTTCTTATTATGCTCTGCCATTCATACAGAAATATTTGAAATAGAATGATTATTTTATATATTTGTACTCTTTATTACTTTTACAAATAATTCATGGCAGCGAACACTTTCAGCACAACTTCTTCCTCCTGATTTCCACACAACAACAGCCCTGTGAAGTAAGTTGGGCTGAGAGAGAGTGACTGGCCCAAGCTGGCTTTTGTGCCTAAGGTGGGGCTAGAACTCAGAGTTTCCTGGTGATTGACCCAAGATCACCCCACTGGCTTTTAAACAGAGGTGGGTTGCTCTCAGTTCGGCCTGGTTTGGCCAGACCAGTAGTAGAAATTCAGGCCTGGGTCGCAGAACTGCCTGCGGCCCAGGTGTGCCACACCCCCGAACCGATTCCCTCACTGTCACTGGTCTTCTGCCATTTTTGGTTTTTAGTGACTTCATGTGCGCAGTTCACTGTAAATTGTTTTGCGCATGTGCAAAGAAAATGCACATTGAACAGCGCATGTGCATGCGTGTTGCGCGCAGGTTGTGAACCGGTATTAAAACCGGCAGCAACCCAACCCTGCTTTTAAAGCTAAGGATGGACTAAAACTCATAGTCTTCTGCTTTCTAGTCTGGTGCCTTAACTATTGGACCAAACTGGCTCTCAGTTATATTCTTGGGTTTTGTGTTAAGTAGAAAGAAGGTGAGAAAGATGCACACAGTGTGTGGTGCGAAGTAAATGACTGGTCTCTCTCTCTCACACACACACACACCCCACCCCAAAAAAAGATGGACTAACCTTGTAAGAGGAGAGCCATGGCGGTTTGTGATAGCAAAAACATGAATCTAATAGCACCTTTTCTGTTTAACACGTTTTATTAAAAGGCGTAACCATCTGATGAAGTGAGCTGCAGCTCACGAAGTTTATGCCTTTTAATAAAATGTGTTAGCTCAGAAAAGGGGCTACCAGTTTCCTAATACATATGGACCTATATTTATTATTCCTAGTGTGGGAAGTCACCCCTCCTTCTTAGAAGAATGAAATATTTTGAGGAATATTTTTAAAAAGATAGGATCAAATATTTCCCCTAAAAGAGAAATGAAAAATCTTAAGGGTGACAGAAACTCAGAGGTCCCAGCTCCCTGCCCCCAGCAGATAATTTGTGCCCATTAAGAAAGAACTGGGCCAGCCTATCTACAAAGCAAAAGACCTCCAGGGTGAAAGGATTAAGACATGACCCTTCAGGACATAATAGGATTAATATACGGAAACACAGAGCTCACTACATTGTGCAATATCCTAAGGACATTGCATCACCCTCAGAAACTTTAACCAAACTTAGCTCAGATAACCTATAGAACCAGCTATGACCCCTGCATAAGCCCTATATGGCCCCATGAGAGTCTGGCAATAGCCAATAGAATAGATGTTCTTGCATAGGAACAGGAAGCTCAGGTGCAAAGCCCAAGAGAAGGCATAAAAACCACTCACTTTCAACTCCATGTGGTCAGCTATCCAAAGTCATACATGCTTGGTGGTTCTGCTTCATCAATAAATGGACCCTCTTTCAGCTTCCAGCCTTCATTATATCTCTAGAATCTTTCTCTTGGCTTGGAACTGAACCAGATGGATATTTCTTCCCATACTAGTGAGCGGTAGAATATCCAGAAAATAAAACGTTTCCCGCTGATTTCTGAATACAGCCGTTTTGGAAACAAAACCTCAGTGTAGGTCTCAGTAAATCTGGTTTTTGACCTTCTTTCTTGACCTGAAGGTTTATTTCAAAAGATCTTGATGTAGCTTGCTGTAACCTGTAAGTCTAAGTGAGTTTTTTCTTCTTTTCCTTTTTTTTTGCCCAGGTACAAATCCAGCAGATTTCTCTTGCGAATTAGCTGACTCACTTATTTGCTGTAGGTCCAAACCCAGCAATTTCACACCAATGACTCTTCGTAGGAATCCTGGAATTCTGCCATGTAGCTTAATAACATTGTTCCCTACTCCACCAGGCAGGCTTTTATCAAAGAGTAAAGTAATAATCAGAAACATAATACAGTGCAGTTATAAAAGAAAGCCATGCACACCTAGTATGCTAAAGCTAGATGGAGCCATCTACTTAGCCTAAGACGTTATCTGCCCTAACCCCCCCCCCCCAAAGAGAAGGGGACTGTGTGTGCCCTTCAGTCACTATCAGAGCTTTGAATGAACCTCACATCAGTCAGTTTTCATTTGAAGATGCATCGGCCTCAGCGGTTGCAAAAAATTCTGATCCTGTGACAAAACTGGATGTGTCTTTAATTCAGCTGTGTCAAAATCTGCCTCACAGTCACTTCAAAGTGTCTTATCCTGTGAATGAAATCCCTATTTTAATTATTTCTCTTTTTTGCTGCTTTGCTTCATATCAAATTGAATAACATTAGAAAAAAGTGAGGAAATTATTGGCACAATGCTAATCAGATAAATGACTCATGGTTGCAAAAAATAATAATAATAATTGTCGATGCCCATGACTCAAATACTTGTTTCCTACACCACTTTTCATCATTGACTGGTCTAGGTTGAAACAGAACCATAAAAACAATATCGAAACTTAGATCATCCCTACAGGAAGGAATCAATAGCCAATGTTATCTCAAGTAACAAGATCTAAAGGAATAAGCAGGGTTTATACTCTTTGTTGATTTCTCTCTTGCTCTTATCATTAAAAAAAAAAAACAACCCAACTCAGATAATCTATCCAGGTAGTAATTATAGTTGACAGCTCTTTAAAAATAAGCAGGATCTCCTCCTTTTGTCCTTCTCCACAATCTCAAGACAGGATCTTACTGTCTAACAGCTTGAGTCTCTAATATGCTGTTTATGAACATCAATATGCTTGCAACCCCATCTCTAGCACTGTTGGACTTCTTGTCTCTCATGGTTTTATTATCATTCTTAAGTTTCTTTTGATATTTTTAAATCAAAGAACACGGTAATGATGGTAATATAAAACCACATTGGTAATTATTTCTGAGCTTCCTTAAAGTCAGCAAAAAGTTAGCAATAGCAAATAGCGCTTAGCCTTACATACTGCCCCATAGTGCTTTACTCTCTGGGCAGTTTACAATGTCAGCATATTGTCCCCAACAATCTGGGTCTTCATTTTACTGACCTCAGAAGGATAGAGGGCTGATACCAATGTTCCCTCTAAGCTGCATGGGTGTGCAGCCGTGCACATGGCAACAAAACACCATGCAGCAGTTTCCAAGTGCTGTGCAGTGGTTTTTGTGAGACGCCTTCCATGATAATAGGAGAGGAGAGCCAGCCTGGAGACAGCAATCAGTTCTAGGTCTACAAGGCAGAAAGTAGCTGAGAGAAAGGGTGTGGGGATTGGGAGAAGGCATGGGACGGGCTCCCAGCAGCGGCTGCTCAGATTTGCCATTTGAGAGAGAGAGAGAGAGAGAGAGAGAGAGAGAGAGAGAGAGAGAGAGAGGGAGGGAGGGAGAGGGAGAGTGCGAGCGTGTTTATCCCTCCTTTCTTCAGCCCAACACCCTCAATGGCATCCCGGCCAGACAAGAGGGACTGCAGAGGGTCTCCTCGAGTTTAGGCCAGCAAGTCATTCGATAGGAAAGTTGCCTCTTGGAAGGAATGACCCAGCTTGGCTCCCGCTTTATCTCTCCTGCCTCATCTCTCCTGCCTCATCTCTCCTGCCAGTGATGGCAAACCTTTTTGTTGTTGGCTGCCTAAAATTCGAGGGCGCATGTGCAATAGCATGTGTTGGCACCCATAATGGAAACATGCCCCCACAAATGAACTTCTGGTTGACCTGTTGGGCCTGTTTTTCACCCTCCCCAGGCTCTGGAGGCTTTCCTGAAGCCTTGGGAGGGCAAAAATGGCCTTCCCCAGCCCTCCAGGAGCCAGCGCGCACATGCACACTGAAGCTGATGGCTCGCATGCCAGCAGATATGGCTCCACGTGCCACCTGTGGCATGCGTGCCATAGGTTCGACATCATGGTCCTATACAATTTCAGACAAATGACTGTTCAGTCTCTTCTTAAAAACCTCCAGTGATGAAGCATCCACAACTTCTGAAGGCAACCTGTTCCATTGGTTAATTGTCCTGTTAGGAAGCTTCTCCTTAATTCCAAGTTGATTCTCTCCTTGAATAGTTTCCATCCATTGTTTCTTGTCCTGTCCTCAGGTGCTTTGGAAAATAAATTCACCCTGTCCTCTTTGTGGCAATACTGGAATTCTGCTATCATGTCCCCACTAGCCCTTCTTTTCTCTAAAATAGCCGAACTCAAATCCTGCAGCCGTTCTTCATATGTTTTAGTCCCCAGGCCTTTAATCATCTTAGTTGCTCTTCTCTGCACTTTTTCCAAAGTGATAATTAAGAATCTTCATTGACAAGATATCAGGATTGTTTTGCATGAATTAGGTTCATTCAACTAAAATGGATTATATTGGGAAATTAAAAATAAAATAAAAATGAAAACTTTTTTTAAAAAAAATTGCTGAGAAATTGCAATCAGGTATTCTCTAAAGAAATAAATGAGCAGCTCTTTCTGCAAGATGAAAAATTACAGATTAACTTGGAGTGTTGGCATTATTTTGCAAGGAACAGATGTGCTGAAAGGAGGTGAATTAAAAGCAAAACAACATTTTGATAGAGCCAGGCAATAAAAGATGGTATGCCTTCCTTTTTCTAACCCAAATGGGCTGGTGGAAACAACAATTATGGAAATAACTATGCAGAAATGGAAAAAAAGAAAAGAAAAAGCACAAATGTTTTCTGCATCACCCAAAAAGTTCCCTTTACATAACCAGGCAACATATTATGATCGATTGTTTGCTACCCGCGGAATAATTAGCTTATGCTATCTTTACTGAGAGCCAGCTGACACCACAGAAGTATCATATCCTAGTACCAAATGTTCTCACTTGGGACACATACGAACATGTTTTGGACACATTATGTGAAAAACCTGCTCCTTAAGAAGTCTGTATGCTTTGAAATTAGAGAACAAGAAGATAAACGATTTTATAAGATATAGGATTTATTTTATCAATGATTAGACAAAAAAGTATGGAAATGAAATCTGCTAGAGAATTTTACAATACAAGGATAATAGAATGATGCAGAATATAATATAAAGATAGACTACTATTGGATGGATTTAGGATGATGTAATGAAATGTCATAATATAAATTAATTTAAAATTTAGAATATCTCGCGTAATATGAAGTAATAATAATTATAGTCAAATAAATGACTAACAATGAAAATAATGTATACATATATACTAGATTGATAATATGAGATTTTACATAAATTGTAAGCGAGGACTATGGAGAGATTGCACAAAAGTTTTGTAACCAACTGACACACTGTATGTAACTGGAAGATGGTTTTATGTTTTCTTTGTGTTTGTTTGTCTAAAAATAAAAATTTCTTTTTTAAAAAAAAGAAGTCGATATGCTGAGAGAAAGAAAAGATGTTTTTTTTTTTCAAATAGTAAAGGTCTAGGTTCAGAACATTTTAGAGATGTCCAGAGGTGGGCTGCACTTACATTCACAAGTGGTTCGCTGGCTGTGAACGCACACGCACGTGTGCACTAGCTTCGCTCGCACGCCCCTCTCTGGGAGTGAAACGGAGCTTCAAAGAAGCAGGTAATCAACTCAGGCAGCTCCAGTGAGTAAAGCAGAGGTGGTGGAAATTCAGCTGGGCAGCGAGGGCGAAGGGAATGAGCCAGAAAGTAAGCTAAAAATGGATAGCTTAGCACAGTGATGGCAAACCTTTTTGTTGTTGGGAGCCAAAAATGTGAGGGCACGCATGGGATAGCATGCGTGGGTGCCGACACCCCTAATACAAAGCACGTCCCCATATGTGCATTCACACACAACCCCGCCATGGTCTCCCCCCCATGAGACTGCAGTACTCACCTCAAAGCTGAGATTGGTATTTCCTTTGGGGGGCTGGAGGAGGCCATTTTTGCCCACCCTAGGCTCCAGAAAGCCTCCAGAGCCTGGGAAGGGTGAAAAATGGGCCCAATAGGTCAACTGGAACAAACAAAAATGGTGGACCCGTTTTTCACCCTCCCAAAGTTCCGGAGGCTTTCCTGAAGCCTGTGAGGGTGAAAATGGCCTCTCCTGGCCCTCTTGAAAGCCATGCATGCATGCGCACTGGAGCTGACAGCTTGCGGCCAGCAAATATGGCCACGCATGCCATAGGTTTTCCATCACGGGTTTAGCACACAGATGGGTGGGTGGATCCAACCAGAAATCAAAGCTAAGGGTTTGCCCGAACCCACGCAACCACATAGCAGCCCACTACTGTAGGTGTCCTTCTCTTTTCACACTAAGGTTCAGACAGAGAAGTCTTTCTATGACAGAGATACATTTGGCTTCATAAGAAAAGGGCTTTCCAAAGACCCTACCTAAAAGGATGGCACTCCCTATCTCAGAAGTCACAGATGGTCTTCCACCAATGAATCAAGAAGACAGTCTTCTGTTGGATCTCATTTGCTCCTAGGAAATATGTCTATGGCAACTCTCAATCATCCAGTTATGGTTGTCCCAAAGGTGCTTTTCAAAAGGCAACTGGACTTTCTTGGTTCCCCGCATGCCCACCCTGGAAACATATCACTTCTTATCCAAGAAGCTTCTTTAGTTCTGAAGTTCGGAAGAAGCTTCTTGAATGAGAAGCAAAATGTTTTCAAGAAGCACCCAAGAAAGTCCAGTTGCCTTTGAAAAGCACCTTTGGTATTCCTAGGAAATACTTATTTTATTTAATGATCATGTTACTTGCTTTGCCTTTTTGATATGTATGTATGTATGTATGTATGTATGTATGTATGTATGTATGTATGTATGTAATTATTGCATAATTTTTTAATCTTTGATACCACACACTTTTAAAGTATTTTATACTGATTTTAACTTCTGTTAACCATATGCAGAGGTGGTATTCTGCTGGTTTGTGCCGGTTCAGGTGAACTGGTAGCAGCAACAGTAGGAGGCTCCACCCATGAGCCCAGATGTCATCACGGATGCTCTGCACATGCTCAGAAGTGCCTTGTGCCTGCGCGCCCTGTTCCAAACCTGTAGTGAAGATAAGAGGAAACCATTACTGACCATATGGGATAGAAAGGTGGGAGATTGCTTTTATATAAAGAATTGTTCTGGTTCTGTCACTGGGATAGGATTTGCATCTCCCACAGGAATAAAAAGGAAAGCTGGGCTGATCCTTTCTTGTTGAGATATCTTGCCAGAGGGAGGGAGGGAGGGAGGGAGAGGGAGAGGGAGAGGGAGAGAGAGAGAGAGAGAGAGAGAGAGAGAGAGAGAGAGAGAATCTTTATTTTAGGTTGCTCAAATTTCATTTACTACATTACCTTGGCTGGATCCCTCTATTTCAAATTAAGTCCATATATAATGATAAACTATGAAGCACATGAGGTAAACTATGTTTTAACAGGCTTCAATTGTTGGGTTCATAAATATACTGAACCAAAAACAGAAAAAATATCATGGCTTATTGTAAGACACGAGCACAGCCCAAAATATCATACTGTTTTTTTGTGTGAGGTGTCACCTCTAGGGGAAAAAAATCCTAAAATAAGTGAGAAGTAAGTAGAAAAATCAGGAATAGTGAAAGAAATAACAAAAATGTGATTGAATGAAATGTTTAAAAGACTTATCCCCAAATATATATCCTATAATAAACCAAGTGAAAGCAGATTCTTGTGTTTTTTAGTTGTTATGATAAATGTCTGGTTATAGAAATGCCACAGAGAATGAACCTGGTCACATTTCAACCATTTTAAATGGACACCTTTTTTGGGTGTCCAGAAAAGTACTGGGATTTTATTTTTACTCCGTACAAAGGATAGATTCAGTTATCACTTTCTCATAAGGAGTATGAACAGAATTTGGAATGCTATCTGTAAATGATGCAATTTGCTGTCTCAAATTAATCTGGAGCCACAAAGGCACAAATAATTCTGGATTAGTCTTTTAATGCTCCAGGGAAATATCTGCCTGCTTTAGCAACAGATAGAAACGTATTTAGATCCTTCAGTTATTATACAAACAAACAGCTGGTGTTTGTACAGTGTTCATTGCCATGATGTAACATTGAATAATATCATGAAAGAAGAAGAGATTAAAAGATGGATACCAAACACTGACAAAACCTTAGACAATGAAGATGAAGAACAACCAATAATTAAGTAATGTCTCAGCTGACTGTAGTTTATGTGCAGTGAACCAATAGCCATTTTGCCAAGTGTATTCAAGCAAAGAAAATGCTTCTTAAAGTTCACGCTAAAATGTTATAAGCTTCCAACAAAGTTTGCTCAATAGAGGTCTGCAAGGAAAATAATTCTGTATAATTTAAATGTCCTTTTTTGCAAAGATTATTTCCCAGCTTTTTCACATAAATTGTGAAATGAATTGTAAATTTATTTGGTTTCTAAGACTGGAAAACAAATATCATCACATAGGTATAATTGTCTGAGCAGGGTTTAGAAAACCTCCAAAGTTCCTTCCAGCTCTATTCTGATTCTGATTCAGAAGAAATACTTTGGAACATACTTTTGTTATGCATTATCAGGCTGGCTGGAGCACAAGTGTTCTAAGCATGATCTCAAATATGGATTTTGCACTGATTGAATTGTTCTAATTTAAGGAAAAATTGTTTCTTATTTGCATTAAAGCCTTCTGGTCTCACATGATAAATATTTTTGGTTTGCAAAATTGGTTAGTTTTCTGGATGGAAAGTGGTTCTTTCTTCTGGAAAGAAGAAATCTTCTGGGTTTTAATTGGAGTTTAATATTAAAATTAAAGTAGTGACCATTATTTAATATTATTCAAATTCACTCCCAAGATATCCTGCTATTATTATCTCAATTTTATTTTAGAAATGACTCTTTCAGCTCATTCCATTCTGGGCTGGATTTGATTGTCTGAAACTTTATAACCAGCCAGTCCAAATTCTGTCAGGTGATGCAAATATTCAGACAATTAACTTAAATTAAGACCAATTGATATGCCTTTCATTAAATTCAGGCCAGTTAAAATGGCTTTCATTAAATTCAGACCAGCTGTGATGGCTTTCATGCAGGAGCACCTGAATCTTTAGCATCCAGGCTCAGTGCAATCAAACAGAATAATTCTGATGGGAACAACTTAATTGAACTGTTCAGACATTTCGATCAAATTGAAACTATTTCTGGAACTGAAACAACAACCAGAATCTGACTGACTAGACGATCAGATCCAATTTATAGTCTTTTTTTCTTTGGTTCCTCAAGATGGAGACAAAACAGTAAAGGCAGCAGGATAATAACAGCATTTGACAAATTAGTACCTGTAGCTTAGAGTCATGAGATAGGCAATCATACTGCAAATAAAAATAATACCAGGAAGATGGAAATTGATCGCCTATCTCCCTAAACTTCAGCCATGCATAGCTATTTAATCAATTTCATATTATTCAAGCTGATAGGAGATCATAATTATTTTACAGCTTTCTAACAATCTGTTTATCTAGCAGAAGTACAGCTACAGTTTTCCTGCAAGGTAATGAAATGATAAATCTGTCTTTACAGAACTAAACTAAACAGTTTATGGAGTTTTGCCTGCAGTTTCAAGCATAATCAGTAGAACAGAGTCTTGGATTTGAATGCAAGATGCATGTTGGTTTATTATTATTTAAGTGATAAACTCCCTGCAATACCAGGTTTACAGGTGTTTCAACTTGCATGGTGGATCAAACATGTTTAGCTTGGTTGGCATCCAGCTATTAGTGAGTTACAGAGCTTTACAGACATTCTAATCTTCAAACAGACTATGTAACCAGCAGTGAGTTGTTTATGGAAAAATTTATAGGTTGATGAGGACAGATATCCTAGTGCTTAATGTTTGTTCCAAAGGCCAGAAATTCCATAACAGAAGCAAATCAGTGAAGTGGACTCTGATCTGCAAGCATCTACTGATAGTATCAGCAACAGAGTCTGTTTTTGGGGAGGTATAATTTAGAGGAGTGATTCTACCAATTTACGTCTTGATAATGGAAAGTATATGGAAAGTATAGGGACGCAGTGGCTCAGTGGCTAAGATGCTGAGCTTGTCAATCAGAAAGTCGGCATTTCAACGGTTTGAATCCCTAGTGCTGTGTAATGGAGTGAGCTCCCATTACTTGTCTCAGCTTCTGCCAAACTAACAGTTCTAAAGCACGTAAAAATGCAAGTAGAAAAAGTAGGGACCACTCAGTGCACCTTTGGCATTTTGTCATGCTGGCCACATGACCACGATGAAGTCTTCGGACAATGCTGGCTCTTTGGCTTTGAAATGGAGATGAGCACTGAACCCTAGGGCCGGAAATGACTAGCAAACATATGTGGGGGAACCTTTACCTTTAATGGAAAGTATGAAAGATTATATTCACTGTCTTGAACGAGCTGGCATTTCTCCTTCCCTTGTGAGATTTAGAGTTTCACTACTGCCTGGAGAAGAGATTTAAAACATCCCTACCTTCTCCTTCGAGTGTTTATAAAATGGAAAAAAATAATAATCTGTGGGTGGCAACAAAGAGTTGAGCCAAGAAGAATACAGAAAAACAGGCACAGCTTCCAATCCAAAGTCAAGCAACTCAATGGGATGATACAAGGAACAGTTCACCCAACTGAAAGTCATGGGTATTATCCAAGAAATATTGGAAAATGTTTAGAACATAAAACATAGACCATCAGAGGTGGAAGGCACCTTGGAGGTCTTCTACCCCAACCCCCTGCTCAAGCAGGAGATCCTATACCATTTTAGACAAATGGCTGTCCAGTCTCTCCTTAAAAGCTTCCAGTATTGGAGCACCCACAACCTCTGAAGTCCACCCACTGGCATCCCACTGGATAATTGTTCTCACCACTAGCAAACTTTTCCTCAGTTGTAAGTTGCTTCTCTCCTTGATTAGTTTCCACCCATTGCTTCTTGTCCTGCCCTCAGGTGCTTTGCAGAATAGCTTGACTCCCTCTTCTTTGTGGCAACCCTTCCCCTAGACTAGACATACCCAATTCCTATAAATTGGGTATGTTTAGCAAGGTTCACTACTTTTCTAGAGGAATAAGCAAAAGGGAGTGTGAAAAAGCCCTATTATCCAATTTCATGGTACCTTAGTACAATATTGAGTATAATTTTGATTGATGCATTTATTATAATTTATTTGGATAGCTGATATGTATTTAGTATAATTTAATAAATGTTTGCTGACTTCTGTATCACGTTTTGAATGATGGTGTGGTACACCTCATTTAAAAATATGCAGGGAATCATTGGATGAACTGCAGGATTTGTAGTGCATAAAATACTGTTCTCTTGACTTTTGTCAGTGCTTGTAATAAAATCTCACCGTGTAGAATTAATATCTTATCTTACTAAAGAACAGAGACTTATAACATTTTGTTCCTATATTGATCATATCCAGAGTTTTTAAATTTTCTTATTCTAGAGATGAAATGACCATCTAATGTTATGATGATCTCAAGAAAGATCATACTTTAAAAAAAAGTATTACAGGTTTATTAGCAAAGATCAGATTTCATGCATCTAATAAATACATTGCTAGGATGCAGACTGTCAAGAATATGCCAGATGATAATAGCTGTATGTTTTAAGAAACGGGAGTAGTAATACTTCACTCCGCCTTTGCTCCTTCAGCAATTTTCTAATATTGTTTATTTGACAATTTGGAAACAATTTTCTATTAGCAAGGCAATTCTTTCTGAGATGGAACAAAGGAAAGCTGTGGGGTTACATAAAGCTGAGATGGATATCATTTTTTACAAATGAAGACTAGCCTGTTAAACAGGGATAATATAGTAGGAAAAGACAAACATAAATATACAGTGGTTTCAACAACATAAAAAGGGTCCCATTAAAATTTATGTTGTCACATTGTTCAAGCCATGTTTAACCTGGGTAAATGTTGCAATGAATAAATCGGATGAGCTGTTTGTGAACTAAAAATGCCTTCCTACCCTCACATGACTCAATAATTTAGATGTCATTATTTTTACAATGTGTGCAATTTATGGAACAATAGCTTCCATATGTCTAGGATGTTAAAACAGATGGCAGCATTTAATTGAACTTGGAGATCTCAAAACCAGGGTCAGACCTGGTTAATATTTGGATGGAAATATTGGAGAAATCCCAGGATCGTAGGCTAGGTTGCAAGGATGAATATATATTTGAGGCAGAGGTAAAGACAAAATTCTATTGCTTGTAAGAAAACTAAATGGATGTATCCATGAATTCTTCCAAAGTAACCCAACTTGAAGGATATTCCCAAGATGTCTGAAGAAAAATGAACTGTCAGCCAGATGTAGCTTTGGGAAGTACTTCCTATACCCTTCATCCTAATTTTAAAAGTTTTCTGAATGTAAGTAATCCTGACCTTTTGCAAGACCTATTTTCCCCTTCTCTGAATCAGTTTTGTAAGACGAAGAAAAAAACTGTTTTAAGATAGAAAATGGGATGCCAGAAAAAAAAGAATAAATATTCAAGAAACAGAAACATATACCTTGGGCTCTCTCACCTCATCCCCAGCATCACAACTCCAATAGGTTACTTTGGGAGTAAAACCTTTGAGGAAGAAAATAAGAATAATCATGAGGTTATACAGACACAGCCTGCATTTGGAATTCTTTCCAACCCATTTACCAGCATTGGTATAAGGGATACTGTATCTGTATTTTACTCAATGAAACAAAATATAAATCCTTCCAATCAATCAATCAATCAATCAATCAGAGCTGAAAGGATCCTTGGAGGTCTTCTAGTATAAATCCCTGCTCAAGCAGGAGACCCTATACCATTTCAGAAAGTGACTGTCCAGTCTCTTCTTAAAAACCTCCAAGGACGAAGCACCCACAACTTCTGAAGGGCAGCTGTTCCACTGGTTAATTGTCCTCACTATTAGGAAGTTTCTACTTAATTCCAGATTGCTTCTCTCCTTGATTTCCATCCATTATTACTTGTCCTGGCCTCTGGTGCTTGGAAAATAAATTGATCCCCTCCTCTTTGTGGCAGCATATCGAATACTTCTATCATGTCATCCCTGGTCCTTTATTCATATCCAAACCCATATCCTGCAATTATTTTATTCTCCAGGCCTTTAATCATCTTAGTTCCACAGGTGGGAATGTGACAAATGTCGGCAGTGAATACCAAGAGCATATATTTCCAATAAGGTCACCCAAGTGTTCTGACCCCCTCCTCTGTCCAGTAATGAAAGCCGAGACAAGCTTGAGTAGAATATACTTTAATTAGCAAGACCAGAATCTCGGTGGCTGAAAGCCAAGCAAAACAAACAGATAAGGACCTTGGTAGCAAGTCCGACAAACCTTGGCAGCAATTCAGACAAACCTTGGCAGCAATCCAGCCTGCCAAGGCAGTTACATTCTCTTTAGTCAAAGCGTTGAGCTCTGCAAGAAGGGCGTGTCACAAGCAGTCTCTTTTATAGTCTGGAAAGGAGCCTAATGACCATCAGCTGAGCGCAATTACCTCCTGTAATTGCGTAATTGTTCTTGACACCGAGTAGCTCTTCGATGGCGTGCATCCAGGAATAACTCACTGCTGGCTTCTGGCTCACTCTCCCTTGTCTCCGCCCCACTGGTCCAAGGCTCAGCTCCACCTGGTGGCCAACCAGTCTCTCTGTGCCCTGCTCAGAGTCGGAACCCTGTCCAGAGTCCTCCACATCCTCCAGAGCCAACTCATAGGCCCCTCACTGTCGGAGTCTGGTGGCAGCTCCAACGGCTCCTGCTGGGCCACAACACCCAAGGCAACAAGATCTTCCCAGCTAAAGCAATCACCTATATTGAGCAGCAACAATATAGGGAGATACTGTAAGCAAATTCTCAGATTGGTGATAATAGCAGAGGCATCCATTCATATCTTGCAGGAGAAGACCAGAAGAAAAAGCATCAGAAGGCAAGACATGAACCAATGGGTGGAAACAAATCAAGCAGAGAAGCAATTTAGAACTAAGGATAATTTTCCTAAGAGTGAGAACCATTCACTAGTGGAACAGCTTGCCTTCAGAAGTTGTGGGTGCCCAATTGTTTTTAAGAAGAGATAGACAGCCACTTGTCTGAAATTGTATAGGATCTTCTGTCTGAGCAAGGGGCTGAATTAGAAGACCTCCAAAGTTGCTTCCAGCTCTTTTCTGATTCAGAAGAAATATTTGGAACATACTTTTGTTATGCATTATCAGACTGGCTGGAGCACAGATCTAAGAATGATCTCAAATATGGATTTAGCACTGAAGTTCTAATTCAAGGGAAAAAATGATTCTTATTTGTATTAAAGCTTTTCGGTGCCACATGACATCCTGTCTTCTTCTGGATTTTAATTGCAGTTTAATATTAAAATTCAAGTAGGAGGATTGGGCTAGATGAGCCCCAAGGTATCTTCCAACTCTGTTATTCTATGTACTAAGACAGGAGTGTGAAACTTGTGGCCCACGGTCCGGAGACGTCATGTGCTGGCCACGCCTGGTTTAGCAAAGAGAAAAAGGTTGTGATACATCATTTGATGATGCCATGATGACACAAGTTTGACAGCCCTGTTCTAAGATAATGGTAAACCACTCATGCATTCTTACAATGAAAACTGAATGAATAAAAAATATAACATGGAGAAATTGCCGAAACTCCAAGCCACTGCTGAAATCCCGCTTCCAGAGGAATGTATTGGAGGGATTTTGCTGGATTTCCCCCCCAGTCTCTGCCTGAATCAAGCTCAACAAGAATATCCTTCTTTTGCTAATTTTCCCCCACAGACTAAATTTGCTCCCACTGTATTGTTTTCAGAAGTGGGGGGAGGGGTTTGAGGGGGGGTGGAGATGGACAACGTTCCCTTTACATAATTCCTTTCCAACCTGTTGTAAAGCCTTTGCTTTGTTAAAATGAATTTGATTTCAGAAGACTTACCACCATTATATTTATTTATTTATTTATTTATTTATTTATTTATTTATTTATTTATTTATTCATTCATTCATTCATTCATTCATTCATTCATTCATTCATTCATTCATTCATTCATTCATTCAGTTTCTCTAAGCTTCCAGCTCAACCAAGTGACTCAGGGCAGCCTACATTAATTCAGCCATATAAACTCCATCAGAGTTGGCTCCCAGGGTTGCCTTCATTACATGCCTACAAATGTGGTAAAGGATTTTGTAGATCATCTGAGTCAAGAACATGGTTATTTTCTACCATAACAAGAAAGGATGAACAAATTGGGTAGCAGAGATGACCTTTGTGCCTTGGTTGATTCTTCTGAGAGGATATTCTCTTGGTATTCTCCCTGTATTCTTTGCTCATTATTCCTTGTGACTCTGCCTTCCCCTAAGAGTGAAGCAGCATAGCAGGACCTGAAGAGACTAAAAATAATTGCTCTGCCAAAAAATGAAAACCACTGGGAAATGGACAGGAAATGGGCAATCAGAGATTTTTCAATTTCTGAAATTGGTGGATATTGATTTTTAATTGCAGATTTAATTGCAGATTTAATCTAAATCTTAGATTTTCTCAGTCTTATGGCTCATTCTCATCATTATATGAAGCCCTTGACTTACAACCACAATTGAGTCCACAGTTTTTGTTGCTAAGCAAAACATTAGTCACATAAATTTTGCCCCTTTTTATGACCTTTCTTGCCATAGTTGTTAAGTGAACCATGGTGTCAAGTGTGAAATGCTTCTGAGCCATTTGAACCTCTATCGATATTCTACTTGGCAATGAACTGGGGGGAGGGAAGGGTGAGAAAGAATGCAGACGATCCAAGAATAGACCTTTTGAGCCAAAAACCCATCAAGGTCACTCCTGAAGGTGTCTGACAAACAAATGAACAGTTCTCAAAACAAAGGACTGATTCTTAATTGGCCAGCATGATCTCTATGGGTGGGAAGAAGGGAAACGAATGTTTAACTATGTAGCATTGTGTGGGAAAGCTGGTTTTAATTCTTCATTACCAAAGTGGTATATTCAATAAAGTTTTACTTTTGGGATTTTAAAATGCCTGAGAGGGCCTGATTTTCTTGGGTTCACTTATCAGAAGTTTGACACACTGCACTTGTTTAATTAGTAACATGGTTGTTTAATTAATCTGGCTTCCTCATTGACTTTGCTTGTCACAAAAACTGATCACACAGCACTGGGACACTGCAACCATCATAAATACAAGTCATTTTCCAAGCATTCCCAGAATTTTGATCACATGACCATGGGCACGCTATAAGGGTTGTAAGTGTAAGAAATGGTCATGAGTCACTTTTTTCAATGATGTTGTAACTTTGAACAGTCACTAAATGAACTCTGTACATTTGTTCTGACCTAGGCTTTCTCAACAGCACGAAGCCGAGTCCTCATCCCGATAAACTCCTTTTATTTAATTTACAGTAAATTCCTCTCCAGCAAAGCCTTTCCTCTCCCACAGTCTTTCAAGACAGTTCACAATTACTGACCTTTATCAGGCTTGGAGAGTGGCCAGGCTGATATCTTTCAGATGCCACAATACTTGGCAAGAATGCAGGAATGAACTAATTGTCTCCTGCAAACAACCCTCCCCTTTCACTTCTCTTTCATTCCCTATGGCAGGAGCCATTCACCATCCTCCTGTGGCCTTACTCCCAAGTTGACCCTTGTTCCTTAGCTGTTCCCTTCGTCTAGCAATTCTGCACATATGCACAGTGGGAACAGGCTCCAGCTGTTTGTCTGCCTCACTGATGTCTGACTCTGAAGGCAGCTGATAACTGTCAAATAGCCCTGGCCCCATCCCTGTATCTGATGCAGAGCACTCGTCAAAGCTTTCCCCAGACTCCAGGACTGGCCCATGTTCCTCCCCAACCTTTTCACTGTCCAAATTTGCTGCTAGCTCTGCTGGCTGCTGGTGGGCCATGACAAAATTGAGGATTACTTGAACCAACCCCATCATCATCATTACCATCAAGCTGGCCTCATTTTATTTGTGCTGATTTTTTTTTTTTTTGGTTATAATCTGCAGTCCTGAGATTCAGATACAATCTAGTTCTGATATTCCTTAATCTTTTCTCATCCAAGAGAAATGTAACTGTTGATATGCAGTAAAGGATAAGAAATTTTAAAAACTCATAAGTTTAATAACATCATTTAGAACACATGGGTAAGTCAATATTTTTCAACTTGATCCTGAAAAAACAGCAACTGGTGCTACCAATGGCATCTTCACAAGGAAAGTCATTCTATACTGTGGTGTCATGTCAGAGAAAGATTCCTCCTTTGTTGCCACACAATATACCTCAGTTGTACCTCCAGAGGGGGACCCCAAGTACAACTGAACTCGAAGTAAAGGCATGAGAGAGTCAAACATATTATTCCAGTTTTTGATACTTTGATACTGTAGTTGTTCAAAGAGGAAGATGAAAAGTCCTCTTTGAATATTGCATCAATCGGAAATCTTCCCTCAACCGTAATTTTTGCTTCACAATGTTGAAAGTTGCTTAGACATCTGTTTAGGGTGATCAGACAAGGGAAATCTTTGCTTTCTTTTACTTGAGAAGACCAACATTTCTCTGCAAACCTTTGGGGAAAAACTAGGCTCTGGTTGAACCTCAACCATGGAAACCGCATGGGGAGATTTTGATCGTTCTTTCTCAGCCCAATTGTTTGCAGATTTGCAGGTATAACAGGAGTGTTATAATGGATATCCATGTAAACTGTTTTGGATTCCTAGATAAATTGGGTGGGATTGATCTATCAAATTGTTGTTGTTAGTTGCGAAGTCATGTACGACCCATCGCAACCCCATGGACAATGTTCCTCCAGGCCTTCCTATCCTCTACCATCCCCCAGAGTCCATTCAAGCTCATGCCTACTGCTTCCATCCAGCCACCTCATTCTCTGTTGTCCTCTTCCTCTTTTGCCCTCAAATCATTCCCAGCATTAAGCTCTTCTCCAGTGAGTCCTTCCTTCTCATTTGGTTGCCAAAGTATTAAAGTTTCATCTTCAGGGTCTGGCCTATCTATCTTTTTAATTATCTATCAAATAAATAGTTATTTTTGTTTGAAAGAATAAGTCCTACTCTTGCTTTATCATTTTAAAGATACTTTTATGCCTCTTTATTGAGAAATCATTCCCATTGCTTCTAATAGGCCTTACGTTGTGACGTAGATGGTGCTCTGAGTTTGGTGGCTTTCTTGCAGACATTTCATTACCAAGCTAGGTAACACCATCAGGTCTAGCACTCATGATGTTATCTGTCTGGCTAGCGTCCTGTCAGTGTGTGAGAGAGTTGAGGGCTGTTTGGAAACAAACTACTTGCTATGTGAGCAACAAGGAAGGAGACAGCAAGGAACCTGGGCGTGGCTCGTTCTGTACTAAAGCTGCATGCTGTGCTGATATCTGAAACTAAAACTGAAAGTGAAACTTCTCTGCTGAACTACCCCGTTGGAAAACCTGCTTTTGCTATTGTATATTTACTTAATGTGTTATTTTACATGTAAAGAGAAGTTATTGAATCCTGCTGAATCAGTTACTTCTGTATGCTTTCTGAATGTGATTGCTGCTGCAAACTCTGACATATCCTTACAGCAAATAGCAAACAGCCAGGTCAGCTTCGCACATTATTGCAGCTAATTGGCCTCCCAGAATACCCCAATCAGCTGTTCCAGGCTGCAGAGATTGCCACAGACCATCGCCTCCTCCATGCCTTGCTTTTTTGGCTACATTCGGTATATAAGATGCACCCAAATTTTCACCCTTTTTTGGTGGGGCGGAATGTGTCTTATATTCTGAAAAATATGGTTTGTTTCATAACTAACAAACAAGTAATGGAAGAAAAGAGATATGTCTGTTATTACCAAGCAGCAAGCAGACAATGCTTCATATCGGTTGCACATAAAGCGTATCTACTGATTCTTTTAAAGAAAGCAGTTCCCAGTTTCCTTTGGTGTATGACAGCTGCACACACAAAAATAAAAATAACAATCAATTCCATTGAATCCCAACTTCAAATACAAACAGCCACAAACGTGACTTAAAAGAGTGGACTCAAAATGTACTAAATGGGTCATGAGGGGGAAAAAAGAAGAGGCAATGACAAAAAGAAATGAAATTAACTCTTTTTTTTAGTAAGTCATCAACTGTCAACATTGCAGTGTGTGGATGTTACAAATGTCTAGTTGGATGTAACTTTCAAGTATTTCAGAGGTCACACTGGATTAGCCTTAGTTAATGGCTTTGATAGATGACAGACTGGGCAGGCCATTGGCAAAGCATGACTTCAACTGGGTAGGATGCAGATTGAAAATAACGTTCTCGTGTGGATATAGGTAGCTTCTGATTTCTGGTGCCAGAAGGGTTGTTGTTATAGATACAACAATGTGAAATGACAGTTGCCAGTTCCTTAGCTGGTGTTGACCTTCATACACATCAAGCTCTCCCAAAGAATCTAGGATGTTGTTATGTAGCATAGGTATAGCTCCAAGCAGTGCTGCCTTTATAGCAGTTAGACTTATATACCGCTTCATAGGGCTTTTAGCCCTCTCTAAGTGGTTTACAGAGTCAGCATATTGCCCCCAACAATCCGGGTCCTCATTTTACCCACCTTGGAAGGATGGAAGGCTGAGTCAACCCTGAGCCGGTGAGATTTGAACAGCTGAACTGCAGAATTGCAGTCAGCTGAAGTAGCCTGCAGTGCTGCATTTAACCACTGTGCCACCTTGACTCTCTAATTGCCTTTGGCAATTGATGGATGGGAATTTTTGGCAATGCACAATTTTTCTGTCATCCAAGATTTTTTTTAATATGGGACTATGCTGATAACCCCTGGGACCACCACAGCTGGTTTATGACATAATCTTTCAACTTTGATTTTGAGATCTTGATATTTTCTGATATTTTCCAATTCTTTTGTCTTCTATTCAGTGGTGGGATACTGCAGTTTAACAACTGGTTCGGTGATTGCGTTGTAGAAGCCCATGTCTGATGTGCACTTTACGTGGGTGATCCAGAGGTGGGTCCCCACTGGTTCAGACTGGTTCAGCTGAATAGGTAGTAACTCAGCTGGACACTTGACCGTACCAGCTCTATCCTGGGTGCCACCACCTTTATTTTCTGTTCTGTACATGCGGAGAACAATCTTCATTGAAAAAAATGTATTTCCCCCCCTTTTTAATGACGTGCTCATGCCGGCCCAGAGGGGTCCCAGAGAGGTGCAATTTTTTTTACAAAAACAGAGTCGTTTATGCCTTCCCCCAGCCTCCAGAAGCACTCTGTAGAGCTGGGGGAAGGCAAAAATGCCTCCGTTTTTGTGAAAAATGGCCCATTTTCCACCCGTATTTCACAAAAACAGGGGCGTTTTTCCCTTCCCCCAGCCCTGCTGAAGCCCGCAGAGTGTTCCTGGGGACCAGGGAGGACAAAAACGTTTTTTCTTACTAGATAGTTTGCAGGTGCTCCCTTAACTCTGGCAAGGCTGGAGCCCCCCCACAAATAAAAACTTTTCATCACCATTTTGGTGGGCATAGCTTGGCGAGGGGGTCATGTGACTGATGAGTGATGTCAGGTTGGCCACACCCATTCAGTCACATGCCCCTCCCATCTAGCTATGCCCACCAAACCGGTAGTAAAATTTTTTGCAACCCACCCCTGGTGTGCACGGTTTTACCAAAACTTATCTTCCACATTACTTCTTGGGAAGTAACACAGCTGAGGTGCAGCAATCCACTCTGCTGCACTAATCAGCTGAGAGGATATAGGTAAATAAAGCACAAGGGTAGGCAGGTCCACCTGATCATTGGAGCGAACCGGTTCTCTATCAGTTAATCGTCAAAGCTATTGGTTCACCCGAACCTGTATGAACTGCCTGAATTCCACCTCTGCTTCTATTCTATTATTCCCTGGTATTGCCACATCAATTACCCATACTTCCTTTTTTTCCAACCACAAATCTCATGTCAATTTTTAAATCTGGTGTGTTATGTGCCAAGACTTTATTTTAACCTGCTCGTTTTCAACTACTTTTTCATCTATATGTTCCCACCAATTTTTCATTGCCAAGACAACATAATTTTTACAGATGTGCCAGTGAATCATTTTCACGATGGCATTATGTCATTGTTTATAATCTGTTTGAAATAACCTCTTGAACAAGCTGTATGTCAATGTTCCGATTGATGAAACCAAAGCAAACATGGCTGAGACGATCCAATCTCTTTATGCAAAACTTTATTGAGTACAGCATATTGGCAAAGATGAGGGCAAAACCAGATCTAACTATTTCCTGCACAAACCCACATAGTTAAAGTTCAGGTTCTTCCTCCTCCTATTAGACCATGTCACATTGTCCAATGGAGTCTCCTGGTGTTTTCGTGAGAAAGTCTTTTGATTCTGATAAGCACCTAGTTCTATCTACCCCTTCCCTCCCCCCGTAGTTCATTGGCAGACTGAAAAGTGATAATAGTTGCAACAGC
The DNA here is from genome assembly GCF_009769535.1 of Thamnophis elegans. Taxonomy (NCBI): domain Eukaryota; kingdom Metazoa; phylum Chordata; class Lepidosauria; order Squamata; family Natricidae; genus Thamnophis; species Thamnophis elegans. The sequence continues at coordinate 82,184,448 of NC_045545.1, forward strand.
AAAAGTGCCGTTTGAAGCTTGACACTGAGTCTATGCTGTATTATTTCTTGCTTCTTTGCACACTCTGCACTTTGAATCATTTAGTGATTTTTCAATTCTGGCCTTGATTGCATTAGTTCAAATAGCTTGCAGTTGAGTAGTCAAAATCAAACCTTCAGGTTTTTTCCTTTAAATGTCCCAGTTGTAAGCCATTACTAGATTTTATCTTTATTCACTTTTCCTTCTGTTCCAGTGGGCTCTGGGTGGCATATGAAATAAGAAATGAATAGGAGCTCTTTGAAATAGCAGCTTGAAAGCTTGGCTTCTCTGAGGAACAGAAATTAACAGAAACAAGAGAACCAGAGTGTCAACGTGATCAAGAAAGCCACAGAGATAAGAAGATATAGAGAAAGAAGCTTGGATAGAACAAATGCTATTAATAGCTATGCTGTTCCCTCAGATGTTAAAGTAAGTAAATATTTGGACCAGTCGGTGTAAGTTTGGCCCAGATCACTCACTGTAATGGGGAAATATTTCAACTTGCTCCCGTCATGTGGAATTTAAAAGACAGTTTTAGCTTCAAGGTGCATATTACTGGGCTTCAACCGTATTCAGATCTCCAAGACCTGTTTTAAACTTGGGATTTCAGGACCAGCAGAGCACTATAAAAGCACAAGGTAAGGCAAAGTTGGTATTTATGTATGACCACTTAAAGAAGCCAAGAGTTGAGATGGATGAAGCCTACAGTAAGGTCACCTTGCCAGGTCAAAATAGTTTTGATAAGTGTAATGAGGCAATATAATTCTGGTTAATGAATGGTTAGATACACCATCACATCTTTCAAAATCCCTTTCCATTTTTCTCCCTACCTTGGATAGAAGTTGTAGAATCTTGTGGTGGCCTACTGGTGAAAATGTTCACTTCCCACTCAGAAGGTTGAGAGTTCAATCCTAGGCAGTGACAGATGTTTCTTTATCAGGGTGTAAAGAGAAAATATCTGCCGTGAGCACCATGTAGGCATCAGGAAGGGCATCTGGCTAGTAAATGTTCAGCTCCATTCAGTCACCCCGATTCCACCTCAGATAAAGGGATTGCAAGGTCATTAAGAGTAAAAAAAATGAATAGAAATAGTAATATTGTATTTTGTGTGTCAGAATGCTTAAAGCAAAAAAAAAAAAAAAAAAAAAAACCATCAAATTTCTGAAGGCCCTCAGAAGTCTTCAAAGTCTTTTAAACCACCTAATTTGATTTGTTGCTTCAAAGCCTGTCTCTGATAAGATCTGTGCGTTGGCTTCAAAGTGGCGGTTCAGTCAAATAATCAAATTGCCTTTTCATACTTCATACAATTCTTCTTAAAATAATTTGAAAAAGGGGTAATTCCTCCATGTAACCTCCTGCCCAACTGACATTAGCTAATGTAGCTTGTCGTTGGCAACATAGCTACCTGAAAAATTGCTTCTTTTATTCCTAGTCCTCTTGATACTTTGATACACACACAGACACACATACATACATACTATATGTATGTAAGTATGTATTTATGTATGTATGTATGTGCGTGTGTGCATGTGTATGTGTATGTGTATGTGTATGTGTATATGTATATGTATCAGTGGTGGGTTCTGGATCTTGGTGCAACTGGTACGGTGCAACGGAGCCAGGCGTCCACTACATGAATGCATGCAACATGCACGCACACACACGCAACACACACATGGGTACTTACCACCCACAATGCTTCTGCAATGCTCCAGCTCCTCGGTGGAGTGTCATGTAGGTGCCATATGCTCCGTGTGCAAGCGTGGAAGCGGTAAGGAGTGCGGGTGGGTGGGTGGGCCCTCCAGAGCACCATACCAGAACGGTACCTGGTGCTCCCAACAGGCACCAGTATGCCCGTACCGGTGTGTACTGGTCATATCCCACCACTGATGTGTGTGTGTGGGTGTGTCAGTGTATGTGTGCATCTGTATAATAAAGACTTTTAATTTCAGGTTTCAATTCTGATTTAGCTTTATTATTTATGTTAGCCTGAACAACAAGCAATTCATTTTCTTTTTGTGGCTTTTCTTTCCTATGTCTATAATGTAAAGTTCCCTCAAGTTAAATTCACTTCTTGATTATTAGAAGGGGCATGTCCAAGTATCCTTATCATTGTTCATTGTAGGTTTTCTAAGAGTATTTATATCCATATAATTATGAATAAACATACTAAAATAAATAAATTTATGTCATTATTTTATAAATAAGAGCCTTTTCACTGAGGAATTGCCTTCCTCTGTATAAAACTTAATGAAGATCTAGATGTAGGGGTGGGTTTCTGTACCTGTTGGTACACGTTTGCTTCCCTCGCGTGGAGGCCCGCTGCGCGTTGCTCGTGCATGCACAGTTGACTGAAAATTGTTCTGCGCATGCAGAGAAACATGCCAGCAATGGCAGAAGAGACTGGGGAATTGGTTCGGGGGTGTGGCCAGCCTGGGTCGCTGCTGGTTCTGCAACCCAGGCCAGATCACCACTACTGGTTCGGCCGAACCGGGAGCAACCCAACTCTGATGTAGATGTCTGTTCAGATTGCTGTGTCCAAGGACTAGATCAGTGATAGAGAGGAGCAAAAGGTGCTAGTTCTTTTATGGCATTACCTCAAGAACACCCTTGCTTATTGAAAACAGGAAAAAGCCATTTTGGCCTAGTGGTTAAGGCATCAGGCCAGAAACCAGGAAATGATGAGTTCTAGTCCCACCTAAGGCATGAAACTGGGTAACCTTAGATTGGTCAGTCTCTCTTTCTCTCTCAGTTCACTAGGGGGTTATTTTGCCCCCCCAAAAAAGGAGGAAGAGTATGTTCATTACCGTGAATTATTTATAAAAACAGTAAAAGGGGAATAAAAATAGATATTCTCTGTGAAGACTACTGTCTTCAACAAATATTCAAGGGTGATAGGTTTTCCTCAGTTTTAGATAATCTCCTACATTAAAAAATGGTAAGCCTAGGCAATGTTATCTCATGCATGATTTGCAAACTTTTCTACAATTTATTATTCTTTGAAACATAGACTTGTTTCTGACATAAAGAAATGTGGATTTTCTTTAAATATTTATTTTCCTTTGGCAGGCATATTTCGTATTCAACTTGTACAGTATAGTATGTAATTTTGCCTTATCAACACATTTTCTGCACAATTTATGTTAATATTTGTTATATACGCACTGTACCCTTCATGGGTAACTTTCAATTTTATGCCTTTTGTATGCAACTTTTAAAATATTTTAAATGCCTCTTCCACAAATATGTGTTTTTAATGTAATTGAGCTAAGTTTCTATCATAGGCAATTCTTAGTATTAATGTTATTTGCATCTTGATGAGTGTTCTGTAGGTATTTTTCCACTGATAGTATAAAAGACAGGAATAACATTTTCAGCTGTTTGTTTTCTTGACATTTCTAAAGCTAACTCCCAAGTCTGAAAATATTTTAAACACATTTGAAATTAATGATGTTTGGGGCATCTTTTGAACATGTTGGCAACCTCATCAGATCTTTGCAAGGTGTTTGATTTCTTGAGGTATTCCCAGGTTCCCAACAAAACTACACAACTATGAACTTTTAATTTACTACACCAGGATATGTAACTCCTCCAATAAGCTCTCAGCTTTGACAGAATGGTGAGTCTCAACCTCATGTAAAACTTTCAAATGTGAATTCATCATAACACTGACAAAAATTCTATAAACTATATTATAACCTTGAGACATTTTTGGATCTCTTGTAACTTTTCTTTGAATTATCTCAGTGAGGATGATGATGATGATGATGATGATGATGATGATGATGATGATGATGATATCCATTCAGTCGTGTCCAACTCTTGGCAATTCTATGGGCTACCTCTCTCACATTTTGTGATCTTGCACTGATTCTTTGAATTTTTCTATGCTCTGTCAGCTTTAATGGTGTCCAACCATTGTGTTCTTTGGAAGCCTGGTTTCCTTTTACTACTAACTCTTTCCAAAATAATTGCCTTCCCGGTGAGTTACCACACGTGGCATGACCATAATAATGAGACAGAGTTGTGGGATATTTTCTTGTAGTGACATGTCTAGTGCCATGCACTACAGCACTTGCTTTTGGGACATCTTTGCTGTCCAAGGAATATGCAGGAGCCTTCTCCAGCAACACAGCTCAAATGTGTCAATTTTCTTCCTGCCTTGCTTATTTAAGGTCCAACTTTCACAACCATAGGTAGCTATGGAAAACACAATAAATAGCAACAGCCCTTATGCTAAGTCTGCTTTACAGTGCTTTACAGCCTCTCTAAGTGTTTTACAGAGTCAGCCTATTGCTCCCAACAATTGGGGTCTTCATTTTAGTCACTTTGGAAGGATGGAAGGCTGAATCAACCTTGAGCCTGGTGAGATTTGAACTGCCAAATTGCAGGCAGCCAACAGTCAGCAGAAGTAGCCTGCAGTATTGCACTCAAACCACTGCACCACTGTGGCTCATAAAGTGGACTGACCAGCCCAATGTTCTTGCTTTTCCATATTTGGTTCATGTTCATCATGGCTGTGTGATCCAATGCAATCCCACATTTTATTTCTGGGCTGCATTAACCGCTTTGAGTTATCTGCGACCCAAGGAAAGTGCATTTTCTCCCACACATTCTCTTCACTGTCAGCTTCTATTCCATTCCTTGCAGTGGTCATGAGTTTGGTCTTTTTGATGTTCAGAAAGAGACCAAAATTCTTATTTTCTTCTTTAATTTTCTTGATCAGATGTCCCAAGCCTACTTTGGTTTCTGAGAGGAGAGTTGTATCATCAGCATATTGAAGACTGTTGGGGTTTCCTCCTCCAGTCTTCACTCTGATTTTTGAGACTTCAATATCTAGTTTATGTAAAATCTCCATTTCTGTAAGGAAAAAAAAACATATTTAAGGGATCTGAATCTCATGTGGTTTTTTTTGGTAAATTGCCTTCTTCTCCATGATTGTATATCCTTGCATGACTAAGTTCCTGTACACATTTTGCACAACTAACTTCCCAGAAGCGAAGTCCAGGGACTTCCATCAAAATCCCTTTTTGAGAATTAAAGATTGATAGTAATGGCTGATGATCAGTGATGAGCATAGACTCCCTTCTGTGCAAACACTGGTTGAAACAGTTAACTTTTCAAACCAAGCTTAATGCTTCCTTTCTATTTGCACATAATTATTCTCTGCAGCTGTGAGCTTGATGCAAATGCAAATTAGGGGTTCACTCCTGTTTTTCATTATATATGATGTAATTACCATATTGATGCCATATTGTGAGTCATCATAAGGCAATTTCACTGCTAAATGCACACATTATCTATCAGTGCTAGTCTGTTGTCAAAATTTCTGTGACACTGTTTTGTCCAATGTCACATTCTTCCTTGTACTTGAGTGTTCAAGAGATATAGCAATTTTAAGATGTGTTGATTACAAGTCCCAGAATTCTCCAGCCAACATGTCTAGCTGGCAAATTTTGTCAGTTGAAGTTATGCATCTTAAAGTTGCCAAGATTGAGAAACACAAGTTTATAATTCTTAGCCTGTGACTGTTTCTTCAACCAATCACAATCCCAGATTGCTGTTCTATCTACTTTCACAACACACTAATCTCTTGCTCATTATTGTGTTTACAGAGAAGGATATCCCTTAGATTGGAATTATTTTCTTCCCCAGTATAACATTTAAATTGTATTTCTAATGGTTTTAATTTAATTAATCTCTGAAATGCCCAATGCATGCTACAGTATCACTGATTCAGAAGGTCCAGCATCCAATTACATTGACATAATTTCACCATTCAGTTCAGTTCTAGATTCTACCATTATCACTGAACAGATTTCACCTTTTATGCTATGGATTTCCAGATTACCTTTCCTTGTTCCACTTTCATTATCAAATTATTGATATATTTACTTACCGCTTCCCCCAAAAAAGGCACATACCTTTTTTCTACTGCTAAGTCTACTGCTATTTTTTTTTGCACATTTTTCTGCCCATTTAGTGGTCTTGCACACAAGTGGCCCCACTATTTGCCTGGAAGCAAAAGCAGACAATTGAAGACCAATCCACCTTACTGTGATGGTTTATGAGGCAGAGCGCCTTTCTTATAGCACTTCACTTCAAATGCTGAGGCAGACGGGTACCTTCTCCGAATAAGCATAAAAATGAAGGTATTATTGCAAGCTCAGCTTTAACATTCTTTACAGGAAACGAGTGGGGGGGGGGTTTCTCCCCCTCTCCCACCAGAGCCATTTGCAAATAGATTTGAGAGGATTCATTTTCTTATACTGTTAAAGGGAAACGGTATGCATTCAACTCTAATACTTTGTTTTATCTGGAAGAGAAGAAGCTGTACATGCATATTAGCTGGACTCATTCTTTACAAAATGAGATCTGCAAATTTGAAATAAAATCATCGTGGAAACAAAGGAAAAGGAATGGGTTTAGGATGGGATAATATTTCAAATACCGTTTGCTGGCTCCTTCAGAAAGAGAAGTACAAATGCAATTAAAACGAATGCCTTTGATAAACATAAATGTAAGTAGTAGGGAATTGGCCGCCTGGTTGTTTGAAGATATCAGGACTCAATTTCTTTAGATTAGAAGACTGCCCCCAAAACTGCAGGTCTAGTAGAGGCCCAAGAAACTGGATATAAGAGGAAAATGTTTTAACCTAAGTTCCTACTGATATATTAATTTATTCCTGCAAAAAAAAAAAAAAAGGGAGGTCGTATTTTTGTGCACTCAGGCATGTGAAACTTCACAGCCAATGGGAAAATACAAGTCGGTGTGAAAATGCATATGGACATTGGTAGACATTTCTGCAAATAAACCGATTAGCAGTTTGCTTCTATGTGCCGTTCTAGATGCCAGTGCTCAGTTACAGAATAATTTGTGGCTTGGATTTGGGATATCTCCAAGACTTCTATGTCAGATAGAATCTGTACATCCGATACAGATAAGCAGAGAGGGGCCCGCTGTGGGTCCTTATCCTGAAGGAGATAGGAAGGCAAGGGCAAATACAAGGGACGTTATCTGCAAGAAACCTACTAAATCATCTGGAAAGCCTGCAGGCATCTCTTCCTAAATATCTAGATTACTCTGAAGAGGGTTGATGCATCTGAATCTGAAGGCAAAATAAATGCAAGTAACCTATCTAGGGCTGCAATTGCTTGTGACAAGCCCATGGCCAGAGTGGAGACCAGGACTCTATGAGTTTGTTGTGCTCTGCCAATGACCAGCAGAGCTGGCAGCAGATTTGGACAGTAGGGCGATTGGGGAGGAAAATGGGCTCGTTTTGGTGTCTGGGGAAGGCTCAGATGAGAGCTCTACGTCAGAGGCAGAGGGCAGATGGACCAAGGCCATCTGGTAATTATTTGCTGCCTCCAGAGCCTCCGGAGTCTGACATCAGTGAGGCAGAAGAACAATGGGAGCCTGTTCCCAGTGTGGTTCTCTTCTGGTAGAGCTACCAGAAGAGAAGAACAATTAAGAAAACAGGGTCGACTTGGGAGTAAGGCTTGGAGGTGATTGGCCCCTCCCATAAGACATAAAAGAGGAGCGAATGGGATACGAACTTTTAAAGAAAGCAATTAGTTCATCTGGTCAGCTTAAGCTTTGAAAAGTTCTCTTTAACTCTGTGCTAAATTTGGCCTTGCTCTGCATTTGGCAATTAGGTCTCTGGTAGTATTCCCAGGGAAATAAGGTGGGTGTTTATCAACATTTCCCCAAAAGATTGTGGCAACTCGAAAAGACATCTGTCGGAACCTTCACGGACTGTTTGTGAAGCCTTGTGGACTATTAATGGCCATAATTTACAGCCGTATAAATAAAAGAGGGTTTTTGGGATTAAGATTGTGATTTATGCTTTCTAGCTCAGAACAGAGGTCCACCCAATCTTTTCCTGGGCATGTGTCAACCTTGAAGCTGGCCTGGCTGAAGCCATCTTGGAGTTTCAGTGCTGCGACAATGGAGCTGAGGGATGGGGAGGGGGGATTAGCGATAGCTGGCGTTGTGTAGTCAAAATACAATAATACAATAGCAGAGTTGGAAGGGACCTTGGAGGTCTTCTAGTTCAACCCCCTGCCTAGGCAGAAAACCCTATACCATTTCAGACAAATGGCTATCCAACATCTTCTTAAAGACTTCCAGTGTTGGGGCATTCACAACTTCTGGAGGCAAGCTGTTCCACTGATTAATTATTCTGTCAGGAAATTTCTCCTCAGTTCTAAGTTGCTTCTCTCCTTAATTAGTTTCCACCCATTGCTTCTTGTTCTACACTCAGGTACCTTGGAAAATAGTTTGTCTCCCTCTTCTTTGTGCAACACCTGAGATATTGGAACACTGCTATCATGTCTCCCCTAGTCCTTCTTTTAATTTAAAGTAGACATACCCAGTTCCTGCAACCGTTATTTGTATGTTTTAGTCTCCAGTCCCCTAACCATCTTTGTTGCTCTTCTCTGCACTCTTTCTAGAGTCTCCACATCTTTTCTACATCATGGTGACCAAAACTGAATGCAGTATTCCAAGTGTGGCCTTACCAAGGCATTATAAAGTGGTATTAACATTTCACGTGATCTTGATTCTATTCCTCTGTTTATGCAGCTTAGAACTATGTTGGCTTTTTTGGCAGCTGCTGCACACTGCTGACTCATATTTAAATGGTTGTCCACTAGGACTCCAAGATCCCTTTCACAGTTACTACTGTTGAGCAAGGTACCACCTATACTGTACCTGTGCATTTCATTTTTGTTGCCTAAATGTAGAACCTTACTCTTTTCACCATTGAATTTCATGTTATTAGATAGTACCCAATGTTCAAGTTTGTCAAGATCCTTCTGTATCTTTAGCCTATCTTCTGGAGTGTTGGCTATTCCTGCCAGCTTGGTGTCATCTGCAAATTTGATGAGTTCCCCATTTATTTCCTCATCCAAATCATTGATGAAGATGTTGAAGAGTACTGGGCAAAATAAAATACTTCATTACAAAAATAAAATACTTTCTCTTGGGAACCAAGGATGTTCTCACACCTGGCCGGAGGAAGGAGATATGATGTCACAGGGCCATTAGACGGTGCTGTGATTGGACCATGTGACTGAAAGGGGTCACATAGTTTGAGGTTGAGGGGAAAAGCTTTTACTTTTAACTAGGTGAAAACCATGGGACCCCCTCAGAGTCAGTTTTAAACAGATTTGTGCCAATATGACATATCCAATAAAGCTATTCTTTGAGGGATTCATCTGCCTCAGAGTTTTGCTTAGTATGGGTCTATTACTTGGAACCCTGACAACATGCTTACTCTAAAGACAGTATTCCTTAAAAGGATTGTTGCTAGATAGGCAGTATACTAGGAGCCTTAGCTTGTCTTTGCCATCCAATTCCACACACAAGCTTCCTATTGTACCAGGGGCTAAGAGGCTGAACTTGTCTATCATAAAGGTCAGCAGTTCAGCGGTTCAAATCCCTAGCGCCACATAACAGAGTGAGCTCCCCTTACTTGTCCCAGCTTCTGCCATCCTAGCAGTTCAAAAGCATGTATAAATGCAAGTAGAAAAATAGGAACCACCTTTGGTGGGAAGGTAACAGCGTTCCATGCACCTTTGGCATTTAGTCATGCCAGCCACATGACCACAGAGACATCTTTGGACAGTGCTGGCTCTTTGGCTTTGAAACGGAGATGAGCACCACCCCCTAGAGTTGGGAATGACTAGCAAATATGTTAGGGGAACCTTTACCTTTACTTTTAACATTATAGCAGTATTCCTGTCAGCCCTGGATTCATCTTACAGGGCTGCCACAGTGGGAACGGGAGAGTAGCGAAGGGAGTATATCATAACAACGTTCTTTCACATAGGATCAAGTTTAGGCTGCTGGCACCTGGAAGGGAGTGATGAAGTTTGGCAGCAGCTGAGACAAGGGATTGATTGGGCCATGTGATGTGAATGTCACTGGACAGGGCAGGGTGGGAGTTTTGGTGTGGGTGGGGGAAAACACAGGATTTCAGATTCAGGTTTTCCCCAGATGTGCTAATATGATTTCTCTAATAAAATCTGACTTTGATGGACTTTGTCTCGGAGTTCTGAATTAATATGAGGAGTTTGTTGGAATGCTGACATTTCCAATATCCGAAGGGGTCAACTTATTTTCCAAAGCACCTGAAAGCAGGACAAGAACCAATGGATGGAAACTAATCAAGGAGAGAAGTAACCTAGAACTAAGGAGAAATGTCCTAGTAGTTAGGACAATTAACTAGCAGATGTTGTGGGTGCTCCATCACTAGAGGCTTTTATGAAGAGATTGGACAGCCACTTGTCTGGAATTGTATGGTTTCCTGCTTGAGTAGGGGTTTGGACTAAAAGGGACCTCCAAGGTCCCTTCCATTATTCTGAGTTGTCATTGTAAGGTTATTATAAACCCAATCAACTTTTATAATGTCTGAAAAATCTTGTCTAGTCTCATCTTAATCATCTTCATGCCTCCTAGTACTTTTCTATTTGAGTGATCTCAGTCATCCGGTACACTTAATACTTCTTCCTGTTTCGAGAATGATCTCTTATGATAACTTAGAAATCTTGAGTTCTGGTAGGAAATTTAAAATATACTGAAAACATCTCGATGTCAGCACAGATTGCATCCTTTTGTACAAAACTGTACTTGAAAGGAGTTGTATGTTGGGGAAATATCTCATTCTGTTTGCCTTTGTCCATATGAGCCAAAGATCAAGCTATTGTCATTTGGCAGGATGAAGTGTAAGGCTTCTTCTCTCACTAATTCCCAATTGCTGGACTGCTGATGCAGGGCAGAACGATAAAAGCTACATGGTTTGCCCACGAGCATCTCGAAGGTTTGCTCAAAAGTCATGTTCATCATTCAGAAACAATGACACTTGACATTTTCCTTTGCAAGAAGCAATTTGTCTAATAAAGCTGGGAGAAAATTGAATTTGTCAGCTACTTAAGTGCATTGGTCTCTCCAAACATAATAAACCAAGCATAGATAAGAAGTGTTCCTTTATTTTCTTCTGATTTAAAATGTAATTCATCATTAGACATCATCTCTTCTGTTTCACTCATTGTCTCAGATCTTTATGGTTAAAAATGTGGAGGATTAACGTCATGTAGGATGACTTATATAAGACATAACAAGAAAGGCAGTTCAGCATATTGGTTATGACAGTGTGGCAGAAGCTCTTTTAGTCCAAAGCTAGCTGGATAACTTTAGGCCAGTCCCTCTCTCTTAGCCCTAGGAAGCAGGCAATGGCAAGCTACTTCTGAAAAAAAACATTGCCAAGAGAATTGTAGAGATAGGTCCAGGAAGTACCAGGTATCAACATTGACTCAAAGGTGCAAGTGAATGTAAGTACACACACACACACACAGAGAGAGAGAGAGAGAGAGAGAGAGATGGAGAGAGAGAGAGATGGAGAGAGAGAGAGAGAGAGAGAGAGAGAGAGAGAGAGAGAGAGAGAGAGAGAGAGAGAGAGAGAGAGAGAGAGAGAGAGAGACCATATGAGATAAGCCAGGGCTGTCAAACTCACGGTCCGTGGGCCAGATACATCATGCTCGTGGTCCGTTGGCCATGCCCATGCCCGGTTTAGCAAAGGGGGGAAAAGTTCCAATATGCCACATGACGCCCCTGTGATAATGAGAGTTTGACACCCCAGACATAAGCCCAATTGGATTGGTGGGGAGGAAACAGAAGCAAAAGTAGCAGGCAAACTGAAATCATTTGATGTCTTGATCCCTTTGCCGGGATGGTAGAAATCAGATTGTTGTCTTTTCCTTGGGAGGAATATGGACATAATGTCATTATTAACTGTACAGGGTGCAATTTTATTTATGGCATGTACACAGTGCTGTTAATAGAGAAATAGTTACCTAATTTGGATAGCCAGAGTAGGTCAGCCCATAGCATATCAAATAATCCAGTAAAGGTCACAGTATGATTTGCACAGGGTTTTTTTGGTGTGTGTGTGTGTGTGTGTGTCATTCCTATGTAATATTTTGGATGGTATATAAACTGCAACCCTTTTTAGCTTGGGGCTCTTTGGCATTTTGTTTTTGGCTGGGAGCCTAGTGATCACTACTGTATAGCTGTGCATGCCGATAAAAGATATGTTGTGACATCTATCACTAAATACTTTGGTCCCTTACCAGTAATACTTAACTTTCAACCATTTGTTTAGCGAGCATTTGAAGCTACAATGGCACTTAGAAAAGTACCTTACAATCAGTCCTTGCACTTACAATTGTTGCAATATACCTATAACCACATGATTAAAATTTGGACACATGCTACCAGCATAAATTAAAATAAGCCTGGTTTTTTGAGTTGCTTTTTTTTTTTTGCATACTTCTGGCAATATGGATTTGAAATTGAATAGTTGATGTTTATGGATTTGCTTATACATAAGGAATAGGGTATGAGTTGAAGACTTATTTGCTTATAACCTTATAAGGGTAAAGAGTTACTAAATTTGTAAATACTTGTAAAAAAAAGATTGGAAGTCACTTCTTTTAATATTTATTTTCATTTTATTATATTCTTCCTTTTCTTTTTCCCTGCACTTTTATTTTTTCCATTCTTTTCTCTTTGTTTTAGTTCCATTAATTTTTACTATTTTAATATGCAAACCATTTTCATTCTCATGATATGCTGTTTATATTATTTAATTATTTCCAAAACATTATTTTCCATTCTTTTCTCTTTGTTTTAGTTCCATTAATTTTTACTATTTTAATATGCAAACCATTTTGATTCTCATGATATACTGTTTATATTATTTAATTATTTCCAAAACATTATTGTAAAAGTTTCAATGTTCCAAAGTTGTCTAAACCCTAAATTTGTTTATAACTTTCTTATATCAAAATCTTATTTAGCTTTTTGCTGTTTATTTCCAAGTCCTTAAAGTTAATGGGGTTTGTTTTGTTCAAGAAGAAAAGTAAACTCATCAGATGGATTTTCAAATGTGTTGTTCCAAAGATCTCTAATAGTCTTAAGATAATTAAATAAGTAATTTTTGGAAATAGGTAATTTCCAAAAGTGATTAGAAGATGAAGCTAGTTTTTTAAAAGACTCCATTACTGCTGTGAACATGTTGGCCAATCATTTTATTTTCTAACTCTCACAGCCTCATAAGACTTTCTTAAGAAGCAACTATTCAGAGCCCATATGCATGGTCTCCCATCCACTCCTTATCCAGTGAATAGTCTACTTGCCTGTTCCTCAATGTTTGCCTTGGTCTTCATCACCAATTCTGGTGGAAACATGGTTAATTTAAAATTTAATTTAAAAATTAAATGTTCTAAATGGGTGATGGAATGCAAAATGATAATGTGCACCCAGAGAGATGAGTTGGGGCATTCCATAAAATGCCATCAGTGAATACTTGATGGTACTTACTCCAAACAGATTAACATAGTTGGAAGGGACCTTTATAGGTCATCTAGTCCAACCTCCCATCTAGTGGGAGCTTCAGCACTTGAGACTTTCAAGAAGAGATTGGACTGCCATTAGTCAGAAATGATATAAGGTCTCCTGCTTGAACGGTGCTGTTGGTGTTGGACTAGATGAACTATAAGATCCCTTCCAACTTTGTTAATCTGTCTACTTTTATGTAAAGTTGCTTATCTGGATAAAGTTACCTTTTTTTACATATGTAGTATTGGTTTATTGTTTAACAGTTACAGTATGTTTTTAAAAACAACAACAAATCACCCCATTGTTTGTATAGCAATTGATATAAAAATAGAAACTATTGTCAATATTTCCTTCAAAAAGAAACTGGACAAGGCAGAAGGGATTTTGTGCTAGGTATCCTCAATAGTCTTATGTGGAATAATCTTTGCCAAATTTTATCCCTCCAGTGCACCCTTGTAACTTATTCCTATGTAGTATTCTTCACCAATCTCAAGACAAAGAGAATGGCTGTTAGTTTAAGTGAAAACATGCTGAAAAAATGTTAATTGCTTCATTATCACATTTTATCATTAGCTCTTCACAATGAACTTCACTAACTACAGGAGTAATTGTGTAGCTGTCACATGGTTTACTAGAGTTATTTGTATATATCTGCATGCATGTTCTTTAAGAAAATAGGGTTAAATTAGAAAAACAGGAAAACACAGATCTTCTTTTGTCTTTAATATTTCTGAGACAATGTTCTTAACCCAATCTTCTTTTGAACGAACATTCTTTCCTTGATGCCTGCTTTCGGCAATCTTTGGGATAGTCTATTTTTCAGACCATTGGGCAATTATTATCCAGACCATTGATTAATTAGAGTGTTTATCTTTATTGTTTGCTATTTATTAGCATGTGGATTATCTGCTATTTCAATTAAAATTATATTGCGATCTTGTATGATTGCTTAACCATTTGGTCAGCCTTGTAGGGATAGCTTGAATAGTGATGTTTTATTGCTAGACCGTTTACATGAAATCTATATGTGAGCAATTCTGCAAATGGAAAAGATTGTTATAGTCCATTCACCTTTATTTGTGAGCAAATAGGTATCTGTTTGGATAACTAAAGCAGAAAGAAATCTAGATTTATGTGATTTTAAACAGATTAGGTCTGGGTTGACCTTACCTGCCAAAAGAAGTAAATTGTTCTGCATTTTACAAGCATAGAAAAAGATGGTTTCTTTAACTGCACCCAAGGAGTGAGGGAATAAAGTTATAAATGCATCGATTTTGCAAGATCTTTTTCACAGTCGTTTAAATGTCAGGATTTATACTGAACACTTTAATCCATTTTACACCCTATTCTACCTTTAGCAGGAAAGGGGAACAAATTTTATGGTTTCTCAGAACAGATTGCTTTCTTTTTTTCTTTTTTTTTTTTAAAAAGGTGAATAATCCCTTTTTAAACCATGTAAGCTGCAAATTAATTTGCCAGGGTAAATTCATAAGAAAAGTAAAACTTTTTCAGCTTTATGCTACTTTTTTCCAGATGTCTGAAGAACTAAAATCAGTTTTCCCCCCTTCCTAATTTGCAAATTTGTAGCTGCACTTGTGTCAAAATACGGTCCTTGACAGATTTATTTCAGGTTACAAGCTGTAAATGTAGAAGAGGAGTAATTAGATATACATTTTAACCTCTGAATTTGCATTTCCCAGAAGAGAAAGGAAGAGACAAAGTGATAATATAACTAGTCATGTGAGCAAGCCTTGCCATTCCTGGCTTTATAAAACAGGGTAGAAGATCCTTGGATCTCCATGAGACAAATAAATTCAAGAATAACTCTGAGTGACAAGAGATAGTTAGCCATTCTATTATAAACTTATGGCCTGGTATTGCAGGATGAATGTTGCCTTCAAGTGTCCTGAACCAGATTGTGATGCACAGGTCATCAAAACTCTTTAAAAACATTGATAACTCTCCCTTCCTAAAGATTAATGTGAAGATGAAAAACAGAACCAGAATGGATATAGCAATAGCTATAGAAGTTAGACTTTTATACCGCTTCATAGGGCTTTCAGCCCTCTCTAAGCGGTTTACGAGTCAGCATATTGCCTCCAACAACAATCCGGGTCCTCATTTTACCCACCTCGGAAGGATCGAAGGCTGAGTCAACCCTGAGCCGGTGAGATTTGAACAGCTGAACTGCAGAACTGCAGTCAGCTGAAGTAGCCTGCAGTGCTGCATTTAACCACTGCGCCACCTTGGCTCTTTTTCCAGACACTAACCACAAAGTGAAGGTTCTGGAAATGCAGTTAGTGCTCTTATTAATGTATAGCACTAAGGACCATAGGCAGTGGTGAAATGCTACCGGTTTGGAGCGGTTTGCCCAAACCAGTAGTAAAAACATGCTATCGGTTTCCCTGAACTAGTAGTAAAAAAATTGCTACTGGTTCGGGCGAACTGGTATTTCTGATCATCAGCTGTGATGCATGATTTATATTAGCTAGAATCATTAGATTTCCTGCTTTCTAGATAATATAAATTGTGTGGCACAGTGGATTCCCCCCTCACTGTTCTACTTACCTTTGCAGGCACGATCAGCAGCAGGATCCATCCACCCACCCGTAAGTCATCACGTCCCATTTTTGACACACTGCGCATGCACAGAAGGTCTTGTGTATGCACGGAGGTGGCGCGTGTGAGCAAAGATTTGCGAAACAGAAGTGAAGGTAAGTTGATTTCACCCCTGATCATAGGTCAGGATCCAAGGGAATAGGATCCTGAAAGTGACGGCCTGTGTAGATGGTGTAACTGACAACAATAGTGGTTCCTCGGCCATAGATTGCACATCCTAGTCCTTGACTTACAATAGTTTGTTTGACATTTCAAGCTTCCAATGGCACTGAAGAAAGTGACATGACCATTTTTTGTAATCTTCCTCCTCTCAGACTGGCAACTACCATATTTTTTGGAGTATAAGATGCACGCTTTTCCCTGAAAATCTGGGTACGTCTTATACACTGAATACATCATTTTTTGCCTCTCGAAATCCTGCCCCTTCACCAAATTGCCTTTCTGTGCCTGTAGAAAAATGGGACATTTTTTTGCTCAGTTTTGCCCCCACCCCACCCCCAGGAGTACTCTATAAACTTCCTAAAGGCTATGCATGCATTTTTTTTGACAAAAACAGGCCTTTTTTGCTTGTTTAGGGGGGGCCTCACCCCCCAGGAGCACTCTGCAAGCCCCCCAAAGGTTATTCATGACTTTTTTTGAAAAAAGGGCCCATTTTTGTGAAAAACAGACTGTTTTTCAGAGGTTTGCAGAGGGCAAAAACTTTTTCAAAAAAAAATGCGTCTTCAAAACTTTGGTGTGTCTTATACTCCGAAAAATACGGTAGTCCTACAGGATTTTTTTTAACACTTTCAAAATGGTTTGTCCATGACTGCTTCCTAAGGCTGAGAGTGAAAGACTGGCCAAGGTGGTTTTGTGTGTAAAGCAGGATTAGATTCTGCAGAAGGAATGGTCTTCTAGTTTCTATCCTATTGCCTCTAGAGCAGTGTCGTTGCATGCTGAAATTATATGCATATGTGATATTGCACGTGCATGTGCCCACACCCATAATGTAATGCATCCTGCGCATGTGTGCATGACCCCATTGTGCTCCCCCCACTCCTGTGCATGTGCACAACCCCCCCACGTGACTCCTGTGCATGTGCACGACACCCCCCCTGAACCCTAGCAGACCTTCCTGGAGCCTCATGAAACCAGAAATGGAGTACAGGACCCCAGCAACTCCCCGTGCATGCGCTGCATCTTCCACATGCATGACAGAGTCCCCAAAATCAGCTTGCTGGTGGGAGTTCCGTGCCCATGTGTGATGGAGCTGAGCTGGGTGCCCGCAGAGAGGGCTTTGTTTGCCACCTGTGGCATGTGTGCCATAGATTCGCCATCAGGGTTCACCAAACTTTTTTTCATTTTAAGCTAGCCAAATGGTAACTTGGCTGAAAAAAAAAAACTATTTCACTGGGCAAAGAAATGTCATTCTTATTTTCATTTTGGCAAGGACTGTTACATGGGGCACATAATGCATCAGTCCTAATAAGATAAAAAATGCAAAATAATTTAAAAAAAACCCAGCTTTTTCAGGAGGCAACTCAACTTTCTTATTTTTTCTTTTGAGGACATTTTGCTTCTCAGCCAAGACGCTTCTTCAGCTCTGGCAGGATAGTGAGTAATGGACGGATTTATATTCCTTGCAGACCGCTGGTAATCTGAATCCATTTATTTATTTAGTTCAAATCTCACCGGCTCAAGGTTGACTCAGACTTCCATCCTTCCGAGGTGGGTAAAATGAGGACCCGGATTGTTGGGGGCAATATGCTGACTCTGTAAACCGCTTAGAGAGGGCTGAAAGCCCTATGAAGCGGTATATAAGTCTAACTGCTATTGCTATTGCTATTGAAGAACTTGAAGGTTTATCTGTGTCTTCAGGGTTGCCTGAGTAATGCTTCTGGTTCCTGTAGTCTGCAATTTTTTCTCTGGAAATCCATTCCTACTCACACATCATTCCAAGGGTGTTCATCCCTATAAATTGTATAGCTAAAAGAAATAAAGTAGAATTACTTGGGGATTAAATCGTTCTATCAATAGCTGATCAAAATAGATTCCTTTGTGTGAAAACATTTGCTGCACACCCTAAAAATATTTAAAAGAATAGTGATTATGACTGCAGTGAATGAGGGCCAGCTTTTGACTTTATCTCTTGTGATGGGCTGAGTAAGAACATAGCACACTGCCAGATTATTGGTCTATTAGGCTCAATTTTTGAGCTGTCGAGTGAACATTTGAAAGTATGCATTTATTTACAATATTTACAACTGCCCAGCTCTCAATTCCAGCCCACCGTCCTGCCATGCTCCAGCTGCTCAGCAGAGCATTGCGCAGGTATTATATGCTGCACATGCATGCACAAATAGCCCGCTAACTTAAAAAGAGGTAAGAAATAAGGGTGGGTGAGTGGGCCCCAACAGAAACACTGTTGAAGTACGGTGGCAGCTGCTCCTAGATGCCACGGGTACCCCCATACCGGGGCATACCGCCTGGAGCCTACCACTGCCATAATCCCTTGCAGGGCATAGTCTGGGAAACTGAATGGAGCTAGCAGAGTGTTTAATGGCCAGATGCCCATCCTGTCACCAATGTAGAGCTTTGTTGAGCAGTTATATTTTCATTGTGCCCAGAGAGAGAAATAACTGCCTCTATCTAAGATTGAACTCACAGCCTCCTGATTGTGAGGAGAGAGCGCCACCTCTAGGCCACTGCACCACTCTGCTTATTATTTAATCCTTATCCAGTCCTCTAACCCTATCCTTCCCTTCTCTTCCTTTACCTTCCTTTCTTTTCCTTTCCTTTCCCTTCCCTTCTTCCCTGTTAAACCTTCCAGCGAACTTTTCTCTTGATCTTACTTCTGGATGGAATTCTGTTAGAATTCTCCAAATATACCTGGAAGGCTTCAGGTTGGGGAAAGTCTCTGAATTAATCATATGCTCATATTTATTAACAATCTTTCAATAAATTAGTTATCTATCAGTGAAGGCAATGGGGCAATCAAGATAGAATCTTGGGGTAAAGTCTAGTGTTATGTTTAGAAGAAAGAAGGGGTATTAATGCAGCAAAATGGGTATATTGAAATAAATTGATACATAATCATATTAAAAGAGTATCATCTGAGCATTAGGACAATTAAGTCCTGGACCTCAATTACCTACATTTATTAAAAATTTTAAACGTCTTCTTTTTCAAGTTTCTGAAATTGTGTTGAATCCTCATACATAGTTATATAGAAGTAGGAGTTGCTGCAGATATAAACTGTAATCTACCAGCTGTTTAGAATTAACAAAAGTGTCCATGCATAACTTTTTATGGATCACAATTAACACACAGTTCATTAGATTTATGGAATATAGTTATTCCATAAATAACTACGAGAACAGGAAGGTCATTAAAAAAGCAGTAAGGAGAAGAATCATAGACATTATTGCCTTGATGAGTTGATTAACATAGTAAAAAAGACTGGATTTTTTAAAAACCACAAACAATAATGTAATATCTTTTGAGGAACTTTATCTTAGTTGTTTTGTGAAGGATTTGGCCATTTCTTGTTCAAAAATGTCCATTTTGATATAAAAAACCGAGTATCCTGAAATTTCAATGTTCCCTTGGAACTTTTCAATATGCTTATCTCAGCTATTGGTTAAATGCCCATCTAGTCCTCTGCCCAAGGATTGAAAAAAGTCTAAGAAACTGACCTCCAGTGGAAGATCTGGCAAGGAGATGGAGGGAAATGACTAAGAACATGTCCTTATTTTCATTCTTTGTATTAACAGACTAGTTGATAACCGGCATTGCCCAGGTATTTATTTATAGGGGGAAAATGCTGGACCAAACATAATTTCTAATGTTGGATTTTCCCTCTTACCAGAGGGAGCCCCCTTGTGGAATACTGTGAAGCTGTCACTGTGGCAACTCTATGGCACCGTATAGTAGAAGCCATTTCATGGCAGTACTGTAGAAGCCATTTTAAAGCACAACAGCCTGTATCTTAACAGAACAGACACCCCAAGGAGTTTTAGGTGTGTCTTATCCCCACAGTATTTGTTTCCAGTCATCTGTGTACCAAGATGATTTGGTTGAAATTGATCAAGGCGTTCCAGAGTTATGCTGGAACACACACACACACACACACACACACACACACACTCACTCACACTCATACACACAAACAGAGATAGATAGATGATAGATAGATAGATAGATAGATAGATAGATAGATAGATAGATAGAGCCCAAAAAGAAAGAATAAGGCTGGGCAACAAATATGATGATCAAATATTAAACAATGAGCATAGACTTCTGGATGTGTTAAGTTAGTAACACGGTTGTCAAGTGAATTTGTCTTCCCTATTGATTTTGTTGGTCAGAAGTTCAGAAAAGGTGATCACATATACCTCAGGACACTGAAACTGTCATAAATATGAACCAGTTGCCAAGCATCTGAATTTTGATCACATGACCATGGGAATGCTGCAACAGTTGTAAGTGTGAAAAATGGTCATGTCACTATTTTCAATGCCATTTTAACTTCAAACAATCATTAAATGAACTGTTGTAAGTCAAAGAATACTTGACTAAGTGTGTTATTAAGTACTTACCTTTCTTGGGATCAGTCAAGGCCAGGTAAGTGCTGAATTAGATCCCAAATACAATTTTGCCATTTCAAAATGTGTACTGGTGTGAATTGGTTTATATTTTGTATTTTACTTTTGCATAGTCCCATATTTAGTGAACAGTTTGGCGCACAGAAAAAGGCTCCATACATCATTTTTTTTGGTTGTGTGCAAATGTTATAATGCTAACAAGATAACTTTAATGATACAAACTAAAGTTTCTATTGAATAAATAGATCTTTGATCCAGACCCAAGGCTCCTCCAGCAAAACGCATCAAAAATGACGGTTTTATTGCTGCAAAACTCTAAACGCAGAAATAATTAATTGCACCCAATGTGCTCCACAAAAAGGCTCATCATAATATCACTTAATTGCTATGATTATTCTCTCCTGTCACCTTTGACTGTTTTGATCTTAGCTTTGTTCCTGATAAATGGAAAGGCTTAATGAAAAATTAAACTGGAAGGATGTTGGAAAATAGAATATTATTATTTAATCTTGGTTTGGATAACTATTTTTATGGTGTAATTTGTAAAAATGCTGCACTGATGTAAAAACCTTCCCAACACCAACACCACTATGGCCAGAGAGTGAATACAAAGCTTAGCTTAGTCATGCATGGGACAGTTTATTTATATTGTCTCTTGAAATAAATATAGTCAGACTTGAATCCCAACAACGACATGGCTAGAGGTTCATCAAACTTTTGACACAAGTAGTCCTCAATTTAACAGCATTCATTTAGTCATCTCACTGATGCCTATCTGTGGTCATTCTGTTTGTCTCTTTAGATAAGGAACCCAAAGAGGCAGAGGTTGCATAGTTACTACTAAAATGCTCTTCCCTAAGTTAATGTGATATATTCTTGCAACAGAACTCCATTTGAGAGTCTTGACATTAAGTCTGGCATTTGAAGGACAGAAGTGACTTTGCCAACTTCCAGAGTTGCTTGGAGAAATGTTCTGAAGGCGAATATATGTGTCCCGGGATCCAATCTGCAGGATCCCATCTGGGTTGGTCCCCAGGACTACAGGTTTTGCCTTCTGAGCTTTCAGATTCGTGCTGGAGCCCATCTTCAGGGAACTTCTCTCTAGCAAAGTTCTCTAGCAGTGCTATTCTATTCAGAGTGGTGACCAACCCAGGTTGGATCCTGTAAAAGATGTTCTTTTAAAAGCCTGGGAGCTCCTACACTATTATTTAGTCCTATTTTGTAATGGACCTATTTCTCTGAGATAAATATTTTATAACCTATAGTATTATTTCTGTTCTATTTTTTTCCCTTAAGTTTTAAAAAGAAAGTCAATGACATTTGATCAAGCATTAAATTGATATGGGCTGGCACATATAAATGTCTGTGTCCTGAAGTTCCTTGTCACAAGTGCTCAGAATAGGTCAGGCATAAATGACTAGATTCACATATGTAAACTTCAAGCCATCTACTTCATTGCATTTTGCCTATAATACACTAATCTCCCCAGATTGCTTCCTATGAGAACAACTAGATAAAATTCTAGTCCTGGATCACTTGCAACTGTGCAAAAATTCCCTGATTGATTCCTACTCCTGTTTAGCTGGGTGTTTCCCAGCAGAATATGGAGATCCATTTGAAATAAATGTTAAGAGGGAGACCTTCTAAAATTGAGTTGCAATAATCATTCTACCCAGCAAGGAAAGCCAGCTCTTCAATTTCAAGTAATATCTTCAGATTCTTCAGAATGGGATGGATGTTGTGAGTCACACATTACCACATTTATAGAAAGATAAATGGATAAGGTTAGAGGAAATTATTCTCCAACATATTTTGAGGGACCTAGTTTGGGAAGATGCTGTAGACCTCAAATTGCCCCGACCAAAACTGATCAGGCCCAAAACTCCAGGTAATAGCTCTATATATCAGGGATCAGCAACCTTAAACACTCAAAGAGCCACAAAGGTCCTAACCGGGAGCCCACTGTTCGATTCTGGAGCCAACCGGAAGTCTGGTTCCCCCACTATAGTCTCCTCCTAGCATGGCGTCCTTTTTCCTTTTACCGACTGGCAATAGGGAGCTGCAGCAGAGGAATGAAAGAGCCGCATGTGGCTGCAGAGCCGCGGGTTGCTGACCCCTGCTCTATATCAACTTTTTTTGAAGCCCCATCCTGGGATACCTCTGCTGCTAAGAGAGAGGAGGTAATTAGATAAACCTATATCACTACATCAGGATGAATGACAGCCAGTCCAACCATTTACATCCTTACAACAGACATGGATATGATTACATTAGTTTTTATTCAGCTACATTTTGTAGTGGAGAATTGGTTTCCAGTTGCTTACAGACGAATGATGCATTTTTCCTTTTTCCTGAATTACCCTCATTAGTTGTGATTTTTGCTTTTCAGTTAAAATGCATCATGAAGATTTAACTGTCAACCTTTCAGTGCACAAAGGCTACCCTTGCTGCAGGTTTTGAAAGTGAGGTGCAAACTGCATAGGATAATGATGTCAAAGTGGGCTGTTTGAAAAATAAATAAACCCTGAATATCATAAATCTTTGCATAAAGTGTTATAGCAATGAACATAATAATAATAATAATAATAATAATAATAATAATAATAATAATAATTATGAAGTAAAATGATATGTACTATTCATTTAATCCTTTAGATCTGTGATAACATTCACCCTGAATACTAACTGCCTCCTGAGCGTTCTTGCAGATAAGGGTCCTAAGAATACAACTATTAATTCATTAAATTCATTTTAAACAAACCATTAAGCTTTGAACCTGAGGAATAAGAAGGTCAGTGAGAGATATGGCAGGCATTCAGAGGTGGTATTCAGCAGGTTCTGACCAGTTATGGAGAACAGGTAGCGGAAATGTTGAGTAGTTTGGAGAATTGGTAAATACCAACTCTGATTGGCCTCACTCCCATCTATTGTTTGCCTCCCGAGTTCCAACTGATCGGGAGGGAATGGAGATTTTACAGTATCCTTCCTCTGCCATGCCCACCAAGCTACGCCTACCAAGCCATGCCCACAGAACCCGTAGTAAATTTATTTGAATCCCACCACTGCAGGCATTCCTACTTTATCTTTGGTTGTTGGTCTGTCTTCTTCTTTAATCTTTAGTTTCTGTTGCTACATTTTTTTGACTCTGAAGGAAGTTGTCACTCTCCTTCACAGTTCAGACCAAAGTCAACTAGTCATTATAAATTGCAAAAATATAAACATGACATGGGCAGCCAGCATTGTAACATTAATCACACCTTGTACATACCACCATTCAAATGGCAAAACCCTGAAGCTTAATTTATAATCCCTTGGATCTGACATGGTTATTTTCAGAGAAAGCTTTATTTCTTGCTAGGTTTTTTTTTAAAAAAATAATTATTCTATCTTTCTCATGAATAACAACCTTGATATATCTCACTTCCACCCTTGGAGCAAGTTATATGAAGGCATGCAGCCAGTTGTCTCTCTTTTGCTACATTTTTCTCAGAACTGATGTTGAACTTTTTCTGCTTGATTGATCTACGATCACTTATAGACATGTTTGTGTGTATGTCTATATTTGCCCATATCCTTCCTTGATATTTCCTAGCTGAGTGGAGAAAACTCTCATCTGAAAGGACAGAAAATTTCAACTGACAATTTCGACTGACAATACTAACCCAGATGAATCAAAGATCTAACTCAATAACAAAATCAATTATCATTGATTTCAATGTGACATTTGTATATAAGCATGCTTAAATTTCATATTTCTTATTTTCCATTATTAAAAAGAAAAGCTCAGGAAACATAGACTTTGTCCCAAATGATTCAGATTTTTTCTTTAATTCAACCTGTGGAGTTAACATGTGACCTAACATTTAAGGACATATTACTCATCTTGCAGATCTATCACAGATAGGATGTCAAAGAAGAATTGTGTCCTGAGTTTGGAGGAGTCCAAACTATCTCATACTGTAGAATTGTTGCCGACAGAACAAAATTGAAAGGACAATATGCTGCTTGCTGGGTTTGGTTGTTTGTTTGCAGACATTTTGTTCCCCAACTAGGTAGCATCATCAGTGTTAGTGAGTGGGGTTTTGCTCCAGTGGTGAAATTCAAATTATTTTACTACTGGTTCTGTGAGCATGGCTTGGTGGGCGTGGCAGGAGAAGGATACTGCAAAACAGAGGTGGGTTCCTACCAGTTCGCACCTATTCGGTAGAACCGGTTCGTCAAATCTACCGAACCGGTTAGAAGAGGTTCCACCAGTGGACCCGGAAAGCAGGCCACACCTACAGAAGAGGTTCCAAAAATTTTTGAAACCCACCACTGGCAAGGATCTTGTAACTTGACAGCTTTAAGACTTGCATGCTTCAATGCCAGAGTTTCTGAATAGCTACTTGGACCGGCCTAAGTACTAATTCATAATTTTATATCCGGTCACATGGGCAGCAAGCCACTCCCATCCAGTCACATGAGTGGCAAGCCACTCCCACAAAGGAGGCCACACCCACAGAGTAGGTTCCAACAATTTTTGAAACCCACCACTGCTGCAAAATCTCCATTCCCACCCCACTCTGGGGCCAGCCAGAGGTGACATTTGCCGGTTCTCCAAACTACTCAAAATTTCCGCTACCTGTTCTCCAGAACCTGTCAGAACCTGCTGGATTTCACCCAGTTTTGCTCCCTTTTTATATACAGTATAGTAGCTTGCCCTACCAATGTTGGTGGATGGGTGATTTTCTCCTTGGCAGTTTCTTGATTAGGGTATTGTACTCTGTTTGACTGTCTGATGTTAATCCCTGCTGATCTTGGCATTGGCTGCTAATAGTTGTGAATAGCAAAGGGAGTGAGGTGGTGAAAAGATAGATTTTTAAAAGAAAAATTATAAATGGGTTGGGTGGGTTGGTTAAAAAGACCACTCTGAGCTATTCGTTAAGGAAGTAAGGATTGTGGGACAAAAATAAGATTAAAAAGACTGTAAAGGTGAATTTTGCTTCCCATTCAATCTGTTTGCTAATTGGGTGATCTTTTTTTTTTTCTAGATTCATTCATCTCTCCTCTGTTTTACAGGCAGCCCTTGAACTAGGACAGCAATTGGGACTGGGACACCATCACTAAGCAATGCTATTGTAAAGCATAACCAGGGGTGGGCTACTACAGGTTCGCCCAGGTTTGGGAGAACCCGTAGCTAACATGATGGCTGGTTCAGAGAACCTCCAAATCGCACCCCTGGCTGGTCCCTCCCACCCACCCCTCCCTGCGCCTCCATCCCTTCCCCTCCCAGGAGTCTCCATGCAGCCCATTTTTGATGCAAGGTAAGTGCAGAGCCCATGCGGAGGCTCGCGGAGGGAGAAAAATGGGCCTCCTGGAAGTTCCAGAAGACTGGAAACAGGCCAGTTTCACCCTCCCAGAGACTCAAGGAAAGCCTCCGGAGCTTGGGCAGGGTGAAAATGCCCCCTCCCAGCTGTGATGCAGGAGGCCAACTAGGCCACACCCACCATGGCCACACCCAGACAGAAACTAGGCAGAGAACCTGTTGCTGGAATTTTTGAAGCCCACCCCTGAGCATAAAATCACATGATTGTGTCCCCTAGCAACAGCAATCCCATCAAGCTTAGTCAACTTTGTAACACCAAACACACAGGTTGCTAAGTGGGAACTGGTCCAGAGTTCCAGGTTTTGGGGGTGAGGCAGGGGGTGGAAGATGTCCCAGGAAGTCTAGTGAAGGCCCTGTGTGCAAGTTGAGCAGAGTTGTGGTGCAGTTGCTGAGGGAAGGAGTGTGTGGGTAAATTTGATGGCAAGGAGGCAGAAGGAAGGAGATTGCAAGTGTGTGTGAATGCAGGGAGGTCGAGGAAAGAAGGGTATGGTATGGTGTGCAAGAAAGCCGGGTGCATGGGGACTTACTAGAGTGACTTGCAACTTCCCCATTGACTATGCTTGTCAATGAAAGATTGTGAATTGTGATCATGTGACTGGGATATGCAATCATCATAAATGAAAGTGCCCGAATCATATGGGTGGTGGGACAGCTTCAAGGACCAGTCATCGGCTCCACTTGTTCAGTTCCATAAGAACTTTGGTGGACTAGGTAAAGGTAAAGGTTCCCCTCACGCATACAGTTGTTCCTCACTGTAGGGGACAGTGCTCATCTCTGTTTCAAAGCCAAAGAGCCAGCGCTGTCCGAAGATGTCTCCGTGCTCATGTGGCCGGCATGACTAATGGCTGAAGGTGCATGGAACGCTATTATCTTCCCACCAAAGGTGGTCCCTATTTTTCTACTTGCAGTTTTACATGCTTTCGAACCGCTAGGTTGGCAGAAGCTGGGACAAGTAATGTGAGCACACTCCGTTATGTGGCGCTAGGGATTCGAACCGCTGAGCTGCCAACTTTTCGGACTGACAAGCTCAGCATCTTAGCCACTGTGTCCCTATTTGGTGGACTGCCTGTATTGAATTTTTACATCGTATAAAATCTATGTCAGTTTTGCAAAAGACCTTAGTGGAGAGAAAAAATGGCTTAGAAGCCACCAGTTGACAGCTTGCTAAATGCTCTGCATATTTCTCTGTGGTTCTCACTAGGGAAAAGAATCTCTATTCTACAGTTCAGTGATCCTAAACAATCAATAAAATTCACCATTTAATATTTAAAAGTTCATTAAAGCAAGCCTCTAAGAAGTAGGAGTCCAATTAATAGTAGTTACGAAAAGATCCAAATTGATTGTTGCTGATTGCTATTTAACACTGCCTTCTGATTCACTAATGTAATTGACATGGAGACCGAGTGAGAGAATGTTTTTATTATTTTATTGTCTCATTTAGAGCCAAAGTGAATTCAAAAATGCTTTTTTTCAAGTTCACATTAGGAAAAGAAAATTAACATCCGTGCTCAGTATAAGCTGTGTACAATTCTAAATTAACAAGGTCTTTTTTTTTCCACTTTCAGAAAATCTTCATTAGTAAAAGTGCTTTTAAACAACCAGCATATGGAATAATCAGGTCAGGATTTTTGTTTTAAACTTCCCAATTCTAGGGTGTGTTTGTGTGCATGTGCCTGCATATCCTTTTGAAGATTATATGCATATGTAAACCGGTATGTATATGTGTGTATGTATGTATGTATGTATGTATGTATGTATGTATGTATGTATGTATGTATGTGTGTATACATATAGGTAAAGCTTCCCCCGCATGCTAGTCATTTCTGGCTCTAGGGGCAGTGCTCATCTTTGTTTCAAAGCCAAAGAGCCAGCACTGTCCAAAGATGTCTCCATGGTCATGCGGCCAGCATGACTAGATGCCAAAGGCGCACAGAATGCTGTCACCTTCCCACCAAAGTGGTCCCTATTTTTCTACTTCCATTTTTACATGCTTCCAAACTGCTAGGTTGGCAGAAGCTGGGACAAGTAAGGGGAGCTCACCCCATTAGGCGGGGTTAGGGATTCAAACCGCTAAGCTGCCAACCTTCTGATCAACAAGCTCCATGTCTTAGCCACTGAGCTACCGTGTCAGATAGATGATAGATAGATAGATAGATGGATAGATAGATAGATAGATAGATAGATAGATAGATAGATAGATAGATAGATAGATAGATAGATAGATGATAGATAGATATACAGGCACAGGCACAAACCCTAAAATTGGGAAGTTTAAAACAAAAATCTATCTACCAATCTGCATTGGATTAGCATGATATAGTCCATAACATTTATCCTGCAGTAGATTGATTTAGAAGCATCATTATCATCATGTCTAAATATTATATAAATAGATAGTAGCTTGGCAGCTTGGCTGGGATCTCAATTTAGGGCAGGGGAAATTACTCTTCAGAGAATAAGTACCAATCACTGTGATGATAGTTTGGGTTGAAATGGGATTACTCTGCCTACAATATAGGCTTGTGCAAGATGAATAGATGGAGATTTGATTAAAAAAGCAATTCAAATGTATCTCTGAATCAAATTGGCATTTAGAATTGAATTGGCAAGCTGACTAAATCAAACTGGATGCCCCTAAATTAATTAAGATAATTTGGATGTTTCAACACAACTTGAGATATGGCTTTTTCTCAACAGATTTGGAAATCCAAGTCCAAACTGAATTGGTTCAGCTCCGTGATTCAGTTTAAGGGTCTGAACTGAATTGGTTTGAATTGTTCAAATCAGATTGATTTTTTCAAATGAAATAAACACTTTGAATGAGATTTTGCTTTAATCCTTTTGTTTTCATCTTATTTTATTGTAAGGCTTCAGATGGCCAGGCATGTTACACAACTGTAGATCAAATTTTGTAAAATAAATTTTATGTTTATTCCCAGACCTGACATACACAAAAGAAGTCTAAAGGGAGTCCCAATAAAAGCATTACGTCCAGGTTATAAATTAGATGACCACTTCAATGTTAGAATAATCCAAGAGCCACAATCTTGAAAAGGAGCAATTGGTACTACGATATTCACAAAAAAACAATGACTAAACTATTTTCTGTAACAGACTGATGAAATAATATATAGAAGACTTGCTATGTTGCCTTACCATTGTTGGTGATAAAGGTGTAATAAAACAAAACTTTATTTGTAGACCGTTTAAGTTTATGTGATAATCTTTAATCTGTTAAAGCACTTAAAAGTGCTAAAGTTTCCTGCTACAGTTTTTAAGTGAATCACTTGTTGTTAAGTTAGTAACACCATTGTTAAATGAATCTGACTTCTCCATTGACTTTGCTTGTAAGAAGGTCACAAAAAGTGATTACATGACCCCATAAAGGTCAGGAGACAATTCATAGTAGAAATAAACTTTGTGGTGTATCTTCTAAAGTTAGAAAAAGTGAGTGAGAGAGAGATTAAACAGGACCAATATCTTTCTAAACAATTCAAAACAAGTATAAGGTAAAGGTAAACGTTTCCGTCCCACATATGTGCTAGTTCCCGACTCTAGGGGGCAGTGCTCATCTCAGTTTCAAAGCCAAAGAGCCAGCGCTGTAGGAAGATGTTTCCATAGTCATGTGGCCAGCATGACTAAATTCCGAAGGCACACGGAACACTGTTACCTTCCCACCAAAGGTGGTCCCTATTTTTTCTACTTGCAACGGGAGTAACGGGAGCTTACTCCGTGACACAGCACTAGGGATTTGAACTGCCGAACTGCCAACCTCTCTGATCGACAAGCTCAGCATCTTAGTCACTGAGCCACCACATTCCTAAATAAAGTATAAAAAGTATTATTATTATTTTTTTAAAAAAAATGAGATTGCTGGTACTTCAGGGAAAAGGGAACATCTTAACTATATTGCAAGTTACTAAAGCTCTGTTCAGGTTCACCTTCACATTTTCAATCTAACATTCAAGAAAACAGTGAACCACCTCCTCTCTTAGTTGTGCCAATTATATAAGTGAAGAACTGTCCCCATACGATTGTTTGAAAAGAGGACAACTTTTCGCTATTACTGTTCCAACTCACTGGAAGTGATTTTATGTAGTCCTAGGCTCTCTACTGCAAACAATCAATCTGTGAGCATGGAAACTGTTTACTTATAGCATCAATACAACTAGAAAACAAGAGTGTATCTTGCTAGTCCTCCTCTTGAATCAGGTTAAACAGATAAAGATAATGCCTGATAGTCCCATACAACTTTGAAGTTCTATCCTTTTATTTTATCATCAACAACTCTTACATTTCAACTAAGATTGGGAATCAAACATAAATGATATAATATTCTGGTGAAAGCATGTGACTCATTAATGATAACTTAGTGCAAAATTTTTTATGGAATATCTATCTATCTATCTATCTATCTATCTATCTATCTATCTATCTATCTATCTATCTATCATCCACCCACCCACCCACCCTCCCACCCACCCACCCACCCACCCACCCACCCGTCCGTCCGTCCGTCCGTCCGTCCGTCCGTCCGTCTGTCTGTCTGTCTGACTGTCTGTCTGTCTGTGTGTGTATGTTCCAGCATAACTCTGGAACGCCTTGAGCAATTTCAACCAAACTTGGTACACAGACAACTTACTCTCTGGAAAAAAAATACTGTGGGTATAAGACATCCCTAACAACCCTCAGTGTGTGTATTCTGTTAAGATACACCATGTTGTGCCTTAAAATGACTTCTACTATATGGCTTCCACTGTACAGTGCAGTGGAGTTGTAATGGTAATGGCTTCACATTACTCTACAATTGGGCTCCCTCTGGTAAGAGGGAAAATCCAACATTAGAAATTACATTCGGTCCACACATTTTCAACGCAGTGGTATCATTGTTCTTGATGCTTCTGGGGACACAGGGAAAACACTTTTAACTAATTTAATTGTCACCGATATCAGGGTGCAGGGAAAAGTTGCTCTTTCCATCGCCTCTTCAGGAATTGTAGTGATGTTAATGGAAGGAGGGAAGATAGCCCTTTCCGCACTTACATTGCCACTTCATTCCTTTTCCTGTCTAATACAGGATCGGGATAAATAAATACTCATGCAACACCGGGTTATCAGCGAGTATATTCTAAATTAGATCTATTATATCTGGCCTACAAAAATCCAGACCACCACCTTATGGCAGCAAAGAGAGCTTTCTGTATCTTTGGGCTATCATCTAGTTAGCAGGGCTGTCAAATTCCTGGTCTCTAGGCCACATGTGTCACACACTGGCCCTGTCCAGTTTAGCAAAGGGGAAAAAAGTCCCAATACATCATGTGATGTCACCATGATGATGTGAGTTTCTGATTTAATGATCTTCAGCCCAGATATGGTAGATCTATCCTGAAAGTGACTATTAGCCTACACTAACAAATGCCAAGTTTTGTTTCTTTATTTGTTCTCATCTTTACTATTTCCTCTCTTAAAGAGCCAGTTTGGTGTTAAAAACCAGGAGACTCTGAATTCTAGTCTTCCCTTAGTCAAGAAAGCAAACTGGATGACTTTGGTTCCGCCAAAGCTCTCACAGGAAATTGTAATGAGGCAAATATGGTGAAAAATAAGAAGTAGGAATATTGTGTTACACTGCCTGGAGTTGTACGAATCAAGATGAGATATAAATCTAATAAATAAAATGTTCTCTTTCTCTTTCTCTCCCTTTCTGATAACCCTGGCAATAAGTCAAAACATAGTGAGATAGATAGGATCTATGAATTTTTTATTCAAATTTCTCTAAGAATCACAAAAAACAAGTACAGAAAGTGTGTATATGTATATATTTGTACATGTACTTACATATTCGATGACCAGGCTGTTCCGGCAGGCCTGGGGCTGTTGATTAATGTCCAGCCCCACTTAGACAGAATGGATGGTGTGTAATTTTAAAAATTGTATTTTTACTTTATTTTTTTATATGCTTTTTTATCTTGTCTGTAAGCTGCCCAGAGTCCCAAGGGAGTGGGCGGCATACAAATTTTATTAAATTTCAAATTTCAATTTCAATTTTTTTTTACTAGAATTACAATATAATAATTCTAATGGTTGCATTCTTTCAATTCCAATTATTAGATTCTTTCAAGGATGCCACTTGTGACAAGTTGAAAATAGTTTGATCTATATTATACTTCTATTACTAGTCTATACTATACTCTACTATCACAAAAATCACACTTACCGGTTGTTAATAGATCAAGGTATCATGTTAAAATAGATTAGATTATTCTATATGGCCATAAAACTCCATTTCATTTTCCTCAATTACAGACTGCGAGGTAGCATTTTAATGTTTCAATTTAGTATCACATATACTCACTTAAACCTGCTTCTTCTTTCATTTCTTCATAAGTATGGCTTATATTGCACTATAAATAAATGCATATATGTACGTACAAAATAATCTAAAAGTTTTTGCTCAAAAAGCCCAACATTTTCCAAGCCTATTTCCTTCAAAATACACATATTTTAAGTGCATTTCTATACCTTTTTTTTTTTTGCCAAAGATAATCTTTGATGCTTCATTTTGGAAGCGTGAAAACAAGTTCCACCCCACATTTTATTCCAGAAATTACAGTTTAGGATCTGTAATCCAAATTTATGGAATCTGGAATTCTGCAGTATCCCAATTTCGCAGTTGTTTAAGCCAGTGATTTGGTTCTTGTTGTTGTTCAATCACTAAGTCATGTCTGGATCTTTGATCCATAGACCATAGTACCCCAGGCCCAACTGCCCTCCACTGTCTTCCAGAGTTCACTGCATCATGACACTATCTAACCATCAAATTCATACTCATTGCATCAATGGTGCTATCTAACCATCAAATTTATATTCATTGCATCAATGGTGCTATCTAACCATCAAATTCATATTCATTGTGTCAATGACACTATTTAATCATCAAATACATGTTCATTGCATCAATGATGCTATCTAACCATCAAATTCAAGTTCATTGCATCAATGACACTGTCTAGCCATCAAATTCATGTTCATTGCATCAATGATGCTATCTAATCATAAGATTCATGTTCATTGTATCAATAATGCTATCTAACCATCTCATCCTCTGCCATTCCAAATCTCCTTTTTTCTTCAATCTTTCCCAACACCAGGATCTTTTCCAATGATTTGGGCCACTGAACTATTTGCATACTACTTGATATGTTATATTTACAGATGCCAAACAATTGCTGTTTTTCTTTTTAAAAAGAGAATACCTATGTATGTTTTCAGATCTAACTATTAAGAACTCCAGTTCGAACACCAGAGACATGGAGAAATGTTTAGCTGGATACATGCTGTTGTCATAGTAGCTGGCTACATTAGTTGCTCAACAAAAAAAAAATGAAACACCATAGAAATAGCATAACAGAAAGGTATTTTGTTCCAGTATTTACGTAAAACTTGAAAGATACATTAAGAAAGAATCTCTGCTAACACAATTCTGTTTGCACTAAAT
Organism: Thamnophis elegans; assembly: GCF_009769535.1. Lineage (NCBI taxonomy): Eukaryota > Metazoa > Chordata > Lepidosauria > Squamata > Natricidae > Thamnophis > Thamnophis elegans. The sequence continues at coordinate 82,217,929 of NC_045545.1, forward strand.
GGATTTGATTCAAGCCATAAACCTGTAAAACCCCTTATTCTGCAAGCTTACCTCAAAGTAATAGGCTTCAGACCTTGGCAGCAATTATCATCTTTCTTTTGACAAGTTCATATCTGCAAAAATGTATCAGCCTTAGGAAAGTGGCAGTTATACAGTACCAGGTAACTTCTGATGATTTTTCTCTATTCAATGCCCATTAGGTTCCACATTAGCTGGGTGCTGGCATTTCAACCTTGGATAATGGATGGAGCAATATGATGGAATTGTTGGGTGAAGAAGTAACATTTTTCAGGAAGTCCAGCTTTTTATTTTATTGCAGACAGAAGTGGGTAGGACAGAGAGAGTTTCTTGTAAGGAAAGATGGAAGAACAATCTATTTAGATTATTTCTAAATACAACTACCACCATTTGGGATTTAGAAATACTGGAAAATGGCCACAGGCTTAGGATGCATACATACATTTTAAAATGAAAGGAACAAAAAGCTAATAGTTCTCTGTTGTGGCCCAGCAGTAGCCGTTGGAGTTGCCACAGACTCCGACAGCGAGGGGCCCTATGAGTCAGCTCTGGAGGATGTGGAGGACCCTGGACAGGGTTTCGACTCCGAGCAGAGCGCAGAGAGACTGGCTGTCCACCAGGTGGCACCTGAGCCTTGGACCAGTGGGGAGGAGACAAGGGAGAGTGATTCAGAAGCCAGCTGTGAGTTGTTCCTGGATGCACGCCATCGAAGAGCTACTAGGCGTCAGGAACAATTACACAATTACAGGAGGTAATTGCACTCAGCTGGCGGTCATTAGGCTTCTCTTTAGACTATAAAAAAGACTGCTGGTGACACGCCCCTCTTGCAGAAGTCAACGCATTGACTAAAGAGAATGTCAGGCTGGATTGCTGCCAAGGTTTGTCTGACTTGCTGCCAAGGTCCTTATCTGTTTGTTTGCTTGGCTTTCAGCCATCAAGATTTTGGCTTTTTGCTATTAAAAGTACATTCTAATTAATCTTGTCTCGGCTTTCGTTACTGGATGGAGGAGGGGGTCAGAACAGTTCTCCAAATTCAGGCTAACTCTACCCACAGAAAATTGTGGACACAAACCTTTCTATTTTTTTAAAAAATCACCTTACTCACTGAAATATTTACTTTTTAACATTGTTCCACCCATTAAATCCTGCTTTCCACCCAAATATTATGTATTCATTTAAAAGTTGTCCATTGTATCTTAAGAATCACGATTTATCTAAATCCTAGATGGGACATAATTAAATTGAAAGTAAAATTAGTTCTGGGGTTGTTATTCCAAGTATTCAATTTATCTTTATGGTGAATATGGGAGAAAGGAACAGTGACATGTGTTGCTATGTTCTAAGATTACCCGTGTCATGTCATCCATCTACCTGGTCCATAGTTATAGGTCAAATTTCTGCAGACACATTGCCATTAAGAAGTACATTCCATACAGAAAGCCTGCACATGATCTAAATCTAAATCTATCTAAATCTAAATCTAGAAGCAGGAAAAAAAACCTGCAATAGCACCAATTTGTAAGAAATATATTTGCCAAGTAACAGGTGGACAGGTGGAAGCCGAGAGCCATAGCCACAATATCAGTTGGAGGTGAATTTGCTATTCCTATTTATTCCAATCAACCCCTTGATTATTTTTGGAGGAAAGAGACTGCTCAATTGGGCAACCACAGTGCCAGCAACTTTTCTTCTATTTATTTCCTTGGATAATTTGCCATCACCATGAGCTGGTTTCCTGCTGACTTTGAATAATTATTATGTGTTAGAATGCACTAGTATTAACAGCAACGGTATTTGTCCACAATAGATCATTCCTAGCACTCTGTGTTAAGTAGATTTCTTGTTTTTTTTAAAACAAAACAAACAAACTAAGCAAGTCACAGATCACAAAAACTGCACCATGGGGCAGAAAAGAAAAATACCTAATTACAGGAATGAATTACTCCCATATACATAAGAGCTAGTAAAAGGAATAATTGAAAAATAAATACAATTCTTAATCAGTATGAAGCTGTGGTGTACTAGTGAGCCCAGCTACATACAATTCAGGGAAAAGGGAAGCTTCATGGAATTGGTCTTTCAGAAGAAGGGATCAAATGAGCTGGCTTCTCCTGTCATCTTTATTTGTAGCACCCTGAAGAAACTCCATCCTACTTGGTAAAAGCTGAGGAAAGTAATGGAGCTGATGTCCCCACAAAACTGATAAAATGCCACAATTTTCTATGTTATCCTTGCCTTTGAGTATATAGTCCTTATTGGGGGAATGGATATTCCAATCAACACTGCTCTCTGACATATCATTCAATCCACAATTTTCCTTTCATCAGTAGCTTAACCATGGATTATGTTTGCAGTTGCTCCAATAAGATACTCTACATAAATTAGTCTTCTGCAATTGCCTCATTTATTTTCCCAGTGTAAAAGAAAAACGGAGTAACCAGTTTATCTTCATGCAGATGAAGAAAAGAGCAATGTCTCACACAAGAGGGTTTCAATACAATTTCAATAGCTACCTACCTACCTACCTCCCCCCTCTCTCCATATTAGTAAAACATACCATTATCTCAGAGGTGGGTTCCTATCAGTTCACACCTATTCGGTAGAACCAGTCCATCAAATATACCGAACCGGTTAGAAGAGGTTCCACCAGTGGACCTGGAAAGCAGGCCACACCTACAGAAGAGGTTCCAAATTTTTTTGAAACCCTCCACTGGTCCTTGGATATGATTATTCTACACTATCATGTTCATATTTATAAAACTCAGTGCCTCTGTGAAAGGTAAGGATGACTACTGCGTTTGTGGTGCAATGAGAACATTGTGTGTGTTGAAGTTGTTTTAACGCAAACCAAAGATGCCTTTTAAAAAACAAGTTTACATCATATTCTTATGCATGCCAATGCTGTGTATGAGGTAATTTAAGGTGGTTCTGACAAGTGTTGTCGGCATCTTCGTATCCGGTCACATGGGCGGCAAGCCACTCCCACAAAGGAAGCCACACCCACAGAGTAGGTTCAAACAATTTTTGAAACCCACCACTGCATTGTCTCTTTCTGAATGGAACATATCATTGTCTCTTCTTGCATGGAAAGACTGATTGACGTCATGATAGGGCTAGTACAAACTCCATCCCAATGTCATTTCACTTTTGAGAAAATGTACAGTTGTAAATCAATCTGGCTTTAGTTTCCCACTGTAGGTTTATCTGAAAATTATAGTGTAGGTTTAGCTACAGGATTATTTTTGCAGTGCAGGTTTTAGTGTGACTCAGCCAAAATCAGTTTAACTGCCAATCACATCTGATCCCATGGGAATCTCAGAACTTTGAGATGCTTTTGACTTGGAACAGAACAAGATACCAAATGGCAACCACTGACGGGCATATCCAGAATGTCTAATAATTGACTGATGATTTATTTTACCTAAGCAGAAAACATGTGTTTAGGCATTGATTTTTCTAGATTATTTTGAGGTGGCTTTTTTTTTTGTAAGACTCAAATAGTTTATTAGGAAGAAAAATACATTCAAGTAACTTCCAGGGTTTATCAAATTTAACCAGCAATTATGGCTTAAGAATCAATTCTAGAAAAAAATGCCTTTATCAAATGACACACTGAAAAACACTGAGCAAACAAAATGTATTTGTTGTGCATTCTAAATGTAATAAAAATATCTCACCCATTGTTTAATTGATGGTAAATTATACATTTATGGGCTTGTATCAAATATATTCTAAAGGGTTTGGGAGAAGGTTCTATGTGTCACTTGAGCTCAGGGCTTTTCAATTTTATCTATTTGTTGAGCTCAACTATATCATTAGTCTACAACCTAAAATATCAAGATAATTTAAAATAATAAAAAAAACCATGTGTTTACAAATTACTCGTAAAAGAATCAAGTTAAATTTGTAACCTGAAAGCTTAGCCTAGTGCCATTAATCTGTTTTAGTGGATGTGAACACCACAGAGTTTAAAATCTATTTGAATATTTTCAATGATATTTTCAAGAAGGAAAATTGGGACCTCCATCGAAGTTATAAACTTCTCAGTTATTTTATAAAACTGCTCATTTTTACAGTGAGTAACCATGTATTGCTTTTGTAGTTTCGGAGCTGTAATTCTATTGGGTTTTGCTCAATAACACTGTTTCCACATTTTGACTATTTGCAGAAACCTTGCCTTAATCCTTGGAAACTATCGTCTTCAGTCGTTTGATTCTACTTCCACATGCTGTCAATATCATTCACAAAAAGACAACACATCAACTATTTTCTAAAGCACCATCTAGGTTGAGCGATTGGGTTTTATGGAAAGCAGACAAAATCCTGTGGAGCTCTTTGATAAGAAAGGTGTGAAAACACAGCGTACTGACTTAGTTACAATGTCTAGCAGCAGGCCTGCTTGAATAACAACCCAAGCAGAAATCACTGGAGTATATATAAACCTCATTGGAGAGCCAGAAAACTGACTTTACCTTTTCCAGGTAAATACTTTGAAGTTCCTTCAGAGTTATCTCTGCTTGCAAATTTTGCAGGGAAAGATTTCCTTTGAATCAATGATGAAAAGCAGGGAATGGCAAGGTGACAAAAAGGGGAAGCTGTAATATTTATGGCACTGTTCAGTACAGTTGTTATGTATTGTGGGGAATATTATTGTTCTTTTACTGATGTGGAATTAATTTAGAATATAAATCTTAGAATCTATTAACTGATATGTGGCATCTTGCTACTTGCAGTCTTTCGTTTTTTCACTTTCTTTGGAACATACTTGATTCCAATTAAATTTTCATTTGATGAGAAGTAAAAAGTACTTCTGGTCTCTAAGGAATTTAGTCTTATGTACTGTGTGGGTCTTTTTTTAAGAAATAAGGTAAAAGTAAAGGTTTCCCTTGCACATATGTGCTAATCATTCCCGACTCTAGGAGGTGGTGCTCATCTCTGTTTCAAAGCCTAAGAGCCAGTGCTCTCCAAAGACGTCTCCGTGGTCATGTGGCTGGCATAAATATATGCCAAAGGCACACTGTTACCTTCCCAGCATTATTTATCTACTTGCATTTTGCATGCTTTGGAATTGCTGGGTTCACAGAAGCTAAGATGAGTAACGGCATTCACTCCGTTATGCGGCACTACGGATTCGAACAGCTGAACTGCTGACCTTCTGATCGACAAGCTCAGCATCTTAGCCACTGAGAAACAAATAGAACCAAAAGTGAAACCCATACAAAAGCTTTTGTAAGTGAAGCAATTATCAGCTAATAATAAACACACTAAGAAGGCTGAGATTGTAGGTAAATATGATAATTTGCCAACATGCTAAGTATACATGCACCTTCTGTGGAAAGTCCAAAAGGAAAAGAACAAAAACAGGCATTTGGTATGGTGGTTCAAGTATGAAAGTAAAGGCTGGTGAAGCTTGGATGTACAACACCACTTCAGCAGACACAATGAAAACTGCTATTATAAGACTGAAGAAGCTCAAAGACATGCCCCCCCCCAAATTAAATAATTCTCTTTAATGTTGGCAACTGATATCTTCTATTTAGAAATAAATTCCATTGGTTTCAGTGAAACTTTCAAACCTGGAACCCATATTTCGCATTAGGCCTTGTGGCCTGCCACATTTATTGCTGTGGGAAACTGGGAGGGGGAATGCATTGGAGTGGGGTAGATACAGTCAAAATAACATTCCTTTCTCTAAGAATCAAGGACATCTTGCCCTGTACCTGGAGTGGCGTGATTGGGAGGCATACCTAGTTGGGATGGTGTCTGATTGGACCATGTGATGGACATGTGGGTGCTGGGCAGGGGCTCGGACTTTCATTTGGGTGGGGAAAACCTGAAAGCTTTCAGATTCGGGTTTTCCCAAATCTGTGCCAACATGACATCTCTAATAAAATGGAACTTTGAGGAACCTCAAGCCTAGGAGTCTTCTTTCGTTGGGGGTGTTACTTGGAACCCTGACAGACTTTGCTCCAGAAAAATGGGTCCAGAATTGTGCCACAACTATTTTCAGAGTAAAACACCTCCTGGAAACCTGTATTTAAATTCCACCACAATTAGATCCAGCAAATTCATATACTATTGATTGAAAGCACATTGTAAATATTAAGTCTCCAAATCCCTGATTCTTAGTGCTTATGAATTGCTAAGACTTTTTGCATTTATCCCAAGCTCCTTTTTGGGGGTTTTGTCTCTGTCTGAGAGTTTTGAGCATTATTTTGATGAAAGTTGATGGATGATGGATGGAACCAATACAAACTTTAGGGCTGGGAAAAAGGTATATCTGGTAGATTTCCTCTTTTATAAGCATCTTCTTCCCAGTCTCTATAACTGGAAATTCACTTTTATTGTTCACAGTGACCTTATGACATGGAGTTGATTCTGGGGACTGGATTCGTTTGGCTTACAATTTTCTACTGAATCCCAGGAGAGTTATTGATGCTGGTCCCACACATATAACCTGCTTAATTGGGTCAAGATTCAGCATGCCATGTGAGCCAGGGAAATAATTCAGAGGGGAAATTTTCACTCGAAGTATTTTACTTGGAGAAAACTTGCAGAAAACCAGTTCTCTTCCACCAATTAACTTCTTTATTTTGTATTAACTATTTCCTAGACAGTTTAATTATCCTTTCTGTCATTCATTATCAAGATAAAGTCCAGGAGAGGCCCTAAGAACAGAGCTTATTTGCATCGTTATTGCATTAACTATTTTTTTCCTTTAAAAAATTCCAAAAGTATTATAGATATCGCACACACACTCAAACCCATCCGTGCCCATGTTGATGCATGCTTTACATTTATAAGTATCATTTGGCATTTATAAGTATCATTTGACAAAAAGAGGAAAGTGTTAAAATTGTTTTCTCTTTCCTGAAGTGTGAATGATGGAACAGCAATGGAAAATGAGCTGTAAAACCATCCTTTTCATTCTATTCATTTTATTTATATATATATATATATATATATATATATATATATATATATATGTATGTATGTATGTATGTATGTATGTATGTATGTACGTACGTACGTACGTACGTACGTACGTACGTACGTACGTACATACATACATATATATATATATATATATATATATATATATATATATTTATATATATATAAATATATATATATATATATATATTTGTTATATTTATGCTGATAAATAAATAAAGGGAGACTAGTATAGATCTATTTCAAGCTATTTAGCTCTCATCAGCTAGCCATACCCAAGTTTGGGAATCGAACCTGTGCTCTATTGCCTCCCAGGCAGGGAGTTAACCATTTGAGCTACAGAGAACGACTCCTTTATCAGCCAGCCAGGGTCGTTCTCTGTAGCTCAAATGGTTAACTCCCTGCCTGGGAGGCAATAGAGCACAGGTTCGATTCCCAAACTTGGGTATGGCTAGCTGATGAGAGCTAAATAGCTTGAAATAGATCTATACTAGTCTCCCTTTATTTATTTATCAGCATAAATATAACAAATGTAACAAAAAAGGCAACAGTAAAAAATATTGGGTTTCTGTCTGGATGGTCTCTTGTGACGAGCCTAATGACAGAGAGTGGAAGTGTGACCTTCCTCCCATACTTGGGCATACCAGGGGTTGTGACTTTAAGTATATATATATATATATATATATATATATATATATATATATATATATATATATATATATATATATATATATATATTCAAAAGTGCTCCTTTTAAAACAGTTTCATATTTGATAGCACACATTATTTTAAGAGCCGGTTCATATGAATATCATCTTTGCATGAAATGTTCTGCTGTTGTACAGCAAAAAAAAAAAAAAAAAATACAATCTAATGAAAGTTTCATTCTTATTATGTTCAAAAAAAGCCCCTGGGATTAGATTTCTCAAATTTGAATATTCAGGGGAAGATTCCCATTATTAAAAAAAATGGAAATGCTGAATTCTGGGGTTGATCATTGCTTCTAATCTCACAGGGTCTTTGAATGTTGCCGTCTCATAGATAGATCCTATTGAGAGGATCCATATAACTATGCTTTCCTTTATTGTATTAACCCACATCTGTGTTGAGATGAAAAATGATTGAAAAAAATACCACTCTGAACTTTTTTACATTTCTGAGCACTGGATGCCATGTCAAGCCTATTTTAGAGGAGCACCTCTCCAAGTGATATAGATTGAAAACCTGAACCACATTAAAAGAGGCAATTCTGGGAAAATGTAATCACATGGATAAAAGGCTAAATAGGTTTCTATAATAGAATCAGCATTGTTTCATGCTTGAAAATGATGAAACATCTCGTCCAGGTTAAGGAAAAAGTGGAGAAGAGAGAAAATCATTAATAGATATAATCTATAGTACAATAGACAGTTTAACTAAAGTGGGCTCCATATGCAGAGATTACAATTCCAAATTCTTGACTTCGTGCCTTTGGGTTGCTGTTGTGGAGAATTAAATGTAATTTTCAAGAACTCAAACTTTAGATTTTGAGCTACCAAAGAGCTGTGCAATGCTGAGGGGCTGAGTTTTGAAAATAGTTATTCTTTGAGGTTGTTTGCTTGCAGACGTTTCATTAGTGAACTAGATCACATCATCAGTGCCACTGAGTGGGGGTTTACTTTTGGTTTATGGGCAGTAGCTTCCCCTGCTACTTTTGGTGGGATTGGGGTTTCTCCCGGCAGTTCTTTGATTAGGACAGTGGTTCCCAAACTTGGCAACTTTAAGACTTGTGGGCTTCAACTCCTAGAATTCTCTAGCCAGCTCTGCATTGAAGTCCACAAGTCTTAAAGTTGCCAAGTTTGGGAACCACTGGATTAGGATATTGCTTTCTGCTTGATTGTTTGCCTGGTGTTAATCAGTGGTTATCTGGGTGTAGGCTGCTGTAGAAGTTATTTTCTGGTTTTTTATTTTCTTTGGGTTTTTTAATTCTCTATTTTGAATGGCATGTAAATTATTTCTATGTGTCTGTTGTTGGCTAATTTGTCTGAATTGCCAAGCTTCCAGGAATTCCTTAGCATGTTTGGAAGAATACAATGAATACAGTTGGCAGGCTCCTCTCCTCCTTCATCAGCCACCTGTTACGATGACCTTGGTTCCCACAGGAAAACCTTCTTATTTTGACTATTAGCTTCCTTCCCTCTCTTGGGCTTCATGGCAACTATGAGGTAGCACAAGACGGCTTCAGCCAGGTTCACTTCAGAGTTGACAGGAGTGAGCAGTGAGTTAGCCGTGAGTTAGCCTGCAGTACTGCATTCTAACCATTGCGCCACCACAGCTCCTATCATCTGAGATGTCAGAAGATAAATAAGGAGTTTCTGGCACATGAAGTCCAGGGGTGGTATTGAAAACTTACTTTCCCTACCGGTTTGCAAATGTGAGCACGGACACCAGTGGTGGGTTTCAAAAATTGTTCGAACCTACTCTGTGGGTGTGGCCTCCTTTGTGGGAGTGGCTTGCTGCCCATGTGACCGGTTGGGAGTGGCTTGCTGCCCAAGTGACCGGATATGACAATGCCGACGACACTTGTCAGAACCACCTTAAATTACCTCACACACAGCACTGGCATGCATAAGAATATGATGTAAACTTGTTTTTTAAAAGGCATCTTTGGTTTGCGTTAAAACAACTTCAACACACGCAATGTTCTGATTGCACCACAAATGCAGTAGTCATCCTTACCTTTCACAGAGGCACTGAGTTTTATAAATATGAGCATGATAGTGTAGAAGAATCATATCCAAGGACCAGTGTTGAGTTTCAAAAAAATTTGGAATCTCTTCTGTAGGTGTGGCCTGCTTTCCGGGTCCACTGGTGGAACCTCTTCTAACTGGTTCGGTAGATTTGACGAACCGGTTCTACCGAATAGGTGCGAACTGGTAGGAACCCACCTCTGATGCACACGTCCACACGTGTGCTTGTGCACACATGTGCTCAGCCTTCTGTGCATGCGCTTTGGCTTGAAAACGTGCCTAAATAGGACGGCATAGAGCCGGGGCAGGTGGGCAGGCCCACCCGCGATTTTCACTACAGGTTCAGATGAACCAGTCCAAATCAGTTGAATACCACCTCTAATGAAGTCAATTCCAAAAAGAGGTAAGTAAGGCTTGCTATAGGAAATAGTTGAAATTGCTATCAGTTATTTATTTATATGACAAGGGACAAATTTGGATGCTCTGTTTTGTTTGCAAAGGAATGGGAAGTTGAATGAAAAATTTGTTTCATGCTATTGGGAACCTCAGAGAATGTTTAATTAAGGCTGGTCGCACTCGTATTACTACTGATGGTAAAATTCAGCAATTGGAAACTAACATGTAGAGTGTGGGTTTTGTCTGAAATTGACAGGATTTTTAGTATAAATTTAAATGGATGGCTAAATCTCAAACGATACATATGTTCTTCTTGGCTATATCCCCAGAACTGTTTGCTTTCTCCAAACTATGAATGGCCAATTGTTAAACATCACTGGAAAAATAAATCTGCATCTCATTTGGAGAAACTGACTGCTGATAGGGGTTTGTTTGTCAACATTTAAATTGTCTTTTTTAAAGAGTCGCTTCTAGGCTTTTCCTTTTATTTAAATTTATGATTGTTACACACTCTGAAAGACTCTGATGGCTTACGATATTCAGATGTACAATTAAGACAGAAGCATGAAACAAAATCCGAAAGCCCTGTATATAACAATAAAATAATAAAAACAAGAAGAGTGCCACAGATACATCATCCCCAGACCTGAGAACGGAGCTAGGTCTTAAAAATCTCCTGGAACTCCAGAAGATGACATACAGAGGTGGGTTCCTACCAGTTCACACCAGTTCAGTAGAACTGGTTTGTCAAATCTATCGAACCGGTTAGAAGAGGTTCCACCAGAAAGCAGGCCACACCTACAGAAGAGGTTCCAAAAATTTCTGAAACACACCACTGATGCGCGTGCGCGCATGTGCGCACGCACACACACACACACACAGACAGACAGACAGACGGACAGACTCATACAGAGAGAGAAAGAGAAAGAAAGGAAGAAAGAAATAAAGAAAAAAGAAAAAAGAAAGAAAAAGTGAGAGAGATGAAAGAAAAAAGGAAAAAGGGATAGAGAGACAAAAGGAAGGAAAGAGAGAGAGAGAGAGAGAGAGAAAGAAAGAAAGAAAGAAAGAAAGAAAGAAAGAAAGAAAGAAAGAAAACACATGGCCGGCAAGCCACTCCCACCAGGTCACATGGCCGGCAAGCCACTCCCACAAAGGAGGCCACACCCACAGAGTAGGTTTGAATTTTTTTTGAAACCCACCACTGATGACATACATATGTCTGAGGGACTATTGTTCCAGAGGACAGAGTCTATCATAGAGAAGACACAGGTCCTTGGTTCCACAAAGCGTAAACATTTTATTGAGGAGACTTGAAGCTCAACTATCCTTGTACCAGTGGTGGGATTCATTTTTTTTACTATCGGTTCTGTGGGCATGGCTTGGTAGGCGTGGCAGGGGAAGGATACTGCAAAATCCCCATTCCTTCCCCATTGCTGGGGGGAAGGATATTGCTAAATCTCCATTTCTACCCCACTCCTGGAGAAAGGATACTGTAAAATCTCCATTTCCACCCCACTCCTGGGGGAAGAATACTGTAAATCTCCATTCCCTCCCCCATTCTAGGGGGAAGGATACTGTAAAATCCTCATTCCCTCCCCACCATACTAACCTGCTTTCCAGCTCTGTTCTCCTGTGCAGGGCAACAGAAGAAGACCCAGCCAATCAGCTGGGACTTCAGAGGCAATGAATAGATGTGGGCGAGGCCAGTCAGAGGTGATATTTGCAGGTTCTCCAAACAACTCAAAATTTCTGCTACCAGCTCGCCAGAACCAGTTAGAACCAGCTGAATATCACCTCTGCCTTGTACTGTTATTCATCCCCTAATCATAGGTCCATCTTAGCTATGACTTAATTTTGAGAACTACTGCAGCCAAAGGGATAAGAAATTCAGACTAAAAAATTAAAAGCAGTGCTTATGCAAAGCAAGTCTTACTGTGTTATCAAGCATCCTAGAATCTAGTCACTTTGCTAGAGTAGTAACCATGAACCCTAAGAAGCTTATAGCAAATACAACAGTCAAGTCTAATATCATTTCTAAAACTACCAATATTGGCACTTCCACTTTATTGTTGTAGTTGCTGTAACAACCTATTACTTTCCAGTGAAGGGATACAGGGAACCTCAGAGCATGCTAGCTTTCCTCATTCAGTAAAATGTATACTGACAACTTTCCTAAAATATGTCATTCAATAAAACTTTCTACAGTATTTTTAGGAGTAGATGGGTGACAGCTGACACTGATTTCCTTCCTTCCTTCCTTCCTTCCTTCCTTCCTTCCTTCCTTCCTTCCTTCCTTCCTTCCTTCCTTCCTTCCTTCCTTCCTTCCTTCCTTGTTAGCAACATGGTTGTTAAGTGAATCTGGGGTTTTGTGTGGGAAGAGATGTTTGTTTTTTTGAGGGCACTGGAGTCATGGATGGGGGGAGGGGGTTACCTCAAGCAAAGCCAAGAAATGGAGAGTCATTTTTAGTTGTTTTAAATTTTAGATAGAGAATAGATAGATAAACATGTATAAAGCAAAAAATAAAATAATAAAATAAAATAATAAAATAAAATAATAAAATAAAATAATAAAATAAAATAATAAATAAAATAATAAAATAAAATAATAAAATAAAAATAAAATAATAAAAATAAAATAATAAAATATAAAATAAAATAATAAAATAAAAAATAAAATAACAAAAAAATAAAAAAATAAAATAACATAATAAAATAAAAAATAAAATAAAATAACATAACAACATAATATAGAATATAAAATGAAATAAACCTATAAACCTATAAACCAATCAACCAATCAACCAATCAACCAATCAACCAATCACACAGCAATACAACAATACAACAATACAACAATACAACAATACAACAATACAACAATACAACAATACAACAATACAACAATACAACAATACAACAATACAACAATACAACAATACAACAATACAACAATACAACAATACAACAATACAACAATACAACAATACAACAATACAACAATACAACAACACAACAACACAACAACACAACAACATAACAACATAACAACATAACATAACATAAAAAATAAAATAAAATAAATGCAACAAGAATACAGGTCTGGAGTTGATAAATGTTTCCGAGCAACATGTTCTGACAAGCAAGAGCTTTCTATAAAGAAATTTCTCATTTTCACAATTGAATATGTATCTCATATTCAAGATAAGAAAAAAAATATCCCCCTGCATCGGTAATTAGAATAGGAGGATCCTACATCTGAAAACTCTTATATGAATCGATGATGTGATGTCATTAATTTTTTTATGAGAAGTAAGATGATCAAAGGATCAGCTTCTCTCCAAGGAAAGGTTGTGACTCTTTAATCTAGACAGGAGGTAGATGAGATCAGAGGTGGGTTCCTACTTGGCCGAACTGGGCAGTAACTCAGCCAGCCACACCCCTGAACCATTTCTACGGTGCCACCATCTTGTTTTTTCTTCTGTGCATGCACAGAAGCAATTTGTTTACTACTGCGCATGCAAGCACATGCGAAACGCATCCCTGAGTGAACTGTCTAGCAGTAACAGAAGCCGGAACCCACCCCTGAATGAGATGATCCCAATATGCAGCAGAGAAGGAAAGATGATTGAGGTGCTTAATGGTATGGGTAAAATGGATAAGGATAATTATTTTGAGCCACAGTGGCACAATGGTTACAGTGCAGTACTTTTGCTGCCTGCTGGCTGCCTGAAATTTTACAGTTCAAATATCACCAGGCTCAGGTTGACTCAGCTTTCCATCCTTCCAAGATGTGTAAAATGAGGACCTCAATTGTTGGGGACAATATGCTGACCCTGTAAACCACTTAGAGAGAGCTGCAAAGCAGTGTAAAGTGGTATATAAGTCTAAGCGCTATTGCTATAGCTATTGCTATTTTCTCTTTCCAAAAATACAGGAACTGGTGGGTAATCTACTGGAAGAATCATGAAAGACAAAAAAAATTTTTTTCTCCTGCACAATTCATCAACTTTGCTGTTTGGCACCAGTCCGGCTTCAAAAAGAGAGTTGGACCAACTCAGGGAAATCATCAGGATTAAAAGCTATTAGCCTCGCCGCAAGAATAACCTATGCGCAATTTTGGAAATCTACTACCATACCATCGGAAGACGCCATAATTAAAAAGATTTATGAATGTGCAGAAATGGACAGAATGACGGGTTGGCTGAGGAACAAAGGAGAAACAGAACATTATCTTAACTGGAACCTATGGTATATGTGGGCGACAAGGAGAACAGCAGGGACTTAAAACGAGGAATAACAGTTATTAACAGTTGGAACTAAGACTTCCTGGGGGCGTGGCCTGTTGCCGAGGAGGGCTCCACCGAGCTCCTCAGAGATCTGGTTTGTATATCTAATTAAGATCATAGATAGCACCCCTTTTTGGCTAAGAAAGGGGCAGGGAGGATAGCTCCGTAGGCTAGGGTCTAATCGTAAGCCACAGCCTTTTTTCTTTTTTGGCTGTGGAAAGAGATTAGATCCAGCCGAAGCGGAGCGTTTATCTCCAGCCATTTCTTCTCAGCTGCCTTTTTTTTTTTTGGCAGCCCCAGACAGGCTAGCCCCCCCCAGGACAAAATAAAGTTTTCTCAAGCTAGAATTGATACGGGCGGGTCCCACCCCTGTGAGATTTATGCTTTCATTACTATCGTAAATACCAGCACCATTCGTCTTAGAGACTTCTTTGTCTAAACAGACCTTAAAATGGCGATTTCTCTCCGTGGATGATTGATGTACTCAGCCGGTGTTATCTTCTTGCAGACCGCTCCTTAACAAAATAAACTCTTCTTCTTTGGAAATAGAGGGGAGCGAAGCTCTGCTTACTTGCTTATCTATTATGCCACCCAAGTCAAAGAAGCGTCTTGCTACAAATGTGTCTAAAGAATGTAAAGAATTTTTATTGGAAACACAGCCTTTGTCTCCTACGCCCTCTACTGGAGAAGTTTTAACACAGGAATATCTCTTTAAAATCTTTAATGCCTTTAAGCAAGAACTTAAGGAATTTGTATTGCAACTTTATGATGATCTAAAATCTAAAGTTAATCAAATGAAGGCGAATACGTTTGCAGCCGTGTCTGCCCTGTCAGATTACTCTGCTGAAATAGAGAACAAATTGGAAAGTCTGGAGAAGGCTAATTTTAATTTGACTACCAATATTCAAATTTTACAAGAAAAAATTAGAAATAACGAAGAACAGCTTATGATGCTAAATTTTGATAGGAAGGCATTTTCAATAAGAGTCAGAGGATTCCGTGAAAAGGAACAAGAGAATTTGAAACAGACCTTTGCTGAAGCCTTCAGCCATGCGCTGGGAAGCCCGGGACTTAACTTTGATTGGCAGATTCGGAAAATCTATCGCCAGAACTCATTGATAGCGGAACAGCGACAGCTCCCGAGGGACATAATTATACATTTCTCTACAAAAGAATCTAGAAACGCGATTGTGCAAAAGTTTTATAATAACAGTCTCCGAGTTGATGACCAAGACGTGATTGTCTTCAAAGATATACCTTTCCACATGTTGAAAGCAAGAAGGGAATATACTTTTTTAACTAAAGAGCTTAGGAGTCAACAGATTCGATACAGATGGGAGGCCCCTGCCGGCATCACGGTTACATTTGAGAATCAAAGATTTCGTCTTAACTCTGTTTCGGAGGCTCAAGATTTCTATTCTAGGATTCTGAAGGCGGGACTTCCTGACGCGCTTGGAAGAGAGGAGAGACAAGCGGAAGGAGAAAGCAAACGGCTGGCCATGCGGCTGCAAGATGGAGGGGGCAGCCCCTCCTCCCTCGGAGAAGCAGAAGAACGCAGATCGAGAATTTAGATACTTCAAAAGACTTCCTAAAGTTGAGGACTGAATGGGGGTTTGAGACCTCTCTCCGGTAGAAAAAGTGGACTAATTTTTATCAGAAGGGAAAGCTGGGTGAAACTACTTTGAGCTAGATTCTAAAGTAACGTTAGCATAAATTTGATTGTGGTTAAAAGAATGCGGAATGATCTATGTTGTTTAAACTTTGTTAGATGGGACTATTTTAAAATAGAAGGTTAACTGACTCTTGCTGAAAGTATTATTTGAATATGATCCATGCTATTTAACTTTTATTTGAAGGGAAAGTTGGTTGTAATAGTTCTGAGTTACTTTTCAAATAAACATTAGTATAAATTTGATAGTGGTAAATATTAGACAAGCAAGAGATGAGGGTAAAATGCATGTGGAATGAACTACGTTATTTGTGGTAAATATCAGACAAGCAAGGGAAGAGGGCAAAATTTACGTTGTTTAAAGCTTATTAGAACAGGAAGCCGCTTGGGATTATTTTAAGATAACTGTAAAAAGAATGCGGAATGATTTATGTTGTTTAAACTTTGTTAGAAGCGACTACCTTAAAATAGAAGGTTAACTGATTCTTGCTGAAAGTATTATTGGAATATGTGGAATGATTCATGCTACAAATCGCTCTGAGTTATATTTTAAACAAATGGTAGTATAAATTTGACAGTGGTAAATATCAGACAAGTGGGGGATGAGGGTAAAATACATGTGGAATGAACTAAGTTATTTAAATCCTATTAGAAGGGGAAGTCGGTTGGAATTATCTTAAGATAGAAATTGATTCCTGTGTAAAGTAATATCTGATCTACGCTGCTTAACTTTACTAAGAAGGGGAAATCTGGTTAGATTATTTTGAATTACTGTTTGAAAAAGGGGTAAAGAAAGATCATTTACGCTGTTTAAATTTTACTAGAAGGGAAAGTTTGATTACTTGTCTGTAAAGTTATATTTGAATATATGGCATGAATCACGCTGCTTAAATCTTATTGGAAGGGATCATGAGGTTTAGGAAGGGAACGGGAGAGCCTACAGAAGGTCGGGGTAAATAGCAAAGAAGTAAGAGATGAGAATAAAATATAGATAGAATGATTTATATTATTTAAGCATAGATAAAGATGGGGGGCTGAGATCAACACAAAGAGTGGTTTCTTTTTTTCTTTTTTCTCTTTTCTCTTTTCTTTTTTTGCTTTTTTTTTTTTTTTCTCTTATTTTCTTTTTTTTTTTTTTTTTTTTTTTTGATATATTACTTTTATTTTTTTTTAATTCATATGTATACAAGATATTTTAGATAGAAGGTAATGCCAGGTGTGGGCCCTGGGAAGTCGGGAGGATTAGGGATGGGGATTGTGGGGGGTGGGGTGGGGGGGTGTTAACATAGTCTTAATAAGAACAAGAATGTATTTATATACGGTGGTCCTTTTTTTTTTATTATTATTATTATTATTATTTTTTTCCTTGGTTCATTTTACTTTTATCAGATCAAACAACATTTGAATAAAGGCATACACCAAGGAGGGAGGTAGAGGGAAGGAAGAGGGAGGAGTAGGAAGGAGTAAGGGGAATGTAAGGAGTAAGGGGAATGTAAGGAGGGTGTCTGGGGAGTAAGGGGAGAAGGAAGGTTTGAGGGGAAAGGGAAGTAGGAGGGGAGTGTTAGAGGGAGAAAGGAAAGTTGGAGGGGGTAGATGGGGTGTATGGAGGATGCAAGGGTTAGGTGGGGTTGTGAATGATGAGTTGTGTTTCCTTTTTACTTGTTCGTTTTATTCCCTTTTTTCTTTTTTTTTTTCTTTTCTTATAGTAAATACCCTGTATATAAATGATTGCAAATGGAATGTGAAAATTGAATAAAATATTTTATTTGAACAGTTGGAACTAAAAGTGAACATGGGTATTGTAATAGATCCCTGAACTTCGTAACAAGAAGATGCTGGTTAGAGACTAAACAATGAGGAAGAAAAAAAAAGTTCGGCTGTGAATGACTGCCACCGCGGAAGGGGTGTGTGTTGTATGTTTAAAGTTGTATTTGTATTTGTATGTCTTATTTTTTTTTAAAAAAAATGTATAACCAATAAAGATTATTTTAAAAAGCTATTAGCCTCAATGACAGTAGGACTTCCTTTGAAGGCCATCTGGTGGGGAACTTATGCAATTGGTTGGATTGGACTAGATACATCAGGGATCTAATTCAGCAATGCCCTTATTGCATTCTTACATTTTTAATACCAATTTCTAGAAAAATGGAGACAGTAGTTATTGTGTTTTGGTGAAAATTCATTTTGAAAACAAACCTATTGTCCCTTTTGAAAACAAATACATAGCAATTTCTAATTTCCTCCTATGTATTAGAGTTATAATTACAGAATAAAATTGAAGGACACCAGCTTGTAGAAGACTATGATAGCGCTTAAATTTTATTCAGTGGAAATATGTTAATCTACTCTTGAAAAGCACTCCGGCTTTCCTTTGTTTTCCCATATTGTGTGCCTATTATGTTGTGATTTTGTTTGCTCTTATAAAGGTTGCCATTTCCCCAATTAATAAGAAGTTACTTTTGGACTGCTAAGCCTGAAGTAAGGCACTCCAGAGTTGTTGGGTTGTTGGTTTTTGACACAACTGAAATAAACTAAGATGACACATCCCTTAATTGTCACATAGCGATCTTTATCAGGATCTGAAGAAATAAGTCAAGGAGAAAATATTGTGCGATTAACATCAAAGTTGTTTTACATCACGAAGCCCAATGATTAGGATGACAGGAAGCAAATGGAGCAAGGCCCAAGAAGGATCTCCTGCTTAAAGATCATCTTTGCTCTCATCTCTCATGGGAAAAAGAAACAATTCATGCGTACAACCACATTCCTTCTTTGCAATATGCTTGAAATCACTTCCTGATCTGACTTGCCATATTGCACAAAAATTGCCCTCAGGTTTATTTCCAAAACACCGTAGCTGTATGTGTCGCGGTTAGAGAGAGACAAATTAGTTTTAATGTCCTATGCATCTTACAGTCCAAATAAGTTTAAAGTCTGATCCCTTAGGGGATTGTTTCTTATGCAAATTAAAAAAGGTGTACAACAATCTATCTTCATTTTAATTCATGGCATCTAGCTTTCATATGGTTCCTTTAATGTATAATAGTTGTTAATGAAATGTATCATGGAAACATTTTAATTAACATACATTTTCATGGTTTTTTAATATGGAATTTTTAATGCAAAATGTTAAAATATAATATTTCCCCATTTTAAACCCAAGGAAGACTGGCTCCCTAGTTTGCAACTCTGATTCTTTAGTCTAGTCACAAGCTAAAGACTCTAGCCTCCAATCTATCATACAAAAATGCTCTTGTAGACACATGGATATGGATGTGCAGTAGGAAAGAGTTACTATGCGATGGAAGAACCTTGGCATCTGAGAAGTATGCAGGATGGGAGCTGCTGACCTTAAAGAGTTACCAATAAAGGAGAATATTTGTAGCTCAGGATTGAAATGCGGAGTTCTTGGTGGTCTCTGAATGTTAGATCAGGTAAAGGAGGCACACAAAGGCTTCAGTAACAACAGCTCTTTATTGCAAGACAAGTAAACATCCAGCTGGAGAATGATTGGCAGCATCCCCTTTTAAAGGGATCTGTCAGACCTCTTGACCAATGGGATTCAACCTCTGTTCCCGCCGGAACAGAGGACCTCGGTGGAAACCTCTGTCAGTGGGAGGGGGATATCTAACACTGAGCTTAGATGCTTACTTGTAAGAAACTGAAATGGCAGGACTTGGACAGGAGATCACAATAGGGGCATCTTTAGGAATGTAAGCAGTTGTCAAGCCATTTGGAGCAGCAGCATTCAAAAACCAACAGCAGCTACAGGCAATCCATGCTGGTGATGAACGTGGTCTATCCCTGGCCACCCCCAAACCCTCTAAGAGAAAAGATGAGGTAATGCTGTTCGGACCTAGGCTTTAACAAATCATGAAACAGACTCCTTGTCCTGAAAAAAAAAACACTTTTTATTTGGCTAATGTGAATTCCTAGCATTCACATCCAGCAAAGTCCTATCAAACAGTCTTTCAAGGGAAAATTGCAAACACAGACCTTATCAGTCCTTGGATAGTTGCCAGGCCAATAGCTGTCAGACTCAACACTGTACAAGGAAATACACAGCAAGGAGTCAAACAAATCTTCACACTAACAAACTGTCTCCTGCAAACACTACTCCCCTTTTGCTTAAGGTGACCAGATTTTCAGATTGGAAAAGAGGGACACCCTTGACCCGGGGGGGGGGGGGGGGCTTGATTAAAAAAATTTTTTTTTGTCAAAAGGTCACCCCAGGACACTGAAACCAGCATAAATACAAATCTGTTGCCAAACAAAATTTTGATCACGTGAACATGAGGATGCTGCAACGGTCGCTAAGTGTGAAAAATGGTCGCAACGGTCGCTAAGTGTGAAAAATGGTCATCAGTCACTTTTTTCAATGCCATTGTAACTTTGGTCACTAAATGTTTTCCCCCTCCTCGAGACTCCTCACTTCTTCCTTCATTCCTCTTGCTTATCTACCTTCACCTTATCTGTCTTCTGCTCTTTCCCTCTCTTCCTTCCTTCCTCCCTCCTTCCATCCTCTTCTTTCCTCACTCACTCCCTTCCTCCTTTTTTCTCTTCCTTCCTCCTTCCATTCTTTATACGATATAAAATTCAATGAGGGTGAAACACACCAAATCTGGCAAAGCTGCCTTGCACCAACCTGGCCTGCCCATAGAATAGCAGCCACTTTGAGACACATAAACCTGGTCTGAACATATTGCATCACAAAGATTTGCAAAGATCACATTTGCAAAAAGGAACATTTCTTGTAGTAAATACATTTTATAAACAATTTAAAAGTAAAAATCCCCCCAAAATAATAAAAAAGGTATTCTATAAATAAAAGAAATCCTTAAAAACCATTGTTAAGTATTACACCAGCAATAATTTATACTGTCACCATTTCAAACTATCATCAGAAATACGAATCTGTTGCCAAACATCAACATTTTGATCGCGTAACCATGAGGATGCCACAACGGTCGCTAAGTGTGAAAATGGTTGCTAAGTGTGAAAAATGGTCATCAGTCACTTTTTTCAATGCCATTGTAATTTTGGTCACTAAACAGCCATGTTCCTGACTTAACAACCACCATGATTCACTTAACGTGGCAATAAAAGGTCGCAAAATGAGGCAAAAATCATTTAACAAACGTCTCCCTTAGCAACAGAAATTGGGGGATCAATCCTGGTCGTAAGTCGAGGATTACCGGTAGCCAATTGCAAAAGGCAACTTTACTTGGAACAGGTGAGATTGTGCCCGGATCCCTTTCATGCCAACATCCCATCCTGTCCATGGGGAGAACTCCACAGGCGGACAAAAGCCCCAATCCCCTCTCAACCTCCAGCTGACTCTGCTATCCGCCATAACCACACATGCCCCTCAAAGGCAAAACTCAGGGGGCTGAATTCTACAGGGGGAGGAGTAAAGGGGGGATTTGAGGGGCAGCCCAAAGCACCATCTGTCTAAATTTGCATCAGGCAGGCAGTAACATTTTCATAGACCATGATCAGAGGAGCAGCTGATCCTATGGAGAGACTCCTCCTGCATTCAGTCCCAGGCCTACAAGTGGAAGTACCCTTCCTTCCTTCCTCCTTTCACCTTCCTTCCCTCCCTCCCTCCCTCCCTCTTTCTTCCTTCTAGCCTTCCTTCCTTTCCATTCTTTCTCCTTCCTTCCTTCCTCTTGCCTATCTGCCTTCTGTCTTTCTGCACTTTAGATCTCTCTTCCTCCTTCCTTCCTCTTTCCATCCTTTCACCAAAAATCAGGATGTTTTATTAGCATCAGCATCATTCTGCTGAAAATGCCAGATTCTGTGGTACTTCTGGATGAGATTTAGAAAATTACAGAGACATGAGGAACCATTATATAATTTCACTTGGCAAAACTCTGATTAAAATAATAGCAACAAAATGTAAGGTTTTTTAATTTTAAACTCTAGCAAAACATAGATTTATTTCCAGTTTAGTTAATTAATGCCATTATAAACAGGAATGCAATTGATTAAATAAAAATGACTTTTTCTTTTATTAAGAATACTTATTCTACACTAAACTAGAAAATATTTCATAGGCCCTTCAACAAGTTTGTTACAAATTTTCAGGATTGCATGCATTCTTGAAACTGATACCATGTAATGTTAAAAAGCAGATCACTAACTAAGTACACTAAAAACCATGTTTAATTATTTGCTACTTGAGGCCAATAGCAATGATGAAGAAATTTCTCTCATCCTCAGTGACAATATTTTTAGGGCCAAAAAATAAAACTCTGTATATTGGATCTGTTGAATGGAGAAAGGCCTGCCCCCCCCTCCCCCAAATGAGATACCTTCCACGATAATAGGAGAGGAGAGCCTGGAGACAGCAATCACAAGGCAGAACGTAGCTAAGAGAACGGAGCAGCTAAGAGAACGGGGCGGGGGTTGGGAGAAGGCATGGGACTGGCTGGGGAAGGAGGGAGGGAGGGAGGGAGGGGGAGAACATGAGTGTGTGTATCCCTCCTTCCTTCAGCCCAACACTCTTGCTGGCATTCTGGCCAGACGAGAGGGACTGCAGAGGGTCTAGGGCAGCGAGTCATTCAATCAATGGGAAACTTGCCTCTTGGAAGGAATGACCCGGTTTGGCTCCCACTTTCAACAATCAAACAGAGAAGCGAAGAGGCAGGAGAGACGAAGCAGGAGCCAAGCAGAGCTAGAGTGTTGGGCTGAAGGAAGGAGGGATACACACACTCGCGTTCTCCCCCTCCCTCCCTCCCTCTCTCTCTCTCTCTCAAATGGCAAATTGCTGCTGGGAGCCCGGTCTCATTTGGGGGAGGGGGAGGAAGCAAGCCTTTTTCCATTTCAAGGAGCTGCCGCTCCTCCCCCCCACCTCTTAGAAGTCCAGCCAGCTGCCTGCCAAGCTCTCCACGGAGACTAGTATCCAGCCGGATTTCTTGAATCCCCGCGTGTGTGGGCAACGCAGCTAGGCAGGCTCTGCTTGGGAGGACCAGGCTATGGAGGGCATAGCATGGTCATCTCAAGCGAAGCTCCCCTCCCCCGCATAGCTGCATTGCCCACACGCGCGGGGATTCAAAGTATCCAGCCGGATTTCTTGAATCCCCGCATGTGTGGGCAACGCAGCTAGGCAGGCTCTGCTTGGGAGGACCAGGCTATGGAGGGCATAGCATGGTCATCTCAAGCGAAGCTCCCCTCCCCCGCATAGCTGCATTGCCCACACGCGCGGGGATTCAAAGTATCCAGCCGGATTTCTTGAATCCCCGCGTGTGTGGGCAACGCAGCTAGGCAGGCTCTGCTTGGGAGGACCAGGCTATGGAGGGCATAGCATGGTCATCTCAAGCGAAGCTCCCCTCCCCCGCATAGCTGCATTGCCCACACACGCGGGGATTCAAAGTTTCCAGCCGGATTTCTTGAATCCCCGCGTGTGTGGGCAACGCAGCTAGGCAGGCTCTGCTTGGGAGGACCAGGCTATGGAGGGCATAGCATGGTCATCTCAAGCGAAGCTCCCCTCCCCCGCCTAGCTGCGTTGCCCACACGCGCGGGGATTCAAAGTATCCAGCCGGATTTCTTGAATCCCCGCGCATGTGGGCAACGCAACTAGGCGGGCGGGCAACCCGCTTGCTGTTGAAGACACGCTGGACGCGGCAGGGCAGGGGCCCGCGGCCGGGAGCGGCTTCTGGCGGCTACCGGGCGGCGATCTCACACCATCCGCTCGCGGCTCTTAATACTCACCAGTCAGCGCAGCTGCAACCTCTTTCGTCTTTTGGTGAAAGGAAATGGAGACTCGCGCAGGCGTGCTGAAAATTTCCAATCCCAGCCAGCTCACTGATTGGCTGGAGTCCAGGCCAATCCAATCAGTGAGCGGGCAGGCTGGGCTGGCTTAAATTTGTAGGTAGGTAAAAGCACACTTTTTTTGGCAATCAGCTGCTAGCTTGCTGGGCTGGCTCATCGGTAGGATAGAGAACAAAACGATGAGCCAGCCCAGCAAGCTAGCAGCTGATGGGCGGGAGCTGCGAGCGCCAAAAAAAGCGTGCCTTTTAAAAAGGCAGGCGGGACGCGGGAAAATGCATTGAAAAGCGGGGGTGTCCCGCCAAAAGCGGGACGTCTGGTCACCTTACTTTTGCTCCTATTTATTTCCTATGGGAAGGGCCAGTCAGCATCTTGTGCCTTTACTCCCGAGTCGACCTGTGTTCCTTAATTGTTCCCTTCTCCTGACAGCTCTGCACATGCGCATATCGGGAACAGGCTCCAGCTATTCTTCCGCCCCACATCTGTGACTCCAAAGGTAGCTGATAACTTCTGA
This sequence comes from Thamnophis elegans, assembly GCF_009769535.1. Lineage (NCBI taxonomy): Eukaryota > Metazoa > Chordata > Lepidosauria > Squamata > Natricidae > Thamnophis > Thamnophis elegans. The sequence continues at coordinate 82,242,265 of NC_045545.1, forward strand.
TGGCCCTGGCCCCTTCTCTGCCTCTTATGCAGAGTCCTCCTCAGAGCCTTCCCCAGACTCCAGGACTGGCCCATGTTCCTCCCCAACCTCCTCACTGTCCAGGTCTGCTGCCAGCTCCATTGGCGGGCCACAACAGGTGCTATGATCCCAGTAGCAATCCAGGATTTAAGTCAAGACATAAGAGAACAGACAGAGAACCTCAAAGACTCCAGCCTTAGCACAGCCAAAGAAAAGGCAGCTGAAGGATGGGACAGGGATTGAAAAAACTACACTTCTCCCCGTTTCTTCCCCTGAAAATCAGCATTCACATAGTGGATGGAAATACTGTGCATATCACTGCAGAGATTTACTTACATCTGTAAGCTTCAAAGAGCATTCAATTTAGAGTGAAGATGAGGCTTGCTAAATGATTCCAGCTTCTTTGTTCTCCTCCTCTTTTTGTTCCTTACAGAAATGATACTAGGAGAAAATGAAACTGAATTTAAGAAAAGGATTTGTGCTGAAATCTCCATAGGATGTATGCTCAACACAACACGGCTCTAAATTATTTAGCACAAAGGACCAAGATAAAATGTTGTTTGTTTGCTTGTTGGTTTGTTTGTTTGTTTGTCAAACATGTACAAGATTGCAGGTACAAGTATGAACATGGACATGAACAAAGAAAATGAATACAAATAAATGGGGACAGTAGGACAGGGATGGTAGACACACTTGTGTGCTTATATACACCCCCTTTATGGATCTCTTAGGAATTGGTGAGGTCCACAATAGACAGTTCAAGGTTGAAGCTGTGGGGGTTTCAGGATGTAACAATGGAGTCAGGTGGAACATTCCAGGCATTGACCACTCAGTTGCTGAAGTATTTTCTGCAATCAAGTTTGAAGCGGTTTATCTTGAGTTTGTATCTATTGCTTGCCCATGTATTATTGAGGTTGAAGCTGAAGTAGTCGTTGACAGGTAGGACATTGTGGCAGATAATTTTATGTACTACACTTAGGTCAGATGGTAGATGTCTTTGTTCTCCTCCTCTATTTGCTCCTCACAGAAATGACACTAGGAGAAAATGAAAATGAATTTCAGAAAAGGATTTGTGCTGAAATCTCCAGATAGAATGTATGCTCAGCACAACATGGCTCTAAATTATTCAGCACAAAGGTCTAAGATAAAATTGAGTTATTTACATGTCTTTTGAGTGAAATGTGTTTTTACAAACTCAGACTGTGTTTTCAGCAGCATAGGTGTAAAGGAGCAATGTGTGATGAGAGAAAGACTCTGCTTTACTTCACCACTATTCCATTGAACTCCACAGAAGATGAATCTGAAAGATGAACCATCTGAGTTGTTTAGGATGTCTGCCAGGAAGGAAGTGTGTATCTGCTTAGAATCACCAAAGAGTTAACTATGTGCTCCTTAGCTACAATGAAAAGAAAGCCAAGAATGTAAATGAGAGGAATGGAACACGCAGGGCTGTAAAAATAATAATAGTAATAATAAATAATCTGAGAGACAGAGAATATGAAAAGTAAAAGAGGTAACAGAAGGCTGAGCTGTGTAATAACAGAGCTGTTTGGGAAATGTTAATGTCAGCTTCAAAAAATTGGGCATGTTTTACTCTAGTATATGTAAAGAGCTGAAGTTAACTCACATTATCTTTTTTTTAAAGATATGACAGCATTTGTGAATATTCTTTCCATATTTAAACCGTGGTAGTTTGGGCCTTTTGGGCAATTTCAATTGTCATAAGAGAAAATGTAAATTTCCAGTGAAATAGTTGAGGAACGTGTTATATTATGCAAATCATCTAAGGAAAGTTAGAGTGAGTTCTGCCTCTCTCTCTCTCCCTCTATATATATCCATATAAAAAGGCAGTATTTATTCTTCTGCAGTAAGACACGGCTTGTGAAAACAATCTTGAAAAGAGTGACAGAAAGAACTATTACCAATGTTTGACTGGAAGGTTACAGAAGTGGAAGTAGCTTACAAATCCACCTCCTCTGATTTCAGCAAACAGGATTTGACACTACAGGTGTTACCCGTAGGAGTTTACCTTGCAACAGGTATTATAAGCAGGCATTAATGAGACTCAACAGGATCACTGCCTGAGCAGGTTGCAAAGAGTTGTATCTATTCTTCCCTGTCCCAAATTTATTGTCAGAATCTAAATTGTCTCCATCCTGCAAAAATAAAGGACTGCATTCTTGTTATTTAATTTTGAGAAATGAATTCAGAGAGGAATCATAACAATTGACACCCTATTCAGCTGCTGGGGTTCATTCAGTTTGATAAAGTTCCTGATTCAGAATTCATTTATTCAACTCTTATTTTTAAAGAGATCTTCCAAACAGTGGTGGGATTCAAACATTTTTACTACCAGTTCTTTGGGCATGGCTTGGTGGGTGTGGTTTGATGGGTCTATTATGGGAAGGATACTGTAAAATCTCCATTCCAGGGGAAAGTTACTGCAAAATTCCCATTTCCCCCCAATCAGCTGGGACTCAGGAGGCAGAGAATAGATGATGGAAGGGCCAGTCAGAGGTATTTACCGGTTCTCTGAACTATTCAAAATTTCCGCTACCGGTTCTTCAGAACTGGTCAGGACCTGCTGAATACACCACCTCTGCTTCCAATGTAGCATGATTACAGGGAGAAAAAATTGAAATGAATATCAAGACTGTACAGTTCTGCTTTCCTAGAATTACTGGCATTAAATTTATTTAATGTTTCCGATTTATAAAGCCATTCATCTCACACTAGCATCTGGGCAAACGTGGCAATATTTGGTGTGCGGGTAATGTACTATATACAATTGTATCTTTTGAAAGAACAATCACTGTACACCCAAGACAGCATGACGTCGTCGAGCGAATCTGTGCTTGAAAAAATATTGGAAGAAAGTAACAGAAACTATCATCATACTTGCTTGAGCAAGCCCAAAACAGGAATCCAATGATTATATATTTCATGTTTTTATCAGTTGGAGGATCATTGTTTGGAACTGTATATCAAGATATAAAAATTCGCTGGATCAAATTCCATAGACTACTCAATAAAAAGCTTATATTGATGCATATGTGTGTGTGTGTGTGTGTGTGTGTGTGTGTGTGTTTGTGTATGTAAGAAATTTGCAGTTATAACTATTTCTTGAATTCTTGTTCAAGATTTGAGCTGGGTTTGTTGCTGTGTACTTAAATCTTTGAAAATATCTGCATTTTGATAGCAAATAGTTGAAATCCCTTCAGAGATATGTCTGAGTTTAGTCACAATTAATGCCCAATTTCTAGTTAGGCGGGAATAAAATAAATTAAGGATGGGAAAAGGTTCTTTTTTTCAGTTCACAGAAATATATATTTGCTGTATCTGTTCCCACAATGGAACACACACACACAACACACACACACACACACACACACACACAATAACTGTTTGCACAGCAAAGGTTAGGGTTATGCTCTGTTTCAATATGCAAAATGGATGTTAAGTACGATCAGGACTGAAAACGTGTAGCTTGCCCTCTCTCAAATTCAAAAGCTTCAGAAATATCTGGGCACAAAGGTACCAATTAAAGCTTAGGATTGGTGGTGTGGCTGTGGAGGATGAACTAAAGGAAATATGTATATAATCACTATAATTACAACAATACCTCTTGATTGCCAAAGCTGCCTTCTTCTTTCTTCTTTCTGTTTTCTGTTTTCTTTTTTCTTCTTTATTTTTGTTGGCTTCTATTTCAGGTTGTTTCCTTAGTCAGCCTTCCATTCTTTTCATTCCCCAGTCCTATCTTTTTCCCCCCCTCTCACCCACTTTCACAGTACATTCCTTTAAAAAATAATAACAATAACAATTATGTTTTCCACTGATTTGCTCATGCCTAGTCTTCCGCTCTACTCATTCAATCATTATGTTAAACAGGTCTCTAGGAGGTAACAGATAAAAGAATAACAGAGTTGGAAGAGACCTTAAAGATCTTCTTGGCTTCTGAGCATTCACGTAACAATTTTTATTATACTGCGCATGCACACCCATGAGCAAACTGACAGTAGTTGCTGCCGGAATCCACCCCTGATATTGGGACATTTTCCTCCTTCACTGAACCAGGTGTGCATGTGACGCATCCAGCCTGCGAGAGTTTCATAGCCCTTTTGATACCATTTTAAACAAGTGGCTGTCCAGTCTCTTCTTAAAAGCCTCCCATGATGGATCACCCACAACTTCTGAAGGGAAGCTTTTCCACTGGTTAATTGTTCTCACTTTCAGGAAATTTCTCCTTAGTTCTAGGTTTCTTCTCTCCTTGATTAGTTTCCATCCATTGTTTCTTGTTTTTGAAGAGCCAAGGTGGCGCAGTGGTTAAATGCAGCACTGCAGGCTACTGCTAGATCAGCAGTTCAGCGGTTCAAATCTCACCGGCTCAGGGTTGACTCAGCCTTCCATCCTTCCGAGGTGGGTAAAATGAGGACCCAGATTGTTGGGGGCAATATGCTGACTCTCTGTAAACCGCTTAGAGAGGGCTGAAAGCCCTATGAAGCGGTATATAAGTCTACTGCTATTGCTATTGTTTTGCCTTCTGCTGCTTTGGAAAATAGATCCCCCCCTCTTCTTTGTGGCAGCACCTCAAATATTGGATCAGTGCTACGTATGTCACCCCTGCTCCTTCTTTTCACTAAACTAGACACACCCAGTTCCTGCAACTGTTCTCAATATGTTTTAGCCTCCAGCCTTAATCATCTTTGCTGCTCTTTTCTGCACTCTTTCCAAAGTCTCAATTTTTTATAATATGGTGATCAAAACCAAATGCAATATTCCAAGTGTAATCTTTCTTACTAAGGCTTTGTACAGCGGTACTAGACCTGTCTGAAAAAGTTACGTGAGCCACTTCATAAAATATGTGTGCACACCCAATTAGGAAATGGTGTTTCTCCAGGTGTGTATGTGTGAAAATAGTTTCATTTAAAAGTAGAAACAGAAAAAGAAATCAGTTGAGACACATTTAAAACACACTCAGGTTTTGTTTATTTGGTAGTTCTCTACTGAGCTCAAGGAGATCCTCATGGAGTTATTGGCTTATTATATTTTCACAACAACCTTATGATGTAGGTTGAACAAGATCTAAAGTCCTCCAGTGAGCTCCATAGGTGAGGAAAGAGTTCATGCATTAAAAACTACACAATACTACAATTAAAAGGCAAAATGTCATGCCCTGGGAGTCAGGTTGCTTCATGCCCTCACTCCTCCCCCCACTTACTCCTCTTGGGATCTTTGCATCTGCCAAAGTGTGTGACTTGTAAGGAAGCAGTAAGATACGGAACTGAATAGCAAAGCTTAAGGAAGGATTGCCATTCACATTTAGTAAGGAGGAAATTTAAACCTCACAGTAACAGTTTTCCCTCGCTAGAAGTAACTTAAACATCTAGCTTCATATTCAGTGAGTCTTACCTGGAACCAGTGGTGGGATTCAGCCAGTTCGCACGTCTTCAGGAGAACCAGTTAACTTTCTAAGCAGTTCAGAGAACTGGTTATTGGAAGAAATCTAATTTTGTTTTTTTCCACTTTAAAGGGCTAATCCTGTAAGGAAGGCAGGAAGGAAACATTCTGGTGCTGTTACTAGCCTAATCTTTATTGCCCCACTGACAGAAACTGCCTCTCCAGCTAACCCTTATTACATTATAACAACTAAGGTGAAGCACTCATCGACCTGAGTGATGTTGAGTTGGCCACGCCCACCCAGTCACATGCCCACCGAGCCACGCCTACTCAGCTGGTCATTAGGGCAGAGAACCAGTTGTTAAATTATTTGAACCCCACCACTGTCTGGAACCAGTCATTTATCAACCTGGCTTGTTAATTGAGTTAGACTTCGTTCTTTCCTTGACCTGGCTCTGTAAATCTTTGGCCTGACTTTGGACTGTTTGACCGAGAACTCACCATTTGTCTAGCATAGGTCTTATCTGCAAGTAATTCTCATTTTCCTGCTTTTGCCTTTTTCTCTGCTATCTCCTGCTGCCTTGCTGTCGGGAGTTGCAGCAACAAATCCTCCCTTTAACATTGCTTGGTCTAAGAGCTGTGTCGGGCTCCTAAAAGGATGCTAAGAAAGCCAGGAAATGAAACAAAGACTTTGGACTTCAGCAACTATTGTTGCCTCGCCCATAAGCCTTCTCATGTCCTTTGCTCTGCACATTGACTATAAAACCATGGCATTCAAAAAGAGCATTAATGCCAATCTCTGGTTATTGTAAGAATCTAAATTGAACCATGCCAAGTATTGAAGCTGTCTAGGATTTCCATGTGAAGGTAGGCAACCATCTCTCTGGATGGGTTGGTTCTCAAATATTTCTTTTCCTGTTGGCAAGGTTTTTCTTTTATCTAACGTTTAGGTAAGATCTGTCTTCTTGTGAGTCCAACCCACTGTTCCATATCCAGCACTCTGGAATAAAAGACTTACACTTTTTAATCTTGGCCACTTGAATATGTGCATGTTTTAAGACAAGCATGCTTGACTGGAGAAATTCTGGAAGTTAAAGCCCATGCATCTTAAAATGGCCAAGATTGAGAAACACCAAACTTTCATGTTCACATACATTCTTGTTTATCTCCAAACTCATGGAAATTAATGCACGTTGAGGAAACACTGGCACATTTTTTTTATTTACATATGTATAGATTGTATGTAGGGAATAAAAAAGCTTTGCCAGACCAATCCTCGAATACAGTTAATCTGCCTGAAATCCACACTGTTTTATCAAACATTAATACAACTGAGCAAGTCCAGAGGTATTCCATGAGAAGAATACTCCTCTCCTCTACTCACAATAGAATACCTTATGCCACTAGGTTAGAATTTTGGGCTTGGATAAACTTGAACTACGCTGCCTACGATCTGACCTAAGCATAGTACACAAAATTATCTGCTACAATGTCCTACTTGTCAATGACTACTTCAGCTTCAACTGCAATAATACATGGGCGAACAGCCGATACAAACTCAAGGTAAACTGCTCCAATGTCGATTGCAAAAAATACAACTTCAGCAATAGAGTGGTCAATGCCTGGAATGCTCTACCTGACTTCATTGTTACTTCCTCAAACCCTCACAGCTTCAACCTTAAACTGTCTACTGTGGACTTCACACCATTCCTAAGAGGTCTATAAGGAGGTGTGCATACATGCACTAGCATGCCTACCATCCCTGTCCTACTGTCCCCATTTATTTGTACTCATTTCATGTGTTCATGTCCATGTTTATACTTATACCTGTTATCTCATAAGTGTTTGACAAACTAAATAAAATGAAAATAAATACATAAATTGTTCTCAACTTATGACCTTTATTTTATTCCTTTGCTGTTATAACTTCCAACAATCATGGGCAGTTTAGGGCCTGTAGATGGTCAACTTGCCCCACAAGTCACGTGGGCCAGCTTTGCAGTCACAACATTCTCTAGTCTCATGATTGCAATTAGCAATGTTTTTTGCCAGTTTCAGACAAAAAAAAAAAGCCTATTTAAAGGAAAAAGTTTGTTTAATGACTGCAACTTTTGCTTATCAACCACCATGAAATAGTTGGCCCCTAGGCAATGTGTAGTAAGCTGAATTAATATTTAGTGTAATACACAATAACAATCAATTGAATAAAAAGTCCTATCAGTAAGTCCATACTACTCAGTATCTACAAACCTTCAAAAAGCAACCAAGTTAAATGAGCTTCAAGAAGAAAGTAGAAGAATTCTTGCCTAGGATGAGTGTGGACAATTTACTCTTCACTTCAGAGGAGAAAAACCGATTGTGATGGCAATCATGCCTTTCCCTGTTCCCTGAAGACAATCTTCAGCAAATGCTCTGTGAACATCTGGATTGGGTGGGCAGACATAATCTGGAAATGAGGGCCTCTTAGGCACCCCAAACCAGATGTGGTTTGGTTTTGTCTTAGCAGATAATGAAAAGCCAGTGCTTGTATTCATAAAATTTATTCTGGTTGTCCTGAGCCAGGTATATTTTATTTAAACTATTTAAATTGAATCATGTGCTATATGTTAACTCACTCAATGAATAGATATTAAAGAATTTAGGTGGCATCCAAATACTAAATGATCCCAAGAATGTATCATGAAGCTTACAGGGCTTTGAACCTCCACTCACCTGTTCAATAACCCCATCCAATTTAGCCAATTATCAATGGTATGAAAAATATTTATATAGAAATTCAATAACCTGGGGGAAAATAATACGATTTTGAATTCCAGTTGTTAAGGTACTATGGGCTGAAGTAAAATCAGTTTTGCAGGTTCTTTAGAAGTCTCCAGTGACACTCTTTTGAGTTTGCAAGTTATGGAGAAGAAAAAAACCCTAAAAGACTTTTACCTGATTCCTAAACTACTTTCTTTGATTTTTGCATTTTAAGCATGTTGAAGTATCAATGGACCTGTCTGAAACCTTTCCTAAATTGAAATTATGGCAGATAATTTTATGCTCATCTTTTATATTATGAAGTACAACACAGTAGACAGGCTATTTTCCGTTAGCATAAATCAGGCAGGTAATTTCACTGATGCTTACGGAAAAGCCTCTGAGATGGATTAGATCTGCAGTTTGTTTTCTCTCTCTAAGCCTTGTTCTGTTTCTCTGCATCCTGGAACATAACGATACAGGAGAAGCTACGAAGATATAAAATATAAGCAATGTATTGCAAATTATGATAGGCATGTTGAAGTATGATCCATTAGTCCTTACTAATGTACAGACATACCAAACTCTCTACTTTGATGGTGAGCCCCAATTGGCTTTTCTGATATTGAGACCAGAATGTTAATTGAACCTGGTATGTTTGCTTTACAATGTGTTATTGACACAGTTTGACTGGGCTAAAGGAATACTTTTTTCCATACCCGACAGTTGTTCCCCATATCAATCAGAATAGAGTTGGAAGGTATCTAGGAGGTCTTCTAGTCCACCCCCTGCTCAAGCAGGAGACCCTATACCATTTTAGACAGGTGACTGTCCAGTCTGTTCTTAAAAGACTCCAGTGATGAAGCACCTACAACCTCTGGAGACAAGTTGTTCCACTGGTTGCTTCTCTTCTTGATTACTTTCCATCCATTGTTTCTTGTCTTGCCTCCTGTTGCTTTGGAAAATAGGCTGATTCCCACTCTTCTATGTGGTGGCCCTTCAAATACTGGAATACTGCTTGAATATGTCACCTCTACTCCTTTCTCCAGGCTTTCTCCTGGACTAGAGCCAAGGTGGCGCAGTGGTTAAATGCAGCACTGCAGGCTACTGCTAGATCAGCAGGTCAGCGGTTCAAATCTCACCGGCTCAGGGTTGACTCAGCCTTCCATCCTTCCGAGGTGGGTAAAATGAGGACCCAGATTGTTGGGGGCAATATGCTGACTCTCTGTAAACCGCTTAGAGAGGCCTGAAAGGCCTATGAAGCGGTATATAAGTCTACTGCTATTGCTATTGCTAACAACCACACTTGGAACCAGAATTTCACATAAGTGGACACAATTTTGTGACCATTTTCACCACAGTAAAAGTAAATGGGTTAAGAACAGTGGTGGGTTGCAGGTGGTACACCCTGGTACGGGCTCACTGGAGCTGCCTGGAGCACCAGATACTGTTCTGGTATGGTGCTCCTGAGGGCCCACACGCCTGCCCAAGCTCCTTACCTGTCTTTTAAGGCTTCCGTGCTTCCGCACGTGCATGGCGCATACAGCGCCTGCACAATGCTCCGCTGAGTAGCTGGAGCATCGCAGAGGCTTGTGGAGGTGGTAAGATGCATGCACATGCTGCGCGTGTCCATCTGGACACCACCGGGTCCGTTCCAACCGTACCGGTTGGAACAGGATCCGCAACCCACCACTGGTTGATAAGTGAATCTGGCTTCCCCAATGTACTTTGCTTGTCAGAAGCCACCTAGTAAGATAACAAATTGAAAAGTTATAAACTAGGCAACAGAGACAGGGATGGGGCCAAACCTGGGGTGGGCTTCAAAAATTTCAGCAATGGGTTCTCTGTTCTGTTGCTGTGTGGGCTTTCTGGAGGCTTTCCTCGAGCCTCTGGGAGAGCAAAAACTATTTCCCCAAGCCTCCATGTGGGCCCTGCACTTAACTTGCATCCAAAATGTGTCATGCGGAGATTTCTGGGAGGGGTGTGGTGGGATGGCAGGGGTGTGGTGGGTGGGGCCAGCCAGGAGTGGGATTTGGAGGTTCTCCAAACCGGCCATAATGTTAGCTATAGGTTCTCCCGAACCCAGGCAAACCTGTAGCAGCCCAGCCCTGGGTCAAATTTGCAAGATTGATGTCAGCGCTGTGAACTAGTCTAGACAAGGATACCCAGAGAAGTATTATCTCTAACTTTATTATAATGCTATATCAATAGAATCTTGAAAGTCTGAAAATATAGCTCTCCCATCTCATCTTTAGAGGCCAAGAAACTAGAAAATGTCCCTATTGAGACATTTGCCATGTTCTCATTCCTTCCTAGGCTCAATTGTCTTTTATCTGACTATTGCCAAGTGGTCAGAAGTACACTCCCTGAGATGTGAATGGCTCCCACCCTGATGGTATTCTGGAAGGCCTTAAAGATGAGGACCTGGATTATTGTTGGAGGCAATATGCTGACTCCGTAAACCGCTTAGAGAGGGCTGAAAGCCCTATGAAGCGGTATATAAGTCTAACTGCTATTGCTATTGCTAAAGATGAATGTTCTCCCATATTGTGGATTAGAGTGGATGGGATATCTTTTTATTTACTGATTCAATTTCTATAGCTGCCCAACTCAACCAAGTGGCTGTAGGTGGGTTACAATTCTAAAAAAAATTAGACATGCTTGACACATATTGCCTATGTTTTTGAACTGGTTATCCAGATTTTCCATCTTCTTTATTTCCCCTCTTTTATATTGTTATTTATCTGTTTGCATTTTACTGTGGATTTTTGTTTACTTCATCAGGCATCCAGGTGAAATCCCATTCTTAAACTGAATGGAGAATCTGTCCTTTCTTTGGGGAAAAAATGAAGAAGTTGTCCACCCAACGTCTTTGACTTTATTTGGAAATTTCAAAAGATTCTTTTCACTCCACTCTACATTAATTGCATAAGGACACATCTGAGGAGAAAACAATGGTAATAAATTGTGGAAGCTCTTCAGTTCACACACAACAAAACCAGCTTGCATTAAGTATGTTAATGGCTCAATTACACAAGCCTAGGAAAATAAAATAAGGAACACGAAATTCCCCTGAAATATTTCTAATGGTTCACTGACAAAAGGGTGACCGACAAAAGCGCACCCAACTAAACTGCAGTGACAAAACCACGAGTTCTAAACCCCACCGACGAATGAGCACTGAAGCGCGCCGACAACAGCGTGCTGACAGAAGCGCGCTGTAAACCTAACCCTAACCCTAACCCTAACCCTAACCCTAAAACTAACCCTAAAACTAACCCTAACCCTAACCCTAACCCTAACCCTAACCCTAACCCTAACCCTAACCCTAACCCTAACCCTAACCCTAACCCTAACCCTAACCCTAACCCTAAACCTAAACCTAAACCTAAACCTAAACCTAAACCTAAACCTTACCTTAACTTAAATCGCGCTTCTGTCGGTGCGGTGTTGTCGGCGCGTTGATGATGTCGCATTGATGACGTTGCGGTTTTAGCCCTGCGGTTTTGTCGGCGTGCTTTTATCGTGCGCGCATTTGTCAGGTCACGATTTCTAATACTCTAGCTCAGTGAAATGAGACATAGTAAAAAGGTTGTATGATTACAACCTATTTCCTTTGTTCCTAAATAGTACGTAAGAACGTCTGAGACAGCCACAAAATCATTCCTCTTACATTAAGCATGATACTTTTATGTTTGAAAAGTTGAATTTAAGGCAAATGGTTTTCATCTGGCTATTTAAAATAGGAAATGGGAAAAAACAGAATAAAAATATTTTAGCGTGCTTTTTTTTACCCAATACCAACATATTTCTGATTTGTACATTTTTTTAAAGTGCTTTCAGGGGAAACATAATTTCCCATCTTTTAACTGCACTCAGTGTTTAGGCATTAGTAAATGCCATGTTGAAGGAAAGACACATTTCTTGATACAAAATTTCTTAACTAAATGTCTGGTTCTCAAATTCACCTTTCTTCTGCAGGCAAATTATCCATCTAGTCAAGATTCAGAGTATGTTCCGAACATAAATTTTAGGAAATGCATCTGTTTGCTTGCTAATACACATTATAAAAATGGCACCGGCATTCAGCTGTACGTTATTCGCTTTACAATCTCCAGAATTGTAATTATAAGATTTGCTATTTTATGGCTGTGAATTAACCTCAAACCCTGGAATAGAACTATTAAGCAGAAAAAACAAAATTAGAGGGACCTCCAAAGCAAAATATATATTGCTAGCTGTAGAAATGAACACTGATATGCAAAATTAATTGATCATGGCTGGTTCCTTTGCAAAGTTATCTGGAGATGCATTTGTTGTGGTTCTTTATTATTTTTCTACAACTGTTTTCTGTAGCAGACTTTTTGTCACTCTCTAGTTCTACTGCAATTTAAACTCCCAGAATTGCTATAGAATATTTAAACATGACTTTTCTACAAGCAAAATATGTATTATTCCCCTGACCAATGAATTAACTATAACTGAATGCCTATTTTTATCACAAGGATCATGATCCAAACCATATCCTCTCCATTTTCTGCCTGCCTTATGTTATTATCTACATTTGAACATAACTAAGCGCAACTTTCCCCCCTCCCACTGATTACAATAATATTGACACCTGATTAATTTGTCCCATTGTTTCAGTGGGAAAATTGAATTATATTTGAATAACCTCCACATATGTGGAAGGAAAGTAGATATTATTTAATTAATACAGTTGTTTGAAGTCATAGAATAGAATGGAATAGAATAACAGAGTTGGAAGGGACCTTGGAGGTCTTCTAGTAAAACCCCCCGCTTAGGCAGGAAACCCTACACCACTTCAGACAAATGCTTATCCAACATCTTCTTAAAAGCTTTCAGTATTGGAGTATTCACAACTTCTGGATGCAAGTTGTTCCACTGATTAATTGTTTAGAACTGTCAGGAAATTTCTCCTTTAGTTCTAAGTTGCTTCTGTCCTTGATGAGTTTCCACCCATTGCTTCTTGTCCCACCCTCAGGTGCTTTGGAGAATTGCTTGACTCCATCTTCTTTGTGGTGGCTCCTGAGATATTGGAACACTGCTATCATGTCACCTTCAGTCCTTCTTTTCATTAAACTAGACAGTTCCTGTAAGCATTCTTCATATGTTTTGGCCTCCAGTCCCCTAATCATCTTTGTTGGGCTTCTCTGCACTCTTTCTAAAATCTCAAATCTTTTTACATCATGGCAACCCAAACTGGATGCAATATTCCAAGTGTGGCCTTACCAAGGCATTATAAAGTGGTATTAACATTTCACGTGATCTTGATTCTATCCCTCTGTTTATGCAGCCTACGACTGTGTTGCCTTTTTTGACAGCTGCCATACACTGCTGGCTCATATTTAATTGATTTAACCATGCCCGAGTCCTTGTCCATGGGTTCTTTGGTCCTCTCAGAGCTTAACTGTTTTCTTGCAGATGCTTCATTACTTAATCAGGTAAGGTTTCCACCCGGAGCTGCATAGATCCGCTTCTATAATATTCACCTTCATGCTTTGTCTTCAACAATAATTCCTAGCTCTTCTGCATCCTTGTAATCACTTTGAACCCATTCACATCCATATCTGATATCTTCCTCGTCTCTTTTCTTTAGCCTTACCAAGAGATAGATAAGTTTGTTGTATATTTAACAATAATCATCTCCAAATCCATCAATTGGAGGCATCCATCTTTTTCTCACTCTTTCTCTGTGTCCAGCTTTCATGCCCATATGACTGGAAAGGCCACTCCTTTAACTATTCTGGCTTTTTCATTGTCATTGAAATAACCTTATTCATTCGGATTTTGTCCATGCTTGACATAGCCTTCTTCTCCAGGATTAATCTCTTTGCTATTTCTCCAGCTATTTGAAGCGATACACCCATGCTGCAGTTTCTTTATCTAGAGAGGCTTTCTTTAAGAATTGCAAATTGAGATTTCCTTGAGTTCTCTTCTATTCTTTTTTCACAATTTGGCAGAAAAGAAATTAGTAATGGATTTCTCTAATATTCCTGCCTGCAGAATAAGCCTATATTTGTACATCTGCTCGGAAATGGGTTCCGTGTTTCCAATGGCACTTATTTCTGATGTAAGATTACAGGGATAATGAAAATCCCAGAACAGAGGACTATTTGTGATTTTTCTTTTTAAAGGGAAAATCATTTTATTTGTTCTTAAGGGTATTACAAAGACATACCTGTCCAACAGACGGTTAAAATGTCAAAAAAAAAAGCCTTCTCAGCCACCACAGTGCAAATGGTCAAGCTACATTCTGTATAATATATGTGGCTTTGTGTCCATACACCCACTAAAAGGTTTCTTACAGCCAATCATGTTGACTTTCAAGAATAGATAATAGCTATGAAACTTAGAAAAATATAATATTGTGTTATATATATATATTTTTCTTAGGTCGTTTTCTGCTCCTTTGTTACCCTCTTGATAATAAAGTTGCATCTTGGATTACTAAAGTGCGAAGTAAAATCTTAGTTTTGCTTTTCTAGTAACCAAATAACGAAGGAGAATTGATATATCTGCACCTCTCTTAGATTTTGCCATAACAGTACAATCTTCATTATTTAGTAAAAAAATAAAAAAAAAATGTTTAAAGTGTTCCTCAGTGGTGAGCAAATTGCTTTTATTAAGATGGCAAGGTAGTGAGTAGGTGGGGTGATTGGAAAGTTATCAAAGCAGCTGTTCTTTTTCCTGGGAACTAATTTCTGATTATGCTTGTAAAGCTGCTACAGGCCATAATATTCAGCTCTGATTTTTTTTTAAAAAAAAACTATTTTCTTTTTTTCGGTTCTTGATGGTTTTCCAGGACCTCGTTGCATGCAGACCTCCTGTCTCTTTTCTGAAAACTAACATACAAATGCCTTTGAAAAATGAAAGCTGTCAGCGTTACATGTTTCCTTTGCTTCTCTTTAGAGGCAAAGTGTTTGGCAGGGAAAGTGGGAAGGACAGATGTTTTCTGGCTAAAAATGACAACATCCCCATCTGTTGGCAGCAATTTCCTGCAGTTTTCAAGCACTGGTCGCCATCCCTTCAAATTTCTAACAGATGGTGAGTTACAAGCTGTCTTATTTACTTTGAAGCCAGGAAGAATTTAAAGAATAAAAAGAGAATCTGGTTTTGGAAATATATTTAGTAGTTACATGGTACAGAAGAGTAGACGTTCTTTATTTTCAAGCAAGAGTGACCATAAATATTTAAAAAATTAGCAAAATTATCATAGAAGAGAGAGCAAAGCAATGGGTTATGTTCCTTAGTTCAAAAATAAGGAAATTAAAGTTATAAATTAATTTATAAGGAATACCTATACTCCTCAGTGACAGAAAACAGATCTGAGTTGACTATGGTTAGGTTCATGTGAGGTGACTGTATTTCACCTCAAAAAGGTGCCTCATGTTGCAAAAACAATATGATTTACTACTTACAAAATCAGAATCAGATAAACTATGGTATTCCCTATCTCACTCTATGGAAGTGAAAGTTGGACTTTAAAGAAGCAGGAATGGAAAAATATTAATGCCTTTGGACTTTAGAGCTGAAGAAGACTTCTGCAAATACTGCAGGTAGCCAGGAAAATAATTGATGGATCACTGAACAAATCAATTCAGAGTTCTCCATTGAGACACAAATGACCAGGCTCAAGCTATCTTAGTTTGGATATATGTGAAGTCCCAGGGGGGGAAAAGCTATAATGTTGGGAAAGGTAGAAAGAAAGAGAAAGAAGAAGATGAAGGTGAATCAACTCAGTTACATTGGTAATGGGTGCCCCGTTGGGAGAGTTGAAAGAAAAAGTTAGATATAAATCCTTATGGAGAAGATCTATCAATGTGGTTGCTAGGAATCAAAAAATTTGATGGCACATACCCTGTTTCCCTGAAAATAAGAGCTCCCCAGATAATAAGCCCAACCGGGCTTTTGAGCGCATGAACTAAAATAAGCCGCTCCCCCTAAAATAAGCCGCTCCCTGAAAATATTGTAACACAGCACCAGACATGAGGTGACCACACTCACCACCTCCTGTACCTCAAAAATAATAGGACCTCCCTGAAAATAAGGCCAAGCACTTATTTTGGTGGTCAAAAGAAAATAAGATCCTGCATTATTTTTGGAGAAACTCGGTAATCAACTGTCTCATTGATTATGATCATACAACTGAAGGAACGTCTTCAAAAAAGTTATTCCTACATATCTTAATGGTGAGACAAGTTTGTAATTGGGAACTCAATCTTCAAAAAAGCCCTAATTTTGAAAAATGGATATCAATACCTTGAATCATGCCGGCTAAGCAGGTGGCAATCAGTGTAAATTTCTCAGTGAAGCCATCATATATCCCCAACCACTTGGATTTTTTTTTAAAGGTTAACTACTATGTTTTGCAGCTAAAACTTCTGGACATTTTTATGGTTAGCATTTTGTAGGCCTTTAGTCATATTTAAGAAAAGCTGCCCAAACTCGAGCACCTCAGAACTGGCACATTAACTGCAATTATTCAAGTGTGTTCTTCATCACATTTGCTACCCGTGAAATCAGTGACCACTGAGGTTCATGAAACATTCCTAGGTGCAGTTCTGATTTTTCAAGAGATTCATAACAAAGAATAATCCATTAAATGATTTAACTTTATTATTTTAAAAAATAATAATATTTATATAATTATAATTCCCCCCCCCCCAAAAAAAATGCCTATCTGAGGCAACTCCGGGTCACCCTTGACGTGGAAACTTTGGAGAAAACTGTTGAGTGGCCTTGCAGTCTACAAGAAAAGTAGGAAAAAACACTTTTTGTAGATTACAGAGCTGCAAGAACAAGGCCTTCAAAACTTCTACATGTCGTATGAGGGGGCTCTGCTTTCACATGGGCTTTGGAGTCTCTGAAAATACTGGCATGATTTTGGTGGTTCCAGAGATGGCATAAGAGGAGGATCATCTTGGATGACTTCCAAAGGTCTAGTGTATTGCCAAAAATAGCATGGCATGTTACCTGTGTTGTGCATATCATATCTTCACCATCACTGGTATAGGACCATCTCTTACTGCCTCCAAATCCCCCCCCCCATCTTTCTCTCTCTCTAAAAAAAGATATCAACCTTGAAGCTGACCTGGGTGAAGTGCTGCCACACTAGAACTGATGGATAGGTGTGTGGGGGAATTAGAGCTAGCTGGGGCAGTGCAGTCAAAATAAGTTACTTTCTCTTGGGAACCAAGAACATTCTCACAACTGGCCAGAGCAAGGAGGAATGATGTCACCAGGCCAGCCAATGCTGTCTTGATTGGGCCATGGGACTTCGGAGAGGGTGTTATCCCTTAGCTATTCACAAACTAGATTCACAAACTAGACTATAATCTCCTGAATTCTGCTCAAAGGCATTTGTAGGCAGAATAGAATAGAATAGAAAAGAAAAGAAAAGAAAAGAATTCTTTATTGGTCAAGTATGATTGTACACACAAGGAATTTGTTTTTGGTGCATATGTTCTCAGTGTACATAACAAGAAAAGAATCATAAGATACAACACTTAATGATAGTCAAAGGGTACAAATAAACAATCAAATCATACTAGGAAACAATCAATATAAATTGTTAGGATACAAGCAATAATCATACAGTTGTAAGTAGGAGGAGATGGGTGATAGGAATGATGAGAAAATTAATAGTAATAGTAATGCAGACTTAGCAAATAGTTTGACAATGTTGAAGGAATTATTTATCAGAATAATGGCATTCAGGAAAAAAATGTTTTTGTGTCTAGTTGTGGTGTGCAGTGCCCTATAGTGTTGTTAGGCTTCTTCAGTTTATATTAAAAACTCATTACAAACATTTTATTGGGAAACTCTTTGAACATTGAGTAAGTTATTTCCCTTTTTCTACTCTCTCCCCATGGGTATTAAGAGGTGTTCAAACTATCTCAATTATTATTGGCCAATTGAAACATCTTTAAATAATTTTCTGTTTTACTTTCTTAGTAGGTTTTTTTTCTTTAATCTTGAAGAAGAACAATAATATCGAACTAAGTGCTTCTAAATTAGAACTCAATGCAGTTATTGCTTTTTGTGGGGGAAAGGGAAGATCTGATCATGGATTTTATATTTGAAGTTATTTCTTTGGTAGAAATTCATCAGCTTTAATTCTTATTTTAAAGTAGCGCTGATATTCTCTTCCCTGAACCTCAAAGATCTTTTCATATGATATGCGAGTTAACTTTTTTGTTTTTTGTTTTGCTATTTCAAGAAACTCAGGGTAGTTAATCTTGCTTTTCTACATTTTAAAAGAAAAGTGTATTACCTTTAAAGAATGCAATATTCTCAATTATGATATCTTATATTGCCTGGAAACTTTAAAAACAATAGCAGCAGCAGTAACAACAATCTTTGTCTGATTTTTGTAATCAATATATTCTGCAACTTGTCAAAATACAACTGTGTTGGCTTTTTTGGCAGCTGCTGCACACTGATGGCTCATATTTAAATGGTTGTCCACTAGGATTCCAAGATCCCTCTCACAGTTACTACTATTGAGCAAGGTATCACCTATTCTGTACCTGTGCATTTTGTTTTTCTTGCCTAAATGTAGAACCTTACTTTTTTCACCATTGAATTTCATTTTGTTAAATAGTGCCCAATGTTCAAGTTTGTCAAGATCCTTCTGTATCTTAAGCCTATCTTCTCGAGTGTTGGTTATACCTGCCACCTTGGTGTCATCTGCAAATTTGATGAGTTTCCCATTTACCCCTCATCCAGATCATTGTTGAAGATGTTGAAGAGTACTGAACCTAAAACAGATCCTTGGGGTACACCACTACATACCTCCCTCAATGTAGATGCAGTTCCATTGAGGACTAAACATTGAGTATGGTTGGTCAGCCAGTTATGAATCCATCTCATGGTGATGCTGTCTAACCCACATTTTTCTACTTTATCTAGTAGTAGATTATGGTCTACTTTATCAAATGCCTTGCTGAAGTCCAAGTAAATTATATTGATGGCATTCCTCTGGTCCACTAATTTTGTCACTTTGTCGAAGAATGCAAAAAGATTAGTCTGGCATGATCTGTTTTTGACAACCCCTTGTTGGCTTTTGGCTATTACTTTGTTTACTTCTAGGTCTTTGCTAATTTGTTGCTTTATTATCTTTTCCAGAATCTTCTCTGGTATTGAGGTTAGGTTGACAGGTCTATAGTTTCCTAGATCTATTTTTTTCCCTTTTTTGAAGATGGGAACCACATCAGCTCTTTTCTGGTCCTCTGGCAGTTCCCCAGTGCTCCAGGGTCTCTGAAAGATATAGTTCAATGGTTCTGAGATCTCGTCTACCAGTTCCTTCAGAACCCTGGGGTGTAATCCATCCGGTCCTGGTGATTTCAACTCATCTAGGGTAGACAGGTGCTCACTTACCATTTTCTTCCCTATTTCAACTTGTGTTCCTAATCTGATTTTGGTAGGTTGGACTGTTTTTTCCCTTGATGTAAAGACAGTTGTAAAAAATGAGTTAAATAGTTCTGCTTTCTCCCTGTTGATTGTCACCTTCTTGCCATTTTCTCCCAGCAATGGAACAATTGTTTCCTTAACCTTTTTCTTGTTTTTAACATGTTGGAATAAGCTTTTTTTTTGTTATTTTTTACTTTTGTGGCAAGCCTTTCTTCCTTGTGAGCCTTAGCTTTCCTCACTTTATATTTACAGGCTCAGGCTATTTCCTGATATTCTGCCTTATGTCACGTTATGTCCCCCTCTTTCCACTTTTTATATTTATCCTTTTTGTCTTTCAATTTGCAGAGAGTTCTTTATGCAGCCATGCTGGTTTCTTTTGGGAGCTGTTATTTTTCTTCTTCATTGGTATTGTGCTAGACTGGGCTTTTATAATCTCATTTTTCAAAATTTCCCAAGCTTCTTGAATTGTTTGCATGGTTTGCATGGTTTTATGGATGGTGGAGTATCACAGTTCTTTGGGATCTTTCAGAAGCATTCAGTACCATTGATCTTTTGGACTATGTAGGACAGCTTGGGGTTGAAGAGAGAAAAATTAATTGATTTCTGAATAAGACAAGAATCCATTTATGTATCTGCTGCTTTTCAGGTAAAAAGAGAAAAGAATTCATTCGGGAAATAAAAAAGTAATTGATGTTGCCAGAAGATGTGCAGCCTCACAGATCCTCTAATTTTTCAAACAGCTGAACCAGATGTGGACCTCTTTTAAAGTTCTGATGCAATTTCTGTTCAACTTTATTATGGAGAAATTCCTTTGTTAGGGAAAAATGTGGTTTTGGCTGACTGAATTGCTTCATTCAGACTTTGTGAAGTGTCTTATGAAACAGATTATAATACATTTGCTCAAATCCATCCACACAACAATACCTTTGATGAATGATTCCCCAGGATAGATTAAAGAAGAACCTAATTTTCTAGAGTGAGCAGTTTTCATGAAGTGAGTATATGATTTACTTAGTAGGAATACAATGAGAAAAATAAATTCTACTTAATTAAAAGTTCCTAGACTTTGACAAGATTGTTATGCGAAGGATTTCTTTTCTACAGGTTAGCATTTCAAATACTTATTATATCATTTGTATTGCTGATGTACTCTTAAAAAATAGCTTTCCAGGTCTATTCATTATCCAGGGTTAATTCTGACTTAGTGTCACCATCTCACTGTAAAACAAACAAAAACTGACTATCAGATCAATAAATACATACATTGGTTTTCATTCTACATTTCTGTTATGTGGATTTCATGTAGGCTTCTTTAATTATACTCTAAATCATATAATTACTGAATGCCATTTGGCTGGCATGCAAAACAATCATTATTACCTAAGCCCTCTATTGCTGAAATAGCAATAGCAATAGCAGTTAGACTTATATACCGCTTCATAGGGCTTTCAGCCCTCTCTAAGCGGTTTACAGAGTCAGCATATTGCCCCCACAGTCTGGGTCCTCATTTCACCCTCCTTGGAAGGCTGAGTCAACCTTGAGCCAGTGAGATTAGAACCACTGAACTGCAGATAACAGTCAGCTGAAGTGGCCTACAGTACTGCACCCTAACCACTGCGCCACCTCGGCTCAAATCTTAGGAAATAAAGTGAAAACGAACAAAGAGGTCTCAGCAGTTGTGTGTCTCCATGACACAGTGAAAGTACTGGAGTAGAAATGGCCTTACTATTTGATAAGAGACTAAGGATTGATCTGATCAAAGAAAGGAGGTATCTCAACAGAAATTGCCAAAAAGCAACTTTAGAGACCCGAAGAGAATGAATGAAAGCAATGACTAAAAGTTAGAAATGTAGAAGATATTCTGAACTTCTGGAACTCAGAAACTCTAAAATGTGTTTGAGGCTGTTGTGCAAAAAAAGCAAGTAGGAAAAAGAGAAATGATGGAATAGGACATAGGATGATGGATTCCTGAAACTTAGGGGAAATGTACTGGCATCTGTAAAAGTGCAAGTAGAAGAGCCACAGCCTGCTAAAAAGAACCAGAATAAATCTTTGGTGACCAGATCCATTAGCTCATGAAGTGTGATGTCTATCAAATCTAAAGGTCAGTGATCTGAAAGAACAATTTTTTGTTTGTCTGTGGAGCTTCTCAGTCATCCAGTTCATGGTTGTCCCAAAGGTGCTTTTGGCGGCTGGATTTTTTTGTTTGTTTTGTTTTTCCTGGAAGATGTTTTGCTTCTCATCCAAGAATGAGAAGGGAAACCTCTTCAAGGAAAAACAAAGAAAGTCCAGCTGCCTTATGAAAAAGCACTTTGGGGGCAACAAAGTTATTTATAAAGTCCACTGACTATCATCCCTTTCTGCTAATCCTTGTGGTGACAAATACAGATGCAATTGTATTATAATTAAATTTGAAGAACAGGAAGAAGCTCAAGATCCTAAGATTCAGGTGCTCTGCTTAGACATTCATACAGTCCTTGGACAGAAAGTGAGAGATTTGGGTTGGGGGATCATGGTCTGAGTTATCTGGATGATGGACTACTGGCACAGAATAAATCACACATTGCAAAGATTAGTGAAAGTATATGAGGACTTTAAATTGAACTTCAAGAGGTTGGAAGCACAAGGCCTGAAATAGGCGCTCAGATAAAGCCTTGCAGTTTGTAGAAAGAAAAGGGAAATGTTGCCACAGTGAGACATATTAAAGCACTCAAAGAAAAATCAGAAATATTTTATGTTCATTCATAAAGTCTTTGACCTTGCTCAGATATGGGAAATAGGTTAGAAAAGCTTGAACTCTCACTACAGAAAGTACAATTTAATAGATATAACAGTGAATGATAAGATCAACAAGACAGACACAGACTTCAGAGGATAATCAGAACTGCAGAAAAAACAATTACCGCCAACCTGCCTTCCATTGAGGACCTGTACACTGCATGAGTCAAAAAGAGGGCCGTGAAAATATTTATCCTGGACATAAATTGCTTCAACTCCAACCCTCAAAATGATGCTATAAAGCACTGCACACTAACACAACTAGACACAGTTTTTTCCCGAATGCCATCACTCTGCTAAACAAATAATTCCCTCACCACTGTCAAACTATTCACTAAGGCTGCATTACTATTACTATTAGTCTGACATAAATGACATAGTAATTAATCTTTGTTCCTATCACCCATTCCCTCCCACTTATGACTGCAGTACTGTAACTTTATTGCTTGTATCCTTACGATTTATATTGATATTGATTGTTTCCTGATAGCTTATTTGTACCCTATAACTATCATTAAGTGTTGTACCTTAGGATTCTTGATGAATGTATATGAGAGCATATGCACCAAAGACAAATTCCTTGTGTGTCCAGTCATACTTGGCTAATAAAGAATTCTATTCTATTCTATTCTATTCTATTCTATTCTATTCTATTCTATTAAGATATGTTCCAAAAAGGAACAGAAGCAATAGAAAGATGGGATATATGTAAAAATTGGGGGAGAAATCCAGGTAACAAATTTAGCAATGCTGTGGAGAACCTATGGATTAAACCAAAGAGAGAATGACTAAAATCAATATGTTATTGGTACCTTCTCTTGCTGCTTCTCCAATAAGAAGATGCTGCTTAGTCCTTTAGGAAGCTGAAAAGAATTCGAAAAGCTGAGAGGGATCAGAAGAAGATTCAAGGAAACACTTTTGGACCCAGGAACTGGATGAGCATACAATATAGAGGGCATATGACATGACATGAAGCAAGCAACATTAACCATATTTCATGGTGCATCATTCAGTGTTCCATCATGATGTGACATGAGGTAGACTTTCTGGTTCAGCATGCAGTGCAATCACATTAGAGAACATTTTTGAAGTTTAGAACAACATTGTCTCAGGATCAAAGATATCAAAATATCTTGAAATGTCTTGCTAGTTAAAACTGGATGGCATATATAGAAAAAAGACATCTTTAAATACACACACTGTCAGGGTTCCAAGTAATAAATCCATTGCAAGCAAGACTCTGAGGCGATTGAATCCCTCAAAGGATACTCTTATTGGAAATATCATATTGGCACATATCTGGTGAAAACCGACTCTGTTGCTTACTATTTTATTATATGTCTCTATCTTAACGTCTGTATTCCCCTTCCCCGATTTTATGTGAGCCGCCCTGAGTCCCCTCAGGGAAAAGGGCGGCCTACAAATACTAATAAAATCTACAAAAATCTACAAATCTCTGAAAACCCCCGTGGTTTTCACCTTATTAAAAATAAAAGTTTTTCCTACTTTCTCAAAACAGTCAGTCACATGGTCCAATCACCGTACAGTCTGACAACTGGGTGGCATCGCTCCGCCTTCTTCCGTCCAGGTGTGAGAATGTCCTTGGTTCCCAAGACAAAATATTTTGTTTTGGCTACAAAATTCCCTCTATCTACAGTCCCTCCACCTCCTTGTCCCTCAACTCCAGTGTGGCAACACTGAAGTGGACAAAATGGCTTTGGCCAGGTGAGCTTCAGGGTTGACACACACATTAACACCACAATCCCAATGGCAGTATAAGCCATAAATAGTCCTTGACTGTTTAACAATTCAACAAAGTTATGATGGTGTTGAAAACAAAAGACTTATGACCAGTCCAACTATTGCAGATCCTTGCAGTGATATGATCAAAATTCAGGTGCTTGGCAACTGATACACATTTATGATAGTTGCAATGTTCTCATGATCACCATTTGCAACTTTCCCAGGGGGATTCTGACAAGCAAAATCAATAGGAAAGGCCAGATTTGTTTAATGATGGTGTGAAAAAAAGTTGTAAAATTGGGCTTGACACAATCACACCCCTTAGCAATGGAAGTTCTGGCCTCAATTGAGTACCACTTACCATATATATTCTGAAAATATAATTGTACAGTTTGAAGGACCATTTCTACAGGATAAACATGCTTTATTTCTTTGTAAATATAAAATCCTGATGAAAATGTAAAAATTTTGTGGGTCTCCTTTCCTCCCTTTTAAAAATTTATTTGAGCAGTTCTTCATTAAATACATTTTTGATTATACCATTGAAATTGAACAAAATATGCATGTGTGTAATTTATTTTGATGTTTTGCAGTGCTTATTTTTGACACTTATTTATTCTTACTATACAGCAATAGTTTTTCTTGCGACGCTCAATGGAAGTGAAAGTTGGTCTTTGCAGAAACAGGATAGAATGAATATTGGTGATTTCAAATGTCGGCCTTGAAGAAGATTCCTGAGAATACTATGGATAGAAAAGAAAAGGAACAAATGGATCATCAAAAAAATCAACTCCTAGTTCTTATCAAAGGACAAATGAGTAGGCTCAAAACTCTCCTATTTTGGATGTATTCAAACTCTAATGCTGGGAAAGATGGAAGAAAAGAAAGGAAGAAAATGGCAAGAGGAAAGGTAGATGGACTCAATTACATTATTGCTCTGTTTTGCTGGACCACAGACAATAATAACTGGTAGCTGAAGATCCTGCTGGGAGTCCAAAAATAGCCAGAAGCAGAGGAACACCTATCCTTGTTCAAGATCTCTTTGAAGTAATGAACTTTTGTATGTCTTTTGTGGAATTGTGTGTGTGGCTTCTGGCAAGTGTCTATGTCTATGGATGTCTATACACCCATACTTACATGTATAGATCAGAGGTGTGTTGCTGCTGGTTTGACCCGGATTGGCCGGGTCAATAGTAGCAACTATTGTAGTAGTACAATAGCAACGTAGTAGTAGCAATGGCGGGAAGCTCCGTCCATCTGCCCGGACACTTCTGCACATACACAGAAGCAGCACAGGAACACAGGAGCATGGGAGCATGCCCAAACCAGTAGTAAAAAAATTAGCAACCCACCTCTGGTATGGATACATGTATACACAAGAATGTCAGAAGTACACTTTTACTGAATGGGATTATAATCACTAGGACTGATTTTAACTATTATTGACATTGTTGGATTAATTAGGAAATAGTGCATTGCATAGGCTTATGCCTGTGTTCATTATTTTTTTAAAAAAAGCATTTTACTACTTCTTCTAGGGGGATTGTCTTAAATTCGGAGTCATTTTTCATTCAGGTAAAAATGCTAGCTTTACTTTATCATATCTGCCCTGAATACCTAAAATCGTTGAAACAATAACGCAACAAAACACAAACTCCACATTTCATCCTGCAACACCTGATGGTAATATTTATCTTCATTAAGCTTCAATGTAATGAACAAATGTTTCAAGTCCACTGGGACTTGGATTTAGGCAGCAAAATCTATTATTATGCATATACTGAGGTCAGAGAGAAGAAGATAACATTATGTGTGGATTTTGAAACTTTCAGTTACCTATGCTGTGCTCAATGTAGATGGAAATGAATCATTTTGAAAGTGCTTGCCAGATCCTAAAGCACAGCATATTTTAATGCTGCTGCACCCACATGTGGAACTCTCTTGACAAAATGTGTACAATATTGTCCAATCTGTTCTTAGAATCAGGAACTGCTACTTGTAATTAAGGGCAAACTTGTGTATAATATTGGAGGGTGTGATGGCTCAGTGGTTAAGAAGCAAAACTTGTCAGCTGGAAAGCTGACAGCCCAGGTTCGAGATCCACATGCCAGGTGAGCTTCCATTCTTGCTCCACTCCTAGAAGTTTGAAAGCATGAAAATGTGAATAGATAAATAGATTAACAGAGTTGGAAGGGACCTTGTAATCCATCTAGTCCAACCCCATGCACAAACAGGAGACCCTATGGCATTTCTGACAAATGGCAGTCCAATCTTTTCTTGAAAGCTTCCAGTGATGAAGCTCCCACAACTTTTGAAGGCAAGCTGTTCCATTGGTTGATTGCTCTCATTGTCAGAAATGTTCTCCTTATTTCCAGGTTGAATCTCTTCTTGTTCAGATTCCATCCATTATTCCTTGTCTGGCCTTCAGGTGCTTTGGAAAATAGCTTGATCCCCTCTTCTTTGTGGCAGTCCCTGAGATATTGGAACACTGCTATCATGTCTCCCCTGGTCCTTCTCTTTCTTAGACTGGCCATGCTCAGTTCCTGCAACTGTTCTTCATATGTTTTAGCTTCCGGTCACCTAATCATCTTGGTTGCTCTTCTGTGCACTTTTTCTAGAGTCTCCACATCTTTTTTACGGTGAGGTGATCAAAACTGCAGAATTCTAGGTGTGGTCTTACTAAGGCTTTATAGGGTGGCAGGTATCATTTAAATAGGTATCACTTTGGTGGGAAGATAACATGGTTGTGTGTTTCACCCCATGCTCTATGCTGCAGCGTGATGTTATGCTGGCTACATGATTGTGCAATGTCTTCGGAGAATGCTGGTTCTCTTGGCTAAGAAACAGAGATGAGCACTGCCCCCTAGAATTGAGCATGACTGACTGGAAGAAACATTCACCTTTTACTTTGTATATATTTATTCTGGGGAGGGGGGTCAAATCAGATTTGAAATTAATCATATAAATGCAATCAATGCATAAATAATTAAACAGGAAGTTTCAGAACCAGTTTGGATGGAAAGGAGCAGTTTAATTTTGGCCCAAGCTGGTGTTTGTATTTCAAAGGAAGCTTCCCATTAACAGAAACTGAAAGGTACTTCAGATCATTTTTTTTTGGTAGGAATTCCAAGTCTTGTGGGCTTGCTTGGCAGCTCATGTTCCCCTTGGACTGCTATTGACACAATAGAAAACCATGTACTTTAATTGCATTTATGCAAGGAATTTCTTGTCTAGCTTGGCCAGAGCAGCTCAAAGCAGATTTTTTTTTAAAAAAGGAGGAACATTAAGGCTTGTTTCAAATATGAAAATAAAAACGCTTTAAGAAACCACTCCAAGGCAGGCACCCTAAGTGAATTTACATAACTCATTAATGGGTTTTTAAAATAACATACAAAAACTCTCATCTGGTAACATTTTTCAAGAGGGCATTTTATATGCAGGGCTTAAATGGTACTGTGGTACATTTATAGCTTCAGAAAAAAACTAAAAGGAAAATGGCATACACACAAACACAAACACATACATGCAAAATTAAGTGGAGAAAAATTAACCAAGTGTTCGGTCTCTGACTGTAAACCGAATAGATTGAAATTGAATTTAAACCAAGTCTGATAAGTGGATGCCGTCATGAAATTTCACTATAATTAGACTTTCAAGAAAGGAACCATCACACATTACTAAGTAGCCACCATTTGTGTGCTGATTATGTATTTTATATAAGACCAACAAATGCCAGGATAATAGAGGTGCATTGCGGTTTGTGAAATGGCTAACAGTTGTCCAGATGTACTTAACTCAATTGAGTTTACTTACTTAATTGAATGAATTAATTAACTCAGTTTCATTAACTCAAGCACTTGCTCAAGGAAAGAAAGGAAAGGACTATCTAGCTCTGTTGTTTCTATTTTTAAGTCATCAAGAAAGCAACATTTTAATCCAGATCTATGGAAATGTAGTCTTTTAGGTCTGATGAAGGCAGCCAACCCAACTTTCCTTTATTAGATATTAAGAACATAGAATAAAATAAGCTGCTGTCTTATGAGTCAGAGCACTGAACCATTTATCGCAAAATTTTGAGATAGATTGTGATTCTCTGACATTCTAGTCATAGATATGCCATCAAATTTTGGTCACCATATTACAAAAAAGATGTTGGGAGTTGAGACTTTGGAAAAAGTTCAGAGAAGAGCAACTAAGATGTTCAAAGGCCTGGAAGCTAAAACATATGAAGAACAGCTACAGGAGTTGGGTTTGTCTAGTCTAAAGAAAAGAAGAATTAGGGGTGACATGATCACAGTATTCCAGTATTTGAGGGGCTGCCACAAAGTAGGGGGGGTCAAATTATTCTTCAAAACACCAAAGGGCAGGACAAGAAGCAATGGGTGGAAACTAACCAATTCCAGCAACCTGGAATTAAGAAGGAACTTCCTAACAGTGAGGACAATTAACCAGTGGAACAACGTGTCTTCAGGAATCATGGACGCTCGATCACTGGAGGTTTTTAAGAAGAGCCTAGACAGTCATTTATCTGAAATAGTATAGGTTCTCCTACTTGAGCAGGAGGCTGGACTAGAAGACATCAAAGATCCCTTCCAGCTCATTCATTCTAAAATAAATAAATAAAAATAATTGGGACTGCTTCAGTGTAAACCCAAGGCTTATCACCAATTGACCTGCATTCCCTTTTTATGCAAGAAAGTGACTAATAGCAATAGCAATAGCAGTTAGACTTATATACCGCTTCATAGGGCTTTCAGCCCTCTCTAAGCGGTTTACAGAGGCAGCATATTGCCCCCAACAATCCGGGCCCTCATTTTACCCACCTCGGAAGGATGGAAGGCTGAGTCAACCTTGAGACTAAGGTAGTAGTTTGTGTGTCTTGACTTCTGAGAAGGAGGTAACAGTCTATTTGGCTCATTTTGACTTGCAATAAGCAAGGATCTCTTTGAGACTGTACCTTCTAATCTAATTAAGTGAAGCAAGTATGTTTTTTCTTATAATAATGAAGGAAGGAACTGCATTGCTAGATGTTCTCCATTCCATACATGTATGTTATCCTTCTTGTTTTGCTGATGGCCATAAGGGGCTGCTAGATCAGTATCTAGTCATCCTGTATCCTACAGGTATGTGATATATTTCCAGGTCAAAATGTACTGATTCTAAAACAGCCCAATCTGATCCCAAGGCATGGCAATCTTAAGTATACCAACAAGCCATTCTGATCAAACCAAAATAATTTTAATCTGGAAACAGCCTACTACATAACTGTGAGGCTGAAATGCGCCTCAAGCAATTTCAATCAAACTTGGTACACAGATGACTTACTCTCTGGAAATAAATATTGTGGTGGTAAGGCAACCCTAACATACTTTGATGTGTGTGTTCTGTTAAGATACAGTCTGTTGTGCCCTAAAACGGATTCTATTGTACTGCTGCAAAATGGCTTCTACTGTACAGCACAGTGGAATTGCCATGGTAACAGGTCCACAGTACTCCACAAGGGGGCTCCCTTTGGTAAGGAGGGAAATCTAACTTTAGAAATTGATCTGGACATTATCCCCCTATAAATAAATATCTGAGCAACAGCGGGTTATCGGCTAGTGTAGAATAAATTCTAGCTTGTTCAGACACTTATACACTTTTGCAGAGGTAGGAGTAGGATAGTTTTAGATCCAAACACTTTCATCTCAGCTTCAGCTGTGGCTACTAATTTCTGTTCCATTTTTGCCTCCTTATTCTTGCCTTCTGTTTGAACTTGCCTCTCTGACTAAAATCCTGTAATTACTGTATATCTCCTACCTTCAGATTCTCTTGAAACGAATACCCAATGAATGCTTCTGACATATTTCCCCAAATCTATAACATTTTTGCAACTTTTTTTTTAATGAGGACATTTGTCTTCTATTCACACTTACTAGAACCATCAACAAATGTCTTGGCACTTCTATTTTCATTGGAATGGCTATTTTAAAATGAGTGAGTACATTTGCTACCTTTGCTTCAGTAGCCCAAACACCTGCTTAGTGTTGATAGTATTTCGTCAAACCATTTGTAAATACTTACCACCAAACCTAACATTGCTAAGCCAGTGAACATCTACAAGAAACCTGCTCTTTGGGCTGCAGATCAACAGAAAACAGGCTTGAATGCCACCTCAAAATACCACATGGTCTGAGCAGTTTTCTGGAATAGGATATTGAGTTTCTCCCTTGCACTCTCTGCTGGCTGCTGTTGACAAGCAAGGATTAATGGTCTCTCTTATGTTTGGAAGAAACGTGAAAGGTCTCTGCCAAAGGACTATGAGGAGTTGGCTTGCAAATGTATAGCTTAAAGCTCTAGGGAGAAGCATGCATCAACATTTGTGCTTTTTGCTGATCTGTAGCCCAAGGAATATGCTAATTATGTTAGTTTAACTGGTTCAAATGCATAAGAGTTGGAGACAGATTTAAAAAGAAAACAGCTCTGATTCTCCTAGCCTGCTGAGCGCATCAGAAAAATTATTTTAAAGTGGCACAAAAGTAGGCCTTTCAGGAAAAAAAATTCTGTGTAAGAAGTAGAGGCATCTGGGGAAGGCCACAAAATCATGGTGTCATTTATGACATTTATATCAGTGAATAACGTACAGAACATAATTTGCATCATCTATATCAGCATTTTCCAATCTCAGCAGCTTTAAGGTGTGTGGACTTCAAGTCCCAGAATTCCCCAGCTGGCCTGACACATGTGATGTCACTTGCCACCCATCCACACACACAAGAAATGATATATATCTTTGCAACATTAAGACTAAAATGCACATCTAATGTATCTACACACTTGCTGTAAGGAACATCTTGCTTGTTGCTAAGATCAGAGACATTTTCAGGCAATAGAGAAATTCTTTGCAACAACACTTACCTAATGGAATTTCCACCTGAAATATATTAAAACATTGTATTTTCAGAAAAATGTTTTTCCGATTTTTTTAATGAACACGCACCGTTTTAAGCTAATTCAATTTTTAGAGTGGCTTTATAATTTGTTTTTCAGTTGTCTTTTATTGTATATTACTTGGAATAAACCAAGGTTGCCAAAGAAAGCTCGGAAATATGCAAAACAACTCAATTAATTATTATAAGAAAATAGTCCAGTTAGTGTAACACATCCCTAAGCCAAAGTTTTGTTTGATTGAAATTAATTTTTGATATTTGAGCACCTACTTCTCAGCTGCAAAAGCGGCAGTATGCAAGTCTATTAGATTGTTATTTTATGTTTCTAAAATGCATGCCCATATTTCAATATATAATCCCAAAGAGCTTTGCAAAACTTCCTTGTACACCTTCTACAAATGCCATAAAACAGTAGCTCAAGAAAAAATAAATTCCTAAAACACTATTTTTAAATTCTCCACTTTCTAAAAATAAAACTATTCCAACATCTGCATGAGAGTTACAGTTTATATTTGTATTTGTATTTGTATTTATTTGTCTTGTATGCCGCCCACTCCCGAAGGACTCCGGGCGGCTCACAATAGACAAGGGAAGGGGGAAGACTAGACAAAGACAACACTTTAAAAACAGAACCGCAACATTCACAATTTCCACGGGGCTGGATGTTTCACAGCCCCCCCCCCCCGGCCTGCTGGAGCAGCCAGGACTTGGTGGCTTTGTGGAAAGCCGGGAGGGTCGTAAGGGTCCGGATCTCGACAGGGAGATCATTCCAGAGGGCTGGAGCTGCAACAGAGAAGGCTCTCCCCCGACATTGGCTGGCGGATGGAATCCGGAGGAGACCTAACCTGTGAGATCTGATCGGTCTATGAGAGGTAATCGGCAGGAGGCGGTCTCTCAGGTACCCATAAGAGGAGAAACAGTTGGGTGATTTATGTGCAAGTGAGTGAACCAAGGTTCTGTCTTGCTTCTAACCCTGCACTATCCATGTTCCTTGCCTGTTGCATGAACAGTGATTGAGGAAAGTTCACTTGCTTTCAATGTGAAATGGAATCTTAGTTCCCTCCACTTTCAAGATTTTTCTTAAAAATTCTTTTCCAAGGTGGCGCAGTGGGTAGAGTGCTGCACTGCAGCCACTTCAGCTGACTGTTATCTGCAGTTCGGCGGTTCAAATCTCACCAGCTCAGGGTTGACTCAGCCTTCCATCCTTCTGAGGTGGGTGAAATGAGGACCCAGACTGTGGGGGCGATATGCTGACTCTGTAAACCGCTTAGAGAGGTCTGAAAGCCCTATGAAGCGGTATATAAGTCTAACTGCTATTGCTATTGCTATTTCCAAAGAAAATTTTGAAAGGCAAAGGAGACATCTTCAGATCAGGTGAGAAGACCACCTGTCTAAGAAATTATTATTGTCACAGGGCACAGAGACAGTAGTGGGATGCTGCCGGTTTAACAACCGGTTCGGTGAGCGTAGGCTTCATGCATGCGTATACCTAAAGTGTTTGCAACCAGTGCTGGAAATGAAGCATTTAGAAACTCGGCTGCTTACCTTCCAAGTCAGCAACAGTAAGTAAAACAGTGAGGGGTGTGTGTGGAATCAGCTGTGCCATGCAATTGAGATGAAATAGAAAGGAAGAATTGAACAATAGGTTAGGGCAGGGGCAGGTGGACAGTGGCCAATTGATTGACAGATCTACCAGAGAGCCGAGGTGGCACAGTGGTTAGGGTGCAGTACTGCAGCTACTTCAGCTGACTGCTAAGCTGCAGTTCGGCAGTTCAAATCTCACCGGCTCAAGGTTGACTCAGCCTTCCATCCTTCCGAGGTGGGTGAAATGAGGACCCAGACTGTGGGGGCGATATGCTGACTCTGTAAACCGCTTAGAGAGGGCTGAAAGCCCTATGAAGCGGTATATAAGTCTAACTGCTATTGCTATTGCTATTGCTATAGTTTGCCTGAATGGGTCCAAACCGGCTGAATACCACCTCTGCACAGAGAGCATTATTGATTGGGTGTGGAAGAAGTGTTTTTTAAAGGCACAAAGTCCTACCTGTGAGTAGAAATTACTCACCCCACAAGTAGAAATTCTGTAAAGCTTTTATTTCCAACGTTTCTTTATCAGCATTCTGATAAAGGTTGGCCTCATCCAACTGATGGCCTATTATGCTGTCAGATTCCACATGTCATATGGTAACCTTTTTACTGCCATCCAGGTCATCTGGGATTTTGCAGCCCAGGTTTAGACTTCGTGTCTGTTGGCCAATTGTACCTTTTCCCCAGGCAATGTGCAAGGACACATCCTTGCGTGGGAACTGGTTGATGGACAGATATCAATAGGCCTGCAGGCCCTCTGTCACTTTTAACAATTGTACATCAGTCATACCTTGGCTGATGGATGTGTTAATGTAACCTTACAATTTCCTTCAATCTGCAAAGAAATTTCCAGACTAGGTTGTAACTTTTAAGGGGACAAAAAAATCAGGGCTATCACACAAATGCAGTAAACTCTGCTTTAATTCCCCACAACCAGGCCAGAACCTCAGAACACACGAGCAAGAAAAAGAAAAGTCCTTGTAAAGTCAGTACTGGGAGCAGCTGCCTCCCAGAAACTTTTGAAGTCCTTCAGTAACCACCATTCGGCGTCGGGCAGCGTATGTCTGGCTGCCAATGCCCCCACAGTCAGGATGGCCCAGCTGATGGCACACAGCCATTGTGGAAGCCTCGGGAAGCTGGGTGGCGCAGCCTCATAGAATGTCCAGTGGGTGATTCCTGGGTGCCACGGAGGCTGCGGGATGCCACCGAGAGCTCAGCTGTGCCCCCCCTCTCAATGCCCCCATAATGGCAATCAGTTACAGTTAGGATATAGTGTTAACTGCTGGCCCTGAAGCTAGTATTATAAATACATATGCATTTATTGCTTCAATATTCAGTTGATGTAGAAATGCAGTATGCCTTTGATTTGTCTCTTCTCCCTTCAGAGTCAGACAAAGCAGCATTTGGAAAGCATTTCCCCCCCAGTACTCTTCGGTAACAGGCATATGATTTTAAGGAAGGGCTTGGCAGCTGCTTGGATGGATTCTACAGCTGAGAAAAATGACATTGGAATGGAAGTGATGAGCACTGAACGATTGGGCAGAATATTCAAAACCATCACTGGAGTTTTATGGCAAATAGAAAAATTGAAGCTCTTGAATTGGAAAATGTCAGCACAGTTTTATTAGTTAAGCTGGACTGCCACTCATCAATCTTGAGTTAAAGTTAAAAAATATGTGCATTAAGAGTCTTCCAAGTACAATTTCCACTCTAGCTTGACAAGAGCTCTGTAATTTTTATATGCAAAGACATGTCATGTTAGCTTAGCTGGCTGGCAAACTCACTTCTTAATTTCCCCCCTTAAGATCCCATGGCTGTTTCTAGTTTAATGATAATTCCAGCACTTATTTGAGCCAGCATCCAGCCAACTTTCTTTGAGATGAGAAGCTAAAAACAATCTAGCTTGGCAAGTGATTGGGTAAAAAAATATATCAATAAGCGCTATATGTTATGGTAGACAGGAAAAAAGATATAGAAACAGGCAGTGATACAGCTGTCCCCTACTGATACCAATAGATTAAATAGAAAAAAAAATAGAATTAGGGGGAATATTGTTATATATGATTTTTTAAAATAACAAACCGTATAAGACACACCTTTTTCCCTCAAAAAAGAGGGTGAAAATCTGAATGTGTCTTATACACTGAATATAGCATTTTTGGCCTCCCAAAACCCTGCCCCCTTTGCAAAAATGGTCGTGCATAGCATTTAGGAGGCTTCCAGAGTGCTCCTGGGGGCTGGCAAAGGCAAAAATGAGCAAAAATGAGTTTTTTGCTCATTTTTGCCCCCCCCCCCTCCCGCCACCAGGAGCACTCTACAAGCCTCCTAAAGGCTATGCATGCCCTTTTTTGGACAACAAATGGGCCAATTTTCATGAAAAACAGGCCATTTTTGGGAGGTCTGCAGAGTGCAAAAACTTTTTTTAAAAAATTTGCCTCTTCAAAATCTTTACTCCAGTGCATCTTATATAAATATGGTATTTAAAGTGAATGCCACAGGTTAAGATTAGGTTTTGAAAAAGGATGATATTAGATATGCCCAAGAACAGTGTTATGACTATTAGAAGGATGTAGTAAATATTGATTAATCGAAAAGGAAGGAATTTGTGCTGATATCAATGCATATACTCAGGACCCAGATTGTTGGGGGCAATATGCTGACTCTCTGTAAACCGCTTAGAGAGGGCTGAAAGCCCTATGAAGCGGTATATAAGTCTACTGCTATTGCTATTGCTATATACTCATACTAGAATATGATTATTAGGAGGATGTAGTAAACACCGATTAATTGAAAAATGAAGGAATACGTGTTGATATCAATATATATATGTATGTATGTATGTATGTACGTACGTACATACGTACGGGATTTGAACCTGGGCTATATTACATATTAGGCAGACGTCTTAGCCATTAGGCCACAGGCTCTGATCCATTATCAGCCAAGCCAGGGTGAAAGGTATCTATTAGATTTTACAACCCCCGGTATGCCCAAATATGGAAGGAAGATCACTACTTCCATTCTCTGTCCTTCGGCTCGTCACAAGAGACCATCCAGGCAGAAACCCAATATTTTTACTGTTGCCTTTTTGTTACATTTATCGGCACAAATACAACAAATGTATATATATACACTAGACTATGTTTGTTTGATTAATGTAATAATGTTTATCTGTATTAATATTGGTTTTGTACCAAAATGAACGATACTCAGATGCCACACTGTTCATGCAATGATATTGATGATATTGGTGTATGTTTAAAAATAAAAAAACTTTACTCAAAAAAACCACCTTTATTACCATGTAGTAATCAGATTCCAGCTTAATTTGAAGCATACCTTTATCTTTTTCAAGGGATACCTTTCATTTCGAATGCTATCATTTTGTCTCTCTAGTTGATTTCATTTTCTTTGCATTGCTTTGACAAAATAATTCATAATTAAATGTCTATGGAGGTCATCAAACATCCAGGCCATGGTTGTCCCAAAAGTTCCTTTTCAAAAAGCAACTGGACTTTGTTTTTCCTTGAAGATGTTTCGCTTCTCAACCATGAAGCTTCTTCAGCTCTGACTGAATGGTGGAGGATGGAAGGATTTATATTCTTTGCAGTCATCTGATTGTTAGCACTCTTTCTGAGAGTCATTGAGGCCACTTGGAGGTTTATCTGTGCCCTCAAGGTCACCTGGATAGTACAAATGGGTATGGGACCTTCTTAGAACCACTGAAACAGTGGTGGGTCTCAAAAATTGTTCAAACCTACTCTGTGGGTGTGGCCTCCTTTGTGGGAGTGGCTTGCTGCCCATGTGACTGGATGGGAGTGGCTTGCTGCCCATGTGACCGGATATGAAGATGCCGATGACACTTGTCAAAACCACCTTAAATTACCTCACACACAGCACTGGCATGCATAAGAATATGATGTAAACTTGTTTTTTAAAAGACATCTTTGGTTTGCGTTAAAACAACTTCAACACATGCAATGTTCTGATTGAATCACAAGCCCAGTAGTCATCCTTACCTTTCACAGAGGCACTGAATTTTATAAATATGAGCATGATAGTGTAGAATAATCATATGCAAGGACCAGTGGTGGGTTTCCAAAATTTTTGGAACCTCTTCTGTAGGTGTGGCCTGCTTTCTGGGTCCATTGGTAGAACCTCTTCTAACAGGTTTGGTAGATTTGACGAACTGGTTCTACCGAATAGGTGCGAACTGGTAGGAACCAATCTCTGCACTGAAAGTATTATTGTAAAGGACTGTGTTCCTTTCAGCAGTTCCAAAAAGGTTTCACATCCTTTTTGGATTGTTCAGGTAACCCTGAGAGCATAAATAATCCTCCAAGTGGCCTCAAGTGGCCTCTGTGAAAGAGTGCTGCACAGAATATGAATCCTTCCATTCTCCTTCCATTCTCCAACATTCAGTCAGAGTTGAAAAAAGGTTCTTGGATGAGAAGTGAAACATCTTCAACAAAAAACAAAGTCCAGTTGCTTTTTGAAAAAGCACCTTTGGGGAAATTCTTTATTAGCAAAACCCTTGAAACATTGTGGGGATAGAATCCATACCACCATTGTGACTCAAATTTTAAGGACTTGCAGAAGTATGCAGACAACAGAACTGTGATGCTGAATAGAACTCAGGAGTGGCTGCTACATACCTTTCAAAACCAAATCATGAACAGGATTTGAAGGTGGTGGTATCCATACGTAAAAATTATAAGATAAAGCAGAGATCTAAATAGAGCCTTTTATTTGTGCATACTTTTAGTAAGAGTGCAAATTAGGATACAAATTAAATTCAAGAGTAATACTCAAGAGTTTGTTGAAAGATAACTAAAGTAAAAATGTACAAAGACATTAACACTAGCACATATCTCTGCTGACTATTCCTTGTTATGTATGTATACATATAGCCAAGATGCACTGCTATATAAAGTATGTAAATTATAACTATACAATTCTTGCTTGTCTTCCAACAATAATATATTTTTGCTCTATTGCTATTGCTTAGTGCTATAGCTAAGTGTGTTCCAGCTCTAGAAGTCTTATTTGTGTAGATTAGACACAGGTACAAAAATAAGATTGAATACTTATGTCTACAGATATAAATCTATTATTTTTTAAAATTCCTCAATCAATTATTTTTGGTTCTTCCTATATTGTCCTTAGGGATAGGTGGATCTGTCAGGTTGGCTTGCTTTCATATTTAGTATTCTTCACACACAAGTAAAATTAACTTCAATTTCACTTTCTTATAAAACACTTTGCTAAATTCCTATTAAAATAGACTAGACTCAATCCAAATGGTCAAAACAAAACTGCAATCTTTATACTATTATTTAGTATTTTTATTTGAAATATACTTATATTGATTATCTATATTCTGGACTTCCTGATGGGCTTATTGTACAATTGAGAAAGATAATGGAAGCCTAATTATCACTTCTTTATCCAAGAGGATTCTAGTTATTGTTGTCACTTAAACAAATTAAGACAATTTGAGAAAAACTTAAGTACACTTAAGAAAACTTAGGCCTGTCAAAATTTTCTAAGAATTTCTTTATTTTCTTACAGTTTTGTAAATATAAGCCCCCCCCCCTTTTTAACTAAAAGTCCATTCTGAAATGACTTTCATTGTTAAAACTTTGTACAATAATCCAGGATTAAATAATAAATGGACAACTGCAGAGTTTCCAAAGGTGTGAACCTCCCTTGAGGAAAAACAGAGTTCAGGGATAGTAAGACAATTTTTTTAGTTATATTGTTAGACTACATCCATATTTTGACACTTTCCTCATATTGTTTCAAGTGATCATTTATGCTCATTCGGGGATTTTTTATATTTAAGGGAAATTTGTACATTACCATTACACTGTGTGATGTAGAGGTTTCGCCCAGGTTCGGGTAAAGGAGGCTCCGCCCACTTGCCCAGATGTCATCATTGATGCTCTGCACATGCACAGAAGGTTCTGCGCATGCACAGAAGTGACATGCACGAGCAAAGCGAGCGCACACATATGAGCTCTTCCGGTTCTGAACCCGTAAAATAAATAAAGTTTAGGGGCCCAAGGATTATTGTAATCCACTCTGTCTGGGCCTGTCCTTGAAGAGACAACTGATACAACTGATACTCAAGATACAACTGGTCCAATATGGGGTTAAGTCGCGAGTGGTGGGCAGGCAACATTAAGTGATCCAGTATGATTTGCAAGCCATATTGGTTAGCAGTAGATCCACAGGTACAATCAAGGTTCTTTTTAAAAGTAAATAAATAAATACATTTATTTATACATTTTTCTTGAACATACATAAGTGCTTAGTAAACAGTGTATTGTCTGGGTCAATTTAGTTATACATAATAATAGTAATAATAACATTGTTTACTTGTACATAGTGGTATTCTTCCAAATTCTAATTTCTACCTCTATTATTTAACCACAGGTAAAACAAACCCCATGTTGAAAAATATTCTGAATCTTCTTTATCCTTTATCTTTAACCTTAATCTATCCATTTTTAGCAACCTGATATTTTTTTTAAATTATATTTTCAGGTGCAATCAAGTTTCCTGATGCCACCTTCAGATCACCTTTCCTAGTTCAGGACCTGGTCTTTGAGTTGTCTCCAGCTGTTTCTCTCTGTCCAGTGAGAATCAAACAGAATGGACTTGTTCAGATTCCCAACAAATAAGCAGCATTTTTTAATGGGAGCCAGGAAGTGCATCTGCTGTCTTCAACAATGATCCTCTTTCCCAAGCGTCAGATGGCTCCCACTCCAATGTTGCTAAGGAAGCTAAACAAGGCATGGTTGCTCTCTCAGGCCTTGGGTTTAAGGAGGGTAGAATCCCCTTTGGATGGGATTTTGTTTGTTTGTTTGTTTGTTTGTTTGTTTATGTCTCTTCCTTCAGGCCACCTAGGATATTTTGGGGAAAGGTTTTGTTTCTCTCTTTTTTTAAATTGTAAGCTGTCTTGAGTAAGGTAACTGGTGGTCTCCAAATTACTAAAGTGCCAAAATTATTAAATAAAAAAAACCCCTCGGCGTCAGGGTTCCAAGTAATACATCCATTGCAAGCAAAACTCTGAAAGAGGTGAATTCCTCAAAGAATAGCTTAATGGAAATATATTGGCATATATATCTAGTAAAACCAACTCTGAAAACTCCCGCAGTTTTCACCTTATTCAAAGTAAAAGTTTTTCTACTTTCCCAAAACAATAAATCACATGTACAATCACCATACAGTCTGACAACTGGCACATATCTGGTGAAAATCAACTCTGAAGGGCCCCTTGGTTTTCACCTAAATCGATAATGGCGAACCTATGGCATATGTGCCACAGGTGGCAGGCAGAGCCATTTGTTAGGGCATGCATGTGGCGCTGGCCAGCTGATATTCGACCTTGATTTTTGGTTGTTTTTGCCCTCCAGAGGGCCTCGGGATGGGTGGGTGAGGGAGGGCATTTTTTGCCCTCCCCTCTCTCCTAGAAAGCCTCTGGAGCCTGGGGAGGGTGGAAAACAG
Organism: Thamnophis elegans; assembly: GCF_009769535.1. Lineage (NCBI taxonomy): Eukaryota > Metazoa > Chordata > Lepidosauria > Squamata > Natricidae > Thamnophis > Thamnophis elegans. The sequence continues at coordinate 82,282,404 of NC_045545.1, forward strand.
ACCTACCAGGCTCACCAGAAGTCAGAAAATGATCCGTTTCCAGCCTCTGGAGGGCCTTCAGAGAGTGGCCGTTTTCGCCCTCCCCAGGCTCCAAGAAAGCTGTGCGTGCATGCGCAGGGCGGGGGGCTGTCAGGGTGCGGGAGGGCATTAAGTTATGGGGTGGTAACGTGAGTGTGTGCTATAGCACACATGTGCTTGCTTTTGGCACCCCAGGCGAAAATGTTTCGCCATCACTGACCTAAATAAAAGTAAAAGTTTTTCCCTCAGCCCCAATCAGTCACATGGCCCAATCACTGCAGCATCTGATGGTCTGGTGACATCACTCCTCCTCCTCTCAAGCCAGGTGTGAGAACGTCCTTGTTTCCAGGAGAAAGAAAGTCTTGAGAAAATATTTTATTTTGGTACACAAGTCCAGCTATCCCTGAAGCTCCAATATGGCTTTACCCAGCTCAGTTTCAGGGTTGACACTAGGGTTAAAAAGAAACAATGGATTAGTACTATGAAAAGATACTAAATACATCCAAATGATTTTAAAGAATTAAGGATAGAGAGTTTATTTATTATTTAGATGTATATGGCTTCCCCTTCATCCCAAAATAAACCAAAAAACATTTTAAAAAATAATCCATAAATAAATAAATAAGAAAGAAAGAAAGAAAGAAAGAAAGAAAGAAAGAAAGAAAGAAAGAAAGAAAGAAAGAAAGAAAGAAAGAAAGAAAGAATGAGTACCATCTCCCAACCAAAACTGCAATTTGGACATTTGTCTCCGTATTGTTACTTTAAAAACTGATAGATTCTGTTATATAAACATTTTATTTCATTTTTATTTCTGTTCCAGAAATAGCAATTGGTGGTTATTTGTTTTCCAGGAATCAAATACTATTTACATAATTTTTTTGGGGGGGATCCTCTGGCAAAGGCAAATATTGAAGCTTTTTAAAGAAAAAAACATGTTTGGCTCTTATTTGGGGAGTTTAATAACAGATAATACAATTTCTGGTTAATATTTGAGACTCCTCCAATTTTGCTTCTAAAGGCAAGCCAACCAGTCACATCGGCAGTAGCGCCTAGTTAATACTTCAGTGTCATCTCAGGTGGGTCAAAAACTACCTGTAGAATTCTTCAAATTGCTGAGATTGTTTAAAACTAAGTGGGGAAAAATAAAAAAGACAAAATTTAAAGGGAGAGAGAGAGAGAGAGAGCGAGAGAGAGAGAGAGACAGCGACCCAGAGAGAGAGAAACGCTGGGATGCATGTTTCCAATTTTAGCTGATGTTATTTTTTTACATAGAAGAAACTTTGGTAATAAAAATATAGGCTGGGTTAGAGCCTGTAACTAAGGGAAAAGGTATTCTTTGTCTTGCAGAATTAAACAGATGTAGACCAGAAATATTCCGAAAGAATGGTGATAGAAATTAAGTTATGTTTGACTGTTTAAATGACATTTCAATTTTATTGAAGGCTACCTATGGAGATTTTATAACTTCCATTTGACATTTTCCTTCCTTCCTTCCTTCCTTCCTTCCTTCCTTCCTTCCTTCCTTCCTTCCTTCCTTCCTTCCTTCCTTCCTTCCTTCCTTCCTTCTTTCCTCCCTCCCGCCCTCCCTCCCTTCCTCCCCCTCTCTCCCTGCTTCATTTTTTTTCTTACCATGAGGGTCTTTCAGTCTCTGTCTCTGTCTCTGTCTCTGTCTGTCTCTGTCTCTGTCTCTGTCTGTCTCTGTCTCTGTCTCTCTCTCTCTCTCTCTCACACACACACACACACACACACACTTTTCCAGGTCCTCCTGCATTCCATGACTTCTATATGTTCAGCAGGTACAGCTTTGTCTGGTGCATCAATAATAGCTCTGGTTGGATAAGGATATCCTGGTGACAAATCATTATCATTTTCATTATCTAGAGACTGAGCACAATATGCACATTTGGGGGCTGCCTTTCAATAAGGAAACTTCAGCTGTTACAGGATATGGCTGCCCATATGCTGGTGGGTAAGATAAATTTTAGCAATGTAGTATTTATATTTTAGTGCCTCACTGGAAGCCAATATACAATTCACACTGATGTTTTTAAACTATAAAATCCAAGATGGCTTCTCTCTATGTCATCCATGCATTGGCTTCCGTTTCTGGATGCAATTTAAAGTGCTGACTTAAACCTATCAAGCCCTGCATGGCTTAGTGCAGGAGGGCCTTCAGGACTGATTCTCTCCACTGAAATCTGCCTGAACTTGCCAGGAGAAACAGTTGACTGTGTCTCGGGGGGGGGGGGATGGGGGGGGACTATGGGAGGCTGTGGCCTGGGGATTTATTTTCTCCATTCTGCTTTGCTTCACATGAGAAATGTGTTTAGTACCAACTCTAGATGCCTTCTGAAAGTTTCTGAAAATGGAATTTACTGAAGAGAATTTGTAGGTGATCTCAGATGCTATCTAAAATGTATATTTTTTTTCCTTTTTGGTTTATTGACTTTTGTATTTTTAATTTTAATTTTTGACTTCACATTATAAGCTACAAAAAATATGGTTTTTTCCCTTCCATTCTGGCAGAGGTGGGTTGCTCCTGGTTAGGCCCGGAACAAGGGTCATCTCGGGAAGCAAGGCACACATGGACGCTGAATGGTCCCTCCCTGGCTGGGGAATAAATAGAAGGAAAGGGAGTGACTGTTGTAGGAGACAACAGTTTGTATTTCTGGAGATTTTGCTCATTGTGTTTTGTGCGTCATAACTTTGCAGCCTTTTGGCTGGGTGTTCACTGCTTTGCCAGTGGCGGATTAAGGTTCACTGATGCCCTAAGCACTGACAAATCTTAGTGCCCCCCTTCTTTGTACATACTGTACAAATCTTCATTGTTTTTTTCCCTTCAACTTTGTGGTGCTCCCTTTGAGCCTGGTGTCCTAAGCACATGCCTAGTCTGCTTAATGGTTAATACACCATTGGGCTTTGCAATTATCGCAAGGAACTGATAAGATCTGTTGCTGCTGTTAACTCCTTGCAGGACTCTTGCCTGGACTTTTCAGTGGGTGAATGCAATTAATTCACAAGAGGTACTGTATTTTTCGGAGTATAAGATGCACCGGAGTATAAGACGCGCCAAGGTTTTAAAGAGGCACATTTTTTAAAAAAGGTTTTGCACTCTGCAAACCTCCCGAAAATGGTCCATTTTTCGCAAAAACGGGCTCATTATTTTTAAAAAGGGCATGAATAGCCCTTAGGAGGCTTGTAGAGTGTTCCGGGGGGGGGGCACAAATGAGCAAAAAATGGCCCATTTTTTGTAAAAACAAGCCCTTTTTGTCAAAAAAAGGACATTAGGAAGCTTATAAAGCGCTCCTGGGGCTTGTAGGGGGGGCAACATTGAGCAAAAAATGGGCCATTTTTTGCTCATTTCTGTCCTCCCCAGCCCCCAGGAGGTCTCTGAAAGCTCCTACAAGCTATGTCCGGCCATTTTGGTGAAGGGGGCGGGGTTTCAGGAGGGAAAAAATGCTGTATCCAGTGTATACGATGCACCCAGATTTTCAGCCTCTTTTTTGAGGGAAATAGGTGCGTCTTATACTCTGAAAAATACAGTAAATACAGAGAGGATTTTTTTGTGACAAGGAGCCTGTTTCTTGCTTCTGCTAAGGCTGGGTCAGAACACTCAGCTGTTTTTGTGTCCAAGGAGAAACTAGAACTCAGAATCTCTCAGTTTCTAGCCTGATCCCTTAACTCCTACGGCAGAAATGTGATGTGTAAATATAAATTAATCAGACAATAGGATAGATTTCTCTAAGCAGTGTGTACTCACCTTGTCCTGTTGGTTCAAGAAGTAATTTAAAATACATAGGTGCTTAATAAAGAAGAAAAAAATGTATAAATAGAAATCATTAAAAAAAAGAAGTAATGCTGTCCTTCCCTCCCTCTTGGAGTATTAGTAGTTGGACGCAAGCAATTATTATGGCATCCCCATCATTCTAGAACAGTGTTTCACAACCTTGGCAACTTTAAGATGAGTGGACTTCAATTCCCAGAATTCTTCAGCCAAACATGCTGGCTGGGGAATTCTGGAAGTTGACATCCACCCAATTTAAAGTCACCAAGGTTGTGAAACACATTTCTAGAACATATATTTCTTCAACCCTTCCAAGATTTTGAACACCCCTCATGGTTTGAGAGTGAAAGCAAGTTGAAAAATTCCTAATATTTGATCAGGCTGTTAGGAGAGCAAAGGGCTTACCACTTTCTTGTTCTTCTTGATGGTTTGAAATTTTTTAATTAAGTTTATGTTATTCATCATATAAGTCACCCAAAGTGTGTTGGATCAGGTAAGATACATATTGTGTAAATAAGAAATAAAGTTTAAATTATTATATTATTGATGATGATGATGATGATGATGATGAGCAATACTTTCCTTTCTACATTTCTAACACAGAGTGCTGCAACAGATGTGAATCATTTCTTTACCAGGCATTCTGATATGGAAATGTTTCCCTGCGGGCAGAATATTTGAGGGTTACCATTCCGAATGATTGATGCTACAGCAGTAAAAAAAAAATGGAATCATTGGGTGCTTTAGAAAAGTTTTTCTGGTAGGTACTAAGCAGAAGAAGATAAAGCTGGGAATTCATAAATGAGCAGCCCAGCTTGTGTGCTCTTCAAAACTCTGTACTTTTGATTAAACGAGGATGGACGCTCATTCTAAATGTTATGGACCAGTGTTTCTCCACTGATTAACAACAGTTAGCAATGGGAATAATAGGGCAGGTATATTTTATGAATAACTGAACAAAAATAGGAATTACAATGAAAAGTACTTTTTAATAAGGAACAAGGTAATTTTTATCCATTTAGAAATAATTCTACTGCATTAAAAAGTAAAACTAGCCCATTATATATAAAAGTAAAATTAGCCATAGTGGGAAAACAAAAGGGAAAAATACAACAATTCAATTTCAATTTCAGAATAATAGAGTTGGAAGGGACCTTGGAGGTCTTCTTGTACAACCCCCTGCTCAAGCAGGAAGCCCCATATCATTTCAGACGGAAGGTTGTTCAATCTCTTCTTAAAAAGCTCCAGTGTACGAGCACCCACAACTTCTGGAGGCAAGTCATTTCATGGATTAATTGTTCTAACTGTCAGGAAGTGTCTCCTTAGTTCTATGTTGGATCTCTCCTTGATTAGTTTCTATCCATTGCTTGTTGTTCTATCTTATAAGCTTTGGAGACAAGGATGGCCCCTTCCTCCTTGTGGCAGCCTCTCAAATATTGGAAGATTGCTATCATGTCATCTGTTATGTCCTCGACTTGCGACCAGTCCTAGGTCCTTGACTTACAACTGGCCACAAGTCCTCGACATATGACTGACAGCCAAGAAACAAAGGGCTCTTGCCTATTGGCTAAGGCACACCGGGCTGGAAGCGGGCTTTCTGCTGTTTTGCTATTGGCTGTCCTGCTTGACAGCTCCTGTATAAATAGCTGTTAAGCAGGGCATGGTGCTGAGTTGCCTGTTGCTTGTTTTATGTTCGAATAAACGCTGTTCTCGTTACCTCAGTAATCTGTCACCTCAGCTGTGCATCCAGACGTCTTCATCATCCCAGTCCTTCATTTCACTAGACTTTTTGTTCCAGTCAAGGATCCATACAGAGGTAGTATTCAGCTGGTTCCAACCGGTTCACCTGAACCGGTAGTGAAAATCACGGGTGGGCCTGCTCACCCGCCGTGGCTCTATGCCATCCTATTTAGGCACATTTTCAAGCTGCGCGCATAAATCCAAACTGCACCTGTAATCAAAGTCCATGCGCAGAAGGCCGAATGCATGCATGGACAGGGGAATCACATTTGTAAACCAGTAGGGAAAGTAAGTGAATACCACCCCTGGATCCCTATTTCATAATTCTTCTACTATATTTTTTGGAGTATAAGACACAACTTTTTCCTTCAAAAAAGAGGCTGAAAATCTGGGTGCGTCTTATACACTGTATACAGAATTTTTTGCTTCCTGAAACCCACCCCCTTCACCAAAATGGCCGTGCATAGCTTGTCGGAGGCTTTCAGAGAGCTTCTGGGGGCTGGGGAGGGCAGAAATAAAGGCTATCCATGCCCTTTTTTGGGCAAAGGGCTTGTTTTCATGAAAAACGGGCCATTTTTTGCTCATTTTTGCCCCGCCCCACCCCCAGGAGCACTCTACAAGCCTCCTAAAGGCTATTCAGGCCCTTAAAAGGGGGGGGGGGCTTTTTCACAAAAAAACGGCAGTTTTGGGAGGTTTGCAGAGTGCAAAAACTTTTTTTAAAATTTGCCTCTTCAAAACCTTGGTGCGTCTTATACTCCGAAAAATACTGTAATTAGGACTTATGTTTGTAAAATTGTTTTGGAGAGTGGGTTTAAGAACATTCTGTCAGGAAAGAAAAAGTGGTAGATGAGGAACAATGTGGCTGGTTTTCCAACTTTCTTCTTCCCAGCAAGCTTTAGGATAGCAGTTCGTGTTAATACAATTTCTGGACTGCAGTTTGCACATCTGAATACAATTCCCACATGCCACCCAAAATCAGTATCAGAATGCAGATGCCCTTAAACTACACCAGTCTTATTTTCATTCACCTTGATTTCCAATAAGAGCTGAGGTGGCGCAGTGGTTAGAGTGCAGTACTGCAGCCACTTCAGCTGACTGCAGTTCTGCAGTTCGGCGGTTCAAATCTCACCGGCTCAGGGTTGACTCAGCCTTCCATCCTTCTGAGGTGGGTAAAATGAGGACCCAGACTGTGGGGGCAATATGCTGACTCTGTAAACCTCTTAGAGAGGGCTGAAAGCCCTATAAAACGGTACATAAGTCTAACTGCTATTGCTATTTTGACTAATAATGAATTCCTGATAAAACAAACGTTTGCAGATACTTTTTCTAAATCTTTGTAATATGTATAATAGTATCTGAAATCAGGTACTACAACAACAAAGAAAGAAAATCCGAGGCTCATCTTATTCATATAGGTCAAGATTTTGCTTTTATCCAGCATTTTTAAAAATGCAAATTAATATTGCTAACAAACTGATTAATATTTAATCAGCTTTATTACTCCAGGAGATAAAAAATTTCCAAACAATTATTGATTTTTATTAATTTTTTAAAACTGTAACAAATTTAGGGAACCAATTATTTTATATTTGCAGTTACTAATCAGATAATAACAAGTCTACTAAACTGATTAAAAAAAATAGCAATAGCAATGATCACATAATCATATAAATTATAAAAACTTCCAAAAATCCATAATAGCAATAGCAATAGCACTTAGACTTATATACCACTTTACAGTGCTTTACAGCCCTCTCTCAGCAGTTTACAGAGTCAGCATATTGCCCCCAACTATTTGGGTCCTCATTTTACCAACCTCAAAATGATGGAAGGCTGAGTCTGGTGACCCTGGTGAGATTCGATCTGCCAAATTGCAGGCAGCCAGCAGTCAGCAGAAGTAGCCTGCAGTACTGCATTCTAACCAATGTGCCACCATGGCTCATGAAGGTACAATTATGCATTTACATATGTTTTTAAAAGTAGAATATCTTTATTTCAAAAGAATTCCGATTTAGATCATTTGGCAGTATTTGTACAAATGAGAAATTGGGAATATTATTGAGCAATGTAAAAAAAAAATGTAAACAGACTGACATGGGAAGACAGTTCAACTAAAGTTTCCTAATCTGGATTTAGGGTTTTTTTTCCATGCTGTGTAAAGGCTATGTTCTCAATTAGAGGTTATTATTTTGACACCAAAAGTTATATCTGATTCAATTGGGGTAGTAAGACCACAAGCAATATTCACATAAATGATTTTCTAAGCTGATAAAAAATATAGATTGACGTCTTTTGGGATGACATGTTCTTTTCTTTTTTTTCTTATAGGGGGCCTCTGAATAATGGTGATTCAACATGCATAAAGCCAAGGAAGATATCAAGATGTGGAAAATTACAGGAGAAGAACGATGGAATCAACTTAAATTCCCAATTAATGCTAGAAGAATAGCAATTGCACTTGGAGTTATATACCACTTCACAATGTTTTACAATCCCCTCTAAGTGATTTACAGGGTCATCACATTGTCCCCAACCTAGTTTTACAGACCTCAGAAGGATGGAGGACTGAGTCAACCTTGAGCCAGTGAGAATCGAACTGCTGGCAATCAGCAGAATTAGCCTACAATGCTGCATTCTAACCACTGGGCCACCATAAGCTTTTGACTATTATTTCACAAAGTTCATTAATAAGTTTACTAATTATTTTCCTTCTGACTTCAGAATCTCCATTTGTTTAGCTGGCAAGGTTTCTGATTTCACACCTGCAAAGTTTATGTCACTTAACTATTTAATGTGTGGCATATAATAACAGAGATTTTAAAAAATCTGGCACCTAGGACCTAAATGAATGTACAGTTGATGCCAATACCAAATAAATGTTGTTTATACTGGAACAGATTTCAAGAGCAATCTCAACTCCATCTACTTCATGTAAATGATGTCATTAATTAACAATTAGAGAACAGACAGTTGAGTAGCTTACACACTTTTGAAATGATCTGTTATTTTACCCATCGTTTAAATGACATGATCAAAAAAAACAGTTTGATGAATGAGGCGGCTCTTTTGTAAAATACCAAACCTATTTTGTTTATTTAACTCACACAGTTTGATAATATTAAAAAAAGATCAAGCTTGACATTTATATTTTTATTTTGCTATGAGTGGAGTATTTGTTAATTGATTTTATTTATTCCTCTTGTGAATTTAATAAACCAAAACAAGTTATAATAAAGTGAATATCTTAGGGGTTAGGAGATGAATCTTCACTTATATAGAAAATCCTATATTTCTTTCCCTGTGGAGAAATCTGATAGGCAGAATCAAGGCTCATGTTAAGTTATAAAATTCAGGTCTCATTCTGTGTATGAAATTTGAAGTTTTAATCAATATAGCCTCTGTACAAACAAACAAAATTACTTGTTAATCAAACCTGAATCTATTTGGGCCATGGATACTTCACTTAGGAGATTAAGTTCAAAGGTGATTTGAATGAATCTTTAAATTGAATCCACTTCCCTGGTTGGATCAACCATTTACACTGAATAACATATTATCCTGTGTATGTTCAAGGGAGATTTGAACAAATTTGCATACTTATCATACTTATTTATCAGGTGTAATCTGTGTAAACTATTTCCAGCATCACCCATTATGTGACTCTTTCATATGAATGCTACAAGCAAGCTATTGTGGAACAATTAAGCTGCTGGAGTTGAACAGAGAAGTTTAGGATTTAATTTTCAATCAACCATGGAGTTCACTGGTTGACTTTGAGTCAATTACTGTCACAATTAAGTTTACTTTCAAATTCTACTTACTTGAAAATAAAATTGGTAAAGATCACTTCACATATATATGACATCTTGGGGGAATATCAGGCTTAAAATTTGGAGTTATATACTAGATTTTATTTTCCATATATACAGTATCTAAAACCTTTAATTTTGAGTTCTTACCAATCACACATCAATTAATTTTTTATCTTGCATGTTTAATCCACTAATCATTTGTTCTTTTATTTTTTTCCTTATCTCCCTATTGAAACCAAGACAATCTAATCAGTTACAAAAACATAAGCTACATTAATTGAATCAACGCCTCAAATAATAAGAATATTTACATGAAGCAAGTCTCTTTGATTAGAAATTGACCCTTTGTTTGCCCAGAGCAAACATACTTAGGAAACAAATCAACACTGGTTAATTCTTTAGCAACAATAACATACACAAAAGTGTTCCTAGCTATTTCGCATATGGGCATCTTTACAAATAACAATAAGCTGCACATTCAACTTGGATCAATCAGTCTGATTCCATTCAAGTGTTATTAACATAGCAAAGTTGTTGAACAGTATCTGTCTGTCTCAGAAGGGACACAACTTCTCAGTTGGTCATTGTTGCATCAGTAATGGAACAATCAGGATAGAGAAATTACTTAGTTAATGTAATTAAATCCATGTCTCCAGGACCCAATAAATTACACCACTGGGTATACCACTGGATATCTAATGGATATACATCTTCCTTCCTTATTTCTTTCCTTCTTTCCTTATTTCCTTCTTTCCTTCTTTCCTTCCTTCCTTCCTTCCTTCTCTTTTCCAGTTCTACAAGAACGCTCAAAACTCAGGTGTGTGTGTGTCTGTGTGTATGGAAGGCAGGAAGGCAGAAAACAGGAAGGCAGTCAGGCAGGAAGGAAGGAAGACAGGAAGGCAGGAAATAAGGAAGGAAGGAGGGAGGGAGGGGGGAGGGAAGGAAGAAAGGAAAGAAGGAAGGAAGGAATCTAATGGATGCCTGGGCAGGTAGTTCTAGAATGGCTTCAGGGCTGGTTTCATTGCATCTATTCACTTCAAAAAGGAAGCCGGCAGCACTAAATGTATCTCAGTTCTTAATTATTCCGTGTTGCCAGTAATATTCATAGATGGAAAAGAGGAAAAAGGTCACATTGATGCTAGGAGTGTTACAATGATGTGATGCACACCTTGCTCCTTTTCATCCGTTTCATGATGTCACATATATGTCCAAAGCAGAAGTGGTATTCAGCCAGTTCTGACAGGTATTGGAGAACCGGTAGCGGAAATTTTGAGTAGTTTGGAGAACAGGCAAATAGGCTGGCTCCGCTCCAGCTACCTCCCAGCCTCCCAGCTGGTCTTTTTTTGTTGTCCTGAACAGGAGAATAGAGCTGGAAAGCAAGTTAGAGGGATCGGGAGATCTTACTTACTTAACTTTTCTAGTTCTCCAAGAACTCTCAAAACTCAGTTGTGTGTGTGTGTGTGCACACACAAAACACACACACAAAAAAAACAAAGCTGCATAACTGATCATGGATAGGCTTAGAATAACCAAACACGGCTATATTGTTTATCAAAAGAGGGTTTCTGCTATCAGTCCATCCATCATCTTACTCTACTTTATTGAATTGCAATTATTTATCCTGCCAATGAAATTCAGACTAAAATTGTTATTCTGTTTCTCTCTGCCTCCACATCAAGCTACTCTGAGAAAAGGGAGGCTCAGATGAATTTAGGGGAAAACCAAACTCATTCTCTTAAGCATTTTCCCAGTCACAAAATGAAGTCGAGATAAAATAATCTAGCAGTTTGGGTTTCTTTGAATTTCCTTAGATTTTCAATCTTCGATTTGGATCATCCCATTTTCAAATCAATACAAGATCTTTAAATACACTTTGTATATTTTGGTAAGTATTTTTTTTTCCTAATGCAATATATTTAAAGTGACATTTTCAACAATAGACTCATTTCCTCCTAACAGGCAATTTTCATATGTATTTAATTGGGCTGAAATGAGCAAGTTAGTATGAGCTATGTCTTATCGAAGGAGGAGGAGTTGTTGGCCACATAAAGACTAAGCAGGCAAAGTCCTTCTTTTTTAATGTCCATTATATATTTGCAAGAATGTTGTAACTTGCTCATGCTCACCAAGCAACTTTGGGGCAGGCTGTAATTATTGTGCTTCACTTTAGGAATCATGTGTGACTTTCCAGAATGGGACCAGTCTTTGAAATTGTTCAAAACTAGGTAAGCATCGCTAATTGAAAGTTTGCAAATTCATGCCTACTTCTTTGAGTTCTGTTTTTTGGCACTGAATCAACCCTTTCTCTAGATACAGGTGTCAAATATGATCATGTCACATAACGTATTGCAGTATATCATGACATTTTTGCCTTTGCAGAGCTGGGGTGGCCTGTACTTAATGTCTTTGGCTCACGGGCCACCAATTTGACACCCCTGCTCTAGGAGGAAAACAAAAGAATTTTTTTAATGGTGTAAAACTACCAAATATTGGCTATAAACATTTGGATGACCACCAGATGGAACCAAACAAATGCATCTTGCTTGTAACTGAGGTTTTATTTATTTAATACTAATTATAGCAATGGTGATAGTTGTGACTGCAGGTATAAAGCCTAACTGCTGCTGTTTCACCTATCTTCCCAGGGTCAGTGGGGAATCATTGTGGGAGGACTTGCAGGATCTGACCCACAATTCTCTGGATCTTCAAGAGTTAGATTTTTTTTCCTGAATCTTTTTGCTACTGTGTAGTAGTTATCTGAATTTTATAGCTTCTATTGTGTGGAGAAAGGAGAGACATAGCAGGTGGAGGGCATAGTTGCTGTCAGGCCTGGAAGCCATCTTTTGCATTGGGCCATCAGGCCTGCCACATTTAATGCTGTGGGAAAATGGGAGGGGGGATTATATGGAGTATGGGAGATATATAGTCATAACAACATTCCTTTCTCAGAGAGTCAAGGTCAACTTGTCCTGCAGCCGTGATGGTGTGACAGAGAGGCATCTCCTGTTTTAGATGGTGCCTGATTGGGCCATGTGATGGACATGTGGGTGCTGGGCAGGGATTTGGACTTTCACTTGGGTGGGGAGAACCTGGAAGCTTTCAGATTCAGGATTCCCCAGATATGCCAATATGACATCTCTAATAAAATGGAACTTTGAGGAAACTCAGGTCTCAGAGTCTTCTTTCGTTAGAGGTGTTTCTTGGAAGCCTGACATTAACTCGAATCTGACAGCTGCTTTAGCTGATTATGTAATGCCTTACCAAAGCTTACTGAAATCATATACTGTAGAAATGTGGTTTATACTTCTGGTGTATAACTGGAACAAATCTAATTTGCTGCCTTTTTGATCTACCTCAACAGATATCTATAAGAGTCTGGGATTTATAGTTTGTACAAACTAGAAAATTCTTGTCACTCATTCTCAAAATTTATCAAACGGTGTTGAATTAAATGTGTCTAAGTGCATACATCCATTTCCAGGGAGATATAATTCAATGGTTAAATCCTCTATTTAGCTTTCGGGACAAGATTAATGTTACACAAATGAATGGTGCATTGAGATTAATGTGTATTCTAAGAGGGCTTCCAATGTTAATTCCCTATTGAATACTTTACACACTAAATATATTAAGGGGGATTTGTTTTATGGCAGGTTAAGTCTCCTCTATTATTTTTGTCCAAATGCATTTTATGATTTATTTATTTATCAAAATTTCTACACACTCCATCTTATCTGTGTGACTCTGGGTGGGTTATCACATTAAAACTACATGATCATATAAAACAACATAGTTCAAAAGCAATGTTAAAAAAAACCCAGAATTAAAACCAAATTAAAAATGGAATAAAAAGGTTAAAAAGGGAAAGTGAACAACTTCAAACCACCAGCCACCCCAAGAGTCGCATGCCACTCTTAAACCCCCACCCCCATGCCTGTTGGAAAAGCTACATCTTGACACTCATCTAGAAGGCCAAGAGAGTGGGGATATGCCTTGTCTTTGAAGGCAAGATGTTCCATAGGGTACGGGCAAAGGCAGAGAAGTCTTTCTGCCTGTTTGACCCTGTTTGTACAGTTTTTTTGACCTTCAAGGTCCACAATAGTCTCTCTGCCTGACAGACTAGGATGGTTTGATGAAATAGGGACAAACTGGTTCCTAAGGTAACCTGGTCCCATGACAAAAACATTAAAGGTGATAAGCAACACCTTGAATTGGACCTGGAAGTAAACTGGTATCCAATGCATCTGACATAGCGAAGGAGTTACATGTGCAACCCTAGAATGCACTTTGCTGCATTCTGTACCAGGTGTAATTTCAGGATAATCATCAAGGGTATCCCCATGATTAAGAGGGTTGAAAGTTGGTGGTAGTTACAGCCTACCAGATTTTCAACTATATTATTGCATTTTATTATTAAGGTAAAGATTCCCCTGCACTTACATGCTAGTTGTTTCTGGCTCTAGGGGATGGTGCCCATCTCCGTTTCTAAGCTGAAGAGCCAGCGCTGTCCAAAGACGTCTCTGTGGTCATGTGGCCAGCATGACTCAACACTGAAGGCACATGGAGCACTGTTACCTTCCCATCAAAAGTGGTCCCTATTTTTCTACATGCATTTTTGTGTGCTTTCAAACTGCTAGGTTGGCAGAAGTTGGGACAAGTAATGAGAGCTCACTCTGTTATGTGGCACTAGGGATTTGAATTGCTGAATTGTCGATTTTCTGATCAACAGGCTCAATGTCTTAGCCACTGAGCCACTGCATCCCCCTATTTTATTATTACTACATTTTTATCCCACCTTTCTTTTTTTAAATTTTTAATATACATTTATATTGTTTTTGCAACACTTCTATATCTTTTAAATATACATGTTTCTTTTAACTATACATATATACCTTATATCTATCTATCTATCTATCTATCTATCTATCTATCTATCTATCTATCTATCTATCTATCTATCTATCATCTATCTATCTATCTATCTATCTATCTATCTATCTATCATGTCTGCTTACCTGTGTTCTATCTATCTATCTATCTATCTATCTATCTATCTATCTATCTATCTATCTATCTATCTATCTATCTATCCATCCATCCATCCATCCATATTTTTACATATCTTTTAACTATGGATTCCATACAATACATCTTATGTATACATTTGATTGTCTTATATTTCTTATTTTGTACTATTTTTATATACAATCTATCTTATATTTTTTCCCCTCTTGTTAATTCTGCAGTTTTGTATTTATTTTCTGGTCTCATGATCTTTTTTCCTCCCTTTATTGCTTTCCTATTTTTCCCCTCTTTTCTCTAGCCATTTGTACCATAAGTTCCAATACTCAGTTTCCTCTTTGTCTTTTAATTCTTTTGTGAGTCTCTCCATTTCGGCACATTCCAGTACTTTTTTAAATCACATTTTCTTCTGTTGGCGTATATTTGTTTTTCCAGTTCTGTGTGTATGTCATTCTTGCTGCTGTAATTATGTGTAGTGTTAGGTATTTAATATTTTTTTCATAATTCCTTGTGATTATTCCTAATAAAATAATTTTATTGGTTGTGAGATAATCTCTTCGAGCCAGTTTTTTTTATTTTTGTCCAGTATTTTTTTGCAGATGGACACGTCCACCACATATGATAAAAAGTTCTGTGTGCTTGGTTGCATTTCCAGCACGTTGGTGAACTTTCCAGGAACATTTTTGCTATTATTGCATGTGTCCCACCTTTCTTATATATCACTTAAGGTAGTGAACATCCCCAACATTTATTATATTATTTATTTTGGAATGAAACTATGGCTATTCTTCACTTTGGGCCTATATCGAGAACAAGTATAGCATTTCTGACATTTTGTCCAGCTTAGGATCAAGGGATATTCAGCAAAGATCTTCAGTTCTGGCTTCAAAAACTTCCAATATTTGGTAATTAACAATTAAGTGCTTACATTTTAATCACAAATCAGATAAATTGATGCTGAGAAATAATCCAATTTTGAAAATAGAGGGGAAGATGTCTTATTGGAATATGGGCTAAATAACAAATAAATGCTTTAAATTGGTGAATTACTAATTGTTTTGAGATATTCCATGCTGAGTATGGCTGTGAAAGTTGGACCACAAGAAAGGCTGAGCGCCAAAGAATTGAGGCCTTTGAACTATGGTGCTGGAGAAGACTTCTGTGAGTCTCTTGGACTGCAAGGTGATCAAACCGGTCAGTCCTAGAGTAGATCAACCCTGACTGTTCTTTAGAAGGCCAGATCCTGAAGATAAAATTCAAATACTTTGGCCACCTAATGAGAAGGAAAGACTCACTGGATAAGAACCTAATGCTGGGAAAGATTGAGGACAAAAGAAGAAAGGGATGAGGTGGCTGGATGGAGTCATTGAAGTAGTAGGCATACGCTTGAATACATTCTGGGGGAAGGTAAAGGACAGGAAGGCCTGGAGGAACATGATGTTTTGAGATATTGAGATAACACAATTTTACAACTAACAACAAATGTTGAGTATGATTTATCTACAATATTCCTTTGGCAATATAGAGAATTGAAAAACACATTAAACGCTATGGCCCAGATGCTCCAATAGTTAATTTAATTCATTAGATTTAGGTGTCACTAGGCGCTAAATGAGTCTGGAAGGTTCTCAACTCAACAACAGAGTAAAATGCAACACAATTCAAAAACAATCAGCCAAAAGATATTAAATACAGATTAAAAAACACATGAGATGGTGAATTTGGCCAACAACCACATTCACAAGGGCACCCCAATGCCCTAATCCAAGGCCTGGGAGAACAGTCAGGTCTTCAGGGCCCTACAGAATGTTACCAGGATGGAAGCCACCTGGATTTCAGAGACAACTTCATTCCAGAGGTCAGGTAGTGTGACAGAGAAGGTGCATCTCCTGGCTCCTGGAAGATGATGCTGTTTAACTGAAGGAACCCAAAGAATGCCAACTCTGTCATCTTGAATTGGCTGGGCAGATTCCATGGGAGATAGGCAGGGAGGACTGGGCCCTATGCCATGTAGGGATTTATAGATCATAACCAGCACTTTGATTCACATCCAGAAGCAGATTGGTAAACAGTGCATCTGATGGACCAGAGAGTTCACATGCTGCTTCCTTTTGAACCAGTTGAATCTTCCAAGTAGCGTTGAAGGGGGGATTTTTTAATATCAGCAAATGAGACAGCTAAATCAACACAACATTTATGTTTTGAATAATATCCTCATGCTAACTAATTTTTGGCTATGAAAAAGGAAGAAAGAATTGCAATTCAGCTATGGTCTCTTGGACACATTTGTACAATTTTCTTTGTTATAGAATGTAAAGAGTTCCCCAATGTTTCCCCCCCCCCCAGAATGTTTGATTATAGCCCTATACTCCCATGCTGATTTTCCACCTCAGTTCTAAACGGTCTACAAGTACTTAGTTTCCAAACCCAGAAATGATCTACTAGTTACATAGCAGTTGCAAATCACTAATTTCAAGTTATGTTTTGGTGAATAATGCTGTTGTAATCCAAAGATACTGTATCTACTATAAGATTTGACTTGCACTTCTTTTGCAAGTCAGCCTTTGATGAGGTTGCCTGGCACTGATAGGAGCTCAAGTCCAAAACATCTGGTTAACACTAGACCACTGTTATATGCACTTACCTGCAAGTGAGTTATTCTATAATTACTTTGGAGCAAACTTATAAAAGGAATAGGCCTGCTGTTTGGAATTACTTTTTTTAAAAATAACCAACAGTTTCTCACAAGGTCTGAGCTGATCTTCCTAAGCTTCTGAGATCATCAAAGTTTGGCTAGGGATCATGTTGCTTAGAAAGCTGCATGGATATAGACACCATTAATTGAACTTGATTCAAGGTATATTCAGCTTTCTACTCCATTTTTCAGATACTGGGAAATCAGAGAATTGAGCTTCTCAAAAAGCTCATATGTTAGTTTTGCATCAGTACATGACTTGTTTTATCAAATAAAATATTGCCGATCTAATATTCTAGTGAAGAATTTCAACCTTGACGCTGGCATATTATGAAATGAAATTGAAGCAAATTTCCATCATTTGTTGATTTTACAGGTGCTGGGAGAATAATGTTCCTGTAAATTGTCCAAATGTCCTCCTTGGTGAGCCAGCAGTTGCAGATTTGCCTGCAGCTTCTGATTTCATCCTCCTTTACTGAAGAAATAATTGTTTGTTTTGTTTATTCTCTCTGTGATTATCCACGGCAATTATATCTCATTTAACTCAACTATCCATTTCTTTTTCAACATCTCTTTCCATTTCTTCTCTTTGTACACTCATGTTTACACATAGCGTTCATGACTAACATATTGCTGGCAGACGCATAGTGTTAAGCAAGGTGCAACTTTTTCAAGAGTTACAGAGCAATTGTTTCTGTCTTTCTTTTAAGCAATGTTGTTTAAGTTGATGAACTAGGAATGCGGGAGAGCTTTGTTTGGCTTACCTTTCAGCAGGAACCAACCTAACCTCCTGAACTAATGCCAAATCAGAAGATAATTACCCTTCCGTTTTTCACTTTTCTGAAAGGTATTTTGTGGGTTGTAAGTAGCCTTTGATGTAACTAATTTATCCCTTGACCCCTGTACAATGCATCACAAAAAATTAGGAAACAATGGAAGAAAAGCAAGATAATTCTCAGAAACAGTTTTGTGATAAAGAAATTATAGTATGTGCAATTTGCAGACATTTTGCAGCTAAATAAGTTGGAGTATTTTTTTTTAATAATTTAAAAACTAGCATACTAGGAATATTTAACCAGCCATGACAAGATGGATTTTTCTCCCAATATGTTCTCATTCAAATTGAGGAAAACAGCTTTGCTTAGAAATTTATTTCCAAGCAGAATATTGGACAGATTCTCAGGGGGAGACTTTAGTGATTTTGGACTAATATCGTCAGTATGGAAACACCTCTTCAATGACCTCGCTCCAGTGGTGAAATCCTCTGAAGTTTGCTACTGGTTCAGTGAGTCTGCTACTGAGCACGTGCTTTGTGTGCATGGATGCCTGAGGCGCACCTGCACAGTGCTAAAAAAGGAACATTTTGAAGCCTTCTGACTCTGCAAAGGTAAGTAGAACAGAGAGGGAGGAATCTGCTGTACCACGCAATTTAGATTAGCTAGAAATCACGAAATCCGAGGATTCTAGCTAATATAAATTGTGTGGTACAGCTGATTGTCGTCCAACTGATCATTGGAAATAATGGTTTGCCTGAACCAGTTGTGTTTTTTACTACCAGTTGTAGTAGTAGTTAGTTTGTAGTTTATTAGTCTTGTATGCCGCCCACTCCCGGAGGACTCCGGGCGGCTTACAATAAAAAGGGGAAAGGGAATAAATAAGACAAACAACAGTTTAAAATACAACAACATTCATAGTTACCGTGGGGCTGGATATTTCAACAGCCGCCCCGCCTGCTGGAGCAGCCAGGACTTAGTGGCTTTACGGAAGGTCGGGAGGGTCGTAAGGGTCCGGATCTCCACGGGGAGCTCGTTACAGAGTGCTGGAACTGCAACAGAGAAGGGTCTCCCCAGGGGGGTCGCCAGCTGACATTGGCTGGCAGATGGAATCCGGAGAAGGCCTAGTCTGTGCGATCGAATCAGTCTTTGGGAGGTAATTGGCAGGAGGCGGTCTCTCAGGTACCCAGGTCCGATGCCATGAAAGGCTTTATAAGTAACGACTAGCACCTTGAAATGTGTCTGGAGACCAATGGGCAGCCAGTGCAGCTCGCGGAGGATAGGTGTAACGTGGGTGTACCTAGGTGCACCCACAATCGCTCGCGCGGCTGCGTTCTGACTAACTGAAGTCTGCGAACACTATTCAAGGGCAGCCGCATGTAGTTCAGGAGAACTGGTCTGAACTGGTAGCATTTCACCCCTGCCTCACTCCCACTTCATTTAAATCTCAGGGTGAGCTGTCAGGAGGGAACTGAAACAGAGATTAGCAGGGCTACGGTTCCTACCACTACAAAGGGGGAATCTCATCCTTCAGAAAATGTTGGCGAATATTACTTACAGCAACCATCTATCTCGCCAATGTTTTTGTCCACAATTTTGATGGATCATTTTGAAAGGTCTTTTGTGTTCAGTTTTGATTTATAGTAGAAGTGGATTCAGCTATTTGGTGTGAGAATTTTGGAGAGACAGATGTTGGAAATTGCAGGACTGGAGGGAGCTGATTGTCGAGGTTGGGAAGTGTTTTGGAAGGAATTCAAAGAAATGTTTGGTTCAAGTACTGTCTTCAGAATTAATGTCTGATCTGGCTTCTCATTTGTACATCACTGCAGAAAGGATCTTCTCCTGAACCTTATTCCAACTACTCAATCATAATTTCATTACAACTAACATTTCAAAGCTTCTCCTTTGAAGGAATGAATTTTAAAAATTGAGAACTAGCTAAATGGAGAGTTGGCTGATAACAGATGATAAGGACAAGTTTGTCACTTCTAAGCATCTGTACAACCCCTCAGGACATCATAGAGGTCTCATGCTTCTGACCTGCTTTCTTTTTTGAGTCTATAAGAAAGTGATGCAATGAATGGTGAGAAATTCAAATAGAGAGGTGAATTCATTATATAGAAAAAGACAGACTGGAAATTCAATACATTGGAAATCTATGAAACCTGGTTATATATCTAGAAATGGATAGCTACCTTCGTGTGATTTAACAATGCAAAGCACATCATTCCTGATCTTTCACACCTTATTGGCCTTTTTATAAGATTTTTCCATTCACTGTGACAGTTTTTATTATATTTAGTGATGACCGGTCATGAGGAAAAAGGGTTTATAGTACATTGACATCTAATATTATCTTTTCTGCCTCTTCATTTTTCAGATTCAATTATTTGATCTGTGTTAGTTAAGCTACTATACCTCTTTGAAAATATTTCTATGATAGGTGCAACTGTTAATCTACTCAATCAGTGCAAGATTCATAATACAAATCACTAGAATTTCTTCCATTTAGCAATGCATCAAGAATGCAGACCCACACAATCATATACCACAAGGCCTACTTTCTGTTACTGAGTCTGTTCTTTTCTTCTTTAAATTTTGCAGAGCCAAAAAGAATTCAACACTGCAAAACTTTCAGTGTATCCATTATCTACCAACGAAAAAATAAATTATTGGAATTTTACAGTAGAAATGAAAAAGCAGTAAGTGGGGAACCTGGTACAATCAACAGGAGCTTCTGAATCCCAATTACTTAACAATATCAAAAATAGATATTTTTCTCCCTGCCTCACCTTAGAAAGGTGTTAAAATCTCCATACTGTAGTTAGAGTAAGATCTCCCTCAATACAAGTTCCATTTCTCATCATGCATAGCTTTCTTGGCATCATTTGGAAGAAGTTCATGTCTTTTAATACATTTGTTAGTCTGAAAAGATGCTAACAGACTCCTGATTCATGACTCTAGGGGTGTGGATATATCTTTTCAAATATTCATCCCTAATTACTAGTTGTTAGTAAAGGAAAAGGTAAAGGAGTACCTGCAGGTTTTATTATGCTAGTCGTAGCTGCCCAGGTCCAGGCAGAAGATTTTGAAGCATCATGGCTTCAAAATCTAAGGGACTTGTTTGAACAAAACTCAGCAGCACTTTTTGTGCAACTGTTGATAAAAATAGGATTGCCAATGTCCGATGATAGATATGGAAGAAGAAAAAGGAGGAGGAGGAGGAGGAGGAGGAGGAGGAGGAGGAGGAGGAGGAGGAGGAGAAGGAGAAGGAGAAGGAGAAGGAGAAGGAGAAGGAGAAGGAGAAGGAGAAGGAGAAGGAGAAGGAGAAGGAGAAGGAGAAGCAGGGGGATGGCGCCCATCTCTGTTTCTAGGCCATTGAGCTAGACTGTCCGAAGTATGTTTCGGTGGTTATGTGGCCAGCATGATATTATGCTGCAGTGCAGAGTATGCAGTAAAACATAGAGCACTATCACCTTTCCACCGAAGTGATACCTATTTATCTACTTGCATTTAAATGCTTTTTAATTGCTAGGTGGCAGAAGCTGAGGCAAATGACAGGAGCTCATTTCATTGGACAGCGATAGGACTTGAACCACAGGAGAACAATAGCAATAGCAATAGCAGTTCGACTTATATACCGCTTCATAGGGCTTTCAGCCCTCTCTAAGCAGTTTACAGAGTCAGCATATCGCCCCCACAGTCTGGGTCCTCATTTTACCCACCTCGGAAGGATGGAAGGCTGAGTCAACCTTTGAGCCGGTGAGATTTGAACCACCGAACTGCAGTTAGCAGTCAGCTGAAGTGGCCTGCAGTACTGCACTCTAACCACTGTGCCACCTCGGAACAGACCTTCTCCATCATCTTTTAAGCCACCGAACCACTGTGCCTACCAATTGTTAGTAAATATTGATAATAGGTAACCCAGTGGCCCTTCTGCAAAATCTTTTTGGCAGATAATAACAAAGAGCATAGAGAATCTTAATCAAATACTTAATCAACAAATATTTGTTCCAGAATTTGTTCCAATTCTATTATTTATATATTTTCTCTCTGCACTTAAATATCTTCTTTAAATAGTTGATTATTAATCAACTAATCAATCAATTATATTTTAGCCAGCATCCTTTCTTGGTGGCTTACATTATCAATCGTGTTTTTCCTCCATTGTTCTTTAACCACTAGTCAAATAATTAAAGAGGAATTAGGAAAGCTGGCCACAATCCTGCAAATATTGTTGCATAAGAGCCGAGGTGGCTCAGTGGTTAGAGTGCAGCACTGCAGGCTACTTCAGCTGATTGCAGTTCTGCAGTTCGGCTGTTCAAATCTCACCGGCTCAGGGTTGACTCAACCTTCCATCCTTCCGAGGTGGGTAAAATGAGGACCCGGATTGTTGTTGGGGGCAATATGCTGACTCTGTAAACCGCTTAGAGAGGGCTGAAAGCCCTATGAAGCGGTATATAAGTCTAACTGCTATTGCTATTGCTATAAACCTTTGCCTAAACCACAGTGGAAATTAATCAGAGAATCATAGAAAAGTAGAATTGGAAGCCAATATAAGGATCAAGTCCAGCCCTCTACATGGTACAGGAGAACAAACCACACATTACATGGCTGAATTGCTAGGAATTGCTGAGATGGGAGGCCATACAAACTGGATAAATAAATAAATCAAGCTCCTATACATTTTGATGGAGGTAACTTACAGTTTCTCCATTCTAGACTGACAAAGGCTTTCATACAAGCTCATCGTAAGAAATATATCAGGGCTTCTGCATGAATATGAGCATGAACATTTTTTAATGTTTCCAATCCTCCAATTAATCCTTGTAACATTAAGAGCAAGAGACACTGAGAGCAAGGAACCAAGTAAAATCTATGCTGATTTCACTTTATTTAAGCCAAAGGGGAAGGTTAACTATATACTAGTAAAACTCTCCTGTTTGTAACCTTTAAGTGGGGGAAAGCAGTGATTCATAAGGCAAGAGTCATATTTCCCTTCATCCAGCATCAATATACTTTTGATGGTAGTTGGATGAACAATCATAAGTTGAGGATTATTTGTATAGTAGACCAAGCATAGATGAAGACAAACATAGCACCATGTTTGCAAGACTGAGTTTTCTTTCCATACCAGAGGTGGGTTGTTCCCCATTTGACCTAGTTCAGCCAAACCGATAGTGGCGGTGGTGGGAGGCTCCACCCACTCACTCGGACGCTTCTGCACATGCGCAGAAACTTAGCAACCCACCCCTGTTCCATACAATAGTGCTTCTTAAAGAGAATAGTAAGACCTGGAGATTTATATGAAATAATTCAGAAAAAGCAAAACCAGCTCAAGAATTTTGAGCGCATAGTTCTTTAAAGTCATACATACTTAAAGGCAACCTTGTTTGTGATGATGAATTAGGCCTGCCATGTTTTTCTGACACACTCTTCTTCCATAATCCCACAAAGTAAGCAGAGGGTTTTTTTTGTGTGTGTGGCTGAAAACAGTTGCTCTTTTTTTGAAATTTGGCCAGTACAAAAGTATCTTTGATTTATGTTACCAAGGAGATTGCAATTGAGGAAATGAATGAGGCTGGTACAAAGTATGGGGATTTGGCATGAGAAACAAGGAAATCATGGGTGTTAGGAGTTTGAGTGATCAGAGTTTATAATTAACAGGAGGCGAAACAAAGAATGCAAGGCAAAACAGTAGAGAAGATCACAGGATGAAACAAAAGAGATTCTTACTAGCGTGGGGCCTGCAAGGATATAATAACTCATAACCCATATAAATAATAACTCAGAACCTTCTGAAGAGGGGGAGTTCGCTTTTAAAGAGTTGAGAGGAAGAAACAAAACACAGCTCTAGAAACCGTATATAAAGTGTGGAGCTGTTAATGCAATACACACACACACACATATCTACTCCCACCCCCCATTATAGTTGTGTGAAGCTCAAGGGTCCTATTTGTGCGGCAGCCTTGAAATGAAGAGGCAAAGCTTGGAAGTAAGAGTGAAAAGAAAAAAGACGATATTTTGCTTTTTTGTTCATTTGTATACCACCTTTTTATTTTTAAAAAGGGACGTGGTGGCGCAGTGGCTAAGATGCTGAGCTTGTTGATCAGAAGGTCGGCAGTTCGGCGGTTTGAATCCCTAGAGCCACATAACAGAGTGAGCTCCCATTACTTGTCCCAGCTTTTGCCAACCTAGCAGTTTGAAAGCACGTAAAAATGCAAGTAGAAAAATAGGAACCACCTTTGGTGGGAAGGTAACAGCATTCCACGCACCTTCGGCATTTAGTCATGCCAGCCACATGACCATGGAGACATCTTTGGACAGCGCTGGCTCTTCGGCTTTGAAACAGAGATGAGCACTGCCCCCTAGAGTCGTGAACTACTAGCACATATGTGCAAGGGGAACCTTTATTTTTACAAATAATTCAAGGTTGTGAACATATATGACACAGCTCCTATTTTCCCCCACAACAACCTTGTGACGTAATTAGGCTGAGAGATAGTGACTGGCTCATGGTTACCAAGATGGCTTTAGCAATAGCACTTACATACTGCTTCACAGCCCTCTCTAAGCAGTTTGCAGGGGCAGCATATTGCCCCCAACAATCTGGGTCCTCATTTTACCAACCTTGGAAAGTTGAGTCAACTTTGAGCAAGTGACAATCGAACTGTTGGCAGTTGGCAAAAATAGCCTGCAATATTACATTCCAACCAGTGAGCCACCACTGGTCATTATTTTATACAACATCAAAATGCAGAAATTAGTTTTCATGGCTAAGGAGAATTAGATCTCCCAGTCTTCAGTTTTCTAGCCTGGTGACTTAACCACTAGACCAAACTAATTCTCTTAGTGTGCTAGTATCCCACTCTTATTGAGGAATTCAAAAAAAATATTCTGTTGGATTACTATACTGTTTACTATACTACTACTCTATTATTTACTATTGCTATACTGTTACACTTCTATTGCATCACTGAAGAGTACAAGAGAAAAGATGCAAACTTTACATTGAGAGAAATATTTTACAAGTCAGATAGTTTAAGAAAAGAAAATGATGTCAAAGCATTCCATGTAGAACACTGTTTTGCAAACTTGGCAACTTTAGGTTGAGTGGACTATAACTCTCAGAAGTCCCAAGGCAGCATGCTGGGAGTCAGAGTGGGTTGCTGCTGGTTCGGCTTGGATCAGCTGAACCGGTAGTAGCAGCGGTGGGAGGCTTTGCCCACCCGACTGGACACTTCTACGCATGTGCAGAAGCATCACACACATGAGCATACATGGGAGTGTGCCTGAACTGGTAGTAAAAAAATGGCAACCTACCTCTGCTGAGAGTTGAAGTCCACATATTTTAACATTGCCAAATTTAAAAACAAAAAAAAACACCGAAGTAGAAGAAATAAATGAACTATCGTATTTTTGGAGTATAAGATGCACCTTTTTCCCTCAAAAAAGGGGGTGAAAATCTGAGTGTGTCTTATACACTGAATACAGCATTTTTTGCCTCCTGAAACCATGCCCCTTCCCCAAAATGGCTGTGCATAGCTTTTAGGAGGCTTTCAGAGAGCTCCTGGGGGTTGGGGAGGGCAGAAATGAGCAAAAAACAGCCAGATTTTTGCTCAATTTTGCCTCCCCCCAGCCCTCAGGAGCACTCTATAAGCCTCCTAAAGGCTATACATGCCATTTTTTTGATGAAAAAAGAGGCCCATTTTTGTGAAACACAGACAGTTTTTTTGCTCATTATTGCCTCTCCCCCCCACTGGAGCACTCTACAAGCCTCCTAAAGGTTATTCATGCCCTTAAAAAAAACTGGGCCCATTTTCATGAAAAACAGACCGTTTTTATGAGGTTTCAATAGTGCAATTTTTTTTTTTAATTTGCCTCTTCAAAACCTTGGTGCGTCTTATACTCCGGAAAATATGGTATTCATGAGCAAGAGGTAAAGAAAATGAACATTTTCTACCATATGACCTGGTGCTGTACTTTGCTAGGTTCCATTAATAAAGGAGGAGCTTGGCTGGTGGGGAGGACTGAGACCAAATAAACAAGAAATTTTGGGTGGGTGACGGTTGGGAGAGGTCCAGGAAAATGCTGGCAATGGATTTGGACCGAACCACAAAGGTGGTTTTACACAAATAATCAAGCAAAATCGTAAGGATGAAAAAAGAAAGTATGAGACTTTTGTAGCTCTTATTCCTTTCTAGACTGCAAAAAGTTTTGCCTGCCAGTGGGTCTGTAATCACAACAAGGATATCTTTGAATGCATTCTCCATGATATATCTGTGCAATATCCATGTAGCTGAGTTGTTGATTAATAGAAGCTTGCAGAGCCTGTGTGTATAAATTTATCAGCCATTGGGCACACTGGACACGAAAGTTTATCATTGGTGATGGGCAAAAATATAGCACTTTTGCTAGGCAACCGGGATTGTGATAGGAGATAGGAGTGAGATAACCAACCTGCAGCAATCTGTGGTTTAAAATCTACCACCTGTTTAAAAAGCCTTTCCTGAGTACTGGAGGTGGGGACAGAGAAAGTGTGTGTGTGTTTTGAATAAGCCCCTCAGGCATGGAGATGGGTGGGAAATCATTCTGAGTTAAATATCTAGTTTGGATAAAATTATTTACAAAATTTATTATAAAAGTATGTATCTATAATATTATTAGCTATATTATAATCAATGTAATCAATGTTCACAGAAGTATATGCGTATTCTTTTGATGCAGTGAAACAGTAAAATGGAGGCATTTTTAATTGTGGATCTCAAAGCAACTAACAAACACTTTTACTGAATCTGGACTGCAAGAGGCAAGTACCCCTTCCTCATGCTGACTGGGGAATTCTGGGAGTTGAAGTCTATAAGTCTTAAGTTACAAGGATTGGACACTCCTGTTCTATGGTGGCTGGTTGGAGAATTCTGACTGATGAATTCTGTGAGTTGAAGTCCATAAGTCTTAAGTTACAAGGGTTGGACATCCCTGTTCTCCATCCCTGGTTGGAGAATTCTGGTTGAGGAATTCTGGGAGTTGAAGTCCATAAGTCTTAAGTTACCAGGGTGGGACACTCCTGTTCTATGGTGGCTGGTTGGAGAATTCTGGTTGGGGAATTCTGGGAGTTGAAGTCCATAAGTCTTAAGTTACAAGATTTGGATACCCCTGATTTTGCACCCCTGCTTGGCAGCAGATCAAGGGAAAATGCTTTACTGTATTAAGAAGAAGAATCCCTCTTAGTTTCTTTCTAAAACCTGGAGCTTCCCTTGGGGGACATTTTCTCAAACTGTGAACTAACCTCCTCTCCCAGCTAAATGTATTGATTTTAGAATAAGAACTGACAAAGTCCTCAAAGGTCTTTATAAACAGGGTGGAAAGAATTGGAGATATTAAAAATTTAAATGCTGAAGTAAGAGAAACAAAGAGATTTCTCCCTATGTGGTGAAGTGGAAAATCCCACTTATTCCTTACAGTTAGGCAGCTTTTAGTTTTACGGTTTTTCTGCCTCGTGTGCCAGTTTCAATTTAGAGTTTCTTCTGTGATACCTTTATGTATACATAGCAAATATTGGATAGAATGTCAAAGCTGGTTGGGCGTAAGAGCTGATGTTTCCCTCCACTGGTTACAAACAATGGGGGGGGGCATAATAGGTAATGCAACTTGACAAGTATGGACTCCAAGTTCTCTTTAGACAAAATAACTCTCTTATTTCATGGGGGGAGAGAAAGAGGGAAGGAAAAAACAACATATTGGTACAACGTTTTGAAAATATGGCCTTGCCAGGAGACGTATGTCATCAAAGTCCATGCAGCTGATAGATTTTGTGTTTTTCATGGTAAACTGCCTCTAGTAAGCTGTTTTTTGTTGTTGTTCAGTCACTACCTTGTGTCTGACTCTTCGTGACCCCATGGACCATAGCATGCCAGCCTCTTCCCTCCATTTTCTACTCTCTCCTGCAGTGACCAAACCAGAGGTGGGTTCCTCCCAGTACGGTCCAGTACGCCAGAAGAGTAGTGAAAATCTGGCATACCAGATAGGACCGGTAGTAATGGTGGCTTGGCCATGCCCGCAAACCTGTTTTTCCATCAGAAGCTTTGTCGGAAGTTTTTTTTTTTTAAAGTTTTTCCCCCCTGCTGGTTCAGGTAAGGGAAAAAAGGTTTTAAAAGGGAGGGAGGAAGGAGGGGAACGGAGAAAGAAAGAGAAAGAAAAAGAAAGAAAGAAGCAAGGGAGGGAGGGAGGGAGGGAGGGAGGGAGGGTGGGAGGAAACTCACTTTTCAACCAGGAGATTCAGCAAAGGAGAAAAATAAATGCTGTCGCTTTAAATCGGAACTGAGCATGCCTGGCTGTTGAATTTTGAGAATTGACGTCCACAAGTCTTAAAGCTGCAAACTTTGGAGTCCTGCTTTAAATTGAAAAGCTGCTTGGAAGAAGGTTTGCAAAGTGACATTCAGCAATTATTTTTTGGTGAGGGTTGCTTCCCACAGAGGGAAGGGAGAAAGAAGGGAAGGAAGGAAGGAAGGAAGGAAGGAAGAAAGAAAGAAAGAAAGAAAGAAAGAGAGAGAGGGGGAGAGGGAGAGGGAGAGGAAGAAGGAGGGAGAGAAAGAAAGAAAAACAACACAGCAATTTAGGGCTAGAAGGCTACTCAGAGGTCATCTAGTCCAACCCCTTGCTGCAGCAGGAAATCTTACATTTTCTGGATTATTTTGATGCCTCTAACAGAGAGAATAATTGCCACAAAGGAGAAGGAGTTTACTAGGACAAGACTGCCATGCAGAGGAAGGCAGAAATAGTCCTTGACTTATAACTACAATTGAGCCCAAAATTTTGGTTGCTAAGCAAGAGCGTTGTTAAGTGAGCTTCACCACATTTTACCCAATCCATGACATCTCCTGGTGAGTGACATCAAATTGACCATACCCACCCAGTCACATGACTGTCAAGCCATGCCCACAAAATAGGCCAGGCCCACAGAATAGATAGTAAAACATTTTGAAACCCACCCCGGTTCAAACTCATGTACATTGTGTTGATAACACTTCCTAACCATCTCATCTTCGGCGTCCCCTTCTCCTTTATCTCTTCAATGTTTTCCAGCTTTGGGGTCTTTTCCAATGAGTCTTCTCTTCTCATTTGATATCCAAAGTATTTGGGCTTCATCTTCAGCATCTATCCTTCCAAAGAAAGGGTTGATTTCCTTTTCAATTGACTGATTTGATCTCCTTACAGCCCAAGGGACTCTCACAATTCTTCTCCAACACCACAATTCCAAAGCACTAATAAGGTATTTCTACCTAAATTATTAAATAGCAATAGCACTTAGACTTATGTAC
Organism: Thamnophis elegans; assembly: GCF_009769535.1. Taxonomy (NCBI): domain Eukaryota; kingdom Metazoa; phylum Chordata; class Lepidosauria; order Squamata; family Natricidae; genus Thamnophis; species Thamnophis elegans. The sequence goes on from NC_045545.1 coordinate 82,311,569, forward strand.
TGCTTCACAGTGCTTTATAACCCCCTTTAAGCAACTTACAATGTCAACATATTGCCTCCAACAATCTGGGTCCTCATTTTACCTCGGAAAGATGGAAGGCTGAATCAACCTTGAGCCAGTGAAACTTGAATTGCTGGCAGTCAGCAGAAGTAGCCTGCAGTATTGCATTCTAACCACTGCACCACCATATGTACCAGTAAAGGATAATATTTTTAGGACAGGCTTAAAATGAGGGGTCCTTAGTGCTCTCTGAGCTTTCTTGCTTTCTTACAGATGTTTCATTACCCAAAATATGTAACATCAGCACTGATAATGTTATCTAGTTTACCTAATGAAATGTCTGTAAGAAGACAACTAAGGACCCCGCATTATGAGATCTATCAATGGTAACTTCTGTAATATGAACCCCTACCCTTTTAAATACTTTAAAGTATTTTTATATGTAGTTTCATCAGGATGGTGATATTTTATGCTTCTTGGCTTCTGTTTTTATTTCCAGTCAGTTGCCTAGTCAAGAAAGAAAGAAAGAAAGAAAGAAAGAAAGAAAGAAAGAAAGAAAGAAAGAAAGAAAGAAAGAAAGAGAGGGAGGGGGAGAGGGAGAGGGAGAGGGAGAGGAAGAAGGAGGGAGAGAAAGAAAGAAAGATCCAATCCAGCATTGTTTGTTTGTTTGAGTTTAAATCTTCTTTATCAAATAGGCTTTGAATCAACAAAACTGTCAAGGATGCCTTTGCTATTTGTCAGAAGGGAGTAAGATTGCTAGATTTTACTAGCCAGGCATGGCAACCCTGCTGTCTGATACATTTGCAATGGGTTTTATAAAGGTATCTATTCTCCATCAATTATACAGTTGGCTGAAGAAAATTTACCATATTTCAACATGTGTTTATTGCTGGAAGTGTCAACTGAAAGGCAGTTTAGAAAATTGGACTGCATATTTTAGTCTACATGTTTGATTTCATTTTTATTTCTTCCTGTTATGTAAACTGACTTAAATGTTTATGATTTTTTTAATGTATGTCAGAAATATATAATGTAAGTTTAATTTTGATAATTATAGGAGAGATGCCTCTGTGGGATTTTTCTGGTCCTCTTTTAAATACTGCATACTAACATAGACATACATACAGGAATATCTGGTGCATGTTTCCTATATAATAAGTCCTTTATTCTGGGTGCAAAGTCTGCCCATTAAACAGTACCAGCTGAGGAAATGCAAGACAAGATTCCTTAAAGGTAAAGGTTCCCCTCGCACATATGTGCTAGTTGTTCCCGACTCTAGGGGGCGGTGCTCATCTCCATTTCAAAGCTGAAGAGCCAGCGCTGTCCAAAGATGTCTCCGTGGTCATGTGGCCGGCATGACTAAATGCCAAAAATGCATGGAATGCTGTCACCTTCCCACCAAAGTGATCCCTATTTTTATACTTCCTTTTTTACATGCTTTTGAACTGCTAGGTTCACTGGTGATGCACTGATGAGGTTGCCTAGTCAGATAATGAAACACTTGTAAGCAGACAACCAACAGAACACCAAGGACACCTCCACAGTTCAACCCAGAGCTGTGAATATTCTCTTCTATGTGATGATAAAATACCAAGATACAGAACTGAATCATTTTAACTCCCTTCTCTTCCTTTATTGGATTGATTAGACCAGTAGCAACATGATTTCAGAATAGTTTTGCAGAGTTCTCTTTAATGGATTAATGCAGGGATTCTTAAACGTCACAGTACTGTTACCCACTAAAAGTTTATATACTTTTTATACATACAGCATATGGGCAGAAAGTAAATATACCAGTTACTTTCAATAATTACATTGTAATCTATGTTACCTGCATAAATATAGACATATGTCCTGATCTATAAGTAAAGATCAATCTTTTTATTTAGAGATTCCATATGTTTTTATATTGTTTTATATTTTATATTATATGTTGTATTTACATTGTGAAGGATTTTCTCATTTTATGGAATAAAACTAGGATAAGGGAATTATATAAACATTTTTCAAAATTCTCACATGTGGTGAGAATGATTTAATGATTAGTGAACTTGAAGGAGATTAAAAGCAGTCCACCTTTAACAAATAAGATTATTTAAGGTTTACAAGATTTATATAGATACAAGATGTAAAGTTTCCAGAATGACATAACAAGATATAAAATATTCTAAAATGTAAAACAGTTTAGATGTCTCACTGTTTAAGCCCCATTTGGGGAACATGTTGGCCAAAGATTGTGTGTAGTTAGAATTACTATTTTATCCTAAAATAGTATCTTAGGATTCTGAATGCACAAACTGTACAGAAATAGCTTAGCAACTGAATAGGAGGTTATTGACAAAGGAATTTAAGGAAGAATATCTAACAATATTCCCTTTATGCCACAGTCAACCACTACAAGAACCTGAGAACACGGAGAAAGAAAAATCTTTCTACTGTAACGCTCTCTACATGGGGCTGCCCTTAAAGAGCACCCAGAAGCTTCAACTTGTCCACAATGCGGCTGTGTGGGTTTCTCATGGGGGCACCCAGGTGCTCCCATGTTACACCCCTTTTAGGCGGCCTGCACTGGTTGCCGGGTGCGATTCCAGGTGCGATTCAAGGTACTAATTATGACCTTTAAAGCGCTCCATGGCTTAGGCCCAGGGTACCTGCGAGACCACCTACTGCCACCGGTAGCCTCCCATCGTCCAGTGCAATCCCACAGATGCTGTCGGCCAGACAGTGTCGGCTAGTGACCCCCAGGGGGAGAGCCTTCTCTGTGGGAGCGTCTTCCCTCTGGAATGAGCTGTCCCTGGAGCTTCGTATATTCCCCAACCTCCGGACCTTCCGACGCGCCCTAAAAAGTTGGTTTTTCCAGCAAGCCAGGCTGGCCTGAACAAAACAAAACAAATTATTGATCACTGTTAATTTTAATTCGAATTTTTTTTTTTTTTTTAAAAATGTCATTGTCAATTTTAATTGGGTTTGGGATATTCTATTTAATTTTTTTTAACTTTTGTATTATGTGTTTCTTTTAATGTTGTATGCTGCCCTGACTCCTTGGGAGAAGGGCGGCATATAAATCTAATAAACCTAAACCTAAACCTAAACTGAAGTGCCCTAGGAAGCCAAAGATGAATGGATGGAAGCAGAGGTGGTATTTAGCTGGTTCAGACCAGTTCGCTGAACTGGTAGTGGAAATCGCTGGTGGGCCGGGTCACCAGTTCACCTGCTCTATGCCATCCTATTTAGGCGTGTTTTCAAGTCGTGTGCATGTGTGTGATCAAAGTGCATGTGCGGAAGGCTCAGTGCATGCATGGATGTGCACACTCACATTTGCGAACCAGTAGGGAGAGTAAGTGAATGCCACCCTGGATGGAAGGCTATGGTGTATGTAGCATGCTTGTCTCTTCTCTGAACCTAGCTTGGGAAATGTCTGCAGCAAACAGAAGCTTGTAGAGAAGATTGGAATGTTGAGTGACTACACCTTGGTGAATGAAAAAGGAAAAGGATTCATTAGTTCAAAGAAAGCTTCAGATGAAACAGATTGACTGTTCTGGTGAAGAGGCCTTGTGTAGGAAAAGATAGGACAGGGAGAATGATGTGCTTTTTAAGATAGGAAAGAGAAAAGTCAAGGTAGTTGGGCACTCATTATTATGAGGTATTTAATTTGGTATCATTTCTTCATGTAGTGAGTTATCTAGTAGAAGCGAGGATCAAGAATGTGACAAAACCATTCGGAAGATTAATAAACTCCAACAATTCTGACAATTCTCCCTTTCTGCCAGTACATCTGGGGACAAATGAAACTGCAAAGAAGAGCTTCAACTCTTATCATTAGTGATTCTAACTCCATGCTTTGCTGATTAGTGAGCTAGTTTAGTGTGTGCTGGAAGACATAAGAATTAAGTGGATATTTGTCTGGCTCAGAAATCATACTTACCAATGGTTCTCTATTAAATTGGACACCACTATTGAGTGAGATGCCATGAAGATCAACTGGACCAGTTTTCAGTCAAAAGATTGTGTAGGCAATATCCACAGGTGGCCCAAATATTAAGAGAAGCCTTAAAAAGCAGTGGAGCAAAGGTTCACAAGAAGGAGTCTAGACAACAAAGCAAATTGTGTGAATTTTCTAGCCCTTGACCCCCATAGATAAACTTAATCAGTGGTTTAACACGCACACCAAATCAGCAGTAATGCCGGCAGCAACCCACCCACTCCATTTAATGCTGAGATTAGGGTAGAATCTTGCCTTACTGGCCCTAGATTAGTAATTTGCCACTTGGCTAGTTTATTTTCTAGTTGATGACTCTTCTATATTTAGTAGATGCTTTTTAAAAATAGTTTGTAAATTTTTAATGTTTAGCTTGGCACAAGGAAAGGTAAGAGACTTTAACAGATTAACAGAGTTGGAAGGGACTTAATAGGGCGTCTACTCCAACCCTCACTCAAGCAGGAGACCCTACACCTTTTCTGACAGATGGCAGTCCAGTCTCTTCTTGAAAGCTTCAAGTGATGAAGCTCCCACAACATCTGAAGGCAACTTCTGTTCCACTGGTTGATTTGTTGTCACTGTCAGAAAGTTTCTCCTCATTTCTACGTTGAATCTCTCCTTGGTCAGTTTCCATTCATTATTCCTCGTCCGACCTTCAGGTGCTTTGGAAAATAGCTTGACCCCTCTTCCTCTCATAAATATTGGAATATTGCTATCATGTCTCCCCTGATCCTTCTCTTCAATAGTCAAGCCACACCCCGTTCCTGTAACCGTTCTTCATATGTTTTAGTCTCCAATCCCCTAATCACCCTGGTTGCTCTTCTCTGCACTCTTTCTAGAGTCTCAACATCTTTTTTTATAGTGTGGTGACCAAAACTAGATGCAATACTCTAGATGTGGTCTTACTAGGACTTTACAGAGTGGTATTAGTACCCCACTTGATCTTGATCGTATCTCTCTGTTAATGCAATTTAGGATTGCATTGGCTTTTTTGGCTGCCGCTACACGTTGCTGGCTCTTATTTAGCTGGTTCTCCATTAAGACTCCAAGATCTCTCTCACAGTCACTGCTAGACCTGTACACCAAACTTGTGCACTGGTTCAACATGTCTCCTCTATACCACCTCTGCTGGGTAGTTTGAGACACATCTTTGCAGTCTTTTTATCATGTTGTCTATCTCTGTCCTAAAATGTGCAAAATAAATATTTCACACATTTATTCTGGCGGAATTCTTGGAACTTTGCAGAGCTCACGTTAATGTTCTTTGAAAGATCCCATCCCCTCATGAAACAACTCCAGACCTTTTTACATGGTCAAATATTTATCTAATGGAAGCTTGAATCAAGATCTTTTTGCTTCTAAATCTTGAATCTCACATTCAGATAACATCTTCTCACTTTCCCATCTCAAATACAAACTGAGTCTTGACTGATTGGTGTGTCCCTATGAAATACTATGCAGTTAACTCCTCATGACTGTTTTACTGACAACTTTAGACTATAAACAGAAGTGCAGCCAAGCTTGGCTCAATTATGAAACAGATTGAAGTGGTTGGCAAGACATGTTTTGGTGACAAGCAACAGCATGAAGTGGTTAGCTACTTGCTTTGCCATTTATGTATTTTTGTATCTGTTGTGGTTCCACAATAGCTTAACTGACTGTATTTGGGCAACTAAATGATGTTATTTGCATTTAATTCTCAGACAGTAGAAAAAATTAGAATGGCACTACTCACAGTTTTGAATGATGATCTGAAGAATGTCCCTTGCAATCTATTTGCCCTCTGTTTTCTAACACATGGCAATACTGTCAGAGTTTTTGCAGCAATCACATTCAGAAAGCATACACAGATAACTGATTCAGTAGGGTTCATTAACTTCTCTTTATATATAATATAACACATGAAGTAAATATACAATACCAAAAGCAGATTTTCCAATGTGGTAGTAAATACAAGCAAAACACAAGGAGAGGAGAGAACAGTTTCAGTTTCAGTTTAGAGAGGCAGACTAGTTTCTGTGCTCAGCACAGACTCAGAGCTGAAGAACTGAATTGTGAGCCGTCCTGAGTCCCCTCAGGGAAAAGGGTGGCGTACAAATAAAGTAAATAAAATAAAATAAATAAATAAATAAATAAAAATAGTTAAGCCACGCCAAACTGTTTTAGCTCCCATTGGCTGACTTTGTTACTAAGCCCTATTCCAGTTCATGAATATACATTGGCAAAAAAATTATAGAAGCCTTCATCTACCTAAGAAATATTGGGATTTCTATTCCATAATGAGATTTCCCATTCGAAAAGGTTATGTAATTTTAGTCCACGTGTATGGTCTTCTTAAATAGACTTCACTCGAAACTTACAAACACCATTAATATTTACATTAAAACCAAGTGCTGAAAGTACGTGCTTTAAAGAGAGAAAAAAAGATTCCACTTGGGACCACCCCCCACACCCCTCTCCTCTTGACATGGTGGCTGATGGAAAAGATTTATTTCCAAAATAATTAAGCAGGGAAGCTTAGAGGGAAAAACAAAACAAAACTGCAAATTCATGTACATTGCCAGAAATATGTTAACATTTGACTATCTGTTTTCCCAAGAGGAAACACTGCAGCCTTTGATCTGTGAAGCGTTTCACTGGAGGGTACAGCTAACTGAGCATTAGATATTTAATAAAGATTTTTCACAAATCCGTTCTGAGTTATTAATAATAGCTCTATGAAATATTAATGATAGTAGAACATTTGGTTCCAACATCAGACATTTCCTTGGCTGTGCCTTGACCAATAATTGCTGGAAAAGAAGCAATTCACATGAGTTGAATAAGTGAGTTCTTTGCATCATGTTTTTACAACACACTTTTAGCTTTAAAAAAAAAAACCAGGAAACCTTAATTGATCACTTAACCGTATTTAGCATGGAATACATTTCAGGCTATTTTTTTTTCATGCGTTTAAAAGTGTAGGAGTAAAAACAGGTGGCAAGGGTTTTTCCCCCCCTTCTCAAAGGCATTCTTTTTAAAAAGTATTTATAGCTGGTAGCAAGGTTATCTTCATGTAAATTCAAAGCCAACCAGTCTGTGAATGGATAAAGGAAAACTATAAAGTATTTCAAATGAGTGAAGCCAATACTAACTTTTTAAATTTATTTCTCTTTTTTCATACCAATCAGAACTTCCCATGCATATTATACAACAAATATAATAAGCAAAGGCAGGCTATTTCACTATGTAAACCTTTACATATAATGTTAATAAAATAAAAATATAAGATTAAAGTTAAGAAAAGGGTCTGCCTACTTTTAGAATCTACTTTTAGCATGCAACGCAAGGTAGCTAAGAAAAGTTGCTCACTCCAGCTCTGGATGCCTTGTTCACACATGTTCTTTTTTCCTAACAGTCAATTAACAGAAAGGGTATTTATAAAAAAAAAAGTTGGATTTCAATAAAAAAATCAAATACTTATGTAAGACCTGGTGGTGCAGTGCTTAGTATGCAGTACTGCAGGCAAACTCTGCCCGCAGCCTGTAGTTTGATTCTGACAGGACTTGAGGTTGACAGAGTCTTCCATCCTTCCAAAGTTGGTAGAATAAGGACCCATATTATTGGGGGCAATATGCTGACTCTATAAACCATTTAGAGCACAGATGTCAAATTTGTGGTGTCATGTTGCCATCATGTGACATTTTCCCCTTCATGGCGCTGGGGTAGACATGGACTGTGTGTGACGCATTCAGACTGTGGGCTGCCACCCCTGATTTAGAGACTCCTGTAGAGGGGTGGTATATAAGTCTAAGTGCTATTTCTAGCACTTTCTTCATCTCTGCGTTTCTTCAGCTCCAGCACAGCTCCATTTAATGATGTGCCAGATAAGATGTAATTTGCATGCCTTTAGGAGATCTCTTGTTCTCGTTCATTTAAGAGTGGAATCACTCCTTAAATGAGGCAAAGCTCAGAAGATCAACCCTAACCCTCTTCCCAAGATATGAGAATCAAATAATGTTAAGAAATTCTTGAGCTTGCAACTCTTAATCTTGGTTGGTGGTGTAGAATTTTAAAATAAAGAGATCTTGGAAAAATCCATAGCAATGCAGGAAAAGTTCACTTCAAAGCTTAGGAGCTTTTTGAGGTCCTCTTTTTCTGGACTTCAGAGCTAGTCTTTACATATTCACTGACAGGAGCAAAGGTTGGAAAGTCATACAGTCTGCCATCAGAGGTAATTATCCAATACCTGCTGACACCTGCAGGCTTCATCAGTTGGGCAGAAGCCAAGGAACTGCAGTTAATTACCATGGCGGTTTATCCTCCTTATTATGTCCATAACCAAGAAAATAATTAAAAGCTTTTCCTATAACAAGCGCGGAGGGGGGTGTTTTCTTCTCAGGAAGAAATGGCACAGCTCTTGATTTCTTTGGATTTTTATTTGATTTCTATAACACTCATCTCAAGGGACTCTAGGCGGCATTCATACATCATAAGACAAAAACAATTACAATAGTACAACATGAATATCTATGGTACCAAGTAAAGTTACTACTATGGATGTTAATACAACCAGGGAATGGAGCCCTTTACACACTTCAGGCCCGGCACACAACCAGGTTTTCACAGCCTTTTAAAAGCCCAACAGGGATTATCTTGATATCTGTGCTGCCCCACTCACAGATACACCTCGAACTGGTGGTTTAGTGGGTTTATTAGTGTTCCCTAGCAATTTCCTTCACCAAAACCCCAAAACTGTCCCAATTAAAGTCCAGCCAAAAGCAAACCAATGCTAGTCCACAGAGCAATGGCCAATGAGTCCTTACGTTTCCCAAACAAGATAAACCCACAAGACAAAGTTTATTTATTTATTTAGCATACGGCATGTGTAAGCCAGGGATCACCAAAGTGGGATGCCACAATGCCAGTAGGCAATCAGGGGAGGTTCCTTTCCTGTCCCTACGCTGTTTATTCACTCACGGGAATCGAACCATTGAGCTGTCGACCTCAAGGGAGTGCAAGCTCAGTGTCTTACCACGTGAGCCACCCTGGCCCCCTAAAGGCAAAGTTAAGTCCGCAACACAAGAGAAGGTTCACAAGGGAAGAAAAGTCCAGAGTTCGCAAGGCATGATCTAAGTCAAGGTATCAATCCAAAGCAAGGCAGAAATCACAACTACCAGGGAAACCACAGCTAGAAAATAAATATGTTATTCCCAGCATCGCCTCCATCCGTCTGCTGTGCTAAATAGCCTGCTTCTGGTGTAGTCCATCAAGGAGGGCGAGGCTGCCTCCTCATGAGCAATAAGGCTGACCTTCGACATTGCTACCTTTTCTCTGCCCTATGTGTTCTCCAATCAGATGCAGAAGGCAGTTCGTCATTACTGACTGGCTGCAGCTGCATGCTTTCCCTATCTGAAACTTCAGGGCTGTGTTTCAGCCAAATCCCTCACAGACAGTTGCTCAGAGCTATTAACCAACCCCCTTCTAGACCTGCCTGGACCTAGTTTTTGTCCTCTGAACTGACATCTGGAGAGGTATCTTGGGAAGTATCTGGGGGAGTCATCACACTATTTGAATGGAGAATATTCCAGAGGGCATCTGTTATGGAAGAAAAGGCATGTCTCCTGGATCTTGCAAATCCACATTCCTTGGCTGACAGGATCTGTAACATGCAGAATCTGCTTGACCAGGTAGATTAGATCATGTAAACACAACTGGGAGAAGATGGTCCCTTAGGTAACCCATCCCCAAGCCATGAAGGACTTTAAAGGTGATAACCATAACTTTGAATTGCACCCAGAAAGACACTGGGAACCAATGCAGCTCACAAAGCAGTGGCAAAAAGTCAGAAGTGCCAAACATCTGACACCCTTTAATATTTATACATTTACATTTCTATGCTATCCAACTCACTGATACAGTGACTCTGGGCAGCGCAGCTACATTGTGCACCAATGGAAATGTCCAAATGCTCTCCAAGGGCAGCCCCACCTCCAGTAGAGTCAAAGCCTAATAGGGCATTGACTGAGAAATTGACTTTTGCCCCTATTATTATTAGATCAAAATAACAGAATTCTAAGAAAAAAAACCAAGCATATTTATGAATGTGGAAACTACCAAGAATAATTATGACCTCCTCTAGTTTAGCTGCAATATATTTACTCCCAAATGCTTGGGCTATAGATTGATGTATGGTATTCAAACTGAAATCCCTTCTATTAGAAATCTTTAAGTCCAGATATGCTGCCTCATCATGGCAGGGAAATACTTTTGGAAAGGATAAGCAAAGAATACTAGAATTATATATCCTGTGTGTGTGTGTGTGTGTGTGTGTGTGTGTGTGTGTGTGTGTGTGTAGAAGTTAGATAGACATAGAGAGACAGAGAGACAGAGAAACAGAGAGACAGAGAGACAGAGAGACATACATGCATACATATGTATTCGGGTCTTTTCCCATGTAAGATTGAGAGTATCTTGGCAACGTTTCGGTGAGGTCTCACTCTTCAGGCTGGGTTTCGGGTTTAAAGCGTGGTCGGAGCTGCTGTCTTTCTATAAATCTTGGTGGGGGGAGTGGAGTGCTGGCTTTGTTTCAGTAAGTGGAATGATTGGTTGTGTGGTTGTATCATGATTGGTAGATTGGTGCTGATTGGTGCTGGCTGTGTATTCATTGTTGTTTCGTTTTGTAATGGCCTGGGTGGTGGGTGAGGGTCATTTGTTGACTAGGGCTGGTTTCCAGATGTCTGGTGGGAGGTTTCGTCACGTTTATTCATGTTGTTGAGGTGTTTCTCTATTTCGATAGCTTCCATAATTATTGTCTTGTTGAAGTGTTAGTTTTTGGAGATTAACCTGATTCCTTCAAAATTAATTTCATGTCCTGTAGCTTTAAGATGCTGGAAAAGGGAGGAAGTTTTTTTTTCTTTTTTTCTTACTGCATTCTTGTGTTCTGCAATGCATGCATTTATTCTCCTGTTTGTTTGTCCTATGCATGTTGCGGGGCAGATTTTGCATGGTATTTCGTAGACTCCTTGGTTTTCTAGCTGGATTTTGTCTTTGGGGTTTCTTAAGATGTTGGCTATTTTTTGGTCAGTGTTGAAGGCTGTCTTGATATTGTGTTTGTGGAGAATTTTGCTGATTTTATCTGTGGTGCCTTTGATGTAAGGAAGGAGGGTGATGCCGTTGTCCTGTTCTGTGTCTTGGTTTTTGATTCAAGATTCAAGATTCAAGATTTAATTTATTTGTATGCCGCCCTTCTCCGGGAGGGACTCAGGGCGGCGAACAACTCCAAAGGGGAAAGGGGATACAAACACAATACACGTAATTAAAATACACAAGAGTCATACAGCCATACAAGTCGAGAGGGGAGGGGAACTCATCAACCCCAGGCCTGCCGGCACAGCCAGGTTTTGACAGCTTTCCGGAAGGCCTGGAGAGGGGTGAGGGTCCGAATCTCCGTGGGGAGTTCATTCCAAAGGGCCGGAGCTGCAACAGAGAAGGCCCTCCCCTGGGTGGTAGCCAGATGGCATTGGCTGGTAGACGGAACCCGGAGGAGGCCGACCCTGTGCGATCTAATGGGTCTGTGGGAGGTAATTGGCAGCAGACGGTCTCTCAAGTACCTAGGTCCAATACCATGAAGGGCTTTATAAGTTACGACTAGCACTTTGAAGCGTATCCGGAGACCGATCGGTAACCAGTGCAGCTCGCGGAGGATAGGTGTAACCTATGGGGGGAGTCTCCCTTTGGATTAGCTGGTAATTGTTTTTCTTTGGAATCTGTTGGAGATTAATACGTTTGTGAGAATGTGTAATTCAGTTTTCAGGTGGTCTTTGTTGGCTAGGTGTTTGGTTCTGGAGATGAGGGTCTTGGCTACAGAGTTGATCTGTGCAGGGTGGTGATGGGATTGTGTGTTTAAGTAGCAGTTGGTGTGTGTTTTTTCTGGTAGATGGTGTGTCCTAGGGAACCATTGGTTTTTTTGTAGATTAGGATGTCCAGAAAGGGAAGTTGGTTGGTTGCTTCTCTTTCCATAGTGAATTGTATTTTGGGGAACCAAACGCCTAGCCAACAAAGACCATCTGAAAACTGAATGCTAAAGTCTATAATTTCGGAGTAATGAAACAGGAAGAACAACTCACCTATTTTTGTCAGTCCATTTTTTCTTCACTGCTAATATAGTCTTCAAACAACTAGCATAGCTGATATATATGCACATCAGAGCACACAGAAATCAAACTGACTATATTATTGATACTAGGTGGTGGCAGAGACTAGTTATAACAGCAAAGCTGTGGCCAGGAGATCCTTACAATCGCTTTGAAGGCATAGACCTCATTGATGGAAAGCCAGAGAAACTCTGGAAACAAATCAAAGAGGTTGTTAAGGGTGGATGTGGGAAGAGATTGCTGAAGACCAAAAAAGAAAAAAACAAACACCTGAAAAAGCAAACTAAATGTCAAAACAGAAAGCAAAAATTCCCAAGAAGAGAACCTAAAGACAAGAAAGATTTCAGAAAAGAACTTTGAGAGCTGTTAGAAGAGAAAATAAGCAGTAGAGTTGAGATGGCAAACCTATGGCACACGTGCTGGAAGTGGCACACAGAGCAATCTCTCCAGGCACGTGAGCCATCGCCTGTTGCTCTTCTGGGTTCCGGCACGCAGGCCAGCTGGTCTTCACATGTGCAGGAGTGCTGGAAACTGGAAGAGCAGCCACCTGGTGTGTTTGCTGGCGCTGGGAAGATGATCTTCCAGTTTCCGGTATGCACATGCACACCAGCCACCTGGTCTCCCAGTATCTGGCACACATATGCGTGCGAAGACCAGCTGGCTGTGCATATTTGCATGCTGGAAACTGGAAGATCATCTTCCCAGCACGCGCATGAGCATCGGGCGGCTGGTCTTCTGGTCTTACATTCATCCACTGTAGGCTGGAGACACATGGAATGGGAAGTGCCAGATGTTTAAAAGTTTCTGTGCACTTCTGTTGTACTCCTCACAGCTGCATGTTGTGCAGGTGTGTACAGTTTAAAGCTCTAGGGCCACACAATATCACCAAAATATCAACCAAGGCTTCTATAATTTACCCGCTATTAATTTTTTTATATATGAAAAAAGAAGTCAAGAGGAATAAACATATTAACTCCTTGTAATTTATTTAATCTTAACCGAATTAAACTTTAATTACATTTCGAGTCTCTTTGGTTTTTATTTTGATCCTATTAATTTTTTGCCTGCCTTTTTGGAAGCGGGGCTGTTTACATGACATTGAAATGTGAAGAGGCCCAGGGCCTGGAAACAGTCATACATCACTAATTTATTTATGATATTTATTTGTTGTGATGCTCAACAGCTAAAGAGGACAATAAAAAACCTGACAGTGATTTTAAAGCATGTTTAAGCTAGTTAAGATGGATGCAGTGGCTCAGTGGCTAAGACGCTGAACTTGTTGATCAGAAAGGTCAGCAGTTTGGCGGTTGAAATCCCTAGTGCCATGTAATGGAGTAATGTGTAATGGAGTGTCCCAGCTTCCGCCAACCTAGCAGTTCAAAAGCATGTAAAAATGCAAGTAGAAAAATACGGATCACTTTTGGTGGGAAGGTAACAGCATTCCGTTCGCCTTCAGCATTCAGTCATGCAGGCCACATGACTGTTAGGTAAGCTCCCCGTTGGGAGAGTGAGTACGTTCGGAGAAGCGTTGTGAGAGTTGTGTTGGAGAACACACAAACCAGGATACAGAGACACTGCAGTTTAAATAGGCTTTTACTTTCGTGGAAATAGAGGTATCAGAGTCCATCAAACAGTCCAAGTCATACACGGATAAGACAGTCAGTCATCAATGTCTTTCAGTTAAGGGATAATCCAAATAACATAGTCCAGTATCATATAATCAGTTCAGTACTCAAAGTTTGCTAACAGTTGCAAAACTTACAATAGCTCATGGCACTCAGGTCAGATCAGCCCAGCAACTAACGAACCAGAGAGCTAACATTCATTCTGGCTCCCTCTTATGGCCGATTGAGGAAAACAGCAACCAATCACATTTTACAGTATGATTTAAAGAAACAGGTATAGCATTGTTACATGATTTATATATTGCCAACCCAACAGTTAGATTACATTCCTGACAATGACCACAGAGATGTCTTCAGACAGCGCTAGTTCTTCGGCTTTGAAATGGAGATGAGCACCACCTTCTAGAGTTGGGAACAACTAGCACATATGTGCAAGGGGAACCGTTATCTTATTTTTAAGCTAGTTAATGAATTGACTTATCTTCTGGGCTTCTACTATATTCTGAAGCAAAAACTACAGGTAATTATCAACTTATGACCATAATTGAGCCTGCCTAGATATTGGTAAGTTGTGATGGTCATAAAGTGGCTGACTGATCTCATTTCACAACTTTTTTTTGCAGCAATCGTTAAGCGAATCATTGCAGTCATTAAGTGGATCCATTTCAGCAAAAAGGTGAATCGTGGTTACAAGACCATAGAATGCTGCAAGCATATTTAAAGCCAGTAAATGTAGATCAGTTGCTAAGCATCTGAAACATAGTTCCATAACCACGGGGGACTATGGCCAAGTACTTTTGCTGATCCATTAGAACTTGAACAATCACTAGACAACCATTCATAAGTCAAGGACCAACTGTAGCCATATATTAGAATAGAATAGAATAGAATAGAATAGAATAGAATAGAATAGAATAACAGACTTATAAGGGATCTTGGACGTCTTCTAGTCCAACCCCTGCTCAGGTAAGAAACCCAATACCATTTGTGACAAAGAGTTGTCCAATCTCTTCTTAAAAACTTCCAGTGTTGGAGCATTCACAACTTCTGGAGGCAAGCTGTTCCATTGATTAATTGTTCTAACTGTCAGGAAATTTCTCCTCGGTTCTAAGCTGCTTCTCTCCTTAATTAGTTTCCACCCATTGCTTCTTGTCCTGCCCTCAGGTGCTTTGGAGAATAGCTTGACTCCCTCTTCTTTGTGGCAGCCCCTGAGATATTGGAACACTGCTATCATGTCTCCCTGAGTCCTTCTTTTCATTAAACTAGACATACCCAATTCTAGCAACTGTTCTTTATCTGTTTTAGCCACCATTTCCCTAATCATCTTTGTTGCTCTTCTCTGCACTCTTTCTAGAGTCTCCGTATCTTTTTTACATCGTGGCAATCAAAACTGGATGCAGTATTCCAAGTATGGCCTTACCAAGGCATTATAAAGTGGTATTAACACTTTACGTGATCTTGATTCTACCCCTCTGTTAATGCAGCCTAGAACTGTGTTGGCTCTGTTGTGACCTATTCTAGTTAGACATGTCAGAGAACACAACCTCTGCATACAACAGTTACCTGTTGTGGCCCAGCAGGAGCCATTGGAGCTGCCACCAGACTCCAACAGCGAGGGGCCCTATGAGTCGGCCCTGGAGGATGTGGAGGACTCTGGACAGGGTTCCGACTCCAAGCAGGGTGCAGAAAGACTGGTTGGCCACGAGGTGGCACCTGAGCCTTCGATCAGTGGGGAGGAGACAAGGGAGAGTGATCCAGAAACCAACAGTGAGTTGTTCCAGGATGCACGCCGTCGAAGTGCTACTCAGCGGCAAGAACAACTATGTAATTACAGGAGGTAATTATGCTCAGCTGATGGTCATTAGGCTCCTCTCCAGACTATATAAAAGACTGCTTGTGCCACGCCCTTCTTGCAGAAATCAATGCTTTGACTAAAGAGAAACTAACTTGGCAGGCTGGATTGCTGCCAGAGTTAGTCTGAATTGCTGCCAAGGTTTGTCAGCCTTGCTGCCAAGGTCCTTATCTGTTTGTTTACTTGGCTTTCAGCCACCGAGATTCTGGTCTTGTTATTAAAGGACATTCTCATTAAGCATATCTCGGCTTTTGTTACTGGATGGAGGAGGGAGTCAGAACAGTTACCCATGTTGAATATGAGCTGACAAGATTGCTGAATGTGCAGATTTTATTTAATTGTTAACCTGATATTTCTGGTTTTGATCAGAAAATCAAAGCACCACACATAAGGTTCGCTCCATTCATTTTCCCCACAACAAAAATCTGGTGAGGAGAATGACTAAAATCACTCCTTTGAGCTTCCACTGAGTTGCCACTGCTTGAAAATAGATCTGACCCTAAACTTTTTCAGGCACAATCTATTTGTCACACTGGATCTGAGATCAACTGTTTCTATAGCCACTTTCACACAATACACATAGTGTGAATGTATTCATGGGCTCTTTTGGCTAATACAAGAAGAGACTGCGGTGTAGGGGTTTTGCATATGGAAAAATGAGTGCGGTGTGGAGTTGACATTTCATTTGCACTTACTGTCAACACCAATTATTCCTGCTCATCTCAGGAAGGATTTAAAGAAAATGACATCAATGCTTCCAAATCTTTTTTTGCTTATACCAAAGTGATAAATTAAGTGACGGTACTACAGACATATCAAACGGTGATCCCTCTTGAATTTAAATATCTAATTCATGTAGTACAAAACCTGCCATGTTATTTTCTTCATTCTAGCTGGGGTTGATCTGATGCCTCGTCCGCCTGCTTCTTCCAAAATTATACTACAGCCTATAGTTGAATCAAAATGTTTAACTTCATAGCCTTCTTCGCCATCTGGGCCATGCATTTTGGCTCACTTCAGCTCAGCTTTATGGAGATGATGTTAAGGTTCCAAGTAACACCCCTAACAAAAGAAGACTCCGAGGCTTGAATTTCCATTTTATTGGAGATGTCATATTGGCACATTTGGTAAAATCCAAGTCTGAAAGCTTCCAGGTTTTCCCTACCGAAAAGAAAGTTTAATTCTCTGCCCAGCACCCACATGTCCATCACATGGTCCAATCAGGCAACGTCCCAACTGGAGATGCCTCCCAGTCACACCACTCCAGGTACAGGCCAAGATGTCCTTGACCCTCTGAGAAAGGAATGTTATTTTGACTATATTTCTCCCATACTCCGTATCATCCCCCCTCCCAGTTTCCCACAGCATCAAATGTGGCAGGCCTGAAGGCCCAATGCAAAAGATGGCTTCCACGCCTGATGGATGATATCCTACATTGTTCGGTCATTTTCCCATTTACCCTTATTGTTTTGACACTTCTTCACAACCACATAGCAATTTTGTATCTTAACTGGCTTTATGTTGTAAATCACATTAAGTAGTGGATTGTTGTCCAATTGCTACTGTGTTTCCCCGAAAATACGACAGGGTCTTATTTTCTTTTTATTTACCAAATATTGCCTTGGGCTTATTATAGGGGAGGGCCTATTGTTTTGGGGTTGCCGGGCAGTTGCTCCCTTGCAAATTGGCTCCCGAAGAGCTGGGCACAGCCTCAGGGGCGAAGCAGCCATGAGGTGACCAAGCTCACGAGCAACCGCCTGGCAAACCCCCTCTCCATCCAGGCAGAGCACTATTCACTGACCTAGGGGGTATCCCTAAGGCGCCAAGCCACAAGGTACTCTGCCCCCTCCCCAGCTCCCACAGCTTGGCACATTAGGGATATCCCCTAGGTCAGTGCATGGAGCTCTGCCGGGCTGGAGAAGGGGGTTGCGCGAGCGCCTGTTCCGCCCCCAGCAGGCATGCCTCCTAGCCTCAACATGTCCAGGCCCAGCTCTCCCTGCAGAAGCCACCGCCACATTCCGAGCATAACGTCTTCTCCGGTTCCAAACTCCCAAACTCACCTGCCAAGTCTTCCAGCAGCGGCCACTCTAGGAGTGCGCTCTATTGTTGTGGGTTGGCTGCTGGAAGACTCTCTGCCCAGAAGACTCTCTTACAGAGTCTTCCAGCAGCCAGTCCACAATCACAGAGCGCACTCCTGTGTCTTGCCACTGCAGTTGCTAACAACTGCAGTGTTACTAACCTGACACTGAGACATTAAATGAATCTGGCTTCTCCATTGACTTTGTTGTCAGAAGGTCGCAAAAGATGCTCCCATGATCCTGCAATGGCATAAATATGAGCCAGTTGCCAATTCTGATCTTGTGATTATAGGGAGGATGCAATGATTGTAATTGTGAAAAAGGTCATAACAGAGGTGGATTGCTATTGGCATTATTGCCGGTTCGGCACGCAAAAAAATTAAGGTCTGTGCATGTGTACAACATTTTTAAAAAAGGGGGGGGGGTAAATTTCTGCAATGAACATTGTTCTGAGCATGAGTAGAACCAAAAATCAAGATGGCGGTGCCAGCGATAGAACCAGTTCTGGTGCATGGCAGACCGAGTTATTACCTATTCGGCTGAACCGGTCCGAATTGGTAGGAACCCACCTCTGGGTCATAAGTGAATTTTGTAATTTTGAACACTCACTAAATGAAAGGTTGTAAGTCGAGGACTACCTGTATTCTCATAGCCCATTATACATAGTCCGAATGCCCAAATAGCTTCAATGGGATGGAGGTAAAATTCTCTTTCCTTGGTAAGAACAAATCTTTCCAGGCTTTTCTTCCAGTTCTGTAACATCGCTCATACCCTGTGAAACACAATAACCACTTTTGGAGAATAGTTTTGCATCCTTTTTATAGTGGTTTATAATAATAGGATCACAGAATTGCAAGGGACCCTGGAGGTCTTCTAGTCCAGCTCTCTGCTCAAGCAGGGAAACCTATACAATTTCAAACAAATGATTTTCTAATCTCTTCTTTAAAACATCCAGTGTTGGATGAAAACATCAACTGGGTAAAAGGGAGGATATTACAATAGCTACATCATTCTAAGGTAACAGTAACATAGGTGGAAGGGACCTTGGAGGTCATCTAGTCCAACCCCCTGCTCACGCAGATCTATACTAGGGATTCGAACCGCTGAACTGTCGACCTTTCTAATTGACTCTCTTAGCCACTGAGCCACCTAGTCAGGTCCATTATCATTAAAAAAGCTTGCTATTTTTTTAAAAGAAAAAAAATGGCATCAGCTGATATCACTAGAATTAGGAACAGTCTAATCATGGAAAAAATTTAAATGCTACTCACTTTATAATGCTTTGGTAAAACAACATTTGGAAAATTGTATCTGGTTTTAATCACTACAATACACGAAAGATGTTGAGAGTATAGAAAGAGTGCAGAGAAAGCAACAAAGATGATTGTGGACTGCAGGCTAAAACATATGAAGAACGCTTACATGTATTTGGTATATCTAGTTTAATGAAAAGAAGGGCTGGGGTGACATGAAAGCAGTATTCCAATATTTGAGGAGCTGCTACAAAAAAAGAGGAGGTCAACCTATTCTCCAAAGCACCTGAAGTTAGAACAAGAAACAATGGATGGACACTAATCAAGGAGAGAACCAACTTAGAACTGAGGAAAAATTTCCTGACAGAACAATTAGCCAGTGGAATGGTTTGCCTTCAAAAGTGGTGGATGCTCCATCACTGAAGATTTTGTGAGGAGATTTGACAATCATTTCTCTGAAATAGTATAGGGCACAGTGACGTATCATGATGTATTGTGACATTTGTTTCCTTTGCCAAGCTGGGGTGGGCATGACCCATGCATGACAAATGCAGCCCCCATGGGGCTGCCAGTTAAAAGGATGTCCTGCTTGAGCAAGAGACTGAACTAGAAGACCTCCAAAGTCCCTTCCAACTGTGTTATTCTGTTATCTCTTCCATCTTCTGTCATCCTGCATACCATGTTATAATAAAGATTATTCAATTTGAGTGGAATTTTTTTAAACAATTTCAAAGGGAAAAAAATCTTGGTGATATTTTCTGTGCTGATACAGAAGCCAAGTTATGGAAGTTGGCTAGGAAGTGACAGTTGAAAAGATGCTTCTGCATGGTATGAAAATGCTAGATGAAACCTGCTGTCTCAACTGTGAGGTGATTTATCAACAACATACATATTATTCTTGGTTTGGTTTAGTAACAGCAGCTCAAGTGGTTTTGTTTAGTATTTGTTCTTCTAAATAAGGCTTCCTTTCTTTAGTCTTCACAGATCCTCTGGCAGATGACAGTGTTGAAGCTTTGCTTTAGCTAGTCACAAAACATACTTTCGTTTCTGCTTTTGAAATCCTTTTCTTTTTCATTTCAAAGGAGTGGAAGTCTTTTTGTCGCAATCCAAAGCGGTTGACACATATCTTATGTCTGATAGCTTGATTCTTCTGCTCTTGATGATTTCTTGTGGAAAGCAGAGCTTCCTGTGAAAACATAGATTAGGGATAAGGTAGTAGCAGGGTACTGCTTGAGATTGTCATCGTTAAATTATAGGCAGGGATGTGTGAATCATTTCTGTCGTTCTTGTCTAAGTGACCACAAAATTTGGGATGCCACAATCTCTCCTGAATTTTCCCTCTTAGTATCCCCCTTAGGGATACTATTGAATTGAGCATAATCAGGTGTGGTTTTCCTAGCTTAAGCTGGACAGAGAACACCAGGCTGGAGTGGACTAATTAGCACCTATTAAGAGTGTTTTGTGATGGTCTGCCCTTGAAGAGTGTTTGGAGAATGATGGCAATGAAGACAAGGCAGGCAGATCAGTTTTGCAATTGGGCTTTGTAAATAAGTATAAATAAGTATCTGTGTCCCAATGGAAAAGAGGCAATTTTGTACTCCCATTTTTTTGTATTTATTTATTAGATTTTTTTTATCCTGCTTTTATTACTTTATAAATAATTAAAAGTGTCAAATATATAATACTCATTCCTCCTCTTATTTTCCTCACAAAAAAAAAACAGGGTGAATTGGGCTGAGAGAGAGTGACTGGCCCAAAATGACACAGCTGGCTTTCATTCCTGCAATGGGGCTAGAACCCACAATCTCCTGTTTTCCATCCTGAATAGAATAGAATAGGATTGTCTTTGGTGCAAATGCTCTCAGTGTACATAAGGAGAATAAAATACATCTACTAAGAATAAAAGATACATCACTTAGTGATAGTCAAGGTTACTAATAAGCTATCAAATCGTAATAGGAAACAATAAAAACAATATAAATTGAAAGATACAAGCATCATGGTTATAGTCACAAGTGGGAAGAGATAGATACTAGGAAGGATGAGAAGAAGAATAGTAAATAATTTGACAGTGTTGTGGGAATTAGTTGTTTAGCAGAATAATGGCATTCGGGAGAAAACTGTTCCTGTGTCTAATTGTTCTGGTGTGCAGTGCCCTATAGTGTTGTTCTGAGGGTGGAAGTTGAAACAATTAATGTCCAGGATGTGAGGGGTCTGTAGATATTTTCATAGCCCTCTTTTTGGCTCGTGCAGTATACAGGTCCTCAATGGAAGGCAGGTTGATAGCAATTGTTTTTTTCCTGCAGTTCTAATTATCCATTGAGGTCTGTGTCTGTCTTGTTTGGTTGCAGAGCCAAACCAGATAGTTATAGCAATAGCAATAGCAGTTAGACTTATATACCACTTCATAGGGCTTTCAGCCCTCTCTAAGCAGTTTACAGAGTCACTATATTGCCTCCACAATTTGGGTCCTCATTTTACCCACCTCGGAAGGATGGAAGGCTGAGTCAACCGTGAGGTTTGAACCGCTGAACTGCAGATAGCAGTCAGCTGAAGTGGCCTGCAGTACTGCACTCTACCCACTGCGCCACCTCGGCTCCCAACAGTTATGGTGTTAAGGCCTGGTTCCTTAACCACTACTAACTGGCTCTATATAGGACTAGCCACTCCCAGCTGGTCACATGGCCAGCAAGCCACTCCCACCCGGTCACATGGCCAGCAAGCCACTCCCACAAAGCAGGCCACACCTACAGAAGAGGTTCTAAACAATTTTGAAACCCACCACTGACACAGCCCATTGCAGGTTTAAAGGAACACGAAGAGAAGGTTGAGCCCATGACCTATAACGATGATGGTGAACCTTTGGACACCAAACTGCACACCAAGTGCACGTGCCCAAATTGCACACCAAGTGCCCAAAAGGCACACATGCACATGCCCAAACTGAAAGGTGCACGTGAGTGCACGAACGCGGACATGCACAGATATGTGTGCATGCACAGCAGAGACCCAAAGATCAGCTGGCTGCTGCAGCAAGAGGTAAGATTTTTTTCTTTCATGAGCTTCTGTTTTGTCATTTGCAGGGAAACAGAAGCTCATGAAAGAAATGCCATGGAGATATGACCTGGGGCAACAATGTATGTGCCAGCAGAGAAGGCTCTGGGTGCCACCTCTGGCATGTATGCCAATAGGTTCCCCATCATGGACCTATAGAATCAAAGAACTGTAGATCTGAAAGACCAAAAGGATAATCAAATCTCACACATTTTGCAACATGCAAGAAACCCATTAAACCATCAATGAGAAGTGACTATCAGATTCTTTTTAAAATCCTTCAATGATGGGGAACCTACAATTTCCACAGATAAACCATTCCAGGATTGTGTGTGTGTGTGTGTGTGTGTGTGTGTGTGTGTTTGTAGAAAAAATCTAGGCAGTTGTAACTGAGACCTATTATTTATAGTTCTGTAATGGTGAAAAATAGTTCTTAATTATTTTACCTGTAGCCTTCCTTTATATATCTGAACATGGCTATTATCTTTTCTCCAGATGAATATCCCATGTTCCTTCAGCCTATTTTCACGTAGCATGTCCCCAGGTTCCTCATAAAGTAGACCCATAGAAATCAATGGGATTGGCATTAATCATAGTTAAATTCTCACAGAGTTCAATGGTATTAAGTGTGAGCAAATTTGAATCTAATCTTGTACATCAGGAATGGAAGGCAAAGTGAAAATAAAGAGCATTCCGTTATAAATGGAAAATGTTTCAAAAAAATAATCCTTGATTAGCTTTCCAAACAGCACAAGGGCAATAGGTTGACTTGACAGTCAGAAGTTACAGCCAGTGTAATTCTGATTAATAGATTATCCTGCTGAAATATTAAAGCCACCAACTAATCTTTTCCAGAATATGCACAAGAAGTCAACTTGTTACCCGCCTTATACAATTTAAATAT
Source organism: Thamnophis elegans (assembly GCF_009769535.1). Classification (NCBI taxonomy): domain Eukaryota; kingdom Metazoa; phylum Chordata; class Lepidosauria; order Squamata; family Natricidae; genus Thamnophis; species Thamnophis elegans. Next base: position 82,334,449 of record NC_045545.1, read on the forward strand.
CTACACACTCCGCAAGTCACATATAAGCTCAGCATACATTTATCAATATTTGGCTGATCCAATATGCAAGAGAGCCATTCTTCACCTCTGCTAAGCACTGCCTATTACATTATATCACAGTCATTCTGTGCAAAAAAAAAGTTGTCCATTCCATCCATTAAGAATCCAAAAGTCATATAAAAGAGATAAAATAATAGAAGGAGAAGGATGGGAAACCTTTAATCTGCTTTCAAACATCACAGGAAAAGTGTCAGAGCTCAAAGAATTCATTCTGCAACAATTTCAGCATATATATTTTTTTGTGGGGGAAAGAGACTTTCACAAAGAGAAGCTGCTCTCCCTTAGTCTTGTAAATATAAACCCCAGCCAATTTTGCAGTACCACAAAATTAGATTAATTCATATTCTTTTAAAACTTTTAAAAAGTTTTTCTGCTTAGAATTGCTAGGCAACTACTACTCAACTTTATGGCAACAAGAAAACCAGTGATTGCTGCCGGAATACAGAATTACCTTGTTTTAGGGCTAAAATTGATTGTTATAAATTTGGCGTTTTGTTTGAAATCTGCATGCATAAGCACAGTATGAAATCCCTTTTTAGAGTTTTTAGAGTTTTATTGGGATTTATAGGCCGCCCTTTTCCCTGAGGGGACTCAGGGCGGCTTACATTCGTAGGGAAAGGGGAAGTGCAATATAACACAAAAACAGTATGTGACTAAAATAAACAGTAAAAAACACAACTTTCATTCAGCTTTCAACACTCGGGCGGGGTGAATTAGAAACTTATCCCCAGGCCTGGCGGGATAGCCAGGTCTTGAGGGCTGTGCGGAAGGTCTGGACGGTGGTGAGGGTGCGAATCTCAACGGGGAGGTCGTTCCACAGGGTCGGAGCTGCTACTGAAAAGGCTCTCCTCCGCGTAGTCACCAGTCGGCATTGACTGGTGGATGGGATTCGGAGGAGGCCCAATCTGTGTGATCTAATTGGTCGGAGGGAGGTGATCGGCAGGAGGCGGTCTCTCAGGTATCCAGATCCACTACCATGGAGGGCTTTAAAGATGGTGAGTAATACCCTGAAGCGCACCCGGAAATCGACAGGTAGCCAGTGCAGCTCGCGGAGGATGGGTGTTATGTGGGTGAACCGCGGTGCGCCCACTATCACTCGCGCGGCTGCATTCTGGACTAACTGCAGTCACCGAATGCACTTCAAAGGCAGCCCCATGTAGAGCTAATGGAAGGAAATGTTTCTACCTTGGAGTTGAACTGTGGAGTCCTTGATCCTCTCTGAGCTTGGTTATTTTCTTGAAGATGTTTCATTACCCAACTAAATAACATCTTCAGTGCTAGAAGGGAATAATATTCTATTCTATTCTATTCTATTCTATTCTATTCTATTCTATTCTATTCTATTCTATTCTATTCTATTCTATTCTATTCTATTGGTAGTCCCTTGATTAGGCTACTGTTTATTGTTTGTTTGTTTGAGTGATTGTTTGTGTGTCTGAGTTGGTAATTCTTTAATTGGGAAACTGTTTACTGCTTGATCCTTGGTCTCCTATTAATCCTGGTTTCAATCCCTATTTATCTGAGTGTTGATTGCTGGCTATCAACTGATTTTTTTGTTTCCTCTTTAGCCAAAGCAGCTGGTGGCTCACCCATTAAGAAGCAATATGACCCCATCTAAGGAAGGAATAAAAAATTTAGAAGAATGTATGTGCAACGTGTCAGTTAGAAATGAAGGAAATGTAACAACACATACACAGAATTAGATAGGAATTTATAAGATTGGCAACAAGAAAATAAGCAGCAGAAACCACAAGTAGGGACAAAAGGACAAGTAGAACTTAACCAAGGCATAATTCTATAGGGGCAAAATGCCACGTATGCTCAAACAAGGTGCAAGTCCATAAATAAACAGACACGTGGACTGAAAGCAAGGTAGAACTCAAAAAAAAAAGGTAATGGCTTTGTGAAATGTTACTTCCCTATTTCTGGAAATCAACTGTAGAAAAGATCCTGCTATGTTGTTGTTCAGGGTCTCAGCTCCCAAATTGTCCTGGGACCCTTTTGCTGGAGCACTTCAATAAAAGTTTTGCAAAAGTCTGTGTTTTTGAACAACACGGCCCCGTTTCTCAAAAAGCACTCTCTTTAGCAACAAATACTTCTTCCTCTTGTTGCCAGTGGGCTATGAAATGTGTCTGAAAAGTCACTGAAGTGGAAGTTTCCTTGAGACCTGAATTTCCAAAACTTTGAAGAAGCAGATCTGCCCAGTCATTCTTCCCCCAGGCCCAAAGGGGATCACTTCCCCATTATTCTATTTTGTAGCAAATTCACACTGTCCTTGTTTTTTGAATACACACTCTATTTACCCAATTATCTATTGTGAGCAAAGCATTCACTTCCACAAAAGGGGATAGCTCATTAGAAATGCTCTTGTATAACTGAGAATCTTTAAAAAAACCACTGCCCTATCTCAGCATACTTTTAGAGATGATGCTTTGCAAACCATGCTTGGTGAGAACAAAGTCATCATTCTTTCAAGGGCTGAATCTGCAATGTCTTACAGAAGGCACTTGTAAAGGTATAGGCCTTCCTGGCTTCCTGAATGGGCATGTGGAGCAGTGGTGGGATTCAGAAATGTTTACTATCAGTTCTGTGGGCGTGGCTTGATGGGCATGGCTTTGCTTGGTGGGCCAAGCAAAATCTCATTTCCACCCCACTCCAGGACAAAGATACTACAAAATCCTCATTCCCTCCCCACTAAAGGGCAAGGATACCGTAAAATCTCCATTTCCATTCCAATCCAGTGCAAGGATACTGTAAAATCTCCATTTCCACCCCACTCCAGGACAAGGATACTGTAAACTCTCCATTCTCACCACATTTCACAGCAAGGTTACTATCTTGACCCATTCCAGTCCGGCTTCAGGCCTGGCTACAGCACAGAAACCGCTTTGGTCACATTGACCAATGACCTCTGGAGAGCCAGGGACGGAGGCTACGCCTCCATCCTGGTTCTCCTTGACCTCTCAGCGGCTTTCGATACCATCGACCATGGTATCCTTCTGCGACGACTGCGGGAGGTGGGGGTGGGAGGCACTGTTTTGCAGTGGTTCTCCTCTTACCTCTCGGACAGGTCGCAGTCGGTGTTAGTTGGAGGGCAGAGATCGACCCCTAGGCCCCTAACATATGGGGTGCCGCAGGGTTCGGTCTTATCCCCCCTACTTTTCAACATTTACATGAAACCGCTGGGCGAGTTCATTCAACAGCACGGGATAAAATACCACCAGTATGCGGACGATACTCAGTTGTATCTGTCCGCCCCATACCAACTCAATGAAGCAGTGGACGTGATGAACCAGGGCCTTGAAGCTGTTAGGGACTGGATGAGGGCTAACAAACTCGTGCTCAACCCAGATAAGAGCGAGTGGCTGTTGTGTTTCCCTCCCACTAATTCAGCAAGTATTCCATCTCTCAGGCAGGGGGGTCAAACACTACGCCCCCTCAGACAGGGTCCGCAACTTGGGAGTCCTCCTGGAGCCACAGCTGACTTTTGAACACCATTTGTCAGCTGTGACCAGGGGGGCATTTGCCCAGGTTCGCCTGGTGCACCAGTTGCGCCCCTACCTGAACCGGGAGGCTCTCACAACAGTCACTCGTGCCCTTGTGACCTCTAGGCTGGAGTACTGCAATGTGCTCTACATGGGGCTGCCCTTGAAGAGTATTCGGCGACTTCAGCTAGTCCAGAATGCGGCCGCGCGAGCGATTGTGGGTGCACCTCGCTTCACCCACATAACACCTATCCTCTGCGAGCTGCACTGGCTACCTGTCGATCTCCGGGTATGCTTCAAGGTGCTACTTGTCACCCATAAAGCCCTTCATGGTAGTGGATCTGGGTACTTGAGAGACCGCCTACTGCCAATCACTTCCACTTGACCTATTAGATCCCGTAGATTAGGCCTCCTCCGAGTCCCATCTGCCGGTCAATGTCGACTGGCAACCACGCGGAGGAGAGCCTTCTTGGTGGCAGCTCCGACCCTATGGAACGATCTCCCCGTGGAGATTCGTACCCTCACCACCCTCCAGACCTTCCGCACAGCCCTCAAAATCTGGCTATCGCGTCAGGCCTGGGGCTAAAGACTGTAACCCACCCGAATGGTATGAGTGTTGTGTTTTTTAATGACGTACTGTCCTACGTGTTAAATGTTTGTTTCCCCCCCCCCTTTTTCGAGTTGTAAGCTGCCCTGAGTCCCCCCAGGGAAAAGGGCGGCATATAAATAAACTTCTCAAATCTCAAACTTCTCAAAATCCCCATTCCCTCCCCACTCCAGGGCAAGGATACTGTAAAATCTCCATTTCCACCCCACTCCAGGGCAAGGATACTGTAAAATCTCCATTTCCATTCCAATCCAGGGCAAGGATACTGTAAAATCTCCCCACCCCACTCCAGGACAAGGATACTGTAAAATCTCCATTTCTGTTCCACTCCAGAGCAAGGATACTGTAAAATCTCCATTCCCTCCCCAACCCACTAACCTGCTTTCCAGCTCCGTTCTCCTTTGCGGGGCAACTGATCAGCTAGGATTCCGATCATCTGGAACTTGGAAGGATAGATGGGGTGGGGTCAGTCAGAGGTGGTATTTGCCGGTTCTCCGAACTACTCAAAAATTCTGCCACTGGTTCACCAGAACGAGTCAGAACTGGCTGAATACCACCTTTGATCTGGAGGGACAGAAAATGCCTTGAGATGGCCAGCTAAGTGAAAGCCTTTATAACGTGGATACACCCTGGCGTAGTTTTAAAGCAGACACACCAAGACTTCCAGCAAAGGTGGCTACCACAGTGCTTGGAGAGGCGGGGGATCTATGTTGTCCAAAACACCTTTTTAAATATATTCACAAGGAAGGGTTTCCCCCCCACCCTTAACATCAAGCTTCCATATTATACCAAATGTCATGCATCTTGGGTGCCGGTGGATATTATCATTAGTCTCACATTCTGTGGGATGTTGAAGTCATGGGTGACATTTTGAAGTGTTTATCTTGCATGCACTGTTTGTACTTCAAATGCCGTTTGTACTTTCACTGTTTGTTCTTCCGATGCTCTTTTGTTGTTGATTTTTTTATTTTTTGTGGGGAGGTGAAGGGTAAAGTTGTCTATGAAGTGGAACTAACTTTAGCAACCGAGCTTTGGTTGAGGATACTGGATTTCCCACACTAGGAAGCAAAACAGGAATGTCATAACTGTACAGGTTTTTTCCCCATCTTGCTCTTGCTCCGCCCATATTGCAATTGTTGCATATGATTATCATTTATCTATTTATTATTAATTTATAGGAACCACCTTTGCTGGGAAAATAACAGTGTTCCGTGCGCCTTCAGAGTTTAGTCATGCTGGCCACATGACCACGGAGACATCTTCGAGCAGCTCTGGCTCTTCAGCTTTGGAACAAAGAGGAGCACCATGCCCTAGAGTCGGGAACTGCTAGCACATATGTGCAAAGGGAACCTTTACTTTAATTAACCCAGTAAATCAGCCTGTCACACCCAGAATACTTATCCCGTTAGTTAAATAATTCCAAGTGGTGGGATCCAGGAAGAGAGCCTTCTTTGCTGTTACCCCCACCCTATGGAAAACTCTCTCCCCAGAGGTGAAGCAGGGCCTTCCTTCTTGGCCTTTCAAAAGAGTTTGAAGATTCACTTGGGGCTCACAGAGAAGGATGTAATCCTGCAACCTAAGTGCCTTGGAGGTTCTCTCCTGCCTTCTAAGTGTAAATAGGTTTCTTACCACTGTTTCTTGTATTCACCCCATGAAAGTGCATTGAATTATATTAGAACTTTGGTTCTATGGGTTGGAGAAATCTGCCACATGGACTTAAGCTTCATATGATAAAGACTTTGTGTCAAGCTTCAAAAGTCACTTTGCTATTATTGCATCTCAGCTTGCCAACAAACGTATGGAGGGGAAGGGGAGGAAGCTAGAACACACCCCAGACATGGAGATGTTGGCGTAAGAACCAAGGACATTTTGGCAGATGTTTAGACTTTCCCACACAAAATCCAGAGACCGCATTGGACAATGTGATTTGGACTAATTGGGGGGCAGTGGTGGAAGAATTTGAACTTTAACTATAGGAGTCAGTGTGGGAAAGAACTAGAACTGGTTTTGCCCTTGATGGTGCCAAAATGTTGTACTCAATAAAGTTTTGCATAAACAGATTGGATTGTCTTGCTTGTGCTTGCTTTAATTGGGTCACTTAGTCTGAAACTTGACACTTTGCTTGAAATTGTTTATTTTGAAGCCCAATAAAATGTATAATTAGAGAATTTTTGGCTACCAAAATTTGAAAACAAAGTTGCACATAGCCACAAATAGTTGAACATGTGGAGCAGTTATTATGTGAAGGCAACATCTGCTGTATTCCACATGATAGACACATCATAATTATTTCCCTTCTGTGTAAATTGGGAAATAAGATTAGTAAAAGTACAGAAGGGGGGGGAATGAACTATGAACGAGGGGATTTGGGGAGGTAGAGGTGGGATTTTAATTTTAATTCAGTTCTGTTTGCCAAATGATTTAATGGGTAGAATTGTCAAAGTCCACTATCCGTAAACTGAGGTAGGGCTGGTTCTAGGGTTCCTAGAAGTAAGCAAGGGCCTATTAAAAAGAAAAAAAAATGGAAAATTCAATTTATAAAGCTAGTCCTCATTTTACAAAAGTTCATTTAGTGACTGTTCAAATTTACAATGGCATTGGAAAAAATGACTCGTGATTGTTTTTCACAGTTGCAATCTCTGTAGCATCCTCATGATCACCTAATCAAAATTCAAGTACTTGGCAACTGGCTCGTACTTATGACCGTTGCTATGTCCCAAGATCATGCGATCCCCTTTTGCAACCTTCTGACAAGCAAAGTCAATGGGGAAGCAGATTCACTTAACAACCAGGTTGCTAACTTGTCCACTACAGCAATCCACTTAGCTGTGGTCAGAAAGGTCATAAAAATGGGGAGAACTCATTTAACAGCTGACACACTTAACAACATAAATTTTGGGTTCAATTACGGTTGTAAGTCGAGGACTACCTGTATTGAAACTTGATTCAAAAGCAAACAAAAAGCACCCTCCTCACAGGGTGGCTTAGGGAAAAAATAAACAGGACACTTGTTAGTAATGTTTCAGTGGAATACTTTAATCAAAGCCTTAGCCTAACGCTAATGCTAACCAATATCTTATTTTGAAGACTGGTCTTGCTTGTGACCCGATAAATTAAAGTAAAGGAAGCTGGGAGATGTATGATACTGGTGTATATTACAATCTGGGGAAAAAAATCAAGAATTTATGTAGAATGGAAACCAACAGACAGGAGAATGTGTTTAAAGAATCTAAGTTAAATAATCTTTTAAAAAATCACTACAAAATCTAATGTTACCCTTTCTCTTCAAGTAGCTTTGAATTAAAGCTATGAAAGTGGGGAAGACCTTGTTCTGATGACTTCTTAGCTGATTGGTAGAAAAATTACACTGAGTTTTTACCTTTTATGATATTGGAGGTGCTGAGTGCATCAACCTTTGCCAGGCTCCTACCTCTTAGTTTTAATGAGACAGACTGAAAGCAAGGTAAGGATCTTGTTATCTGTTATAATTATAGAGCTATATTTATCCTTGTTGTTGTAGATGCTATAATTTTAGCATCTTTCTTAACCCTTAGATTATAACTTGTTCTTCCAATCTAGCTGGATGTATACAGTCTCATCAAAATTCTGAAAATGTAACATTTTAAATTGAGAATTGATTTAATTCAGCTGCTATTCCTTTGGACACTGAAGTAGTTTTTAATGTCATCCCTCCATAATAACTGAACCAGCTGTTGATTGATTTGGGAGTTTTCTCAAAATTTGATTGCCTAGATTGACATTTTTGGTTTAAATTTTACATTAATGTGATTACAAATGGAATATTACCACTTGGTTCAAATTATGCTATCATGTATCCTTTTCTTTTTAAAGTTAAATTTGAATTTACTTACTGCTTAAGCTATTATAACTTCTGAAGTCTGAAAGGAAGATACCAGTGGTGGGATTCAATTTTTTTTTAACTACCGGTTCTGTGGATGTGGCTTGGTGGATGTGGCAGGGGAAGAATACTGTAAAATCTCCATTCCCACCCCACTCCAGGCGAAGGTTACTGCAAAATCATCATTTCCTCCGGATCAGCTGGGACGGGAGACAGAGAAAAGATGGAGGTGGGGCCAGTCAGAGGTGGTGTTTACCGATTCTCCAAACTACTCAAAATTTCTGTTACTGGTTCTCCAGAACTGGTCAGAATACCACCTCTGGATCATACTAAAGGAAGCAGAGTATAAGCTTCTGCTAGATGAGGATAATATGTTATATTTAAGATCAGATCAGTCAAAAATGTTCATTGTGAATCTAAAAATAAATTAGTATCCATTTTGATTGCTCTCTATATTGAAGGAAATAAAATTTAAGCCATTAGGTCTCAGTCATCATTGTAAAATAAGTAGGACTGCAATTTCAGGTTTTGTTGTAACTTTGGTTTTGTTGAGATAACTTGCAAGAGACTTTCACAATTAGCAATTTTGAATTTGTCCCTGATATTTTTCAGAAAGTGAAGATATAGACAGATGGTAAAATATTCCCTTTATATAAATAAATTCATAATGCTTAAGATAAATGTGACCAGTTTAGCTCCAGTAGAATTCATTCTTGAAAAGGGCTTCCTATTAATATCCCTAATTTCAAATGAATTTAAAAGATGCTGAATAACTTTCTCTGCAGGTGCACCACTAAATGTTTTCACTGTGCAAATTACTATTTCTTGTTAGGAAATGTGGATTTCATTTTCATTTTTCACATTTTTAGTTTCATCTCCGAACCTTTGTTTTTTTTAGTATTGTTTATGGATAGTAAAAATAAATAAACAATCCAGAGTCGGAATGTCATTTGGACTCAATGTGAAAGATATTTCATGACCAGACAAAAGTAATGACAAGTAATGGGGTCCATATATAGTATTTTCATTTGTATTTTGCAGCATTTTCAAAACCTAGATTTAATGCTACAAAATACACATGGAAAATAGTGAATTACCAAAGTTATGTTGACTTTTTTATATCCCTAAAACTTTATAGCAATAGAACTTAGACTTATATGTCAGTTCACAGTGCTTTTGCAGACATATCTAAGCGGTTTACAAAGTCAGCATATTGCCCTCAACAATTTGGGTTCTCATTTTAGTGACCTTGGAAAGATGGAAGACTGAGTCAGCCTTGCGCCAGTAAAAACCAAACTCCTGGCAGTGAGCAGTGAGCTGGGAGTTAGCCTGCAATGCTGCCTTCTAACCGCTGCACCACCATGGTTCAGTGAATATTATGATTATGGAAATAATAATAATTTAAAAGTATCTGGTAAATATATTTTGCAGTAAGGCATGTGTACATTTCACAATAGCTTTACTCTGGATGAATTTAGTTTGGATGTAGTTGCATTTAAAATTACTATTGGAGTGGATGATAGCTGCCTAATGTGTTAGGATTACTTTTATGAGTTGCTGGTTTATGTTCTTGCCCTTTAGTTTAGAGCTGGTCAAGACATTAAAGTAAATTTATCAGGATTAATAATAATAAGTTGATAAACTTAAAACTTTGGAAATAAAAAACTGACTTATTAATTAAAACTACTGTAGATCCATTGTAGAAGACTTTGATTTGTCTAAGAACACATCTTGGAAATTTATTCAGTGTTAAGGTTTGTTTCCATGATTTTGTCCTGATGCCATTGCTACTTCTGAAGTCCCGTAGCTGATAATGGCTTTGTAAGGAATCCACTGAAGGACTAATAATTATCATTTCCGATAAAAATAATAGTTATTATCATTATTAAAGTTCACCTTTTAATGAATTAGGACATATAATAGTCAAGAAAATTTGCTACATGCAGCTCCTTTGTGTAAATATTTTTAATGCAACATTGTATGGGAATATATTTTTTCACAAGATTAATGATGGTGTTATTATTTATTAGCATATCTTAAAAGGTGTAAAAATTGTAAGTAGCTTCATTAAACAGCCTAATAAGGAGAGTTGCAATGTTGGATTTCTGGGTTATTTGGCTAACTTGTTCAGACAATGAGGATGATCAATATTCATAAAATAAGGTTTTATTGTTCTATTTCGCTTTCTCTGCATTGTTATATTTTTATTTTCAATGTCCACTGAGCTGAATTAGTAGCCGAAATCAGAAGTTTTATATATTGAGAAAATAAGCTAATTGTTAAATACACTTATTAATCTCACTCTTGGCCAGGACAAATATGACCTTTATTCATTACATTCTCTTCTCCCTTTGGACCAAATGGACATCATTGTTATATGTTATATGCTACTGGTTAGATGGAATGAGGCACACCATTTCATCCCAGTTGTACATCTTGGATGGATCTTTGGAGTCTACTTAACTCAACTCTGAATTTAATTGAACTGAATACTTTATTTAGCCAAGTGTGATTAGACACACAAGATTCTGCTTATCAAAATGGCATGGTTCCCATCTTGTATGCCATGTATAAAAATAAGCTGTGCTGGAAGTTGAATATTAGTTACTTCTTGTTATCTCTACTGTGTTGGGAAGCAACAGGCCAGTTTAGGAAGGGTAATATTGGCTGTGTACAGCATGTAAAAGTATGTCCTGTGAGAAAATACCACCATTCCCCTCAGAGGTGGTATTCAGCAGGTTTTGACCAGTTCTGGAGAACCGGTAGCGGAAATTTTGAGTAGTTTGGAGAACCGGTAAATACCACTTCTGACTGGCCCCGCCCCTATCTATTCTCTGCCTCCCGAATCCCAGCTGATTGGGAGGGAATGGGGATTTTGCAGTAACCTTCCCCTGCCATGCCCACCAAGCCATGCCATGCCCACCAAGCCATGCCACACCATGCCCACCAAGCCCACGCTACGCCCACAAAATCACACTCACAGAAGGTGTAGTAAAAATTTTGATTCCCACCCCTGATTCCCCTCCCCTATGATTTGCTCCCTGAAAGGATTGTGCCCTTTGCCAGTCCTATTATTTCAAGTAGAGATCGCAGGTGAAGACATTGTGGCATCTAGAAAGGAGAACTGCAGGAAGGCATTTAGAAGTGCCAACTTTTGCTGGCTAGATATTGGTCTTTCCTGCAGAGCCAGTTCTCCACTCACAACTGACTGAAAAAGGGCTGAGAAGCTTCTATTCTCCCTTTTATTGCTATAAGAGCCTCTAGACTTTTTTGAGTTATTACTTTGTAATACTGTTAAAAGCTATTTTTTCCACCATAAGTTACCCCGATGTTTTGGATATATTTCTTCAAGTGTCATCCCAGGTTTATCTAATCTATGGGCCTTTCTTCGGAGTTCTTGAAATGGAGGTGCAATTGTACAGCAGCAATAGTTCACCAAGTGAAATGAATAATGTTGACATAATTTAGAGCCAAGAAGCCTCCCAAGAAAAATCTGGAAGGCTGACTCATGCTGATAATATCCTGATTTGAAGACTATACGTGTCTGGGAGGGGAATCACTTTTCTTCCTGACAGATTGTGTCTTTCCAATACTTTCCTCCCCCTCCCCACAAAAAAATTATGGTAGGTTGACTTCAGCCACGATGAAGAACCCGTCTCTTCCTGGTCTGCTAAAATGGGATACTTAAGCTGTTCTCCAGTGGTATTTTTTTCTTCTCTAAAGCTCTAGGAAAAGAAATAAGAAACAAATAGTATTGGATCTTCTTACCCAAAGTAAAAAGCATAAAAACAACATAACATGGAGGAATATCCTAAACACACATACATATGCGGGGAGAGAGAGAGAGAGAGAATATATATCCAATTGTTGAAAAAAATTAACTGTGCAGTACTAGTAAATGTTTTTTAAGGTGATTGGCAGCCTTGAATTGGAAAGTGAGAGCTTGGTTTTGAGACATGGGAGAAGACGGTAAGTATGGTGGTAAGGAAGGAAGGCCCTTGTGGAACAAAGGTCTGGGAGGAAAATAGGTTGCTGGAAAATAATGGCTCAAGAGATACATTTGGAAGATAGATTTCCTTCCTTCCTTCCTTCCTTCCTTCCTTCCTTCCTTCCTTCCTTCCTTCCTTCCTTCCTTCCCTCCCTCCCTCCCTCCCTCCCTCCCTCCCTCCCTCCCTCCCTCCCTTCTTTCTTTCTTTCTTTCTTTCTTTCTTTCTTTCTTTCTTTCTTTCTTTCTTTCTCACTCTGTTAGGGTGCCACTCTAGCAATTATGGTTGGAATGCTTACAATAATATTAATGTGGTTCCCAGAATGCTTCTCTAGGATGAATAATTGAAAGCATGAGTGAGGAATGGAACAAGTGGTACAAGAAAGAAGGTTGTATATTTTCATTATAGGGGAAGAATGATCAGCAAATTAGTTGAGCCCCTATGTCAGGTCCTTCAGATCCAATCACAAGGCTGACACATAGAATTGCTGGATGCCCTAGCCTTAGGATACTGCTTGTAAATAGTAGAGCCACATGCAGGACAATAAAACTTCTTCCAGCTTTGATACAGTATATTTTAGAGAAATTGCTCCCTAATTAAGGAAGACCCTTAAGAACATGGATTCTATAGGCCATTTGCAGACAAGATCGCATACTGATCACCAGAGATGGCAGTGGCCAACCTGATGGATTATCTTTGTCAGGGATCCCCTTATTGGTCCCACTAGACCTCTTGATAACCTTTGATACTATGGTCATCCTAGACCACCTGCCACAGCTGGAGATTGGAGGCACTCCAAATGGTTACATTCCTTCCTATGCAAATGGTTTTGTGGCAAATGGCAGCAGAGTGTTGATGGTGCCAGTTCCTCCAATGTGTAATCTCATAGGACTCAGTTGTCTCTCCTGAGCTATTTTAACATCAACATAAAACCAAAGTTGGAGATCATCTATAGGCAAGCTGTACATTACTAGGCCAAACGAAAACCTAGGCATCATACCTGGATGACTCAAAGCAAATTTGGATTTCATCCTTGAAAGATGGAGTTTTTCAGTAAAAGACCTGGCCTGACCCTACTTCTATTTTTGACTCTGGATTAAGTCACACTCCTGCAAAGGAACAACATGAATTGAGAGAATCCCTGGATCCACAGCTCATATCCTCTAACCAGAGTATCTATGGGGAGTCTCAATCATTCAGGACATGGTTGTCTTAAAGTACTTTTCCCAAAAACACAACTTTCTTGATTTTTTCTTTTGAAAATATTTCACTTTTCATCCAAGAGGCTTCTTCAGTTCTAATCAATGGTGGGTTCCTACTAGTTTGGACTGGTTCGGCTAAACCGGTAGTGGTTTGGCAGCCTGGGTTGCTGGAACCCTGAACGCCCCTGAACCAGTTCTATGTGCAGTGCCATCTTGTTTTTTGCTTCTGTGCATGCACAATTTTCATTGTACTACAAACCCACCCTTGGTTCTTGATTGGTGGGGAATGGAAGGAAACAGAACACAAAAACCAGATGTTAGAAAAGTTTTTTTGCTACCATTTTACATCAGCTCCAGAGATATTTCAGGTGTTGTAGCCCATCAGCAGCCAGTGGAGCTGGCAGCAGATTCGACCAGTGAGGAGGTTGGGGGGGACGGGACATGGGCCAGTCCTGGAGTCTGGGGAATGCTCTGATGAGGGCTCTGTGTCAAAGGCAGAGAGGGGGCCAGAGCGGTATGTCAGTTATCAATTGCCTTCAGAGTCAGACATGATTGAGGCAGATGAACAGCTGGAGCCTGTTTCCAATGTGTGCATGCACAGAGTTGCCAAATGAAGGGAACAGCTAAAGAACAGGGGTCGAGTTGGGAGTAAGGCCACAGGTGGATGATGAATGGCCCCTCCCAGAGGAAATAAAAGAGGAGCGAAAGGGGAGTGGAGTTTGCAGGAGACCATTAGTTCACTTAATTGGTTCATGACTCTGTGAGACTCCTTGCCAAATTTTGCAGATAATGACCTGTCAGCTCTCCAAGCCAGAGAAGGTCGGTGACTGTAAATCTTCCCTTGAAAGACTTTGCTGGATGTGAATGAGCAGAATTCACAGTAAACTAATAAGAGGGGCTTTTGTCAGGACAAAGAGTTTGCTTCATGCTCTTGGGAAGCCTCGGTCAGAACATCAAGATTCTTTTATGCCAAGATTATAGAATCCACCTAACATACTGTAGTTCTTTGCAACAATTAATGACTAGAAACAGATAAATATCTTCTAATGATGCTAATGCTAATATACAAAGTACTAATCTTGCACCTCTTTATTGGTGTGACTGGGCTTGACAAACATGCAGTTTTCAGTGAATTTACTGAAATGCAAGTCAATAAGATTTCAAAGATGCATCTCGTGTGGAAGGATTTCTATGCACATCTAAACAGAGAAAACATTTGGGAGAGAAAGAATTGAGGGAATTGTTATTTTGTCTTACAGTGAATAATGAATTTCCTGCACCACTTGATTTTGAGCAGCCAAGAGAAGGCAGATGTTTTCAGACACAAATTCCTCACAAGGGACAAACTGTCATAAAAATGAAGCCTTGGCAAAGAAAAACTTACCTTTTAATGCTGCAATGCAAGAACCGTCCTATTTGTTGCAGAAAGAAATCTATTTTGGCAGTTCTGCTGAATCAGATCTGTGCCCTTCTGTAGTAAGAAGAACAAGAAAACAGCAAGAAACAGTCATTCATAATAAGATTAAGTAAAAATGCACAGGCTACTATAGATGGATGTGATTCAATCCAGTGTGCTCACTCTTTTACGGAAAAATATTTATGTCTCCCTTTTTCAAGGAAGACAGTCAAAATGGCATAATTATATAATGAGAAGCCTATGAGTATAAAACATATCAGATGGTTGGCAATAAGGCTTAAGAACTAGTTAAAACTGTGAGTTTGATGAGATTTAAAGGCAACAATAACAAAATATTTTGGTATTGCAGCCATAAAAAAAGAAGCTAATCTGATTTCATGGAACAAGCAATTCCACATCTTGGATGCTACAGTGCAGAAGGTCCCATCCATACATCTTCATTAGCCCTGTCTTTAACTCTCAATAAACAGACAGGATCAAGCAGGAAGACCTCCTAGTCCTTCAAGCAACTTTCAGCTTTAAGATTTCAGCTTAATCAAGGATTTGCTGCTTTAATATCTCCAACTACCAAAATTGAAGCCACATTTCATTCAACAGATTTTTTTATTTTTAAATAGACATTTACAGGCTTAGGGGGCAACACTGATAATCACCATTATCAGGGGTGGGCTGCTACAGGTTTTTCTAGATTCGGGAGAACCCGTAGCTCACATTATGGCCAGTTTGGAGAACCTCCAAATCCCACCCCAGGATTTCCTTTTAATAATTGCATTTTAATGTGTTTATTACAAGAGTTTTCAAACTTTGAGAGCCTGCACAAGCCAGGTTGGGGAGATAAGACCCAGAGCATGTTTCAACAGTGTTTATTCTTTGTGAAGCTTGATCAAGTTAAAGAAAAATGTGACTTCTTCTTGACTGCTCCAATGACCCAAGAGGTTACAACTTACAATTTGAAAACACTTATGCTAATTTATATCAAAATATAAACTGTGTGCATGTACATGGATATGCAGGGGAGGGGGATATGAGAAGATTGCAATTTGGCCTTTCCTTAATACGCAGGATAATTCTGCATTCTGGCACATATCAGCAGAAATGTTTTGCTGCCCTCTGTATCCAGCTTTCTTTGATGGAAGTTATTTTCCTCTTCCAAGTTAACTCAGATGCAGAAATTCATCACACAGTTTCTTTAGTTTGGATTCAGTGTGACAACTAGTTTTCACTTCTCCATCTTTCTGAGTCATGGTGCCCTAGGCATGAAGAGAAAACTGAGGAATGATGAGTGAGAGGAAAAAAAAGACCTATATAAAAAGAAAATATTGTTATTATCCAGCAAGTATTAAAATGTGTTGCTGTGAGGGAGAGATTGGGTCCTACCCTCCTGACATATAAATGCCACCTTCCCTGTGCACCCACAGCTCCTTGTATCCAGCTCCTTTCTTTGACATTTTCTCTCTTTGATTTTAATTACTTTTATTTCCTGTCTTTATAACGGATGATTTTAATGATTTTTCAATGATCTTATGTTGGATACGAGATGGGTGGCAAATAAATTGTATGAATGAATTGATAGAAAGATGATAGAGATCAGATAGACAGACAGATAGAGAGATAGATAGATGATAGGTGGATGGAGTGGATGGATGGATAGATGATAGATGATGATGATCAGTGGTGGGTTTCAAAAATTGTTGGAACCTACTCTGTGGGTG
Source organism: Thamnophis elegans (assembly GCF_009769535.1). Lineage (NCBI taxonomy): Eukaryota > Metazoa > Chordata > Lepidosauria > Squamata > Natricidae > Thamnophis > Thamnophis elegans. The sequence continues at coordinate 82,350,777 of NC_045545.1, forward strand.
TGGCCTCCTTTGTGGGAGTGGCTTGTCACCCATGTGACTGGATGGGAGTAGCTTGCCACCCATGTGACTGGATATGAAATTATGAATTAGTACTTAGGTCGGTCCAAGTAGCTATTCAGAAGTTAGTGGTTAGAAGCAATCGTAAAGCAAGATATGGAATTAAAACCAAAATATTTTGTTGGCTATTTGAAAGGGAGTATAATATATATTTAATTTTACACATGTTAGCAGCTGCTGGAATTGTGTTTGCATAACAGTGGAAAAACAGAGATATGTAAATGAATAAATACTACAATGTGCAGGAATAAATAAATTGACAATTAAAATCAAGAAGGCTTTGAATACTTTTTCACGTGGGATTGGTTTTAGCAATTGCCAACAGAAACAGAAATTAGAAATCCAAAAGTATGAAAGAAAACACCAATTATGTAAGGAAAAGTCCCTAAAATGTATAAGGAAATATTATTAGATCATTATTAATGCGTAGATAACTGCGGGACATTACACACCCACCAGTGGTGGGTTTCAAAAAATTTTGGAACCTCTTCTGTGGATGTGGCCTGCTTTCCGGGGCCACTGGTGGAACCTCTTCTAACTGGTTCGGTAGATTTGACGAACCGGTTCTACCGAATAGGTGCGAACTGGTAGGAACCCACCTCTGATGATGATGATGATGGATGGATGGATGAATAGATGCTAGATAGATAGATGGCTGGATGGAGGGGTGGAGAGATGGATGGAGGGATGGATGGAGGGATGGATAGATGGAGGGATGGAGGGATGGATAGATGGATGGATAGATTGTTACATAGATAGATGAGTTCAGCTGGGGGCTTAAAATACCCCAGTTTAACATTTTATTTTTGGCAAGGCATATGTTCAAGGCTGGGGCTTCCAACCAATGGACATATTTATGTCTGCATTAATGCAGTTTCATGCATGGCATTTTTCCTTCTCTGTACACAAAGAATGAAAAATTGAATCTCTCCCTTCACTGTATGCTGAGATCTCCTCTGGGAAGAAAGTGAGGAATTCAAACTGCAAATGTCCAACTGTCTTATTTATTTATTTAATTGACCCTGTTTTTTCAACCCACCAGAGAGCTCTTCAGAGGAGTTTGATTATTATTGAATATTTCCCCAAGAATTCTTGATGACTGTTCTTCCAGCTTTTTCTTGGATTCTAAAAAGGACAATGATTGTGAGCAATGCCACATAATGTAACTGGGGTTCAGGGAGATATTATCATGGCAGACATATTCAGTGACATCGTAAGAGGCTTTTGAGAACCATAATGAGCCCACATAGTATCTGTCTTCTCAACAGTTGCAAGTTCATCAATAGGTTTAGCATTTAGATTAAAGGCACCTTTTAAAAATTCCAAATGATGTAATGTAAAAGAAAAGAAATTAAAAGGGGCAAAGAATTTGCCCTTCAGAAATTATTCCTCACACTTTCCAAGACAATGCTGCTATTCATACCAGCAATCCTCTGTATTTTCTTGTTTAGTTTTGTAGGCCGAACTGGAAGATCTGATTGGGAGGAATCTCTGTACATTGAGATGAAACTACTTTGAATCCCACATAATCAGAGGTTCTCAATCCAATGTAGGATTCTACCTCATTCAACTGAAATTCCATTTCAGCAAAGTTGCTACAGATTCCATAGCAATGGGATGGGTTCATCCTGAAGAATTGCCCACAAACCACAAAATGGGGGGGCATATAAATTTAATAAATAAAATAGTCTCAGGGTTTGTTGCATACATTTAAATCCAGAAACACACACAGATAATTGATTCAGCTGGATTCATTAACTTCTTTATATACATAAGAATAGATGAATAAATGTACAATACCAACAGGTGGTTCTTCCAAGTAAATACAAGGCAGGAGAGTTACAGGCAAAAAACAAGCAGTTAGTTTCATTTTAGCAGATAAGCCCAGACAGACTGCTAGTTTACTATCCAGAGCAGCAGACTGCTTTCTTCTGCTTCAATTCTCAGCCTCAGATCTATTTAAGCTCTCATTGGCTGACTTAGTTGCTATGCCTATTCACTAGCTTACCTTGTTCCCATGTATCTCCCAGTGATGAATATTTTAGCAAATAGTTTAATGGATTTGTTTGCCTTTTTATTGACTAGCCCCAATACACTGTGTCAGTAAGTTATTAAGAAAAGACAAGTTTGGGTCTAGTGATGCTGCAAACTTACTTAGGAAAGAAGGATTTAACTCTAATCCTTTTTTGGGAAATTCATCTGAAAAGCAACATTAGATTGCAAAATGAGGCTTCATTTGATTTTAACAGATGTGCTCATGGTCACTCACAAGCCCATGCTTCTTTTTGTACTCATAACCCACAATTACAGTTTTACTAGGCCTAGTTCCTTATATTAACACTTCCTGAAAGCTTTCTTTTCTCTGTTCTCTAGCAAATCAATTTTTGTTCTCAATAAATCTTCTTGTTTCTTTTCTCAAAATATTCCAATGGCTTAGGTGCATAGTTCTCTCTGCACTTAGAAAAGGTGTCCTCAGAAGAACAATTTTTTTTCGTATTTTTTATTGTTTTTATATTGCAAATTCCATTTCTAAATGGAACAGTGTGTTTTCTAGGTAACAAAAGTATTATAATCTAAACATCCTCTTAATCATTATGATCATATCAACATAAAACATATAGTAGATACTATCAATCATTGCTATAAAATATACAGTACTATCTTCCACATTAACATAAATCATATGAGAATCCAATATTTACTAATCAATTTTTCTTTTTCGTATAATCCATATTTTCACATAGATCCATCCCTCTGATCTCTATATCTATCAACTAACCATTTGTAAAAAAAAAAGTTCTCAGGTCATAAAATATTCAGAATATTCTTTTTTTAATTTTTAGCATTAACCTATCCATTTCTGCACATTGCATTATTATTTTTGGATTATATTCTCATCTGTGGGGGTTTGTTCATTTTTCCCATATTGTGCATATACAATCCTAGATGCTGTTAAAATATGTAGTATTAAATATGTATGACCCTTTTTATAATATTCTGGTAGTATGTGCAGCCGGAATGTCTCAATTTTCAAGTCTATGTGTTGTTTTGTCATAGCTTCCAGCCACATGCGAATTTTCTTCCTTTTTCTTTTGCTTTAGGACACATCCACCACATGTGATAATATGAACCTGGTGTTTGGTTACATTCCCAACATTTGACAGATTTATCTTTATACATATTCACTATTCTTGCAGGTGACAAGTGCCATCTAAAAAAACAACAACATTTTATAGAGATTTTCTTTGTACGCTGTTGACATAGTAAGCTTGTAGTTTCTGTTCCATAAGTTCTATCATTTGTTTAATTCAATTGTATAGCCAAAATTCTTAGCACAAATGATCATGGATTCTTTTACTTGTTGAAGAAGAACAAAATTTAAGCTGAATTGAAGAGATATGAAAAAAAAAAGCTCTGAACTCCCATTTCTAAACATTTCCAGTGGATGTTGTTGATAACCTTGTACCCAATGCTACTTTCTGTGCCACATAATGGAACAATGAAAGGCGATGTTTTCCCTAAGCACTAATATACTTGCAGAACCCTGACTTGGTACTAAAAATAATTAGCAATAGCTCTTAAGACTTATATACTGCTCCATAGTGCTTTACAGCCTTCTCTAAGTACTTTACAGTGTCAGCATATTGTACCCAACAATCTGTGTCCTCTTTAATGACCTTGAAAGAATGGAAGGCTGAGTCAATCTTGAGCTAATCAGGATTGAACTTTTACCAGTGAACAGAATCAGCCTGCAATTCTGCATTTTAACCACTGCACCAACATGGCTCTTCCTAAATTAATTAAATTAAATCAGAAGTTAATAGGATCAAACAAAGTAGCATCATCTAGTATTATTGTTATGACTGTATAGCAAATGTTGTGGGCAGGAAAGATGGGGGAGGAGGGTTAAAAAATATGACAAGGTTGTTGTTGTTAGTTGCGAAGTTGTGTCCGACCCATTGTGACCCATGAACAACATTCCTCAAGGCTTTCCTGTTATCTGCCACCCTCCAGAGTCCATTTAAGCTCACACCTACTGCTTCAGTGACTCCATCCAGCCACCTCATTCTCTGTCGTCCCATTCTTCTTTTGCCCTCCATTTTTCCCAGCATTAGGCTCTTCTCCAGTGAGTCCTTCTTTTTCATTAAGTGGCCAAAGTAACTGAATTTCATCTGCGCTGATCTTGGAGCCCGGGAAAGTAAAATCTGTCACTACCTCTATTTCTTCCCTATCTATTTGAGAGTGCTGGATCCCATGATCTTAATTTTGTTAACGTTGAGTTTCAAGTCAACATTTGCATTCTCCTGAGAGAGGGAGGGAGGGAGGGAGCGGAGAGAGAGAGAGGGGGGTGGGGGAAGGAAATATTGAAAGCAGTGTAACTATCAGTCTAATTAATCACAGAAGTGTTACATAAAAGCACCTGAAGGCAAGACGAGAAGTAATAGATGGAAACTTATCAAAAAGAGATACAACCTAACTACAAGGGAAAACTTCCTGACAGTGAGAACAATTAACCAGTTGAATGATTTGCCTCCAGATGTTTTGGGTGCTCCAGTTACTGGAGATTTTAAAGAAGAGATTGGATACACAATTGCCTGAAATATTATAGGGGCTCGTGCTTAGGCAGGGGGTTGGACTAGAAGACCCTCAAGGTCCCTTCCAACTTTGCTAATCTATTAAGTCTTTTAGCTAAGGAAAGAATCTATTAGAGACTCCTTATTTACTTCTATTGCTATTAGTGATCAATAGGTTTATAGGTGCAGGAAGCAGGTGGGTGCAGAATTGCATTCCAACACAGACTCCTTCTTATGTAAACTGGCCTGTCCTCCTCGTAGCAGTTACATACAACATACAGCATATGGTGTAACTATGTGCACAATATCTCTCAACTTTCTGCAGAAGCGAATTAAATATTTGCACATATTCAGGATGTTTTGCACTTTTGCAGCACTTTGTACAAATATATGCAAACTTTCCGCACTAATGGAAAAAGAGTTTCATAAATTGTTCCAGAATAACATACAGTAGACTTACTCAGAACTTGTATATACAGCACCAAATTCTTGTAGGGGGGAAAAACTGCAACAGTATCTATAGACTGTTTTCTTTTGGCTGACCCTTCTTTGGCTCCGACTCGTTAAAAGCTGACCTGGGACAATTTTACAGGAAGGTGTTACCTCATAACTCTGAAGTCTGCTAAAGTACACAATAGGCATGTCTTCTTGTCAAGGTTTTACTTCAAAATTCCATATTGCCTGGCTGTTTTTATGACGAGTTCCTTTGAGCTCCATGAATTATTATTTTTTTTAAAGATTTTTATTAACAAACATGTAAAATACACACACACACAAATTTATACAATACAGTGCGAACAGGAACTTCCTGTTTTTTATAATAGCAATCATCAATCAATACCGCTCACCTTATATTATTTCCCCTCCTATTGTATTTCATTTAGATTTCACCATTCTTAACCCTCTTATTTTACTCATAACTATTATTTTTGAGTGTTGTTATATTCTTTCATTGATTTTTGTTTCCTTCCTCTATCCACCTATACCATTTATCCCATATCTGGTAGAATTCTGATTCTTCCTTTCCCTGTATTTCTTTAGTTAGTTTATCCATTTTGGCACAGTCCATAATCTTTCTTATTATTTCATCTTCATTTGGGATTAATTTGTTTTTCCCTTTCTGGGCAAAGGCAATCCTTGCCGCTGTAAGTATATGTAGCATTAAATACTGGATTTCTTTTTTGTATTTCACCAACATAATTCCTAATAAAAAAAACTTCAGGTTTCCATTCTATTTTAACCCCTGTTATTGCCTCCAGCCAATTTTTGATCCTTTTCCAAAAAACTTTTGCCTCCTCACAGGTCCACCATAAATGATAATATGTTCCGTGTATTGATTCGCATTTCCAGCATTTTGGGGAGGTATTTGTTGAAATTTTAGCTAACCTTGATGGTGCCAGGTGCCATCTGTAAAACATTTTGTACTGGTTTTCCTTGTATGGAACTGATAGTGTCATTTTTAAATTTATTCCCCCAAATTTTTCCCATTTGTCTAATTCAATATTATAGCCAAAGTTCTGCGCCCATTTTATCATTTGTTCTTTCACAATTTCCTCTTCCATTTTATACTTCAGGGGGAATTTATATATTCTCCCTATCATCTTTCTATCTGGGCGAGCTCCATAAATTATTAAGAACAGGTTCCGATGTTGTAGTACTTCATTTATTTATTTATTTTTACATGTAAGAATGGTCTCAGAATCCAGCTGAGGGACAGAGGCTGCACTGCTTTTGTACAGGCTGGGTTGGAACACTTGTGGCTCTTTGGGTGCCCAGAAGGTATGAAATGTAGTTAAGAGGAGACATGGAAACAGAGATAGAGATAGAGAGAAGGGAAAAAAATCTATTAACTCAGCATGATCTGGGCCAGCAAATGTTAAATGTTTAAAAGAAAAGATGCTAAGAAGTCATGCACTGCGCTCTGAGCTGCACTGGGAACGAGAGATTTTCAAGGGAAGAAAATTGATGGGGTTATTCAAAATCACACATAAAATCACAGCTATTTCCCACAGTGCTCCCAAGTTCTTAGAACAATGTGAGCAAGTAAATGATGTCCTTAACCGCATCACTTCACTGATGCATATGTATGCAGATTATTTGTTTCTTAATTGTATCATTATGCGTTGATACCAATCTTTGCCTTGGAGGAGCAGAGAGAGCTGAAAGAAAGAGAGAAAGAGAGAGAGAAAATAAAACAATCCACCACAGATAAACTAAAATGAAGTCTCCAAAATACCTAGCAGCACTGGTTGACCTTGACTGACCTTGAAAAAGCTTAGCTGGCTGAGATCTTATTAGTGTTTGAATGTAAAGCCATCAACAAACCCCAAGGTTATAGACTAGAATGGGAAGTTTTTTTTAAAAAAAGCCAGGGAAAAAAATGCATGGCAAATCGTGTCCACACTTCTGTTTATAGCAGAGCTGCATCAGTTCATGAGGTCACAAGGATTTGAGATACAATTTAGGAAAACAACAAGAAAACAATTCCCCATAAAACCAGAGAGTAAAACCAATCGAAGTACAGCACTGAAGTTAACTGATGTCAAACCACAACAACATACCCAACAGCAGTGATCAAAGTCCAGATTGGCACCATGTTTTTGCTGTACCGCAGTAATACTTTCTAATTGTATTTGTTTTATACAAGAGTGAGATGGGTAGCTACGTAAAGAGAAAGAAATAAAATCAAAGTTGCAAACTAGGTATTCTGTGAATATATCTCCTTGGATAAAGACCACAATATTATACCATGCAGATATTCGGATATCCAGGTGTGTCCCCTATTGTACTTTCGTCAAGCTGCAATTAAAGGTAAAGTTGCCCTCACACATATGTGCTAGTTGTTCCCGATCCTAGGGGGCGGTACTCATCTCCGTTTCAAAGCCAAAGAGTCAGTGCTGTCTGAAGACATCTCCGTGGTCATGTGGCTGGCATGACTAAATGCCAAAGGCGCGCAGAATTCTATTACCTTCCCACCAAAGTTGGTTCCTATTTTTCTACTTGCATTTTACACGCTTTCGAACTGCTAGGTTGGCAGAAGCTGGGTCAAGTAACGGGAGCTCACTCCGTTTCGCGGTGCTAGTGATTCGAACTGCTGAACTGCCGACCTTTCTGATTGACAAGCTCAGCGTCTTAGCCCCTGAGCCACCTAAGCTGCAATCACAAAGCTCCAAATACTGCCAGTGTAGCTCATTGCACTGCAAAGAAATAGCTTGTAAAGTAGATCCTAGCCATGTGAATGAATTTATTTATCTGTTAATTTGCCTATTTATTTACTTCATCCTTAAGCTTTCCAGCTCTCAAAAAGTTCTGGGTGGCTTACAATGAAAACCCAAGCTATAAATATAAAACTGATAAGATCAAAAGCTTAGAATGGATAGAACAATTAATCAGTGAAAGAACTTGCCTCCAGAAGTTGCAAATTCTCCAACACTGGAAGTTTAAAGAAGAGATTGGATAACCATTTGTCTGAAATGCTGTAGGTTTTCCTGCCTAAGCAAGTGGTTGGATTAGAAGACCTCCAAGGTCCCTTTCAACTCTGTTATTCTATTCTAGAAACCTGAACTGACCTTTAAACAGATGCAATACTGCAGAGCGAAACAGAGTAAAGATCCATTAAGACTGTTAGTTCCTTCGTTACATTGATTCTCTCGCACTTCTAAAATTTAGCAACGGATCAAAGGCAAGATGTTCTTATCAGTGTTTGCTCAAAAAGAAAATACATAGGGAAAAAGTGCATGGACACGGCACACAGGATGACACTTTGGGAAGGAGAAAGAATTAATTTGTTCATTTAAACTGAAAGAAAAATATTTCCCTTTAACTTCAACCTGTATATCAAGCCCTAGACACCCCACTTATCTTGACAAAAATGATTTACCAAATGACAGGTGATGGAATGAAAACAAAGAGAGGTTGGGAGGAGGAGGCAGTTACTTTTGGTATAAGGCCTGTGGTTGCTTGAAATGGAAACTCTGTAAAATCAAATCGAAGAGAAAGTCCTGAAGCATTCAATGCTATGGGAAGATTTATTTTGGCAGTAGAACCACATTTAATAATAAGAGGTATTGTTACTGTTTGAGCCTTAGAAATGAATTCCAAACCAATTCTGAAGTACCGCTGAAGGCACATCTATGCATTTAAAGAGGAAACCGCTCTTATTTTTCATTAAGCTTTTTCTGAAGTTATAGTCTTGCTGAACCTCCTGACCTAAGAAGGTGAGTAATGGACTGTGAAGAGACACAAACCTGGATGCTAAAGTGCATTTAGGTGTTTGTAGGCATATGTACCTTTCTTTACAATATCTAATTTAAGAAATACATTGAATGCTCTCATATTAAGCAGATTAGTAATTAAATGACCATTATAATCATAACTTTACAATCTGGAAAATTGTTCAACTTACCAGGAACTTTGGGTGAAGGAAAAATCTGCTTCTAACCCTCTTGGGAGAATGGAAGGGTAAGGTGTTGAAGAAGCCATATAGGTTAATAAAGTGTGACACAGTGGTGGCACAGTGGTTAGAGGGTAGTACTGCAGGCTACTTCTCCTGACTGCTGAATGCCAGCAGTTTGGCAGTTCAAGTCCCACCGGCTGAAGGTTGACTCAGCTTTCCATCCTTCCGAGGTCAGTAAAATGAGTACCCAGATTGTTGGGGACAATATCCTGAGTCTGTAAACCAGTTAGAGAGGGCTGTAAAGCACTGTGAAGAGGTAAATACATCTAAGTGCTATTGCTATTAGTTTAAACAGTAGGCTGGAAAAATAAGAACTAACAATTCTCAAGCAAAATAGAATCACTAACATAAAGCATATTGCTTGATCGCTCAAGAGAAGGACTGGCCTAATGTCTATTCATTTGAAATGCAGGAAGAAAAGGCCTAAGATTAAAACCTTAGTTCTTGATCAAAACTTAATATATAACTTAATCCTCCCACACACACTCTCCCTCTCTCTTCCATTTCCTACCTGTCTCTCATACTACCCTTACCCCCCAGGGTTCTTTATGTTTTGCTTTTGGTGCCTTCAGCAACGGCCTGGACCAGTCCTTATGATTTTCTTGGGAAGTTTTTGGAAGTACTTTGCCATTGATCAGAGCTATTATAAGTTGGGTGGCATATTCATTTAATAAATTGTCATTGCCTTTTTCCTTAGAGGGTGACGTAAGATCTTGCCTATCCAATCTTCCCAAGAAAGCATAACTTTTGGCACTGCAGTTGTTCCAAAAGGAGATTTTATTGAACAGTTTGTGATAACAAGAGATCTAGGCAAGAACTGAAGCTTCTCTGTCAGGGCTACTTCACTTAATAACCAAGAAAGAAACCACTCAACTCCATTTTGCAGAATTAAAAGTATTTTTACTGGTTATAAGTAAATAATAGCTAAGCAAAGCTGGATCTGAGACAAAAGCGCGCACAAACATAGATATCAATGTATGACCCATTCCCCTCCCCTTGGTAACCCAGCCCATAGTCCAATCCAATTACTCCACAGATGTCATGTGGGAGACATCTTCAAAAATCATCATCAGGTTGGTATGCCGGACAGTTGGCCTTGGTGGGAAACTCCTCTCCCTGCCACATGTGCAGTAGATGGTGAGAACACCTTCCTTCTTACAGCCTCTCCTATACAGAATATTTCCCACACCCAAATACCGTGCCCCCCTCCCCATTTCAATGGCAGCCAAAAAAGCAAGCAGCAAAACAGAGGCTGACTTTCTCACTTAAAACCAGCTATTTAAAGCAATGCTAACCAAACCCCTCCCACACTACATCATTGCAGGGAAACAGAAATCTCATACAGAGATTAATACAGTAATGCAGGAAACAAAAACTGAAATTTCATATACAAACCACTCCATTCCTCCCTCCTTCCTCTCACCAAAATGCCAGCGGCTCTGTAGAAATATCTGGGACCTGACACTAGCTCAGTTAGCCTCATGCCTAAAGTGGGACTAGAATTCTCAGTCTCCAGGCTTCTTGCCTAGTGCCATAGCCACTGTACCAAACTGGCTCTCACTCATAAAACTGTAAGCAACAGGGAAAATGAAAAATATATACAGTAAAAAAATATCAGCTCCTCAGATACAGACATCCTTTCAACCATCAAATAGGATCACCCAGCTTAGCCAACATCGGTTTTCAAAGACCCCATAGAATAACTCTATCCTGACAGTTTTTTGAAATGTTCTAACTCCGTAAACAGGAAGCATATTCTATAGAGTAAGGAAAACAAATGAAAAATACCCGAGACATCTTCGGGAACAGAGGTTATTTCTCTATTTCTCCATACATCAATTCAACCCACCACTATGATGGGCTTTAAGTTCCAATGTTTTCATTCTATCTATCTACCTACCTATAGGAATTGGCTTAGAAACAACAAAATCCTCCTTCTGCATATCTTTATGCAGGTACACAGGTCAAGCACTGTTCGGTTTGCCCTGTCCAACTCAGGATGGAAATTCTCCTGCTCCATATAAAATAGGGAAATGGGAAAGAAATTCTCCTAGCAATTATTTTAAATTCATGGTCTAGCACTGAAGATTGTTGCAAGCTGATCTAAAGTTCTGTTTGAGCTCCTTCTGGTGCTTTAGGGGAGTTGCAGAAAGGATAAACAACAAAGCATAATAGATTTGTAGGGTGACGGAGGCTTGTTTAGGCAGCCTCTGAGAATGGACACGATTGAATGGAATAATATGAATAAGTGGGGTTCTAGGTATCTTAGAAGTATGTCTCTCTCATGTCCTTTGACCCTTGAGCCTTAAGTTGCAGGTGGACAGAACACTTTAAATTGTGAAGTGGAATACTTCAGAATTGACTGTATTGTATTGTATTGTATTGTATTGTATCGTATCGTATCGTATCGTATCGTATCGTATCGTATCGTATCGTATCGCATCGCATCGCATCGCATCGCATGACATCACATTGTGGTTGGTTGGTTGATTGGTCATTGAAGGCCTCCAAATACATATATTTTTCATTAAGATGGAAGATGGTTGTCTCAAGGAGAAATACAAGGGGAAAACTGGTGGTTGTAGCAACGTCATGGAGAAGGTAGTCCCAGAACATGGAAGTCAAAAGAAGCATTTAGATACTAACAAATACTATGATATAATGGGCATTGATTCCAAAACTGAAAAGGTAATTTACCTTTATCTTCATGTTTTGAATTCTATCCATGAAGACTGAATGGATAGTTCATGCAGTTACAATACTTTATTTGTAGCTTCTAAGACAGTGTAGCTTGCTAGAAGGCACGTAAATCTGAGAATTTCGGTGAATCTTAAACCTAATTATAGAAGATTCAAGTGGGTCACATCAGTGGTGGGATTCAAATTTTTTTACTACAGATCTGTGGGCATGGTTTGATGGGCTTGGTGTAGCTTGGTGGGCGTGGCAGGGGAAGGATACTGCAAATTTCCCATTTCATCCCGATCAGCTGGGACTCGGGAGGCAGAGAATAGATAGGGGCAGGGCCAGTCAAAGGTGATATTTACCAGTTCTCCAAACTACTCAAAATTTCCACTACTGGTTCTCCAGAACTAGTCAGAATCTGCTGAATACCACCTCTGAGTCACATGCATGAACCTTGAATACGATGCTAGAAAATAACAAAGAAAATATGTACATCTGATCCTTCTAAATATTTTTGCTTTTATACAGTTCTGAAACCCAAGCTGAGTCACGATTAAAGGTTCCTATGGTGAATTAGTCCCCCCCCCCAAATGCACCTGCTTTAAAATGAAGCAAATTTAATAAGTAATAGACCTTGAATAATGCTAATGTTTTAGAGACAATTATATTTCTTGCTACTACACATCCATCCATCCATCCATCCATCCATCCATCCATCCATCCATCCTTTTGAAGCTTTCCCAACTTCCACTTTTGATTTATCTTATTATGCAATCAAAATGCCTTCTTATTTTTTTGCTTTATATTTTAGGTGAAATTTTAGTAATCTTTTTTCCCTTTCCTGAGACTAACTGGAAAGTCCAACTGTGGGTTTTTTTTTGTGTATGTGTAATTGCCAATATATAAATGGTTGGATATTAACTCTCTTTGTATTTAGCATCAGAATTCCAGCTTGCTCATAGAATATGAATAACATTATTATCAAATGCATGGTGATTTTCTAATCCCAGATGCTTATTGTTAAACTGACAGGGCCATTTCATGGCAGTTTACTTTTTGCTCACATTAGAAATGGATCTAATTCTTGTGCTTTCACCTGGAACTTGGCTAACATTATAGAAAAGTGGAATCTTAAAGTCATACTTTCCCTGCCTATGCAAGATGATTTAAATTAGAAGCTTAACCTCGAGACTCTGGGAAGGATGTCTTCTCTGTTTAGGGAAACTACAATAAAGGGAATTAACTTTCTTTAGTTGAATAGGATCACAAAGTTTTACTTTATTTAATTTATTAAATTTATATGGATGGTCATCTCATTTGCATGTGATTTTGAGCCACATGCGTAGTTAAACACAAATAAAACCATCATCTTCTACCATTAAAAATAATTGAACAATTAAAAACCACATTTTAAAAGTACATTAATAAAAAGACAGTCCCTTGGACTGCAAGGTGATCAAACCGGTCAGTCCTAGAGATCAACCCTGACTGCTCTTTAGAAGGCCAAATCCTGAAGATGAAACTCAAATACTTTGGCCACTTAATGAGAAGGAAGGATTCACTGGAGAAGAGCCTAATTCTGGGAAAGATTGAGGGCAAAAGAAGGACAGAGAATGAGGTAGCTGGAGTCACTGAAGCAGTAGACATGAGCTTAAATGGACTCCAGAGGATGGTAGAGGACAGGAAGGCCTGGAGGAGCATTGTCCATGAGGTTGTGATGGGTCAGACATGACTTTGCAACTAACAACAACAAAATAAAAAGACAGATTAGAGGGCACTCTAACTATGTAGAATAGAACCATATTTCCTTAGGATCTTCAAGCCCAACAGCACATCCATAATGCAAAAGTTGGGGCCAATCTCACCCCAGGGGGCTGCTATCACAGTAGAAAAAGGTCTCTTTCCTGCCAAAAGAAGCTGCTTGGCTGATGGGACTCACCACATGCTATTTCTTCCATTGGGATGTCATTGAGATGACCAAGCTTCTTCTATTGTTGGTTTGAAATAAATTAGATGAACAAATCCAACTTCATGTTCCATTCAGGAATCTTAATAACTCCCATTCACCACCAATCCCCAATCTGATATTCGCTGGAACACATCCAGTGAGCATTACTGCTGATCCAATCCTTTAGAACTTTCTTCCTAATATTTAAGTTAGAACTCCTGCATAGAGATTGCTGGCCAGAGCAATGCAGTATAATATAGATAGCCCAAATGATAGATGCTGAGAGGAAAAATAACTGAAGCCTGCAAGACGCTGCACAACAGAATAACTGTTCCCAAGATTAGGTTCCTATCTATCAGTCACGAGAGAAAACTCAGGCTGTATTTAAAGGATTGGAGTTTGATTGATCTTCTGTATTTAGCATCTTGAAAATGATTGTTTGCTTTAAACCATGGGTAATTAATTGTCTAACTTTAATTCTGTTGTTTTCCTCTAAACAGAAAGTTATAAGATACTATCTGATACTGAATCAACCTGTTAGATCAGTACTGATTATTTTGACAACAATGGGTTTTTTTTCTCCCAAAAATGGGGGAATATATTTTCAGTGTTACCTAATTGACTTTCCCACTGATTTACAGCTCCTTCTATTGAAGAATTTTTCTCTTACTTAAACTTTTTAAAACTTTTGTTGTAATATCCTCTGACATTTTGCCCAAGGAAGAAACTTCCAAATTACCTCAAATTGGGATTTACTGATAACCTTAAAGAGGCCTGGAAATTATCCTCATCTGAATTTCTTTTTGAACTTTAAAATTATTGGATCTGGTTTCTGACTTGGAAGTGATGTATTAGAAATATCTGTTGTTTATTTATTTCCAAGTTTTGCAGAAAATGCCATTCATACAATAGATACAAAGTTTCCTTTCCTCTTGTTTGTTTTTGTTTTTTCTTCACAGCCACTAAATTACAGACATAATAGAAGCATTGTTAAAATAATAGTTGTAACTATCTATCTATCTATCTATCTATCTATCTATCTATCTATCTATCTATCTATCTATCTATCTATCTATCTATCTACCTACCTACCTACCTACCTACCTACCTACCTACCTACCTACCTACCTACCTACCTACCTATCTATCTATCTATCTATCTATCTATCTATCTATCTATCTATCTATCTCACAGAAATGTACATAGACACATGCATACCAGAGGTGGGTTGCTCCCGGTTCGGCTGAAGTGCTAGTGGAATTCAGGTCTAGGTTGCAGAACCGGCCGCAACCCAGGTCTGCCATGGCCCTGAACCGATTCCTTTGCTGTCGCTGGGCTGCCGACATTTTGGTTTTTAATGACTGCGCATGCACAGTTCATTATAATTTGTTCTCTGCAAGTGCAAAGAACAATTTACATTGAACAGTACACATACACGCAGTGCGCATTGCACACGGGTTGCGAACCAGTAGTAAAACCGGCAGCAACCCACCCCTGATGCATACATAAAGAAGTTGAAACAATAATAATATAAAAAAATATAAAACTTGTCTTTTTGTTACTGAGACTAAATGCTCAATAGGTGATTTTGGTTGAATCATCTCAAAAAGATTTTCACCTGATATGGTGATATTTTGTGGTCCATGTCATGAAAACTGACAAATTATTAATTTAGCAAAAGAAATATTGATAGTGAGAGTAAACATAGTACTGTTTGCGATATTCCTATTAGATACATCATTATTTTTATTTCTTAGTTCTCCTAAAGTTTTGAACAAAATGAGAAGAGAATGCAATAAAGTAGGGTGATTTATCAAACACATATCTCAAACAGAATGGAATTCTCATCCATTTGCACTGCAGCAGTCAATTTTAATAGATACAGATTCCCAGTACAAAAAGGACGATGGTGTACTGGCTGGCCATATGGCTGTTCAAGATAAGGAGGCTATCCATAGAAAGTAAGGACAAGCTAAATTTAACACCACAAACAGGACTGAGTAGATAGAGATTCAAACCAGACTAAAGACTCAAAACCTGCAATAAATTGAAGAAATCTATCCATTTCACTGAGCCCAGTGTCTGAATGTTAGAACTTCCCATCCTTATATTTTTATACCAAGAAATAGCTGAGGTGACTGACATTGGGAAGTATTGCTAGAAAGGGTTGGACTGAAAGACAGCACTGAAGAATTGATCATAGTGCCACAAGAACAGTCACTAAGCACCAGATCCATAGAAACAGAGGTACACAACGGTGGGAAGCCCCCCACCCCACCCCCAGTCCAGAAGAATGAAATATTTTGGGAAATATTAAAAAGGCAGGATAGAATATTTCCCCTAAAGTCAAAATCGAAAAAAAAAAATTAAGGGAGGAAGAAACCAGCACCAGTCTCCCTGCCCCCAAGCAAAAACTGAGGAGCTTTTAGAAATATAGATTTGGTAATCCATTCAAGGCAGGATATTTTGAAACTCCTTGCAGTACAGCTAACAAAAGCAGAATGATAGGATTAGAAAGCAGCCCCTCACCCAAGACCCAACACAGGACGAAAGCTGTTAGCCACAATAGGAATTGCCTAACATCCTTTCAGAATATAAGACCCTTCATTGCACCACTCCCAGAACAATTAAAATGTCAAAGTCACAGAAACCTGTAAAGATCCATCCACTCATTCAACCATTTGTTCAGCTGACCCAGAACTGCACACTGTCTTTGTGGTTCTGTTCAATAAACCAGCTTTCTAATCAACCCTCTATGTTGTTTCCAGATTCTTTCTCCCAGCTTGGAACTGATCTAGATGGGTTTCCTTCTAGATTTTCCTTCAAAATGGCTATGCATGGCCATTTTTGCAAAGGGGGCTGAGTTTCAGGAGGCAAAAAAATGCTGTGTTTAGTGTATAAGATGCACCCAGATTTTCACCCTATTTTTTGAGGGAAAAAGTTGTGTTTTATATTCCAAAAAATACGGTAGTTCATTCTTAGAAATAAATGGAATCTTGAAACAAAATCCTCTTCTTACATTCCTAAACTTTTTCAGCTTCTTGAGTAGTCCATATTTTAATTAAAAGTTCAGGAGAATGTTGGTTCCTTCTTTCTCCTAGCCAGGGTACACAACCTTTTCTCCCTTGCTTTCACTTTTTCATTCAGTAGTATATGATAAATTAGTGTGCACTGAAGTGTGTACAGTCACAACAATTTTCATATGAATTTGGGATTTGCATTTATTTTCATGTTTCAATAAACTTCAGTGTTCTCACAGTCCTTTCTAGGTGTCTTTTTCTTTATTTTCTTTCAAATTGACCTTTAATTCTTTCAAAACAATGGACAAAACAGAAGAATGGGTCAAAAGCAACAAAGAAATACATTTTGATTTGCAATTGATCTGGTCTCACTTACTCAGGGGTGACACTTGGTTTACTGTTATTCTTTTTTCCAAAAAAGCATCAATCATATTTCTATAGTTTTCCCAATAGTAGACAATAAAGACCTACCATGATAGATATTTAGAGGGATGACACACTGACCCATTGCCATGAAAGTGACCAAAATTGTTACATTGTTGTTAAAGTTAATATTTATCAGAATTGAAGATGCTGATATATTTCTTCTTATTGCTTTTAATTTGGGAATATTACTATGTGTCAGGCACAAAGGATCAGAATTACACATTAATTTCCAGATAAGCTGACTTATTGATCTCACTTGTAGACAAGAATCTATCAACTAAACAGGTCAGCACTAAATTGGCACTAGATAATAATTAATGAAATTGAAGGAGGGTTGGACTTGGGTCGCTTGTTGGAATATAAGGACTCCAGGCTGATTCCTCTCTTGACTCTATCCCCAGACTCTGTCTCTTTATTCTCCTACATTATGTTTAAAATTACTATTAAAAATGCAAAGGCTAGTATCTGAGAAGTTGCGTTTCTGCAAAGGCAGCTGGTGCTACGTTGAAACCTTCACACCCAAAAAAGGAATAGCATAAACAAGGAGTGGAGAGGCGAAAAACAGAAGCACAATTTTGTAAAAAGCAAAAGTAATTTACTGGGACCTCAGCTATAAATCTACTAGGCAATAATGACCATCTCTTGACACCGCTGTTGACATTGATCAAGTGAACTGCCCAAAATTTCCACCCCCACCAACCTTGAAGCATTTCCTGATGGAGTCTGCTAGCATTTATGTAGGGATGTCAAAGATAAAAGTCTAAGAAGGAACAGTACTTACTTGTGCTACAGAATCATTTATTGAAATAACAATGATTGCCCTTTTCTGGATCATCTTTTTTTTTAAAAAAAATTCATATCAACAAAGCCAGCGATCAGCCTAAGCAAAACAAATAACCAGCCATGTGCTCAGTGGGATTCAGTTAATAAAACTTCATTTTTAACTCGCCCATGGGTACAGCAGCAACTGATATTGATCACTTGCTGTTTGGAGATTATCAGGCAAGGGGAGAAATAAAACAAAAGGCTGACATCACATTCAACATGATTTCACTAAATTTGATTTTCCTTAGCAACCCTTTTAATGATTACTTAAAAAAAAATCTGGGTTTCAGTATTGGTTGAAAGGGCTTTAGTCCCATTTAAATTCATTAGATCATAGAGCTCAACAATAGAGGTACTGTCAAGATTCCAAGTAACACATCCCCATCAAAGAGAACTCCCTGGCAGACGAGATGGCGCAGTGGTTAGGGTGCAGTACTGCAGGCCACTTCAGCTGACTGTTATCTGCAGTTCAGCAGTTCTAATCTCACCGGCTCAAGGTTGACTCAGCCTTCCATCCTTCCGAGGTGGGTGAAATGAGGACCCAGACTGTGGGGGTGATATGCTGACTCTGTAAACCGCTTAGAGAGGGCTGAAAGACCTATGAAGCGGTATATAAGTCTAACTGCTATTGCTATTGCTATATTCCTCAAAGGACATTTTATTGGAACATATCAAATTGGCACAGTCTTGGTGGAAAACCAACTCTACTTTCCTGCTGGTTTTGCACTCAATTAAAAGTAAAAGTAAGAAACTTCCCCTCAGAGTCATCAGTCACATGATCCAATTAGCACACAGTCTAATCCCGTGATGGTGAACCAATGGGACGCATGCTACAGGTGGCACACAGAACCATATTTGGTGGCAGAACCATATTTGGACAGCCGTCAGCTGTGGTGCACATGTACGCATTGGCCAGCTGATTTTTCACCCTTCCACAGGGCCAGGGGAGGTCATTTTTGTCCTTTCTAGACTTCAAGAAAGCCTGAGGACACTGGGGAGGGCAAAAAATGGTCCCAACGAGCCAACCCAAAGTTCATTCCCAAGCTTGGGGAGGGGTCACACATCCAGGTGGGCAGGAAATTGAGTGGGAATGGGTGCATGCATGTGCACGCAATTTTGGCACGCCGTAAGAAAAAGGTTTGTCATCACTGCTCTAATAGTTGAGACAGGAGAGATGATATACAAATAAAAGATATAATCATAGGCCTAGAAGGGACTTCAGAGGTCTTCAGTCCAACCCCTTGCTCAAGATAGACTAGAATTCCAGGCAAATGGTTGCCCAGTCTATTTTTGAAAGCCTCTTGTGATGGAGAAACACTATTCCATTGTCTCACTGTCAGAAAATTTCTCCTTAGTTCTAGGTTGGATCTCTTTTTAACAGGCTTCCACCCATTACTTCCTGTCCTGCTCTCTGGTACTTTGGAGAATAGCTTGAGCCCTTCTTCTTTTGACAATCCCTCAAGTCCTGTAAGAAACTTATCATCTCATTCCAAATCCTTCTCTTTGATAGGCTAGGGCCTAGGCATACCTATTTAGCTCCCTCAAACATTCATCATCCAGTTTAGCCTCCAGATGTTTTATCATCTTTGTTGCTCTTCTCTGTACACTTTATAGTGTGGTATCTTTTTTCTATTGTGGTGACCAGAACTGTATGGAATATCCCAAGTATGGCCTCACTAATATAATATAAAGCAGCATTATCACTTCTCATGATCTTATAGTATAGCCTTTATTGTCCTTGTACAAAATAAATACAATGGAATTGGTTATCTTGGTGTTGTCCATCTGTTGATATATATATAAAGGTAGATGGAATGAGGTAGTCTGGATTGGTCCCTAGGTAAATAATAAATTTGATCTGGAAAATTGTCTCAGTCTGATGCTTTGAATTAGATTGATCTGAATAGTTGATGTGATTGTTTTTTTAAAAAAAGATTTGGGGTTACTTTTTTCACACAAGAAATTACATACACTTCCCATGTGTGTTGCTAGTAAAGAGGTTGAAAGGAATTCAAGAAGCCAAAGTCTGTATGCTTTCCATAAAAATGTTATTTTGATTGCATTCTACTTTTTGAGATTCTTTCATTGTGTAAAGCTAAATGCTTTAGCTTTTTCCAAAATAAAATCAGGATGGATAGCAAGGGGCTAGAAAGCAGGAAAACCATACTTAAAAGTTGAGATACATCTTACTTTTTTCTTTTCTTCTTCTTTTGTTTAATAACAGAACAAGTCCAGCAGAAATTCTGACCAGAATAAAATGTACTGTTCTAGTTAATAGTAAGGTAAAGATTCCCCTCGCACATATGTGCTAGTCGTTGCTGACTCTAGAGGACGGTGCTCATCTCCATTTCAATGCCAAAAACCAAGCACTGTCCAAAGAAGTCTCCATGGTCATGTGGTCAGCATGACTAAATGCCAAAGGTGCATGGAACACCCTTACCTTCCCACCAAAGGTGGTCCTTATTTTTCTACTTGCAGTTTTACATGTTTTCGAACTGCTAGTTGGTAGAAACTGGGACAAGTAACAGGAGCTCACTCCATTTACACAGTGCTAGGGATTCAAACCGCTGAACTGCAGACCTTTCTGATCAACAGGCTCAGCATCTTAGCCACTGAGCCACCGTGTCCCTAGTTAATAGTATTTGATCAAATTCTACTTGATCATAAAACAAATAAAAACTTCTAATTGGGATAATTCAAAACGTTCCATTTTTAAAAAACAATCCCATACTGAAGACATTAAGCAGTGCATCTGCACTCACTCTAGGAAATTTTTGGTCTTAAAATAATCCATTCTTTTGGAATTCTGACTTTGTTGTAAGATTGGCTTTTATGAAGTGTCATACCTCCAAGTGTCTAGTGGCAGGGATGAGGACTTCTATAAGTTCTCCCAGAGTCATCATCTCTTTCAGACTTTAATGTTTACAGCTGAGCTGTCCTATCAGTGCCCAATAGGATATACATTTTTGTTTTAGGTCTTCTCCAAAATCTGGGAGAAATCCTAAAGCAACAGTCAAGGATGGTATAGTATCAGGGATGAAATTCAGCAGATTTTGACAGGTTCTGGAGAACCGGTAATGGAAATTTTGAGTAATTTGGAGAACTGACAAATACCACCTCCGGCTGGCCCCAGAGAATGGAGAGAATGAGAGAGAATGGAGATTTTGCAATATCCTCCCCCTGGCACACCCATCAAGCTATGCCCACAGAACTAACACAGTTAGAACAATTAATCAGTGGAACAATTTGCCTCCAGACGTTGTGAATGCCCCAACACTGGAAGTCTTTAAGAAGATGTTGGATATCCATCTGTCTGAAATGGTATAGGGTTTCCTGCCTAGGCAGGGGGTTAGACTAGAAGACCTCCAAGGTCCCTTCCAACTCTGCTATTGTATTGTATTGTAACTGGTAGTATTTTTTTTTAATTTCACCTCTGTATACTATTAAATGTTAGAGAACTTATGGCAAGGAAAATCACTGGCTTAGAGGATGATTTAGTCTCTTAACATCACCCTTCACCCTCATAGGTTTGTTGTTCTGAAGATAAAATGAAGGTAGAGCTCCATATAAACCATTTCAAGCTCATGAATTTATGATGGCAATAACAACAAAAATGATGATGACCTCATTCTTGTTGTTGCACCTCTTGCTTGTTCTAATGCATATGAACCTCATTACAAATAACCCATCATATTTGAGTGATAAATCTATTTTACTATGGTAAAATAAAAGATTTGTCTTATTAGAAGTTGCAACCTAGGGGATGCTGTAATTTTGACAATATTTTTAAACATCTGTAAACTGAAAGCAAATTGTTGATTCTTCACAAGCACTTATTCATGTATTTGACAAAGTGTGGCACACTTTTAAGTTTGGTGTCTTCTTCTTTTGCTTTTCTTTCTTCAGTGGTTAAAGGAAGTTAAAAAAAACTTTTTGCAGCTTTTTATAAGTTGTCATGTGTACCAATCATCTTTGCTATCCTGCCCTCTTGTTTCTCACTGTAGAGACTATTTACAAAGTATTCTTTTAGAGAAATGACTGTTTAGACATAACCTGTACATCTTACAACTTGGCCTATACAGTTAAATTCAGCTCCTCCAACCACTCTGGTAAGACCTTTCCAAAGGAGTTTCTCTGATGCTCTCAAGAATAAAGACTAGAGTTTATAAGAAAAGCCGAACCCTTCCTTTGGCAGCAAGGAATAGCAGTGACTTAATTAAGAACACCCATATTTAATATGAATGAACTCTTACCTTACCTCTCCTGTTGGAGATAAGCAAAGTCTCTGAACTGTAGCTTCAAAGTGTTTTGAATATCTTGCAGAGACAACTTAGTTGTCTTTGCTGATACCTCACTCAGAAAGATCAGAAAGGTCAAGGAAAAGTGAAGCTATCTCTTTCAAGAGTGGCCATTTGAAGACATTCCTTCAATCTTGTAAGTTTGAAGAAGCCATAAAGTTGCTAGTATGTTCCATAAATGGGATGCATATATTTAAGCAAGTATGTCAAGAGATCCAGAGGTGGGTTGCTTCTGGTTTGGCCCGGATTGGGTGAACCAGTAGTAGCAGCGGAGGGAGCTCTGCCCACCCACCAGATGCTTCTGCGCATGCGCAGAACCAATAGTAAAAAAAAAAAAATTGGCAACCCAGCTCTGAAGAGAACACTAAAATCTACAATGAGTTATATGGATATTTCATCCATGTAGTCTTCAAGATCCAAACAAATCAGCATAACAAACAGAATGCAGATATATCTTCTTTTCTCTCTATGAGTAATACATAGTGAGATTGCTTGCTACCAAGAAAAGTTTCCTTTCACCAAGTTCTTTCTATTTCACAGAGATGCACAAAAAGCTCAATTTTCTCCAACTCTGGGAAGATGACACAGTTCTACTTTTCTAAACTGACTTTTATTGTGTAATAGACAAAGTAAGGTGTTACAAAGGAGATTGACTCAACACCTCGCTTTTGCTGTACAAATTACAGGTCTGGCTTCATAGCATTATGTTCTTCATCATCCAGTTTGCAAACTTTTGAACATAAGTGGGAGGTAGATTTTAAAATAAAGGAAATTGTAGACAAAAGCTGTTCCCAGAAGGAAACAGTAGGAGTCTTGAAAATAGAGAGTGTGATGAAAAAGTAGGAAGCAGGGGGAAATTATAGGCCATTTTCACCACCATTGGTGAACAGAAGTAGTCTACTCCACATATACACATCTATCTATATATCTGGTAGCTTTGGACTATCAAATGTACATTTTCATTGGCTTTTTTGATAGTAAACTCAGAGCTCTTAAAAGCCTTAGGTACTATTCTTCAAGAGCTGTGACTTGATTCAACTATCATACAGTAGAAGGAGAGAAGCATGATTTTCTACTTCTCTTTAAATTATCTTGCCAGAGACTTAGGTTTATTATCAATTTCATGCTTTTTAAATGTGATTTGTACTCAAAGCATAGCTCCAAGGAAGGGGGATTAAGGCTATCCTTTTAATTAAGTCAATAAATGATTGAACAGAATGCAGCCTTCCCCAGCCTTAATTATGGCACCGGAGAATGTTGAATATGAGACAAATAAATATTTTATTTTCCCTAAGCTTTTTTTGTCCTTTAACATTTGAAGTTGAACTAAGATTGCGCAATGGTCTCTTGGCATTAAAAAGAATTGAGCTGTGCCAATTATTTTCTGCAAATATTCCTCACTGTACCTCATGACCATCTCACAGTAGAGTTCTTTGCAGCCACACTACATTCAATTTTGCATGAAAAGTGTGTTCCAGCATGGCAGATCTCTGAATCCAAAGAGGATTGCATAATTCAGGATCATTTGCAACTCAAGCAAGGTGGGACAGGTGACTTTAATTTGCCCTCTCCTCAGTTCAAAGTCTTCTCTAAAGCTCTATATATGATACTATATATGATAATCTGGCATTGCCCAAGTATTTATTTTTCCTAATCCTGTATTAGACAGGAAAAGCCCTGATTTCAGTGACAATTAAATTAGTTACAAATGTTCTCCCTATGCCCACAGAAGTGTTAGGAAAAGTGATACCACCTTAATTCTAATGTTACATTTTACCCCTTACCAGAGGGAGCCCCCTTGTGGAGTACTGTGAAGCCATTACCACGGCAACTCCACTACGCTATACAGTAGAAGCCATTTTATGGCCGTACAGTAGAATTCATTGTAAGGCATATTAGGCTGTATTTTAACAGAACACACACCCTGACGGGTGTTAGGTGTGTCTTATCCCCATAGTATTTGTTTCCAGAGAGTATGTAATATGCATACCAAGTTTGGTTGAAATTGCTCAAGGTGTTCCAGAGTTATGCTGGAACATACAGATACACACACAACTATTTAGATAGATAGATAGATAGATAGATAGATAGATAGATAGATAGATAGATAGATAGATAGATAGATGATAGATAAATAGATAAATAGATAAATAGATAAATAGATAAATAGATAAATAGATAAATAGATAAATAGATAAATAGATAAATAGATAAATAGATAAATAGATAAATAGATAGATAGAACATGGGGATTCAGCCATGAGAAACTTTTTGGAACTCACTCACACAAAGTGTCTTATTAGAGCATATTGCATTCAGTGAAATTGTTGCGGCACTTGTAATTAGATTACTATTAATTTCCACTTGCAGTAAATTTGATCAGGGGTTGGGTTTGGAGATGCAAAGTTTTCAGACATTAAGACAATTTTTATGTCTTCCCTGGCTCAAATATTTTATATATGTGTGTATCTCTTGTGTTTTAAGTAAATAGGAAATATTGTGTTAAAATTTCCCCAATTTTAATACCCCCCTTTGTATTTTCCATTATATTCAGTAAAGAATTGCAAATCACGATCACATGATCATGAGATGCTGCAAAAGTATAAAATGAATCAGTTGCCAAGCTCCTCAAATGTGATCAGAAGACCATGGGGATGTGTGGGCCATTGTAACTAGTATCCTGGGGGAAGATTATGTCACAAATCTGAACAGTCATGAAGCAATGAATCATAAATTGATTATTATCTATAAACTAGCTGATAACCCAGCGCTGTCCAAGTATTTATTTATCCCAACCCTCCTTCCATGAATGTCGCTGCAATTTCTAATGTTGGATTTTTCCCCTTACCAGAGGGAGCCCCCTTGTGGAGTACTGTAAATCCATTATCACAATGCTGTTTAGTAGAAGGCATTTTATGGCAGTACAGTAGAAGCCATTTCAAGGCACAACAGGCTGTATCTTAACAGAACACATACCCCGAGGGGTGTTAGGAGTGTCTTACCCCCACAGTATTTGTTTCCAGAGAGTAAGTAATTTGCATACCAAGTTTGGTTGAAATTACTTCAGGCATTCTAGAGTTATGCTGGATCACACACACACACACACACAGAGAGAGAGAGAGAGAGAGAGAGAGATAGAGAGAGAGAGAGAGAGAGAGAGATTGTGTGTGTGTGTGTGTGTGTGTGTGTGTGTGTGTGTGTGTATTTTTTCAGAGAAATGTAATCAGTAAAGACTAGGAAAATGTTAAGCATATGGAAGTTATCAGTGGTGGTGTGTGCATTTTCCAGCTTGTATGATACATTTATCAGCTATAATTTTAGAATGAAACCTCTTTTTTTCTTACCCCAGGAATATTAGATTGAAAGAGAGGTACTATTAAAAGTTTCACTTGGCAAGGCAGACAGCAAGACCAAATCATGGTGTTCCCTTCATTAACAAAACCTCTATTTAGCATTTCATATAGTCACAGGTTATTTCTGGAAAGAAACATATCTGCTAATGAGATCATTTTGAAAGATATCCAGGAATAGAGAGAGGTGTTTTGTTGTTTCTCTGGCATAAAGTTAAATGTGCAATGGGGGAAAAAATCACTTAAAGATTTTGTTTCTTCTAATTGGCAATGAATGTGAATCTTACCATCCTTTCTTCATAAATGTGCTAAAGCAGTCATTCCTATACAGCACTCTATTGAATCCTTCCTTTCCCACAATCTGGCCCTTGAGAAATCCAAATTGTGAGAGCATAGTATTGGCTTGGAGAAAACTACTTTAAAGAATAGGTTGGACAATACCTATAGATCATGCTCCCATCCCACTGGGTTATGGAAGAAACATTATATACATGAGTTGAATCAGAAAGAACAAGCCATGAACAAGCTGGAGAATATATATATAAGTTCTACTCCCCTTCCTCACCTAAAAAGAATGCTGTTCCAACTGCTAGTTGCCTTATATTAACACACTTTGATACTAAGGAGTTAGACATTCTACTCCCCCTCCCTACCTGAAAATAACTCTGTTCCAACTACTAGTTGCCTCACATTCTGTTCAAACTGGCAAACATTCCATTCCTTCGATGCTAGGCAAAGCTTTGGATTTTAACTGGAAAACAATGTTCCAGAAGTGCTAATGTAGCACCAGTTGACAAGTCCATAGAACAGTTGCATTTTTCCCATGGGATATATAGTTGCTCCTTCCAGTTATAGTGTGATTTGAAGAAAAAACACTTTGGATTTAAACATGGTCACTCTAGTCTACAGCTTTTCAAACACAGCAAGTTTAAGATGTATGGACTTCAACTCCCAGAATTCCTCAGTCAGTTGCCAACTCTGAAAAATACTGATTTAGACAGATTAATGGTATGTGGAAATGACTTTGGGAGACAGGAGAAGGAGCCAAAGACTGGACAACTGGCCCATAGAAAATACAGTTACTACTCCTTGTTATACTTCTTGTTTGGACTATGTCAAAAGGCTAACATCCTTAGATTTCTAGGGAAGGCAAGATTTTGGTCTAATCCAGCAGAAAAAAAGGATCTATGCAATTAATTCATATGCCTGTTCTGCATTTGTTTACTCACTCCAGAAGATATATGTGGTCTTCTTCTGGCAGGAATCTGTTTCTTTCCATTCTTCAATAAGAACATTTTTTTTTTCAATTGAAGTAAAAGTACTTTATTTCAAAGAAAAATATATACTCAGATTCTAGTATTAGATGGAGTGGGAGAAGGGAAGGAAAAAATGCTGGCCTCCAAAGAATCCTATCTCATTTTTGTTGTCATGATCTTGTCGCAGAATTAAATAACTCCTTTGATATGCTTACCAATGACTTTTTGTAAGAAATGAACTGCCCAAGTTGAAGACAGAAAAAGGATATACATTCGTTGGGAAAAGGCTTAATGAAATGTCAACAGAAGATGAGGACATTCTTTGCACTATTTTTCCCTCTATTTCTCTCTCTTAATTCTCTTTGTTCTTGACAAGCATGGCTTTTGCTGTACATGTTGATTGTTGGTATGTTGGTGTGTGCATCCATATATGTGTGTGTGAGAGAGCTTTAGCTAAATCTTTTTTCACTAGGAGGATGAGTCCATTTTTTTTCATTATCTTTGAATTCTGTCTACACAAGGAATTTTGCTCTGTCATTGTAAAGTAACACAATTCTGCGAGTGAGATGAACACTTTCCAAATTAGATAGATAGACAGATGATAAATGATAGATGATAAATAGATAGATAGAAATATTATTTGTAAACCTTTTTTTTAAAAAAAATCAATTTGCATCATATGTTTTATTTCTCAGCGATTCGTGCCCCCAACAGTCATTATTCCTGAGTCATGCCCTGTACAATGCTTAATTTTATGCACATATACATTTCTTCATGATTTTTAAAATATATCCTTCCTCATGTCTAATATTTTTGATTTTACAGAAACTACGCATAGAAGGCAAGTTCTAGAATCCTATGGTCCTTCCTCCTGTTTTCTATTTGTTTGTTTGTTTGATTTTTGAGGAAAGAGAAGAGATAATAATCTAAGATAAAAACTATTTATTTAATTTATATCCCATGTTTATTATTTTTACAATGAGTCAAGGTGGTAAACATATCCAACACACCTTTCTCCTCCTATTTTTCCCACAACAAACTTATGAAATGAGTTGGGCTGAGAGAAAGGGACTCTCTCTCTCTCTCTCTCTCTCACACACACACACACACACACACACAAACAAACAAACAAACAACTCTATTCTCCACTCCTGCTCTCACTCTTTCCTTTGAAAAAGAAAGTTAATATTAAAAAGCTAACTAAATAAAAAATAAAATTCTTGAATATTTTTATTCAACCCTAAGGTGAAATAAAATATTTTGGGTTTTATGCCTAGATTACATTTTCTCAGTAAAGAGTAGTATGATAATTTTTACCTGAAGCACATTATCACATTTTTTAAACAAATACAGCAAGAAAACTAAGTATGTACTTTAGTTTTCCAGTACATGGAATAGCAAACTTGTACTTTGTAACGGGTATGAAATTTATTTCTTATGCTCCATCAACTTTTATGCTTTATGAAAAATAGACGTAAACCAAGAGATGGATTCAGGTTGAAAGGTTACTTTTTACTTTCTTAATTCCTACAAAAACTTGGATTTCCATTTTTTGAGATTTAGCTTGGTTTAGGATCCTCATAGCTTCCTGGTTGAAACTATGGTTAAATCTGTCCATCTATTGTGAAATTAAGGCATTTTTCATCCTGTCTTCTGATTGCTCGTTGTATTCATAGATGTGCTCTTCTACCCATCAAGGTTGACTCATCTTTCCATCCTTCAAAGGTTGGTAAAATAAGGACCTAGATTGTTGAGGGCAATATGCTAACTCTGTAAACCACTTAGAGAGGGCTGTAAAGCACTGTGAAGTGGTACATAAGTCTAAGTGCTATTGCTATTGTACATATGACTCGATATACAGGCCTTACAATGTATATTGTAGATGAGTCATTCTTTTTTGGGGGAGGGGGCTCCTGGATCTTTTGGTTTACTTAATAGCAATAGCACTTAGGCCGCTACCGAATCAGCATATTGACTCCAACAATCTGGGTCCTCATTTTACCCACCTTAGAGGGAAGGAAGGCTGAGTCAACCTTGAGCCTGGTGAGATTTGAACTGCCAAATTGCAGGTAGCCAGCAGTCAGCAGAAGTAGCCTGCAATACTGCACTCTAACCACTGTGCCACCCTGGCTGATGCCTTCAGTTTGTAACAAAGAAACAACAGATCAAGATATTTTTCATAATAGCACTGTTATCCTTTTCATAGCATTTTTGATAAAATTGCAAGGTTGTCCAATTTATTGAAATATGTTATATGAGAAACCTCTTTCATTTTTCTGGTGTTGGGGGTAGCTTCAGTGTATTTGTGCTCATCTGAATAATGTTCTTACACACTTTCTCTTATGAACATCTGTTGTTACTTTGATAGTGGAGCCCTTGGTTAGCATGGGTGGATTTTAATTTGCCACCATTTCCTTTGCTGGTGAGGATATCCTGTTTTCTTCTCTTGTGAATATTATTCTTTTGAAGATGTTGTTGATTGTTTTATATGTCTTTTTTACTTGTTCCTTTTTCATTATGACAAAGGTGTCATCTGCATACCGGATTCATTCTTGTGGCTGTAGGCATGAAATTTCTATAGTTTCTATACATTGAATTACAGTTTTTGTTATAAGTCTTGAAAGTGGAGATCTCACAGGTGCTCCTCCGATTTGTTGGTATATTTGTCCATTTGAGCTGCATCAGTGATGTGCGGTGAGGTCTATGGCTGGTGAGGCAGTCCTCTCCCCCGATATCCCACTGTCTAAAGCACTTTCTTTCTTTTGCCCGCCTGAGTTCTGACTTAGGCAGGTGAAAGAAAGCGGCAGCCCGCCAGCTGAGGCAGGGGACCTGGTAGGCTGCCACTTTCTTTTGCCCGACTGCTGCTTTCTTTTGCCCGCCTCTGTGCCGCGGACACAGGGGTGGGCAAAAGAAGGGGCAGCCAGGCAAAAAAAAGAAACACACACACACACAATTGCACTAGGAGGATTAATTTTGAATTCCTCCCTCTCCCTCCAACCCACATACCTTTTCCAACTGTTTCACAGAGGATTTCAACTCTGCTCTTGCCTGCCATCATGAAAATGTAAAAATGTAAAAGGAAAAAGGCAAGGGCTGCTGAGGTCAGGCTGGGCTAGTTGCTGCCAGAGTCCCCATAGATGACTCTGCTTAACTGTTTAAAAAAGCCTCTAAAAACCGCCCTCTACAGAAGGAGGCAAAAGAACCATGTGCCTCATCTACTGTACATAAGGAATTTTTTGGCTTTTAACCCTTGTTTAACTCTGCTCGAGTGATCATAAAGTCAGACTAGACTAGACCTCATTCTCGTGCCACCTCCTGTAGAGGGCACTTTTTTAGAGGCTTTTTTAAACAGTTAAGCACTAAACAGAGTCATCCACTGTGACTCTGGCAGCAACTAGCTCAGCCTTTTTCCTTTTACATTTTTTTTCTTTTCATGATGACAGTGGTGAGGCTCTGCCTCCCCTGCCTCCCCTGACTGCACGTCACTGAGCTGCATGGTGGCCTAGTGGTGAAGATGCTTGCCTCCCACTCAGAAGATTGAGAGTTCAACACTAGATAATGTCAGATCTGTTGCAAACTTAGTGTGGCATCACGAAGGGCATCTGACCAGAAAATGCTCAGCTCCATCCATCCTGACTCTACCCTGAATTAAGGGATTATGGGGTTGTAAAAAGTGAGTTATTTGTCCATCAAACTGAAAGTAAGTACTGAGGCAGAAGTTGATAAGTTTCATGATTCTGACTCTCAAATGACTTGAAGTTTTTAATATAATCACCAACCAATATTTGGAAACAAACAAGCAGCTCTGTCTATTCTTTTAAACTCAGTCTTTGAAGATTTCCGTGGTGATGATTTTATCCATCAGGTAAAAGAAGGGAGAGTGGAAGAACAGATTCTGAAATTGAATGCTGCAATAGTATAAGAGAAAATGGCATTTTATGACTAATGATGGTATCACTAATACTATGCAGTGTTGGGCATTGCTATCTTCTTTCTGTCCCTGTTCTGAGATGAATTTGGGGAATAATGACTGTATCTGTGGTCCCAAAATAGTGTCAGCCCTCATCATACTATAATGACATATTTATTTACTTTTTTGACAAAGAAAATATGTTAGCTCCCCAGCCACTCTAGACAGCAAGACTATTCTGCCTTCAAAAATTTATT
The DNA here is from genome assembly GCF_009769535.1 of Thamnophis elegans. Classification (NCBI taxonomy): domain Eukaryota; kingdom Metazoa; phylum Chordata; class Lepidosauria; order Squamata; family Natricidae; genus Thamnophis; species Thamnophis elegans. Next base: position 82,381,837 of record NC_045545.1, read on the forward strand.
TCACCACAGATACATATCTGAGTTATCTTGTCTGGTTAGCTTAGCAGTTGTAAGGATTAACTAGGGCAATTCCATTATTTAAAATGCCTTATGTGAAGCTGACTACATAAACTTCTATGTTTATTTAGGTCTTTCACCTGGGAACTTTTCTTAATATGCCCCTGCTTGTCTGATCATGTAGACTCTTAATAAACTTTTGGTGATTTTTAATCCATGTGTGGATAACCTTGCCACTTTGATGGCAGAGAAGAGAGAAAGACATCGAGGGAGGGGGAGAGTCTCTTCAGGGTATTTCTTCAATATGCATTTATAAATTAGAATAGAGGTTCTTAACCTGGGGTGTGTTGATAGATTTTAAAAGGGGTAAAATGCAATTTTCAGTATCCACTAACTGAAATTTTGCTGAATTTTTTATTAGTTGAATGGACTAATAAAGAAGCATATATATTAATTATGTTCACACTATTTTGATAAGTGTATTCGAGCATAATTGGTTTTCTTGGTATTACATCTGTATCTTTGTAATTTATTTTAGGAATTTTGATACATTTTTCTAAGTGGTTTCAATAGGTTTCACCAGATTTTTTAAAAGGTATACAGCACACGAGTGCCTGTACATGCATCTACAAACACATAAAATTAAGAATACTCTGTTTAAGTTACTAAATTTTCTTACTTAAATGTATCCTTCAGCTATAGGAGATGGTGCAAAGACAAAACGAAGCAGTTATTAATGTTGGAATGTCAACTGCAACTGAAAAACCACAATCCCTAGACTTTTGAGAAAGAAAGAAATACACTTCTTAATTATACTTGGAAGTATTTGGTACTTCCAATAGTTTAGTAATTCAATCCCTGTAGTTATAAACCTTCCTTCCTATCAAATTTCCTCTTTTCAGTTAGAAGCATGGGAACAACAAATAGAGGATGACAGCAGAAAACAAGAGAGGAATTTAGCTGGCTTGGTTCTTGTCAAGTCTTTCTCCATGATATTTCCCATTTTCTTTTCACAACAATCATTGATACAGCTGAATGAAAACTTGATCTAAATCTTACCTCCCATGTTTAATATCCATAGTGGGAGTAATTGGATTTGATATTTAACCAACTGTGATCTAGGTCTGCCGATAAAATAAATGACAAACCTGTGGTAGCCCAACAGGGACCCTTTGATAGTGGGCATGAAATATTAGTGGCTTAATTGAAGCATTTGATAGAAAGTTCATAGTTATGATTAACATTTTATAGACCTTTCTGGATTAGGGATGCAAATTTGATATGCTTGAAAAAACAAGCAAGGGAAAGAAAAATCCAATTTATTTTTTACTTGAGAGTTATTTGAAAGAGGTTACATTCTAGGTGTCATTTAGTTTTTAAGGCAAGAAAGTTTGGGAGACAAGAAATGAATTGACTACAAATGTGACAATGAAAGCAATAACATTTGAGTTGTTCTTTTCAAGTACCTTGGGCAAAGTTTTGCATTATTTGTTTCAGACTCAGTAAGGAACACAGTTGACTCCTTTTCAACTCACTTTCAAAAAAAGAAATCATTGTCAATTGATGTGGTTTGATTTTTTTCTACTTGCCTATTCTGAGCATGTAACACTTTGAACACACAGCAGTTGCACTGCATATTACCAATCTATCTTTTGGACATAACATTTTGTCTAAAAGGACAATAAATATTAGAACTTGTCCCATATACACACAAAAGAATTCAATTACTGTAGTTTTTCCCCTCAAATTTCCAAACAAAACAGGAAACCTTATGCATAACTCTAAATGTGTTCAGTTTACACCTTAGTAAGAATACTGCACTTAGTAAGTTTTACTGCACTTAGTGTTCTAATTAAAAACACATAATGAAACTTATTAGAAGATAAATTGTGAATTCATTGGAAAGCTTTATTTTCCATCACAGAGAATGACTCCAGATTTGTAAATCACAGTGATTATCTTAAATATGTAGGGTGAAAATGGTTTTCATAGTAATAGTGATGATGATGGAAGGAAATAGAAAAGGAAAGAGAAGGCACCTTCTAAAGATCTGTTACAACTCTATTATTCTGCATTCTGTAGGATGACCAGCAGCAAGACAGATGGGCTTAACTACCACAGCAATGGGAAAAATTTTGGAAGACATGTAAGACCAAGTTAGGGAGATATTGTCTTGGAGAAAGGCAATCTATAAAGTTGCTAGGATCAAGACCAACTTGATGGTTCATAATCAATCAATCATACCATATTAGAATAGAATAGAATAACAGAATTGAAGGGACCTTGGAGGTCTTCTAGTCCAACCTCTTACTTAGGCAGGAAACCCTACACCACTTCAGACAAATGGTTATCCAACATATTCTTTAAAACTTCCAGTGTTGGAGCTTTCACAACAGGCAAGCTGTTCCACTGATTAATTGTTCTGTCAGGAAATTTCTCCTCAGTTCTAAGTTGCTTCTCTCCTTGATTAGTTTCTACCCATTGCTTCATGTTCTACACTCAAGTGCCTTGGAGAATAGTTTGACTCCCTCTTCTTTGTGGCAACCCCTCAGATATTGGAACACTGCTATGATGTTTCCCCTGGTCCTTCTTTTCATTAAACTAGACATACCCAGTTCCTGCAACCGTTCTTCATATGATTTAGCCTCCAGTTCCCTTATCATCTTTGTTGCTCTTCTCTGCACTTTTTTTTCTAGAGTCTCAACATCTTTTCTATATCATGGCACCCAAAACTGAATGCAGTATTCCAAGTGTGGCCTTATTTGTAGTCTATTCTTGTAGTCTAAGATAAGCAGGCAGCAACCTGACCTGGAATTGTCCCTTTAGACATGCTTTTATAGGAAATATTTAATCCAATTCTTCTAAAAATAATTTAAATAATTTATTGAAGTTTTATGCTGTTTAATTCTGGGATTTTTGGGCTGCACTTGTTCTTTGTGTGGCTACAGATGGAATCCAGAGAATAGATAAGCTCCAGACAACAGGCCAGGACCAAAACCTAGTTTAATTAAATTTCACTTTTGATTAATTTATTAATTACAGTGAATATGATTAGACCTCATGCATTTAATAATTTCCCCATCTGTCTCAATAAAGATTACCATTTGGCATCCATGTTTGGAAGAGTTCCAGGGGCTCTTGCAAACTGCTTAGGGACTTAAACTTCTTGTTATGTATCCATGAATTAAACATTGCCACTTTTTTGTTTCTCACATACATTTTTCAAAGGTGAAGAAATATCAATTGGAGCCAAAAGTGGCTTCCTCCCCACTTATGGAACCAATTATTAAAAGCACTTCAACTATTTATTGTATTATTTGAGTGTTTATAAATAAGATGATAGAAGGGTTGACTACACGACATTGCCTGATCTATAGAAACCAAATGAGGGATGCATCTATTTATGGTGATGGAAGCTTTTTCTCTCTTTAAGATTTGTTTACCAGAGAAGATTTAAACTTCTTCTTCAGATTGCAGAAATTTGAAAGCAAATTGTCACTCATATCTGTAATTAAGGGAGGTGATGGGCAGAAGTAGGAATGTCATTAGGTGTGCAGTTTTATGCACTTGTTATTTATTAGTTTAATCAATATTTGCCTCATTTCCATTAGTGAGAATGACAACTCAACATATGCAGTACAATTAGATAATTAAAAGCTTTAAACTTTCAATTCTTATATGTTTGCATTCAGATAGGTTTTTAAGACTGTTATACAGACTTAAAAATCCTCAAACTATGCACATAAAAGCAATAGCCAAAAAGGGAAGCTTTCAATTAAGAGAGAAATCTATAGCATGCATCTGAAAAAGAACACAGCACATCCTGGCCCCTTAGGATACCTTCTAGGCCTTCTCTATACTGCGGCCTTTCCCTTCTTCTCTGGTCCTCGGTTTGCTCCTATTCAGAAGAGGCTTTTTTAACTGGCTTTCTACTCATGCCTGTTCGACACTGGATACTGGACATTGGACTTAAGGCATTCCATCATAGCCCTCCTGGAACATTCTGGACCTATTTTTTGCAATATCACTTATATCATCTCCTGCGCAAGGAAGAAAATTACTTCCCCTTTATATCTTCGCGAAACCCTCCTGACTGGACTCTTGGCGAACCCACCCACAAACTCTATTTGAATTTGCACTGTTTTTAACAACTGCACAATTTTCCCTTTGGTATGGTGAGTGCATGTGATATGTGTGTGTTTGATTGAATGATCCCAGTTTTAATTTAATGAATTTTTTCTTAGCCATTTTATTGTATTGCTGTATTTAATTAGTGGGGTATGCATGCACAGAGTGCTTGGCTGGTATGGATGGGGGGATTGAGAGTGCACCCCAGAGGCCCCACCACTAAGTGCACAAGCAGAAGTGGATGGGGGCCCGGATTCGCCTCTCGTCCCAGAATGTGTGGCATGATGGCCTGCCGGGGAGAACGGAGGCCATGGGAAGGGGAGTGGGGTCTACGGGTGCGGGGATGGGCGGGTGCATCCCGGTCATAGTTGGGAGAGGCAGGTTTGATGGGAGTTATGACGGAAGGGAGTTCCTTCCTTCCTTCTCTCCCTCCCTCCCTCCCCCTCCCTCCCTCCCTCTCACATTTCTTCCACCCATCACCTTTCTCCATCCTTCCCTTCTTCCATAACCCACCTCCCTCCTTCCCTCCCTCCTTCCTTCCTTCCTTCCTTCCTTCCTTCCTTCCTTCCTTCCTTCTTTCCTTCCTTCCTTCTCTAAATAATCAGACTTTCTAATTTGACATTCAAAATGTAGCAGAGCACCAGTGACCAATTCTGGCTACTATTTCAACCAGAGATGTATTCACTGCTTAGTTGTTAGCTAGCAATATCTGTCATTCACTTGAACACATCCAGTATAGAATGAACACAGCATCTCCCCGAATAGCTGATTCCATTGGCAAACTGCTCTGTTAAGATTTCCTCTCTCCCTGTCCCATGTTAAATCAAAATCTGCTTCTTGTAAGTTAAATCCATTATTTCCTTGTCCTGCATTCTGGAATAATGGAGCCAATTTTGAAGTTGTTCTGTGTCACTTCCTTTCAAGTGTCATTCCCCCTGCGGTCTGTGGCAGTTGATAGCAGATGCTATTTCCCAAAGTGAGATCTAATCTGGGAAAAGGAACCCGTCGTCACTTGATGCTATGTACTAACTCCAGCTTTAAAAAAATGTCTCAAGAAAGTTTATCTCACCACAGCAATTCTTTCCCCTTGCCTGATGTGACAGAAGAAATCATTCACTGGAGTTTTACCTTTGCAGTATTCTTAAAAATAATAAAACAAGAAATAGAAATGATATGGTTTTTTGTCCAAAAGAAAAGGTATCTAAATAGCTACTGAATAGAGTAGAGTAGAGTAGAGTAGAGTAGAGTAGAGTAGAGTAGAGTAGAGTAGAGTAGAGTAGAGTAGAGTAGAGTAGAGTAAAGTGGAATAGAATTGAGCAGAGCAGAACAGAACAGAACAGCTTTATTTTCACTTTGAATGTATACCAATTGGCATGCATTAAAATGAAATTTCATTGCATACAACTCTCAAAGGGTCACCTCTTCCAATATACCCTACATAATCATGATATTACTTACCTCTAAGCAAAGATCTGCCCTCATCCTCCTATCTTTCCTCAAGAGCTTGAAGTCCTGGATTTACCAGTTAGCCTGGGGAATGAAAGGGAGATTTCCACACTGCATCTGGCTGCTGGATTGATGGCAGATTTCATCTCCCCACCACTTTTACTCTCTGGACTCTGGACTCCATGCATCTTTTAGGTCCTCATATTGATATATTCTCTTCCGTTCCTTTTTCATTCATTATTTTATGAATTCTGTTATCTTACTATTGTTCTGAAGAGAATGTAGATTCCTCACTCAACAAAGGGATGAAGAGGACAAAGTTCTAATGATAGGCCAGGAACTCTGACATGATGTCAATAAGTAACCAGGATTCGATTTAGATGGCAATGACAACAGAAATGGAACGATTCCTTGGCATTTTGAGAAATCATCCATCAAGAAATGCATAGGCACATCCCAAACATTTGTTTATGACTGAGTTATAGTTGAAAATGACTTCTCAGTCCTTTTGTGTCCTGTGTGTGAGTGGTTATGTGTACATTTGCATGTCTGCATGCTTTAGTTGTCCCTATGAATTTCATCTGCAGTATAGATACCAAAAAATTAGAAACAAAATCAAGATCTGAAGGATTGCTGGAATTGGGTAGATTGAATTAGTTTTCAGAGTACAATTTGAGAAATTCCTGGACTGACAAAATAAAAGGATCGCCTAGCCCTTCGATATTCTTGACTACAGCTAATGAATAAAGAGCAAAAACTACCTAAGAACATAATAGCTATAAAGTATCTCTTGTATTCTCAGTAAGCCATATATCTAAAGATGGGTCAGAAATGTGAAAAATAAATAGATAAATCACATATGAGAGTACTGTAGTTAGAAGATGGTAGTATTAAAACAGAACAATAGAGTTGGGAGTGACCTTGGGGGTTTTCTAGTCCAATCCCCTGCTCAGGCAAGAAATCTTATATCATTTCAGACAACTGGCTACCTAATTTCTGCTTAAAAACCTCCAGTGATGGAGCACCCATAACTTCTGAAGACAAGTTGTTCCATTGATTAATTATTCTCACTGATGGTAAATTTCTCCTTAGTTCTAGATTGCTTCTCTCCTTGTTTAGTTTCCATACAATGCTTCTTGTCCTGCCTTCAGATGCTTTGGGAGAATAGTTTGACTCCCTCTTCTTTGCGACAAGCCCTCAAACATTGGAACACTGTTATCATATCCATCTTCTAGTCCTTCTTTTCATTAAATTTGTATCAGTTACCTGCACAAGTGAGAGTACTTATAGAATTATGAAAAAATGCTGCTTAAGCTTGAATGAATTCTGGTTGAGGAACATGTTCTCATTTGGCCCATCAAACCTGAGTACGATATAACTGTCTGTGAAGTGTCTGAATTTTTGTTGGGCTCTCATCCTTGATATTAGTTCAGAGACTCAACAGCAAAAGCCTTAAAAATGAATCCATAGTTTTTCCTATCAGTGACTAACCATTATAGAACATGCAGATACAACAGGAAAAATTGAATTCCCATAAAATTTAACCTCATCTGAGATTCAAACAGCTCTCAAGCTTTAAAGAATTTAGAGCTTTTAGGATTCAATTTAATGCAATTCCAAATGTTACTATGTTTTCCTGAAAATAAGACAGGGTCTTATTTTCTTTTGACCCCTGAAATAAGTGCTTGACCTTATTTTCAGGGAGATCTTATTGTTTTTGAGGTGCAAGAGGCAGTGAGCATGGTTATCTCATGGCTGCTGCTGTGTTGCAATATTTTGGAGAGGGTTTATTTTGGGGGAAGGGCTTATTTTAGCACATGCGCTCAAAAGCCCAATTGGGCTTATGATCAGGGACGTCTTATTTTCAGGGAAATGGTAGATAATGCATTCTTAAAACCATAATCAGTATTTGTTAATAACCAATCATACATTTGAATTAAAGATTTAGCTATCTCGGGAATTAGGAATGACTAATTTTGTGCTTTAAGGTGGACAATAGAGACTGATTTTGATCTTTTTGTTCAGCCAACAAGCTGATTCTTCCTCCCTTAAAGATATTTCTGGTTTCCTGATTAAAATTCTGAGAAGCATGGTGTCTTCTATCTTTCATTTCATTATTTTTTAAATGTAATAACAAGGTAGTTAACAAAAGGTTTGGGGATAAGGGAGGGAATTTAGCTGTAAACCTATTGAGTAGTACTATCTTCATTATTCTCACCGACCAGCATTTTATAGTTTTTGTAAAAGGTTATAAGGCTCAAATTAAAATGCACAAACATTCTCTAGAAGATTAATAAAAGCAAATAAGATGGCTCAGACTACTAAACTATGAATTAAAAAAAATTAAAATACTAAAAAAAACCTTAATTTACAAAATTATAAAATTATTTTATGAATAAAATATTAAATGCTATTTTATTGTCATGTCTTCTAACTTTTAACTCTTTGTGACTGCCTGCACTAGTCCCTGCAGTTGGCAAGATTTTGGAAGTATGTGTGTGCATGTCTGTGTGTTTATATGCGTGAAGCAAAAATAAAAACCTCACATATGTTTAAAATATATAATGATGGAACTCTTGTTCCAGAAACAGTTAGAAATCAGTCAGAACCACTATAAAGAGTTAGCAGGACACAATGGCCCTGTTCCTACAATGTGTTTAACTGATGTAAAGAGATATACAGGTAATCTTCAATTTACAACCAGTTGTTTAAAGACCATTCAAAGTTATGACGGACTTCACCAGAGCTATTTATGACCTGTTTTTGAAGTTACAATGGCAACATATACAGAAGCCACCTGACAGTTGTGTGATTGCATAATGGGCACTGGACAACTGGCTTACCTTTACAGCCATTTGCAGTTTCCAGTGGAGAAGTATTTCTAGTGTTTATTGCTGTTGGTTTCTGGGGGAAAACACCAATTGGGAAAATGGATTTCTTTAATGACTGGGGTGTTCATTTCATAGCAATAGCACTTAGACTTATATGCCACTTCATAGTGCTTTACAACCCTCTCTAAGCAGTATACAGAGTCAGCCTATTGCCCCCAACAATCTGGATCCTCATTTTACACACCTCGGAAGGACTGAAGGCTGAGTCAACCTTGAGCCTGGTGAGATTTGAACTGCCAAACTGCTGGCAGCCGGTGATCAGCAGAAGTAGCGTGCAGTACTGCACTCTAATCACTGCAGCACAGTGGCTCATGGCCACAGTGTTTACTTAGCGACTGCCATCAAAAATGTTGAAAAATCAGGTCTGCTCAAGTGATATCCTGACATATGACCATAATGATTTACAACCACCAATCCAAGTTCAATTATAATTGTAAATTAAGAACTACTTACATATAATGTAAGAAGCATTCCCTTTTGCTTTGCTTTCATACAAATTTGCAAAACCACCCATGAAACAAGGAGGAAGGAAAAATTTGCCTCCTCCAGTTCACTAAGTGAACTGCTGAATGTTCAAAACTGTCTGTACTATCCGGCTATGTTGCTATCCATTAAAAATTGGGGAAATAGCTCTATGGTTATTCTGAATCTCAAAAACAGTAGCAGTTATGGTGGACAGAGCCTTCTTTACAACAAGCTCCTGGTTAAACTGACCCCTAACAGTACTGCACTATTTCCCAAGGATAGGAAGAACAGAACATGCCTCATTCCAGCTCTCGCCCCGCCCCCCTCTCCCAAATAGGGTCAAGCTACAACAGGAGGCTACTAAATCAACACAGCTGCTCTCCAAACTCAAGTCCCAAAAGCCAACTTTTGCAGAGAGGGACTTGCAAAGAAGTTACATATATGTGTAACACAAAAGAAGAGATAGACATGTATACTACTTACATTACCAAACTTAGCAAACTATGCTTTCAGAATACCTGACCAATCAGATATTGTAGCACAGCCATGGTGGCAAAATCTGTTAGCACCTTTTCCAATTCACAACTCCTGTGATTCCTTCAATTCAGACTCCTGAATTTTTTGGGCAATTCAAGTGAGCTATGTCACACAAAATGTTTCTGAAAATAGAATGTCAGAAACCTGTGTGTTTAACTTCTGGATGCCAATAGAAGAACCTCGGAGATAATCCAACCCATTGCTTGGAAACTATTGCTACAAAGAATAACTCAGCAATGTAAAGGGATTGTAATGGGATAAACAAACCCATTGATGCCATTATCTTCCCAATAACCCCCTTTCCCCCTGATTCCGGAATGGAATGAAACCTTCTTCTAGTGACTTTGCAATAGAAAGTGTGAACTTAACATTAGAGTACAACTTGTATCTCCTAGAAAAGTCTGAAGAATTTTCACTCTTTCTCTTTCCCCCCTGTAATCTTAGATTAGGATACTGAACTAAGAAAGTTCAGTTTTGCAATTTTTTTTATCTAAGGAAGGAGAAAACAAAATAAATCTTATCCCATCCTCAAAATATATGAAGAACATAAAAAGAGTGTAACAATATGGACCTCCCGATAAGAGTCTAGTATCATGCCCTCTCCATCTTCCCTGAGTCTTCATACCACCTGGTTTCGGGTCAACATTCAGGGCTCAGGACCCTGGACAGCACCCTGGAGTTTGGGGAGCTGGTTGTAAGTTTTTAAAGGAGATTCGGGTTAATGTCAGGGTTTCAAGTAACACTCCCAATGAAAGAAGACTCCAAGGCTAGAGTTTCCTCCAAGTTCCATTTTATTAGAGATGTCATATTGGCCCATCTGGGAAAACCTGAATCTGAAAGCTTCCAGGTTTCCCCCCCACAAAAAAAGAAAGTTCAAGACTCTGCCCATCAGCCACATGTCCATCACATGGTCCAATCAAGCCACCTTCCCAACTGGAGATGCCTCCCAATCACACCCTCCAGGTGCAGGGCAGGATGTCCTTGACTCTCTGAGAAAGAATGTTAGTATGGATATATATCTCCCCAGCTCCATGCAATCCCCCTTTCTGGTTTCCCACAGCACTAAATGTGGCAGGCCTGAATGCTCAATGTGTAAGATGGCTTCCAGGCTGATAGCTAGCTGTTACAAGATCTTGGTTTGTTGATAAAGCTCCAATATGAATCCAGGAAGTGAATAAAAAGAAAAGAAATTATATGTGAATGCCTGAATCCTATGTTGGGCACAATGGTGGTGGAAGAAGTATATATAAAATCAAGTCAACTGACTCAGTCAACTAAATCCAGGGCATTATATTTATCTGATCACACACAAATTTCAATTAACTCCTCTAACTCATGTGGGAATTTTTACAATCTTTCTCTTTTACATTCTGTATTCTGAAAGAGCAAAATGGAGTATACCATAAATACTGGATGACCAAATCATGTAACTGCTGCTAAATTTTTCAGGCGGTATGAACAACATTAAGCTTGCTTACTGAAAAATGAATCACAATGAACTAAGTGAGCTTTACTTTTGAGCAGACAATTTAAAAATCACAACTGGAGGCAAACGTGAATGGATATTCTGACAATATTGTGGAATAATTTTCCTTTCTTTTTTTGTATTCATCATATCCTCCCCTGAAGTCAAAGATGCCATTTCTTCATTCACTGATGATTGGAATAAAATCCTAGCAATTTCAAGGCTGGGCCATTCTCTCTCTCTCTCTCTCTCTCTCTCTCTCTCTCTCTCTCTCTCTCTCTCTCTCTCTCTCTCTCTCTCTCTCTCTCTCTCTCTCTCTCTCTCTCTCTCTCTCCTTCCCTCCCTCCCTCCCTCTCCCTCTCCCTCTCCCTCTCCCTCTCCCTCTCTCTCTCTCTCCCTCCCTCTCTCTCCCTCCCTCCCTCCCCCCACTCTCTCGTGTTTGTTCTTCCATCTAATATGGAAACAATTTGTCTCCTTGTTTGTCTTCTTTTACTGGAATGGAAATTTATATGAAAGTAACATTACAAGAGCAATGTTCATAAAGTGCTTAGAAAATTATGGCTATTTGATACTCAAGGGGAGGGGTGTGCTCAGACATTAATATCAGCTGAAATGCTGCTGCCTTCAGAGGGAACACACAGATGCTGCGAAGCACATTCTTCACACCTCACACCTTAGTGGCATTTGACAATGTCTGCTTAACAACCCAGCTAATCAAAAATGGATTGTTGCATTCAAATTAATGAAGCACTAAATGTCTTTAATGAATAATGGACGGTTCTCCCAGTTCTCTTGAGCTCTTATGTTTATTCATTTAAAAACAATTTGTGTGACGATCATAATCTAGGAAAAAGCTTTTGTGCTCCATTTAGACACTTTAGCATGGTGCCAAGATAAAATTTGAATTTTCAACATCCTTTCAGCTGAGCTTCATAAAAGCCTTTAAAACTTGGGTACCATCTGATTACATTGTTAGCTTGATTTATTTGGAAATGGCTTCAGAATAAGGATTTTGAAAAGAGAAAAAATCCTTTTCAAGGATCCTTGACTTACTGGTTCTTGGGGAGTCTTTCCTGCACCATCACCCCTTCAGTAAATTTGTTGAGATCAAGCAACACAGTGTCGAAAGAGCAACTTGGTAATAGGGGCTCCTGATTCTGAAATTATTTTTAAAAGTATTAAGCATGTGCAACATCAAAGAAGGCATCAATTTGTCAAATCCAAAGAGCAGCTGTTCCAGCATCAACAGCTATTATATTTCAACTTGTAGGAACTTTCCTTCCTGTTCCTCATCATCTCAATAAGTTTAAGACAATATAAAACCCTAAGAGCTTTTGGGAATTTCTAGGCATGCATAAATCAGTTTATACTTGTCAGTACTATCGCTAACTCAACTTTATCCAATTTCTGCTTTAAGTATTACAGTGTATTACACATTTCTGAACACATTTTAGCTTAAAATCATATATTGAAAGGGTCTTTTTATCTATGTAGTTTTGAGGCACAAAATGACACTGCCATGTTCCAAAATCGACACTGCAGAGCCACTGAAATTTGTATCTAAGTCTGAAAGCCATACATAGATAGTTAATATGAGGGTTTGCTTAGATAATATTCCTGAATCATGCCCACCAGATCATTCTGGAATGAATGGACAACCATTTAAATATGAGCCAGCAGTGTGCAGCAGCTGCCAAAAAAGCCAACACAGTTCTAGGCTGCATAAACAGAGGGATAATCAAGATCACATGAAGTGTTAATACCACTTTATAATGCCTTGGTAAGGCCACACTTCAAATACTGCATTTGGTTTTAGTCACCACGATGTAGAAAAGATGTGGAGACTCTAAAAAGAGTGCAGAGAAGAGCAACAAAGATGATTAGGGGACTGGAGACTAAAACATATGAAGAACGGTTGCAGGAACTGGGTATGTCTAGTTTAATGAAAAGAAGGACTGGGGAGACATGATAGCAGTGTTCCAATATCTCAGGGGTTGCCAGAAAGAAGAGAAAATCAAGCTATTCTCCAAAGCACCTGAGAGGGTAGGGTAAGAAGCAATGAGTGGAAACTAATTAAGGAGAGAAGCAACTTAGAACTGAGGATAAATTTCCTGACAGTTAGAACAATTAATCAGTGGGACAGCTTGCCTCCAGAAGTTGTGAATGCCCCAACACTGGAAGTCTTTAAGAAGATGTTGGATAGCCATTTGTCTGGAATGGTATAGGGTTTCCTGCCTAGGCAGGGGGTTGGACTAGAAGACCTCCAAGGTCCCTTCCAACTCTGCTATTGTATTGTATTGTATTGTATTGTATTGTATTGAATCTGGGGCTTATTTTCTAGATGCCTTGGGGAATGGCACAAGGCAGCCTTCTGGAATGGCAATGATGGCTGAACTCAAGGCCCATGACTCAATAAGAGAGGGAGGAAGGGATGGAGGGAGAGAACGAGAGCAGAGTTAAGTTAAACATTTTCTGAATTTTTGACATTTAAATTATCTTCCTGAAAATTTCAAGCTAGGAATTTGTTTTGTTGTTGTTGTTATTTGCAAAGTCGTGTGCAACCCATTGCAACCCCATAGATAATGTTCCTCCAGGCCTTCCTGTCCTCTATCATCCTCTGGAGTCCATTTAATCTCACACTGACTGCTTCGGTGACTCCATCCACCAGCCACCTCATTCTCTGTCACCCCATTCTTCTTTGGCCCTCAATCTTTCCCTGCATTAGGCTCTTCTCTAGTGAGTCCTTCCTTCTCATTAAGTGGCCAAAGTATTTGAATTTCATCTTCAGGATCTGGCCTTCTAAAGACCAGTCAGGGTTGATCTCCTCTAGGACTGACCAGTTTGATTGCCTTGCAGTCCAAGGGACTCGCAGGAATATTCTCCAGGACCATAGTTCAAAGGCCTCACTTTTTGGCACTTAGCCTTTCTTATGGTCCAACATTCACAGCCATACACTGCAACTGGGAAAACCATAGCCTTGACTATACACACTTTTGTTGGCAGGGGAAAGTCTCTGCTTTTTAGTGTGCTCAAATAGCTGAGGAAAGGAGAGAAGCAAAAGGCAAGGGAGAAAGAGAAAGATACATCCAATTAAATGCAAAATTCCAGAGAATAGCTAGAAGAAATAGGAATGCCTTCTTAAATGAACAGTGCAAAGAAATAGAAGAAAACAATAGAATAGGGAGGATCAGAGATCTCTTCAAGAAAATTGGAGATATAAAGGGAACGTTTCATGCAAAGATGGGCAGGATAAAGGACTAAAATGGCAGGGACCTAACAGAGGCAGAAGAGATTAAGAAGAGGTGGCAAAATTACACAGAAGAACAAGGAATTTCTACAATGCCCAAACTATGATTCCTATAACATGAAATGATCCATCAAACTGTGCAGTACTTTGTATTTCTATTCAGAGGTAAGCCCTGCCAATTTCATTGCATTTTATTCCCACATCAATGAATAAAGCTGGAGGAGAAACTTGTAGTGTAATCCTCATTCATATGATGCAGTTCTACAAATGCTCATTAAAAGGAAACAAGTATACAAGAAATAAAAACAACCTTATGTTTTGCCCAACATTTTCCATTGAGTTCATTCATAGAAATAGGAACTACTCTGACAATGCTGGAAGGTTTTCTAATGATGCAATAAATAATTCTGTAAATACATTTTGCAGCTGGTATAGCACAGCCAAACATCTTTGCTACCTATTCAGACTAATTTTGCAGCCTCTATCCACTTCCCTGCCTCTGAAAGCGCTATTTTCATTAAGTTACTTGAATTTCATTTATCCTTCCTGCTGTTATAAGAATAACATTTCATTTCTTTTCTTTTATGATACACCAACCCTTTGTAAGTTCTAGCTGATTCACAGCAATTATATATTAACAATTAAATCATTATTTTAAAAGCAAAGATGTGAAACACAAAACAGCAGTAGAAAACTAGAGAGAGACAACAACAATTACAAATATTTCATTGGCTGATGGCTGGTAAATAAAATAAAATGTAACTTCAGTCTTTGAAGCCATGAAAATGGATGCGATGAACCAATCTGTTCATGTATTGGAGCTTTAGTGAATATATTAAATATATTAGAATCTGAAACCTGCTTTATTGAATCAAGATAACCAGATCTGGGTTGATGTCTCTGAAAATTTAACAATATGTTTGGTATTGAATGAAAGGATTCTATATTTTCTTGATGTTTTTAAAGATAATTTTGAGAATTACATGGCCTTCCTGGACCCCCCCCCCCCCCGCAACTGCATCTTATGTTCTAGGTTGCACAGATGTTTTGCCAAAGACAAAAAATCCTCATTAGGACATAAAAAGAGCCTGGCTGGGTCAGATAAGAGCCCATCCATCCATCCAGTCTCCAGTTTCCTAGTGTAGTCAATCAAATATCCCTGTGAAGTCTATAATCAGAAACCCATTGCCTTTGAAAGTAATGTAATCATCAAGATCATGTGAAGTGTTAATACCACTTTAAAATGCCTCGGTAAGGCCACACTCGGAATACTGCATTCAGTTTTGGTCGCCATGATGTAAAAAATATGTTGAGACTCTAGAAAGAGTGCAGAGAAGAGCAACAAAGATGATTAGGGGACTGGAGGCTGAAACATATGAAGAATGATTGCAGGAACTGGGTATGTCTAGTTTAATGAAAAGAAGGACTAGGGAAGACATGATAGCAGTGTTCTGATAGCTTAGGGGCTGCCACCAAGAAGAGGGAGTCAAGCTATTCTCAAAGCACCTGAGGGCAGGACAAGAAGCAATGGGTAGAAACTAATCAAGGAGAGAAGCAACTTAGAACTGAGGAGAAATTTCCTGACAGAAGAATTAATCAGCGGGACAGCTTGCCTCCAGAAGTTGTGAATGCCCCAACAGTGGAAGTTTTTAAGAAGATGTTGGATAAACATTTGTCTAAAGTGGTGTAGGGTTTCCTGTCTAAGCACGGGGTTGGACTAGAAGACCTCCAAGGTTCCTTCCAACTATGTTATTCTATTCTGTTCTGTTCTATTCTATTATCATAAGTAGCAGAATTCTGACATATATTGTATTTTTACCATATTTTTTTTCTAGATTTGCTTTTAGACTAAACTAATAATGTCTCCTGGGAGTAAATTGTCTAAAATAATCATATAGTATATTAAGCAGTAAGTCCTTGACTTACAACAGTTTAGTTGTTGTTTCATTTAGTGACCATTCGAAGTTACAATGGCCCTCAAAAAGTGACTTTTCAGACTTACAACCATTGCGGCTTCCCCTTGGTCACATGATCAAAATTCGAATGTTTGGCAACTGACACATATTGATGATGGCTGCCATGTCCCGGGGCCATGTAATCAACTTTTGCAACCTTCTGATAAGCAAAATCAGTGGAGAAGCCAGATTCTCTTAACAACTGTGTTACTAGCTTAAAAAGTGCAGTGATTCACTTAACAATGGTGGCAAGGAAGATTATAAAAGGCGACAAAACTCACTTAACAAATTTCTCAGTTAGTGATGGAAATTTTGAGCTCAAGTGTGGTTGTAAGTTGAGAACTAGTTATATTTTATTTCATCTGTCTTGAAATCTCAGAATGCCTGCTTTGTTTGTCATTGCTCCAGTGTGTGAGATATGGAATAATAGTCTGAAATTATACAAAAGCAGATTCCACTTCAAAACAAGATACTACGTGTTCATGAAATAGTTACAGAGTGGTAGTAGTCCCGTCCCCCCTTAACTACATATGTTTTTGCAAAATGCCTAATTTTAATTCCTGCATGAGACTTAATGGCCCTAATAATCTTTTCCAACTATATGATTTTATGATTCATTAATAATTCTGAGTTCTAATAGCCTGAGAAAGAGAAAAAGAGAAAGAGTCTCTTTTCCATCACAAATGCATTTTAAAAAAATCTGTTAAAGATGAAATTCTCATAACATTGAATGGCCTGGCTGGAAATTATTATACAATTAGTCCTCGACTTACAACAGTTCATTTAGCAACCATTCAAACTTACAAATGGCACTGAAAAAAGTGACTTATGACAGTTTTCCACACATATGACCATTGTATCATCCTGATGGTCATATGAATTGAATTGAATTGAATTGAATTTATTAAATTTCTATGCCGCCTAATCCCAAAGAACTCCAGGCGGCTTACAGAAATGAAAAAGAAATTAAAGAACTTAAAAACAATAGGACACACAAAGTTAAAAAAGGAAAGCAACAAACACCCAATCAGAAGGCCTGCCGGAAAAGCCAGGTTTTAATGGCTTTGCGAAAGGCCATGAGAGTGGGGTTGGCCCAGATCTCTGGAGGCAGCTCATTCCATATCGCCGGAGCGGCAACAGAGAAGGCCCTACTCCTAGGTGCCGCCAGCCGGCATTGTCCCGCTGAAGGCACCCGGAGAAGGCCCATCCTATGATCAAAATTCAGACTCTTGGCACCTGATTCATGGTGATTGTAGTCCCCCAGGATCATGTGATCACCTTCTGTAACCTTCCGGCAAGCAAAGTCAACGTGGAAGCCAAATTCACTTAACAACTCTGTTACTAATTTAACAACTGTGGCAAGAAAGGTTGCAAAATGGGGCCAAACTCACTTGAAAAATGTATCACTTATCAATAAGAAATTTTGGACTGATTGTGGTCATAAGTCAAGGACTATCTGTATCCTCCCACTTAATGCAAATGTCCATATCTTGAGTTAATACATATTTCCTTAACTATTAGTAACAACAAACTATAATTACAAAAACCATTAATATGTTTTGGCATATTTTTCTTTTTAGCTCACGCCTCTTAATGATAAATATGAATAGATGGATGGATAAATGGACAGATAGGTTCCTGGATGGATGGATGGATGGATGGATGGATGGATAATAACTCTTTATTGCAGACCACATTTGGAAGAAAAAATATTTTACTCTGTTTCTGGACAGATTGCTTCTCTAATGTTAACTTACTGCCTTGGTGCCTGAGGCACTCTGCAGGAATCAAAATTATGTTGTATAGCCTGAAATAGTGTTTCATGATTTTCTAACTTCCCCAAAGCATTGGAATATGTATCATATTCTACAAAGTTCTCTATATAACTCCTGAATAGCAAGCTGATGTCATTCTCAAAGCAGACTAGGTTCAAATAAAACATCTTATCTGCATTCACTGAATCGTTATGGATGAGTTCTTTTGCCCACAATGAATCATATCTACTCCTTGAGATTTTTTTTGAAAAGGACAGAGGACAGAGTCTTCAAAACTTCCACTTGATAGATACTTAAGTAGAAGATATATAGAGAAAATAAGTTCTCAAGTAGTTATGATAGCTTGTGATGTAATCCCATGCACCTCCCTATCAGGATTTTAAAGAGAATACATACTTATAAAACCTTGCATATAAAATAAATCAGGATGCCATATATGTCTGTGTGTGTGTGTGTGTGTGTATGTATATATATATATATGTGTGTGTGTGTGTGTGTGTGTTTATTTGTGCTGATAAATAAATAAAGGGAGACTAGTATAGATCTATTTCAAGCTATTTAGCTCTCATCAGCTAGCCATACCCTTACTGGGATTTGAACCTGGGCTATATTACGACTTCTTAGCCATTAGGCCACAGGCTCTTATCCGTTATCAGCGAAGCCATACATACATTTTATATATATATATATATATATATATATATATATATATATATATATATATATATATGTGTGTGTGTGTGTGTGTGTGTGTGTGTGTGTGTGTGTGTGTGTGTGTGTGTGTGTGTGTGTATAAATGTATGTATGTATGTATAAATGTATGTATGTATAAATGTATGTATGTATGTATGTATGTATGTATGTATGTATGTATGTAGATAGGTAGATAGATAGGCAGGCAGGCAGGCAGGCAAGCATGCAGGTATATACCTATTGATAACTGTTCTGACCCCCCTTCTCTGTCCAGGAATGAAAGCAGAAAACAAACGTAAATGAGAATATTTTTAAATCAGTCCAGACTCTCGTTGGCTGAAAGCCACATAAACAAAGAGATAAGCACTCTGGCAGCAAGTCCTACAAACCTTGGTAGCAATGCAAACAAACTCTGGCAGCAATCCAGCCTGCCATGTTTGTTTCTTGTTAGTCCTTAATGTTGACTTCTGCAAGAAGGGAGTGGCACAAGCAGTCTCTTTTATAATCAGGAGAGGATCTTAATAAGCATCAGCTGAGCGTAATTACCTCCTGTAATTACGTAGTTGTTCTGACGCCAAGTAGCCCTTCAATGGCATGCATCCTGGAACAACTCACAGATGGTTTCTGGATCACTCACTCTTGTCTCCTCCCCACTGATCCAAGGCACAGGCACCACCTGGTGGCAAACTAGTCTCTCTGCGCCCTGCTCGGAGTCGGAACCCTGTCCAGGGTCCTCCACCTCCTCCAGGGCTGACTCATAAGCCCCTTCGCTGTTGGAGTCTGGTGGCAGCTCCAATGGCTCCTGCCGAGCCACAACAGATAGCAATGTTTCCACCTAGAGTCGCAAAGTAGTTCTAGTACTGATATAACCAAGTATGTGCTGATTTACTCAGAAACCTTGCAATCTGATAATTCTATGCTTTCCCCTGCTTTGGGATTAATTTGGGAGTTATATATTTATAGTTATATATTTATACCAATAAAGGAGAATATTTGTAGCTCAGGGTTGAAATTAAAGATTTTTTGTCATGTCTTCTGACTATCAGTTGGCAGCCCATGAACACCAAACAGCAGTCAGAAGTCATGATGAAAATTCTTTAAATTTCCAACATATAGCAAGAGTGAATCATAGTTTCAATTGGAAAAATGTGATAATCCTAGACCAGGCCATGCTTCACGTTTTTGGCCTCTGGTGGGTGGGGGGCTACATTTGCTGTATAAGATGCACCCAAATTTTCACCCTCTTTTTTGGGGGGGGGAAGGTGCATCTTATATTCCGAAAAATACGTCATTTATTTGATTTTTATCCTATCTCTATTACTTTATATGTAACTCAAGGCAATAAACATACATAATATTATTTCCTCCTATTTTCCATACAACACCCCTGTGACGTGGCTGAGAGAAAGAGTGACTGGTTCAAAGTCACTCAGCTACTTTTCCTTCCCTTTTTCTCCTTATCCTCTCCTCTCTGAGCTATAGCATCTAAAATGTTAATTTTTGGGGTGGATGTTGAAACAGGAATAACTGTATAAACTTAATGATAATATTACAGTAGTTTGATTGATGACATGATGCTTCGTAGGCATGAAATGTAATAATAGACTCTTTCTGTTATGGTGCCTGGAAGGGAACATCTCACACTTTGAAACTAACTGCCATTTACAGCAAAAGAAGGTGAGAAAGGGGAGTGAGGAAGCTTAATGAGATGCCACTAAATGTTAATCTTACAGTAATTCTATGACTTTTTTTTTACAGAAGCTCATATCACAGGGAGTCTGCTTCACCAGTTACTCACTGTAGAATGATAGGGCAGGAAAGACAGGGAGTAACCACTCAAAGAAGCTATATTCTTCTTGAAAACATCTCTAATTAATTTATAAAGTTGTTGTGAGGAACAAACTTTCCAGTTTGTTCCAGGCTATGTGACTCCTCAGAGAAAGGCTGGGAAATGAAAATAAGAAGCAAGTGAATAATGAAACATATGGAGATTGCAGGACTTGGGTTTGGCTAGTCTAGAGAAAAGAAGGACTAGTGGGGACATGATAGCAGTATTCCAGAATCCACTGGCGGGCCACAACAACTTCCTCACATATTTCACAGTATGAATATCCTGTTCTTTCATTGTACAATCTCCATCTACTAGTAGATTTTCTGGTTTCCTACAATCCCAACAATGTAACCTCTCTGGTGTCCCACAAGTCAGGATTTCAAGTAACATCGCCAATGAACAAAGGCTCCAAGGCTTGAGGTTCCTCAAAGTTCCATTTTATTAGAGATGTCATATTGGCACATCTGGGAAAACCCGAATCTGAAAGCTTCCAGGTTTTCCCCACCCAAGTGAAAGTTGAAGTCCCTGCCCAGCACTGACATGTCCCTCACATGGTCCAATCAAGCACCATCCCAACTGGAGATGCCACTCCAGGTGCAAGGTAAAATATCATTGACTCTTTGAGAAAGGAATGTTACTTAGACTATATATCTCCCATACTCCATATATTCCCCCCTTCCATTTTCCCACAGCAAAAAATGTGGTAGGCCTGAAGGTCCAATGCAAAAGATGGCTTCCAGGCCTGACTGGCCTCCTAACCCTAATTCCCAAGGGAAGACTTAATGCAGGTACTTCTGACATGGGAGTTTTTAATAATCGTGCTGCCGTTGCTAATAAAAGAAGTCTTGCCTTTGATAAATTCTTAGAAAGGTTGCTTTTTTTCCTAGAAAAAATGGGATCAGTCTCTCTTCCCACAATATTGGCAGAGAATTGTGAAAAGCCATTTGTGCCCAGCTCTAAAATGAATCAATATGGAGACGAAATTGTTACCTTTACTTTTAGATGGCTTAATCACCTGATAATATGGTCATCTCTTTGAATCTCTCATGAAACCTAAAAAGTCAGTTTCTGTGACTTAACTGATCACTTCCTCTGTAATTTTAATTTTCTCTTTGCATCTTCTCCTGTAGTTTTCTTTCATTTCCATCATGAACTATTTGATTTTTTTTGTCTTCTCCGTTGATTTTTAAATTGCAGCACCACAACTTGTTCAAAGGTGTGCTGATAGCATCTCATATGTGTATTTCCATATCTTTATGTGAATTTCCATGAACCGATCTTTTTACCATAATCAAATTATATTTGTTTCACTGCTACTTCTGAAAGAGTTTAAAGCTTGGGTTGACTGAACAACTCATCCCAACTTGGCATTCGTTTTTTTTTAAGATTACTGGGTGTCAGGAACAGAGGGAAAACTATGTGTTCATGGCACATTGCAAACTCCGTGAACGTCATAAAAATAATTCTAGACTTTTAAAAAAACAAGCAAGCAAGCAAACAAAAAAAGACATGCCAAGGGGGAAAAAAGCACTCTGCTAAATTAATAAACAATCCAGGCATATTATCAAAGATCTATCAGATTTGTAGCACCTCCGCTGAAATTACTACGAAATATTATGGAAAGTATCACCACAGGGGAACAAAATAAGCCCAGAGATGATATGCTTATGTGGGAAAAATAAGTGTGCCAAGCAATCTTAAGAAGAATTCTTGTTCGAATCATTGGACCAAGAGCATCAAATTACTGGAAGCCATTACAGAAATCAGTCTTGAAAGAGTGCTCGTGGATATTGCTTTTGTAAAATCATTAAAACATGCAAGGCTTCTTATCAGATCCCACCTGAAGCTCCTTATTCTGTTATAATAGCTTGGATTCTTTTGGGGGGAGATAACTATTCCAGATAATCCTTTTTTTTTTTAAAGTGAATCCTTTTTAAGTGAACAAGTGACTTAACAGAACACTTTGATGCAGAATGAAAGCTGTATCTTTTCTTTTTCTTTTTTTCCTTTATCAGTCAAGATAATTCATTTATGAATTAGTCCCCATGTTATTCTCATACACGTACATTTGGCAAAGAAAGTCTGGGAAATCAAGGATGATTTAAATAAATGATTTTACATCCTTTAGATAACTTTTCCCTCCTATTCTGACAGGCCTTTTAGAAATACAAAATTGAAGAAGAGCGGGAAAAGCCTGAGTCTTTTTGCTGAAGTGATGAGGCATCGGATTTGCCTTGACAATGCAAAAATCATCATTTTGATATGTGGTCTGGAAGAAGGTGTGTTTGGGTTATCTCCCCTAGCATCAGCCAAAGCACTTTCAAGTTGAAAGCTTCAGGATCATTTCTGAAACTGGCCAGCCTGGAAGAACTGAGTGAATGCCACTGAAGTGTATTGACCTGCATGTTCAGGTGGGAAGAGGTTTGGAAAACCCAACAATATGAAATAACATGTCTTTTCTTGTCTGAGGAGTTCTTGGTGCGATCTCTAAGTGAGGCTGTTTTCTTGCAGAGGTTTCATTACTCAAACTCAGTAACTAGTGCAATGGTGAAGTTACTTAGTTTGGGTAATGAAACATTTTCAAGAAAACAACCAAGCTCCGGGAATATCAAAGACCTCTCATTTTAACTCTGAACTACATATATTCTGCTTTATCTTTCCTTAACTGTTGATACTATACCAACTCCCAGCTCAATCGAGGACACATCAGGCAGTCCCTTGATTGCTTCTCTGGCATGCACTGTGAAATTTTACACAGGCCATACTGGAATCACCAATATGCAACCTTGGGGGCATCCAAAACAGAGATGGCAAGACACTATCAACAAAGATATGCAAGCCATGGGCCTGTGGCTTGGAGACACAGCTGATTGTGCAAAGTACTGTTCAATGACCCAAAACGTGGACCTTGCACTTGCAGGAATATGCTGAGGAGGAGGAGGAGAAGGAGGAGGAGGAAGAGGAGGAGGCCATTGAGCTAGACTGTTCGAAGTATGTTTCTGTGGTTATGTGGCCAGGATGACATCATGCTGCAGTGCAGTGTGTGCAGTGAAACATAGAGCACTGTCACCTTTCCACCGAAGTGGTACTTATTTATCCACTTGCATTTAAATGCTTTTGAATGGCTAGGTTGGCAGGAACTGAGGCAAGTGACAGGAGCTCATTCAATCGGGCAGTGGTAGAACTTGAACAACAGGAGCACAGACCTTCTCCAGCATCTTTTAAGCCATTGAACCACCGTGCCTACCAATTGTTAGTAAATATAGTAAATATTGATAACCAAGTTTGGGAGACACTCTTGGTCAGACCTTCAGGAGAAGCTCCTCTCAGTATCACCTGTTGTGCAAACTGTAAAGGTAGCAACTCTGAATGACATTGAAGCAAAGCAAAATGGACCTTTTGTGTCAGCCATCAAAGCAAAGGGGCCACAAAGCAGAGTTTTGGTCAGAGTGCTGTTGAAGGAAAGCACTCCTTCAAAGTTATATAGAGGCCTAACACCTGCATAAAGGGATTAGAAAGTGTGAGCTAAGAGTGGAACCGAAAAGCAAAGAGACCAGGGCTTTGATATAATACAGTTAGATGTGTTGTGATCTTTTGAAGAAATGTAGGAGATTATTGAATCAGGTGATTATCTTGTTTGTCCCCTGGAACAAGAATAGGTGTATCACTCCTGAGTATATCTATGAATTGAAGTAGAAAGAATATTACTGGCTTACCTATCACTAATACTGAGGAGAAGTCTTTTGAATTTTTTTCACACTTTCATTCAGCTATATTTTATATCATAACACATATTAAATTATAAAACTTGGATAAGGACCTTTGATGACAATAGTTTGCCATTTTTTGCTTTGCTACAGAAATCAATGAAAGCAAATAGATATATTTTCTAACATCAGTTACTATATTTGAATTTTATCCAACAACTAACACACTATCTTAGTGCCGTAGTTACCAACAAACTTAAATTAAGGCCATCAGAATTTGAACTGGAACTAACTATAATGCTACAAAGACATGCTGAACAACTTTAATGTTTATTTCCTTTTCTTTTTGCAGCCCTCTGTTTATATTCTCATTTTCTTTCCTAAGCAGTCGATTAAGAACGAACTTCAAGCTGTTGCCCCTACTGTTTTCTTAGCCAATATGCTAGTATTAAATCCTCTTCCATTTAATTACTGACTTTGCTGAATATTCTGCTTTGCCTATTTTCTGTTTTAACTTGGAGAATTTCTAAATTAAATTGGAATAGCATCATTTGTAATTTATTCCAATTTCCAGTTTGCATCTTTTTCTCTCTGGGTTACAAACCAAGGCACATGTACTCATGGGAATGTTGATGTGGTTGCAGCTGAATCAAGATCCTTTTTGTGTGCAACTTTTAAATTAATATGCATTTCTCACATTTTCTCTGAAACAGGCTGCTCTGTAATTATGGTGGAGTGTTAACCTTCAGGCACTCTCAACTGCTGGGAGATAAACATCTAATGATTTTATTAACACAGCAGCAAACAATAACTGTTACTGGTCTGCTTAACTCTGAGACCTACTGCAAGGCGGAAGATCACATCCATTTAATAGCTAGGGCTTTGTTTCTCAATGATACTGTAATATACATATTTCACCATTTCAGCTTTGTATTCTGGTTAACCCAAGAGGTTTTCTTGATTTAGAAGTGATTCTGACAGCTCAAAATCAGATGCTACTAGCACTTAAGCTACTAACCCATGCCACAGTGCTTATGGTTCTCAGACAAGCGTATAAGACATCCTCTCCAAATACATGGGTCAACATCTATTGGTTGTAGGGGTTATAATGCAGGGAGTTTATCCTGTGCAGATGGGTATAGAGATAAATGTGAAGAAGGAATATAAGAACTGTTAAATAAACAGAATCACCTTGAACCATGAAATGGGTGGCAAATATATAAAGTCAAATTAAACCTCACATGGCATGATTGAATCTTGATTTTGGCACCAAATGTACAGGGCGGGGCATAACCTTTTCCTAGGGGGTCACAGCAAGATCGACAGCAGTTTACAACTTCCGCGACACCTCATTTTAAAGCCCATAAAAAACTGAATTGAATGAGCTATTAAATGTTAAATTTGCTTTAAGAATGGCTGGAAAATTCGATTCGGAAGAACAAAGGATCATTGACAGAATAAAATGCATTGCCTTTCGAGAGGCTCGCGATGCTGGAGCGACGTTTATCAATCGAAAATGGATTGCAAACAAATTGAAACGTCATCCGGATTGGGTTACTGATAATTGGAACAAAACAGCCCAAGAATGTTTCACAAAATTTGGAGAAGGGCGTCCTCTGCAACTGTCCCAAGAAAGCAAAGCCATCATTGCAACTGGCAGTCGCAAACAACGAAAAGGAAACCGAAAAGTGGCCCAAGAAATCCTTCAAATTCGTGGAAAACGAGTTGATCAAAGGACAATCGGCCGATATCGAGAACGAGAAGGTTTGAAGCCATTCCACGTCATTTGCAAACCATTGAAAACTCAAACACACGTTCAAGATCGGCTTTGGTTGTGCGATTGGTTGTCTGAATGGACCGAGGAAGATTTTCTTCATTTGGCGCCATCTGACGAATTCTTCGTTTATGCCATTCGAAAACCGAATTTCCAGAATGATCGAATTTGGGCTAAAGACGTCGACGACATCGCCAAACATGAACGATATCGACAAATCGTTCGCAATCCGACTTGCATCGGGATTTTCGTCATTTTCACAGCCAAGAAACTGCATTGGGTTTTGAAGGATAAAGGGGAATCCTGGGATGGCAGTTATTTCCGTGAGAAAATTTTATTGGAGAATGTCATTCCATTTCTCAGTGATCCAGACAATGTCTTGGTGGTTGGTGAGGCTGTCTTTCTTCATGACAAAGCTCCTTGCATGCGTGCAAATGCGACTCAGCAATTGTTAAAGGAAAACAATGTCGAATTTTGGGGCAATGACGTCTGGCCGGGAAATTCGCCAGATCTCAATCCGGCAGAGAACATTGGGGCCATAATTAAGGATGAAGTGGAAGCTCTGATGATTCAGGAGCAAGGTCAAAATCGATATTCGGTTGAAACTTTGAGAATGAATTTGGAAACTGTGTTGAAAAATCTGGAAAATCGAACGGAACTGTTTGAAGATTTGTTGTGTTCTTATCCACCTCGTTTGAATGCTGTTCGAAGGGCTAATGGTGGTCATACTGACTATTAAATCATGTCAATAAACTCAGTTTTTGATGGGCTTTCGAATGGTGTATGAATTATTTGTGTTGTTATTACAAGTGTTGCTGTGACCCCCTAGGAAAAGGTTATGCCCCGCCCTGTATACTGGAGAAGTTAAACCATGGCAAAAAAAAATTCCAGAAGTTATTTATGAATGGTTTCTTTTGTCTCTGATTCATCACTGAGCTTTGGAGACGCAGTGGTTAGAGTGCAGTACTGCAGGCTACTTCTGCTGACTGCCAGCTGAGTGCAATTTGGTTGTTCAAATCCCACCAGGCTCAAAGTTGACTCAGCCTTCCATCCTTCCGAGGTGGGTAAAATGAGGACCCAAATTGTTGGGGGCAATAAGCTAACTCTGTAAACCGCTTAAAGAGGGCTCTAAAGCACTGTAAAGTGGTATATAAGTCAAAGTGCTATCTCCAATTTTAATGCCTTCATTCCATCCACCACTGGCCTACATTTTCAAGCATACGTACTGCTGTACATGCAAATCTATAGTCCTTGAATTGTTCACAACTTGTCAATGCCCTACACTTTTTCATTAAGTGATTTAGAACTTTCCTACATGTAACACTAAAATCTAGTTATATTTTAAGTTGGTCCACTAACATCCAGCACTTACATCTGTTTTTATTTAATGCACACACATATTGAACATATGAAACACATATTGCTGGAGACACATCTCATCAGGTAGTTGTAGCAGCAAAAGATTTCACTTTTCCTATGGTATATATAAGAAGATCAAACAGGCCTCCTAATATGTTGCAATAGAATCATTGTTATGATTTTGGTCACACAGATTTCCATGGCTTGGTTGAATGTAAGCTTGGGATTTTCAAGAAGTGTTCTCTTCAAACTTCTGTCCTTGATGTGAAACATAGTTTTACCATTCAACCTCAGATGTCTCTATGCTGAAATTCATAGTCTCTTAGATACGTCTTCTTTCTCATTCTGAACTACTGCTTTTCAAATGGTGGGATTTTCTTTGGCTTGAAATAAGTTAGTAATGCCAGCAGGGTCTCCCTCAGAATGCTTCTTGTTGGCTCTGGGTATAAGGTAAAGGTAAAGATTCCCCTCACACATATGTGCTAATCATTCCCAACTCTATGGGGCAGTGCCTATCTCTGTTTCAAAGCCAAAGAGCCAGCACTGTCCAAAGATATCTCCATGGTCATGTCACTGGCATGACTAAATGAAGACTCATGGAATGTTGTTACCTTCCCACCAAAGGTGGTCCCTATTTTTCTACTTGCATTTTTACATGCTTTCGAACTTCTAGGTTGGCAGAAGCTGGGACACGTAACGGGAACTCACTCTGTGGTTTAAGGTGGTTTAAAAGGCCCTATTCCTTCTCTTTTCCCTGGGGTGTCTGTCACATTTTCTCCCAGGCTACCCGCTCTGATCTAGAGGCCCTTGAACTGGAAACTGTAGCCAAGCAAGTTAGCATGTCAGCAAATAAACAACTGTAAATTAGCTGATTAACACTTGAGTCCTACTGCAGCCAAGAAGATTCCAGTAAAATGAGCAACTGTATTTATTTATTAAGGGTGTAATAACAAGCATCACATTACTTCAGAGCATTTGAAGCTTCTAAAGTTCTCAAATCTGGAAATTTTAAGATGTGTCCTGGTGGGAAAATCTGGGAGTTTAAAGCCACATGTATAAAAGTTGACAAGTTTGAGAAACACTGCTCTAAGTGTGTGAGGCGAGGGGGGGGTGGTGGAAGACAACAAACATGAGTCAAAAATAGAATATAGCAAATACATAAAATTGTAAATGAAAGAAAAGTAGAAAACAACTTGCTGTTTGGAACCTCACACTTGGAAAAGAAATGTAGAAATGGAAAGACTGTGTAAGCATCTGTAAATATGTATTTTAAGCCTTAGAATCATGAGGTTATTGTGAGTTACACAATCCAGGTTATAATGTGTTTGTGACTGCTTTCAATGTTGAGTTGTTTGTTCTGTATTAATAGAAAGCAGGCCCAAAATCTTAATACTCTCCAGAGAAAAGAAACAGAATGTCTATAATCCTCATTATGTCCCATGGGATCAAAAATTTCCAGTAAGCTGAACAGTAAGCATATGCTTGATATTAAAAAAGGACTATTGAAGATTTTAGCATTGCTTCATGTTGTATATGGCTTCTGTCAGCACTCCTCCATTGAATAATTAGGAAAGAAAACCACGAGACTCCATTGATAGAAATCAAGTGTACTTTTACTAATTATAAATGATTAGAAGCGTAGCAAAGCGAAAGACTGATTATTTAGGCGCGAAAGCAATTGATATATAGAATAACCCATTCCCCTCCCCTTGGCATCCCAGTTACAGTCCAATCATAATTCTCCCAAGTGTCAGGTGTGAGATAACTTCGAAAGGCATCACCCAGATGGAAAGTCGGTGCTGTTGGCCTTGGCGGGAAACCTCCTCCGCATGCGCAGCAAGAGAGGCAGCAAACTCCAGGATCCTCCTCCAGCACAATTAGTATTCCCCTCCCAAATACCATGCCTCCCTCCCCCGTTTCAATGGCAGCCGAAGCAGCAGCAAAGCAGAGGCTGACAGCTTCTATTCAGCTTACTGGAAATTTTTGAGTCCCCACCCTGTCTGTGTGTGTGTGTGTGTGTGTGTGTGTGTATGTATATATATATATGCTAGTCTTGTTATATTCGGGTCTTTTCCCATGTAAGATTGAGATTGTCTTGGCAATGTTTCAGCGATGTCTCACTTGCCATCTTCAGGCTGGGTTTTGGGCTTAAAGTGTGCCTGCCAATTACCTCCACTAGACCAATAAGATCCCACAGACTAGGCCTCCTCCGAATTCCATCAGCCGGCCAGTGTCGACTGGCGACAACCCGGCCTTCTCTGTGGCTGCTCCGACCCTCTGGAACAAACTCCCCGTAGAGATTCGTACCCTCACCACCATCCAGTCCTTCCGCATAGCCCTTAAAACCTGGCTGTTCCGACAGGCCTGGGGCTAAAGACTTGCAGCCCCACTTCGAATGGTATGATTGTTGTGCTTTTTAATTGTGTATGGTTTTTATGTTTTGTAACTTGTCTGTTTTTCCCCTCCCTTGAGTTGTGAGCCGCCCTGAGTCCCTTTCAGGGAAAAGGGCGGCATACAAATAAAGCAAAATGAAAAATGAAATGAAATGATTGGAGCTGCCGTCTTTCTATAAATCTTGGTGGGGTGTGTGTGGAGTGCTGGCTTTGTTTCAGTAAGTGGAATGATTGGTTGTGTGGTTGTATCATGATTGGTAGATTGGTGCTGATTGGTGCTGGCTGTGTGTCTATTGTTGTTTCATGTTGTAATAGCCTGGGTGGTGGGTGGGGTTCATTTGTTGACTAGGGCTGCTTTCCAGATGTCTGGTAGATGGGAGGTATCGTCACATTTATTCATGTTATGGGGGTGTATCTCTATTTCGATAGGTTCCATAATTATTCTCTTGTTGAAGTGTTCTGTTTTGGAGATTAACCTGGTTCTTTCAAAATTAATTTCATGTCCTGTAGCTTTTCTCAATAAATATATATTTTTCAGATTCCATTTTACAATCACTTATATACTGGATATTTGCCATAAGAAAAGAAATAAAGTAAAATAAAAAGGAAAACACAACTCATCATTCACAACCCCACACTTCCATCCTCCATACACCCCATCTTTCCCCTCCAACTTTCCTTTCCTCCCTCTAACACTCCCCTCCTACTTCCCTATCCCCTCAAACCTTCCTTTCTCCCCTTCCTCCTAGCATTCCCCTTACGCCCTCCTTACATTCCCCTTACTCCTTCCTTACTCTTCCCTCTTCTTTCCCTCTACCTCTCCCCCTGGTGTATTCCTTTATTCAACTCTTATTAAGCTATAATATGATAAAGAATAAAGAAATAAAAAATAAAATAAACCAAGGAAAAAAAAATATAAAGAAAGAAAAGAAAAAAAAGAAAAAACAACCGTATACAAGTGCATTCTTCTTATTGAAACTATATAAACTCCCACCCACCCACCCCCCATAAATCCCCATCCCTAGTCCCCCCGACTTCCCAGGGCCCACACCTGGCACTGCCTTCTGTTAAACCCCTTCTACAGTATCTTATGATCGTATGAGTTCAAAATAAAAATAATATATATTAAAAAAAATTAGATAAAAAAAAGATTACAAATTATAAAAAAAAAGAAAGAAAAGAAAGAAAAAAAGAGCTCTTTGTATTAAGCTCAGCCCTCCATCTTTATTTATGTTTAGACAGTATAATCATTCTATATGTATTCTATTCTCGTCTCTTGCTTCTTTGTTATTTACCCCAACCTCCTATAGACTCTCCAGTTCATCTTCCTTAACCTTATTTTCAAATACAGATTTATACAAATTTGTGCAGACATCAGTTTACGATCTAGCTCAAAATAATCTCACCCTTCTAATAAGATTTAAGCAACGTGGATCTATCCACATATTCAAATAATACTTTACACAAAAATCAGTTTGCATTCTATCTTAAAATACTCTCCTCAAGCTAACCTTATGTTCAAATAAAAATTTATACAAATTTATACAGACATCGGTATACAATCTAGCTCAAAATAATCTCACCAAACTTTCCCTTCTAATAAAAATTAAGCAGCATGGATCATTCCCCATATACTTTACACAAGAATCAATTTGCTTTCTATTTTAAAATAATCTCATCCAGCTTTCCCTTCTAATAGAATTTAAACAACGTAAATCATTTCGCGTGCATTTTACCCTCGTCCTTTGCATTTAAACAACATAAATCATTCCGCGTGCATTTTACTCTCATACCTTGCTTCTTTGATGTTTACCACTATTTCCCATAGGCCCTCCGAACTCTGATCAGGCTTTCGCTCCCCCTCCACCTATCTCGCGTTACCCGACTCCCTCCTCCCCAACTAAAGTTCAATAAAGTTACCATCACCACTCTCTTCACTTTAGAGTCCTGGACAGTTTAAATTAAAATTCAGACATACAAGTCCCGTGAAGTATACATTCAGCATCCACATAATTCAGTCCCAATATCACACCACCAATATCCAGTTCTACCGGAGAGAGATCGTAAACCCCCATTCAATTCAAAACTTTGGCGGATATTTTGGAATGTCTAAATCCTCGGTCTCCGCTCTTCTGCTTCTCCGAGAGAGGGAGAACTACCCCCTCCATCTTGCAGCCATGTGGTCTGCTGCTTGCCTTCTCCTTCGGCTTGTCTCTCCTCTTTCCCAAGTAAATCAGGAAGTCCCGCCTTCAAAGTCTTATAGTAGAAATCTCGAGCCTCCGAAACAGAATTGAGATGAAATCTTTGATTCTCAAATGTGATCGTAATGCCGGCTGGAGCCTCCCATTTATATCGAATCTGGTGGTTTATAAGCTCCTTAGTTAAAAAAGTATAGTCTCTTCTTGCTTTTAACATCTGGGATGGTATTTCTTTGAAGACAATCAGATTTTGCCCATCGACTCGCAACCTATTATTGTGAAACTTTTGCATAATTGCGTTTCTGGATTCTTTTGTGGAGAAATATATAATTATGTCCCTTGGGAGCTGTCGCTGTTCCGCTACCATCGAGTTCTGGCGATAGATTTTCCAAATCTGCCAATCAAAATTAAGTCCCGGGCTTCCCACCGCATGGCTGAAGGCCTCAACAAAGGTCTGTTTCAGATTCTCTCGCTCCTTTTCGCGCAATCCTCTGACTCTTATTGCAAATGCCTTCTTGTTAAAATTTATCATAACGAGCTGTTCTTGAGTATCTCTAATTTTTTGTTGTAAAGTTTGAATATTAGTAGTCAATTTAGAATTAGCCTCCTCCAAGCTTTCCAATTTATTCTCCATTTCAGCGGTATAATCTGTCAGGGTAGACACAGCTACAAACGTACTCGCCTTCAGTTGGGCAATTTTAGACTTTAAATTACCATATAGCTCCAATACAAATTCCTTGATTTCCTGTTTAAAATCCTTAAGTATTTGAAAGAGAAATTCCTGTGTTAAGAATTCTCCAGTAGAGGGCGTAGGAGACAAGGGCAACGATTTCATAGTAGACTCTTTAGATTCATTCATAGATTCTTTAAGTACATTCGTAGAAAAACGCTTCACTTTTGACCTGGGTGGCATTATAAATAAACAAATAAACAGCGCTCTCGCTCCCCTCTGTTTCCAAAAGAAAAAAAAATTATTTTGTTAAGGAGCAGTCTGCAGGAAGATAAAGCCGGCTATGTACGTCCCTTATCAATCAGCAACGGAGAGAAATCGCCATTTTGAAGTCCGTTTAAACAAAGAAGCCTCTGTGACTGAGGCTGGTGTTTAAGATAGTAATAAAAGCAAAAATCTCACAGGGGTGGGACCCGCCCGTATTAATCCTAGCTTCAAACAACTTTGCTTTGTCCTGGGGGGGGGGAGTCGCCTGTCTAGGGCTGCAAAAAAAAACAGCTGAGAAGAACTGGCTGGAGATAAAGGCTCCGCTTACGCTGGATCTAATCTCTGCCCACAGCCAAAAAAAAAAAAAGAAGGCTGTGAACTACGAATAGATCCTAGCCACAGAGCTAAACTCCCTGCCCCTTTATAGCCAAAAAGGGGTGATATCTATGATCTTATTTAGATATACAGACCAGATCTCTGAGAGGAGCTCCGTTGAGCCCTCTTCGGTGACAGGCTCCGCCCCCTGGAAGTCCCATGTCCTGTAGCTTTAAGGTGCTGGAAAAGGGAGGAAGATTTTTTCTTTTTTTCTTACTGCATTCTTGTGTTCTGCGATGCGTGCATTTATTCTCCTGTTCGTTTGTCCTATGTATGTTGTAGGGCAGATTTTGCATGGTAAAGACAAAATCCAGCTAGAAAACCAAGGAGTCTATGAAATACCCTGCTTCTTTGGTGTTTTCGGCTTCGTGCTTGTGTGAGTAAGCACTTCGTGTTTGTGCTTGTAACTCGCACAAGCATGAAGGCATTTACATTTTGGTGAGGGATCAATGTTTAGTACTTTAAGAGGCCCAGACTTCTCCTGAGTAAAGGAGTGAAACATCTGCCAATTTGAACTGAGAAAGAGGAATGTGAGGCAACTGGCAGTTGGAACAGAATTCTTTGCAGGTGGGGAGGGGGAGTAGAAGCATCAGAGCATGTTTAGTACTGTATAAGAAATACTAATGATCTTATCTAATGGTCACTTTGACAAATCCTTTCTTAGCAAGCGCCTAGAAGCCAAGAGGAACTTACCTACCAAAAATCCATGTTCCCTTTCAGGCTACTTTTGGATTAATTGAAGTTTCTCTATTCTTTTTTTTTAATTACATGAGGTCTGTACAAAGCCTTTAAAAAACAAAAGAGGGGAGGGAAAGAAAAAGAAGATGGAACCTTGAAAATAGGAGGACCATGTTGTGATGATATTCTGTTTCCTAGATTTCTTCTAGAATTGCAATGTGCCATATACAGTAGGACATTGTCTTCTTTATTCCCGATAAGGAAAAACCTGTTAGGTAGATTAACTGACTGAGAGTGACTGGCCCAAAATCACCCAGGACACTCCCACAGGTGAATTGAAAACTGTATCTTTCCAGTCTTGGTCCAGAATAGTACATTATTTACA
The DNA here is from genome assembly GCF_009769535.1 of Thamnophis elegans. NCBI lineage: Eukaryota > Metazoa > Chordata > Lepidosauria > Squamata > Natricidae > Thamnophis > Thamnophis elegans. The sequence continues at coordinate 82,416,073 of NC_045545.1, forward strand.
TTACACAAACTGATTGAACTGCACATGTGCGAAGGAACATGTCTGCCGAGCTCTTAGCTCCGGCGACCATACAGGAAAACGGCCAAAGAAGGAGAAATTGGCCCCAGAAATCAAGCTAGAGAGAGACTAGGGCACGAGCGATTCTTGAGGAGTTTGGTGCTGGCAGCGGACTGGGGAGATATCGCTCTCCAAGGCTGCCTGTTAGAAAAAATGCCGACGCCGTTCGGGAGCCGCCCGAAAGCCATTCAGAAGACGCCGCAGCCCAGCTGATTGGGGAGCGTTTGAAGACGCCGCCCGGGTGCCGCTTTTGGAGGCATCGCGATCCAGCTTGGTTGGAGGCATTGGAGAGGTTTTGGGTAATACCGCTTGGGGGGTTCCTTTGCGACCCGGCTGGCCTGAGAAAGCCTCGACTCTCCCCCATCTGCTGGCTGAGAGAATTTCCCCCCCCTCTGCCATCTTGTTTGCCGCATCTGTGTCTCTGATTGCTGTGGCCGTTTTTTCAAAACGCCGCAGCCCGGCTTTAGAGAATGCCGTGACCTAGCTGCTATGATTGCCGCCTTGACTTTTTTGACTATTGGTATGTTGGCTGCTGCTGGCTTGCTGTTCTATGGGCTCGCCGAAGCCGCCCGGAAAACCCCCCGGCTCAGCCGCCTGGTCTATCTCATCAGCGTGGAACGGGTGAAGAGGTGGCTAGCCTGGATGGGTGGGTTAGGACTTCATTTTTTTCATTTTTTTCATTTATTTGACATTTATAGGCCGCCCTTTTCCCTGAGGGGACTCAGGGCGGCTTACAATTTGTAGGAAGGGAGTGCAAGACAAAACACAAAAAGAAAATGTGGAATATAATAAAATAAAACAATAAAAAACAACATTCATTCAACATTCGGGTGGGGCGAGATTAGGGTCTTATCCCCAGGCCTGACAGGATAACCAGATCTTGAGGGCTGTGTGGAAGGTCTGGACGGTGGTGAGGGTACGAATCTCCACGGGGAGATCGTTCCAAAGCGTCGGAGCTGCTACTGAGAAGGCTCTCCTCCGCGTAGTCGCCAGTCGGCACTGACTGGTGGATGGAATTCGGAGGAGGCCTACTCTGTGCGATCTGATGGGACGAAGGGAGGTAATTGGCAGAAGGCAGTCTCTCAAATAGTCAGATCCACTACCATGGAGGGCTTTATGAATGGTAAGTAGCACCTTGAAGCGCACCCGGAGATCAACAGGTAGCCAGCGCAGCTCACGGACTTAATGTGATCGAGTGGCTAGTTTGTAACCACCATTACAGCCCTTTTGAACTCTCCCCCCATCCAGCGCCTTTCAATCTACAATCTACAATCCATCTTATTGGGCGTGCAAGGCCCCCCCGGTTTGCCCTCCTTTGTGGCTGGGGGGGGGGGCTTTCCTGCTTACCATCTTTACCATCTACCTTAGCTTGCTTCTCCAACTACGTTTTCACCTTTATGAACTACCTCGCTGGACTTTTACTTTTACATCTCTCCCCCTGGACTGTGTCTACCACCGTGCTGTTGCCCTTTGGACTTTATATCTCTATGTATGGACTACTCGCGTATTTTTATCACCTTTTTATACCTGCACAAATTTTTCCTTGTAAGTAGTGTGGATGTGTATGACTGTAAGCGAATGACCCCACTTTTAGACTTGTGTAATTCCCTTTTTATCATATTGTTGTATTTTTAAAATTTCTTCCGGGGGTGTGAGTGAGTGATTGAGTGTTTGGGTATGTAAGTGAGACTGGGATGGGAACCGGGTTCCCCCACACTGAGTGCTTCGCAGAAGTGTGGGGGGAGCTGGACCTACTCCAATCTCAGGATGACTGATTCGAAGGGCCTGTCGGAAAACGCCGGGACTATGGGGGTGGGTGGAGGGACTACGGACATGGGAGTGGGCCGGAGCATTACGGCCTTAACAGGGAGGGGCAGATATGGCGGGGACTTTAGGGCTGGCCATTACCGGGGAAGGAGGGCTCGCTACGTTACAGAGATCCCTCCTTCCGGCCCTATGAGTCCCACTCCAAGGCCAGATGGCGTGAGTAATCAGGACCCTGGTCTCAGGCTGCTGTCACTAAATGCCAGGTCTGTAGTTCATAAGGCTCCTCTCGTTCGGGACTTAATTTTAGACGAGAGGGCAGACCTGGCATGTATTACTGAAACCTGGCTGGGCCTGGAGGGAGGAGTCCCCCTCGTAGAGATGTGCCCAGAGGGCTTTCAGGTGCTCCAGCAGCCGAGGGCCCAGAGAAGGGGTGGGGGTGTGGCCATTGTTATCTGAGAGTCTCTAGCACCTCGTAGGATCCCTGCTCCGGAGCTTGTCGGGTGTGAGTCCCTGCTGGTGAAGTTGGACCTCAAGGGTCAAGTGGGTGTGCTGCTAACGTACCTGCCTCCCAACTGCATTGCAGCAGCCCTCCCCTCGCTCCTCGAGTCAATAGCCGAGCTGGCAGTTGAGTTCCCCAGACTTATGGTTCTGGGGGATTTCAACTTGCCTTCGCTCGGTGAACACTCTGATGGAGCGCAGGAGTTCATGGCTTCCATGACAACCATGGGCTTGACCCAAGTAATCCGGGGACCAACCCACTCAGCGGGTCACACGCTTGACCTCGTATTTCTCTTGGAGCAGTGGAATTGTGATCTTGGTCTGAGGGGTAGCGAGATCTTGCCCCTGTCATGGTCGGACCACTACCTATTGAGGCTTGACTTTCAGAGACCAAACCCCCACTGTAGGGAGGAGGAACCGACCAGGTGGTTCCGCCCCAGGCGACTTATGGACCCTTTGGGGTTCCAGACGGAGCTTGGGGTTATTCCTGATACCCTCGCCCACAGTTCGGCGGATACTCTTGCTGCTGCCTGGAACTCGGCAGCGACGGAGTCCCTTAACCGGATTGCGCCTCTACGGCCACTCTGAGGCAGTGGATCCCGGAGGGCTCCTTGGTTCACTGAGGAACTCCAGGAGATGAAGCGCCGGAAGAGACGCCTAGAGCACAATTGGAGGTCCAGTAAATCTGAATCGAGCCGAGCACTTTTAACAACCTGCATCAGAGAATACATTCGAGCAATCAGGACGTCTAAGAGATCACATATTGCCTCTCTGATTGCGTCCGCTGAGTCACGCCCAGCCGCCCTGTTTAGGATAACCCGTTCCCTCCTAAATAGGAGGGACACGGGCGATCCGCTGCAGGGCAGGGCTGAGGATTACGTCCAATTCCTCGCGGACAAGGTTGCTCGGCTCCGGGCGGACCTGGACTCCAATCCTGCAGAACCAGCTGAGGCACTAAGGGATAATCTGGTAAGCCATCGCTGGATTGATTTTCAAGCTGTTACCCCTGAGGACGTGGACAAGGCGATGAGAGCTGTTGGCGCCTCCACATGTGTGCTGGACCCGTGCCCCTCCTGGCTGGTTGTAAACAGCAGAGAGGTGACACGAGGCTGGATCCAGGCGGTGGTTACCACCTCCCTTCGGGAGGGGGTCTTTCCCCCCGCTTTAAAGGCGGCGGTGGTGAGACCCCTCCTGAAGAAACCATCCTTGGATCCAGCCATTTTAAACAACTATCGTCCAGTCTCCAACCTCCCCTTTGTGGGGAAGGTTGTTGAGAAGGTGGTGGCCTTTCAGCTCCAGCGATCCTTGGAGGAAGCCAGTTATCTCGATCCATTCCAGTCCGGCTTCAGACCTGGCTACAGCACAGAAACCGCTTGGTCGCATTGACCGATGATCTCTGGAGAGCCAGGGATGGAGGCCATGCCTCCATCCTGGTGCTCCTTGACCTCTCGGCGGCTTTTGATACCATCAACCATGGTATCCTTCTGCGATGACTGCGGGAGGTGGGGGTGGGAGGCACTGTTTTACAGTGGTTCTACTCTTACCTCTCGGACAGGTCGCAGTCGGTGTTAGTCGGAGGGCAGAGATCGACCCCTAGGCCCCTAACACATGGGGTGCCGCAGGGTTCGGTCCTGTCCCCCCTTCTTTTCAACATCTACATGAAACCGCTGGGTGAGATCATTCCGACGGCACGGGATAAAATACCATCAATATGCGGACGATACACAGTTGTATCTGTCCGCCCCGTGCCAACTCAATGAAGCGATGGACGTGATGAGCCAGGGTCTTGAGGCTGTTAGAGACTGGATGGGGGTTAACAAGCTTGTGCTCAATCCAGAAAACACCGAGTGGCTGTTGTGCTTCCCTCCCTCGAATTGGCCAAGTGTTCCATCTTTCAGGCTGGGGGGTCAAATTGTACGCCCCTCAGATAGGGTTCGCAACTTGGGAGTCCTCCTGGACCCTCAGCTGACTTTTGAACACCATTTGTCAGCTGTAACCAGGGGGGCATTTGCCCAGGTTCGCCTGGTGCACCAGTTGCGTCCCTACCTGAACCGGGAGGCCCTCACAACAGTCACTCATGCCCTTGTGACCTCTAGGCTGGAGTACTGCAATGTGCTCTACATGGGGCTGCCTTTGAAGAGTATTCGGCGACTTCAGCTGGTCCAGAATGCAGCCGCGCGAGCGATCGTGGGTGCGCCTCGATTCACCCATGTAACACCTATCCTCCGCGAGCTGCACTGGCTGCCTGTTGATCTCCGGGTGCGCTTCAAGGTGCTACTTGTCACCTACAAAGCCCTTCATGGTATTGGATCTGGGTACTTGAGAGACCGCCTACTGCCAATCACCTCCACTAGACCGATAAGATCGCATAGATTAGGCCTCCTCCGAATTCCATCAGCCAGCCAGTGTAGACTGGCAACTACTCGGAGGAGAGCCTTCTCAGTGGCTGCTCCCACCCTCTGGAACGAACTCCCCGTGGAGATCCGGACCCTCACCACCCTCCAGACCTTCCACGCCACACTTAAAATCTGGCTATCCCGGCTGGCCTGGGGTTAAAGACTCTAACCCCTACTCGAATTGTATGACTGTTGAGTTCTTAAATGATGTAGTGCTTTTATGTTGTAAATTGTTTGTCCTTCCCCCCCCCCCTTTTGAACTGTGAGCCGCCCTGAGTCCCCCCAGGGAAAAGGGCGGCATACAAATAAAGTGAAACTAAACTAAAACTAAACTAAATGTTCATTGACCATTAGATTTCAACAGTTGTCTCATGTGTTAAATTCCTCTGCAGTCAGTTGTTCTTTTTATATCTTACATGTTCTTGTTCTAACTTGTTTAATTTTATTCCATAACATATATTCCATATTTTAACCATTTTAAAAAGTTGGAAATATTATAACTAGCAAAAAAGAATGGTAGACATCCATAATTAGCAACCATTTGTCATGTAATATAGAACATTAAGGCTACATATATTAAGAATTGTCATTTCCACTACTGTGATGGACATAATAATACTATTCTTTTGGAACAATTTAAAATTGAACTAGAATGAGTTTCAGAACTACAATCACAGCAGACTATTAGTAAAATTTAAGAAAAGGGTTTAAGCAGCTCTTTTTAAAATTCTTCCTGCATTATCACTACAATCTATTTCGTGCTGTTCTATTGAGGTAGATTAAATATTTGTCTTGATCAAAGATTTTGAAAGTTATTCAATCATAGACTCAAAGCAAAAATGGACTTCAAAGAATCTAACTGGTTTTGGAAAAATGGTGAATTTCAATATGCCTATTAATCTTGGCCACTATTGAACCAATAAAGACTAATTACTTGATGAGTTTATAAATAAGAAATGCACTAATTCTTGTCAATTGCAACCTTATTATATACGAGAGGAAAACATGACATACCAGATATCTGTCAAAAGATACAATTATAAACTACCGTATTGGATACTGGGAAAAAACAAAGTAGAGAAATTGCATATTACTTAATGAATAATTAGAATTACAGGATTGGAAGCTATTGCAAAGGTCATTTAATCCAACCCCCTGCTCAGTACAACAATTCATACAGTCAGGAAGTCCCTTTTGATCTTGAATTTAATCCTCCTTCTTTATAGCTTTAAGTCAATGTTTCTGGTCCTTCTCTATGAGCAATAGAGATTAAGTTCTGTTCTGTGTATGCATGTGCAGGGCATGCCACTCCCCCTGCACATGCAGCCTCCCGCATGCACTCCACCCCATGCATGGGCCCCACACGCATGCATGCACATGCAGCCCCCCGCACATCCCCCCCCCACATGTGCAGCAGAGACCCAAAGACCAGCTGGCCAGCAGACGATGCATGCACATGCACAGCAGAGTTGAACTGGGGTGATGGCTCGCATGTGCATAGAGAGGGCGCTGTATGCCACCTCTGGCACGCATGCCATAGGTTTGCCATCATGGCACTATATTATGTGATGATCCTTCAGATAATTGAAGACTTTTTATGTGCTCAGCTGTCTCTTCAGTAGTCTAAACAATTTAAATGATTACTTGTAGGCTTGGTATGCAGTCCCTTGACCATCTTGATAGCCTCCTCTGGACTTGTTCAAGTTGTTACCACTCTTGTTCATCTGTGGTGCCCTGAACTGAATACATTACTGCAAATGGGTCTTACCAGAGAAGAATAGAATAGAACAATTACTTCCAGTAGTCTGAAATCTAGATAGTCTTGTTTTTTTATTTATTTACTAAATTTATAAGCCACTCATCTCACTTATAAGATGGCTATAATCAGCTTCATCACAATTTTGGCCCTTATTTAACTTGCAGCCAACAAGAACACAGAGATCCTTTTTCTTTGCATTACTGCCTAACTAGTCTTTCCCAACTTATTCATTTGGTCACTTTTTTTCCCTATCTGAACACAGAACTTTACATTTCTTCCTGGTAAATTAAATCCTATCAATTTCAGTCCAAGCCACGAGCCTGTCTATCTTTTTAAAATATTCCTGTCCATTCCCCTCCTCTTGGACTTTTGGATAAAAAAGGGGAACTGAAAACTGTTGTGCTAAAAGTGGAGCCAACAACTGCAGTGGTATGGAGAGATAGTGAGTGGACCAGCTCTTTGCAATTACTCTCTGGACAAGGAGAGCATTTGTGATGGCCCACAAGTATTTCAGACAGCTGTTCCTCATGAGGTGACCGAAAGACTGCAGTCTCTGTTAGGTTTAGGCCTCTGGGAGATGAGGCACTAATCATCTCAACCTGCAGGCAGTGCATTTAAAAAGTCACTGTGGGGTTGTTGTTTTTTTCAAAATCATCTTCAGAAATTGCTTGTTAACTATTTTTCAGCTGTTAGGAACATTTGGATCAATATATTTTACAGCCCAGGTGAGAAGATTAATTCCCTTCTTCCCTTAGGAAAGAAGTTTAAATATAAATACAAAGAGATTTTTAATGAACAACCAAAGGACAGTTAGAACTTTGATTTGGGTGGTTATAAATGATTAAGGGTCCAGAGGGACTTGAAATAAGATTTTGAAACTTTTTTTTATAAGAATCCTTCCCAATGGAAATTGCTTTTGTTTTGAATTCTTAGGAGCCGAGGTGGAGCAGTGGTTAAATGCAGCACTGCAGGCTACTTCAGCTGACTGCAGTTCTGCAGTTCGGCTGTTCAAATCTCACCGGCTCAGGGTTGACTCAGCCTTCCATCCTTCCGAAGTGGGTAAAATGAGGACTCAGATTGTTGTTGGGGGCAATATGCTGACTCTGTAAACCGCTTAGAGAGGGCTGAAAGCCCTATGAAGCGGTATATAAGTCTAACTGCTATTGCTATTGCTATTTTTTTTTAAAAAGGATAGGACAGGACTTTGAAATTTGGACACTAGAGGGAACGAGAAGGAATTAAAGATTACAATGAAAGAAGATTAACTAATAAAGCAAAATATTTTAATACTTGACATATTGATGGCTATTTCTGAACAGGTGATAATTTTAAGAGTGTCTGTCTCTATAGATAAACTGTGCCTAAAATATGTTATGGCAGAGGAAGACGTTTTTCTGAATAAGATTGAAATTGATCTGTAAGTAAATTTTAAAATCATAGGCTGCAGGAATGATATGGGAAAAAGATGCTTGTTGTGAGAGATGGACAGAGAGCTGGTCTGATGGACTACAGTAGTTTCCCGGGAAAGAGGGAGAACATTCTAGAAAGTGGGTAAAATGAGGCAGCCCAGAACTGGATAGAAAACAAGAAGAGGGTAAGGATAATTACTTCCTAGAATATCTCATGGTATAGCCATTACGGTAAGAGTAGCTAGATTTGGTCTAGCAAGATTGATGTCAGCTAAGCCCAAGAACAGCATCATGTTGTCTTCAAGGGACATATTTCAACATTTTCCCCCTTTGCTAAAATGGGGATGGGCCTGGCCAGTGTGTGATGCATCTGGCCCGCAGGTCACTAGTTTGACACCCCTGCCCAAGGATAATGTAGAGCAATTGTACCTGAGACACCGCCTCCTTCCGATCACCTCCCATAGACCGATTAGATCACACAGGTTAGGTCTCCTCCGGATTCCATCTGCCAGCCAATGTCGGCTGGCGACTCCCCGGGGGAGAGCCTTCTCTGTTGCAGCTCCAGCCCTCTGGAACGATCTCCCCGTGGAGATCCGGACCCTTACTACCCTCCCGGCCTTCTGCAAAGCTGTTAAGTCCTGGCTGCTCCAGCAGGCCGGGGGGCTCTCGAAATATCCAGCCCCTCGGAAATTGTGACTTTTGTATATTTTAATATGTTGTTTGTGTATTATCCCCCTTCCCTCGTTTTATTGTAAGCCACCCGGAGTCCTTCGGGAGTGGGCGGCATACAAATCAATAAAACTCTAACTCTAACTCTAACTCAATTCATTCAGAATTCAGTTATTTATTTGCTTATATCTGACAGACAGAATCTTGCCAGATTAAGCCTGAAGATGAACCACATTATTGAAATAATGCTTCTCCAGCTTTTCCTGCAATCACATCTGGAAAGAAATGCACTCTTTTCTTAGTTATGTTCCACGCTTCCTCTATACCAGTTTTCAATATTTTCCTCTACTCTCTTGGAGCTGCCATAATTAGCTTGGGGAAGGAGAAATTGATGTTTGCTTAACTCTTAGGAAGCTTTCAGCTTCTATCAACTTCCAAATAATGAGTCAGAAATAATCTTAAACATTCCTGATGTGTTTCTGACCTCTTAGGAAACCATATCCTGGTGAAGTGAACCTATTTCTTGATGAAAGACACATTATTTCAGTCATCATAACCTTCTATCAAATTCACACCAAATAATATTTTCCACGCTACACCAATTAGTCAAGGCAATTTATCAAAGATAGCCCTTTCTAATGAACTGTTGTCAAAACTGAGAAACTGATCCTGAATGTCATATCAAAACCTTCCTATTGGTACTTGAAAGTTCAGATTAAGTCCTTTTATTTCTGTTAGGCTTTGGCCAAACTAGAAATGTGCTTCAAATTCACTCCTTGGGAGTTGCTTTGAAGGACAGGTTACACAGACGCTTAATTGGAGGCACTATATTATAGAGGGAGGCATAAATTCACTGACTCATAACAAGAACAGATCTTTACTTATCTGTCCCAATGGCCTAGTGATAAATGATGAAACTAACGATTAAGCAAACCATCATAATATCAATAACAGCATATGCAGGACATAAGAGGAAATTACTTTGCTTCATTTACTTAACAAGTAAAGTTTACTTTTAATGACCTGAAGTCATTAACATCTAGTTAAGTAGTCAAGGTTCTAATAGACTTTCATGTACTACATCAAAGCTACATCAAAAAAAGCCTGTTTCAGATTAAATCAATATACGTAACAGTTTTTAGATTCCTTACAATCGCCGAGGAAATAATTATGACCGTTGCTTTAAAGAAATAGAGAAAAAGATGGTTCATAAGAATATGCATTCATATTTATATTTTTACTTTGACCCAAAAGCATCTCAGCTACAGTTTATAGTAGCAAAGCTTTCATCATAATAAAGCTTAAAGTGGGATTAGGATTTGAAACCTAAAGGGAAGAATTTGAAAGACACGTTGCATTATCCATTCAATAGGGCCATGTCAGTGGTCACTTGATGTCAAGAACAGAAATTAAACTTTAACTCAAAGCTCCACAAGAAATTGATGTAGCTCTGTGAGTGACTTAAGGGCAAAAGAGTTAATTCAAGTACAGCCAATTTTGCATCCCTAGAGGTTTTGCTTCTTGATCAGGGGCTCTTGGACATTAGCTAACAGAATTGGGTGCCTGAAAAAGTTTGAAAAACCCTGAAAAGCAGGGATTGACCCATTCAGAGAAACTACTATGTATATTATGCACAAATTAATTTAATGCCAATGTTATATTTTTCTCTTCCTGTAATATTGCATGGGGAACAGTCATTTGATTTACAAATGACTGTGTTGTAAATCATCAGTCCTCAGTACTGATGATGTTACCTAGTTTGGGTAATGAAATGCCTTCAAGAAAACAAGCAAGCTCTGAGAGCACCAAGGACCCTTCATTTCAACGCAGAGTTACAAATATTCTCCTGTATTGGGACTGAGAATCTCCATTGACATTTTCCACTATTGCAAACTCCCAAAGGGACTCCCTGGAGAAGAGCCTAATGCTGGGAAAGATTGAGGGCAAAAGAAGAAGGGGACAACATAGAATGAGGTGGCTGGATGGACTCACCAAAGCAGTAGGCGTGAGCTTAATAGCAATAGCAATAGCAGTTAGACTTATATACCGCTTCATAGGGCTTTCAGCCCTCTCTAAGCAGTTTACAGAGTCAGCATATCGCCCCCAACAACAATCCGGGTCCTCATTTTACCCACCTCGGAAGGATGGAAGGCTGAGTCAACCCTGAGCCGGTGAGATTTGAACAGCCGAATTGCAGAACTGCAGTCAGCTGAAGTAGCCTGCAGTGCTGCATTTACCCACTGCGCCACCTCGGCTCGGCTTAAATGGACTCCAGAGGATGGTAGAGGACAAGAAGGCCTGGAGGAACATTGTACATGGGGTTGTAATGGGTCAGATATGACTTCGCAACTAACAACAACAAAGAGAATTTGTTTTTCAATGGTGAAATACGACATAAATCAAGTTGAATTATCAGCTTTTGTCCCTGCTGTTGTCTACATGCTGTTGTCTCAAATATTTTACATACATAAATACATACATACATACATACGATGTATGTATGTATGCATGCATGCATCTATCTATCTAGCTATCTCTATCTATCTATCTATCTATCTATCTATCTATCTATCTATCATCATCTATTTATCTATCTATCATCTATCTATCTCTATCATCTATCTATCTATCTATCTATCTATCTATCTATCTATCTATCTATCTATCATCGTCTGTCTGTCTGTCTGTCTGTCTGTCTGTCTGTCTGTCTGTCTGTCTGTCTGTCTGTCCGTCTAGCCGTCTAGCCGTCTAGCCGTCTAGCCGTCTAGCCGTCTAGCCGTCTAGCCGTCTAGCCGTCTAGCCATCTAGCTATCTAGCTATCTAGCTATCTATCTTCCAGCATAACTCTAGAGTGCCTCAAGCAATTTCAACCAAACTTGGTACATAGATGACTTACCCTCTGGGAACAAATACTGAGGGAGGGGGGTAAAACACCCATGGTGTGTTTTTGTGTGTCTGTGTGTGTGTGTGTGTGTGTGTGTGTGTGTGTGTGTGTGTCCCAGCATAACTCTGGAACGCCTGGCCTATTAAGGAGAGTGAGTGCAGAATCCTAGAGTGGCAACTATTTGTGATGTCATGGAAGAGAGAAGGGAGGGCTGGGGCCATTAAGGAGACCAAGTGCAGCGTCCTAGAGTGGCAATTGTTTGTGATGTCAGCTCCTTTGTAGTTTCCTCTGGAAAGCCAGCCGTGATTTTTCAGTGGACCCAAGGGCAATGCCGGATTATCAGCTAGTTTTAAATATAATGTGAATCTGTCAAACATTCTCTTCTCTTTTCTTAAAACGCTGATTTTGCATGATATATTTTCACTTAAGCTTATTTTACTGACTAAGGATTAAAAATTCAGCTGATTGCTTCATCCCAGGAGCTATTATCTAATTGGATCTTCAATATTGACAAAACAAAGTACTTCTTCCTGCATAATTAATGTATGGAATTCATTGCCACAAGACATATAGTGTCCATTAGCAGAAATGACATCTTGAAAAGCTGAGTTTATACAAGATAGGTGTATTTTTGACTATTATTCATCACATTTAGGAAACATTAGGGACTGAATCGCAGATCACCATGCACTGGGAATAAAAAGCAAATTATTTTGGTTATATATTGAGACAAATTAGGTCCTTGCTTCTCAGTCTTTTGGCTAGGCTCACATTATAGTCCATGTGATTCATTCTTGGCTCAGATGTGCCGTGTGAAAACAAAACATCCATTACATCATCCATCGTACAGCTAATCAGGGTTAAGTATTTTGTGCAAAAACAGCCAGAAAGGTCACAAATTAATATACACATTATACATGCATAAGTTCACTCCATAGTTCAATATTTAAGCTTCAAGTAAGAAAGCCAAAGCCTCTGATTTGGGCATCTGTTGCTGGATAGATCCATCCTAAAATTCAGAGGACAGCTTAAAAACCTATTGACACACAAGCCTTCTCTGGATCAGATTCCTCCTGATGTTAAAATTTTTACATTCCAAATAATCATAAATGCCAGTCTTGCTGATGATGCATCTGAAGCATGGCATATCCAAAAGACAAAACAATTCAGAGAAGGCTGAAATTTGCCTAAAAACCAATATGTGAGGAACAACATTCCACTGTTTTCTCTCAAGAGGAAGCCTTTTATTTGTTGGATTGATTTATTCTGCACTGGGGAGATGCAGCGATTGCCAAATTTTAAAGTGGTATTACTTGGCAGTAGATACGTCACATGCTAATTTATTAGATATAGCTCTCAGCTGTTCAGCATACTGTACCGTGAAAGATAGCTGAATGTGCATGAAGGTTTGCATTCTCTGGAATTATGATCATGTTTTTGCTTAGGAAATACTGTTGAGGTTTGTTTTGTAGTGACTGTTTTCACATACGAGTTGCCATTTATGATTAGCCAACTCAAGCAGTTTGCTTAGAATAGAATAGAATAGAATAGAATAGAATAGAATAGAATAACAGAGATGGGAGATTCCTTGAGGGTCTTCTAGTCCAACCCTCTACTTAGGCAGGAAACCCTATACCACTTCAGACAAATGGTTGTTCAATCTCTTCTTAAAAACTTCCAGTATTGGTGCCTCCACAACTTGTGGAGGCAAGTTCTTTCACGATTAATTGTTCTAACTAGCAGGACATTTCTCCTTAGTTCTAAATTGCTTTTCTCCTTGATTAGTTTCTACCAATTGCTTCTTGTCTAGCCGTCAGGCGCTTTGTAGAATAGCTTAATTCCCTCTCCTTTGTGGCAACCCCTGAGTTATTGAAACATTACTATCATGTCACCCCTGGTCCTTCTTTTCATCAGACTAGACATACCCAGTTCCAGAAACCATTCTTCATATGTTTTGTCCCCTAATCATCTTTGTTGCTCTTCTCTGCACTCTCTAGAGTTTCCACATCTTTTTTTCTGGACTTTTACTATTTAATTGCTCATGGAAATGGCTTCAACACCCAGCATCTGCTTGTGATGTGGCAGGATGAAACATCATGCATTAGTTTTGAACATAACATCAAGAAAAAGGCATACATAACCTATAACACAGGGACGTTCATAAAACAATACATTAAAAATTACATCTGCTGCCAGTGGAGATCAAATCAAGGTTAACTGTCAGGAAATGTAATGAAAATCTAGAATGTGGAACTTGCAAAATAGTAGATAAATGTTTTATAAACAATACCTCATTACCAGAATGAGAAGACTGCCGTTACAGGCCAAGGGAACAGGTAACAGTAATTGGAAAACAACTACTTGAAATCATATATTATCATTGTCAGATCTGTCTTAAGGGTCGACAGGAAGCATGATAAAATCACTCCTTTTTGCTTTATTAAAGCATCTGTTCCACTTGCAATATCAATTGATATCCACATATCACCATTAACCTAGATTTAAACTGGGAATGGTGGCTTCTAAATAGGACGTGTTAGTAAATCACAGCTCTTCAGGTATTTAAGTCCTTATTCAGCACTTGGGCTGAGATTCAGCTAGATTAGAATCTTTATTGCAGACAAGAAAGAAGTATTAAAGCAGTCGAGTACCCACTGCATAGGAAATAATTCAGAGTCCGTGTATATCTACAGTATGTTCAAACTCAAGTCCTTCTTTCTTCCTGAATTAATGGATACTTGGTTGTTGTGGGTGGCTGAGATATGTTTACATAATAGTGAGCTCTAGCACAGGAACAGCTGTATCATATCTTTTTTTATAAATATAAAGAGTTTTATTATTTTTCAATTACAAAAATAAATATTCCATATTTCCTTATGCAGCGTGTCATCTGGGTACAAACATCTCTATGCAACATTGTTCCTCATTTACCACATCTTTCGCATTCATATTAACATTATTTCCCTAAGCTTAGTATTATAAATTGCTAAACATTTATAAAACTCTCAATTTTTCTTCTTAATATCTTCTAGTGATGATATCATATTAACACTAAACATCATTATTCTCATCATACACATACTAACAGTTTTCATCTTATTTATATCTGTATCTAAATATATTGTCTACTTATTTTCCCTGAGTCCCCCCAGGGAAAAGGGCGGCATACAAATAAATAAACAGAAACAGAAACAGAAACAGATTTTTTAGCCTTCTTCATTTCCAAACTCCTTTTTTATTCTCCAACCATTGGTAAAATACTTCCCAAATCACATAACATTCATTTTGCTCTTTCTTCTTAATTGCTAATGTTAATCAGTTCATTTCTGCATATTCTAATATTTTCCTTATTACCTCCTCATCAATAGGAATCTCTACACTTTTCCAATGTTGGGCAAATACAATTCTAGCTGTGGTTAATACATGAATGATTAAATATATGTTCTCTTTATTATAAATTTCAGGTAGTATTCCTAGCAGAAAGGTTTCTGGCTTCAGCTCAATACATTGCTGTATCATCTCTTCCAACAATGTCTTAATTTTTTTTCAATATTTCTTTGCCTTTCCACGTGTCCATCACGTATGTTAGTAAGATCCAGATATTTGATGGCACTTCCAACGTTTAACTGAGATGTCTTTAAACAATTTTGCCAACCTTGCCAGTGGTAGATGCCATCTGTAAAACATCTTATACACATTCTCTTTATATGCAGTTGACATTTGGAACAGCTGTATCATATCTTGATGGCTTTAGGCCTTACATCTGGGTTAAGATAGGCTGGAGGACTTCCCTTTTTGTACTTAGCCATACAGAGTCATATGACTTCTAATACTTTTGGACTTTAAGCACCTGGTTATTTCCATAGGCATTGGGTTAGGAGCCAACATTGGCAAATGTTTTTTTGGAAATGAATTTATGTGATTTATTCTTGACTAGCTGATAATATGGCATTGCCCAGGTATTTATTTATCTTAATTCATATATTTGTCCTCAAAAATAATCCTGAACCAAACATAATTTCTAATGTTGGCTTTTCCCCCCTTACCAGAGGGAGCCCTCTTGTGGACTACTGTGAAGCTGTTACCATGGCAACTCCACTGCGCTGTACAGTAGAAGCCATTTTACAGTAGTATGGCAGAATCCATTTTAAGGCACAACAGGTTGTATCTTAACAGACCACATATCCTGAGGGATGTTAGGGGTGTGTTAGCCCCACAGTATTTGGTTCCAGAGAGTAAGTAATCTGTGTACAAAATTTGGTTGAAATTGCTCGAGGCATTCCAGGGTTATTCTGGAACACACACAGAGAGAGACAATATATATATATATTGGAGTGCCTTTTGACATTTTCCCAGGTCGCTTTCAGCATCGACATCCAATCAGCCAAGCTGACTGAGGAGGGGGGATCCCTTGGATACTCAGGCATTGGGACAAAGTCCATACCACTCACTATTTTGAATGGCATGAGTCCTGTGCTACTGTGAACAGCATTATTGTACGCCACCTCAGCAAAAGATAAAAGGTCTTCCCAATTGGACTGCTGATAGTTCACGTAGCACCTCAGGTACTGCTCCACCATCGTATTCAGTCTCTCTGCTGCCCCATTGGTGCTCGGATGAAAAGCTGAACTAAGACCCTGAGATGATCCAATCCACCACAGGAATTCCCTCCGGAACTATATGGATGGATGGATGGATGGATGGATGGATGGATGGATGGATGGATGGATGGATGGATGGATAGATAGATAGATAGATAGATAGATAGATAGATAGATAGATAGATAGATAGACAGACAGACAGACAGACAGACAGACAGACAGACAGACAGACAAATAGAGACAGAGAGACAGAGACAGACAGACAGACAGACACAGAGAGACACAGAGAGAAATTGTATTGTGCTTCTGTGGATTTTATGTTCATTAGTTATTTTATTTTATTTTTTAATCCTATGTGAGCTGCATGAATCAATGGCTCTACTGTTCTGTTCTTCCATAAAGTCTTGGAAAGCTTGGTCCTTCCTCTTGGTTTTAGGCCAGCAAGCAGGATATGGTCACATAGAACGAAGGATTTGAAGTTGTTCTCTGTTATTCTATTGTTCTCTGGTCTATTTATCGTAGTTTACATTATGTTGCCCAGAGTTGCCTTTTGTGAATTGGGTAGCCCTATAAATCCAACAAACAAACAAATAATATAGAAATAAATCTTACTTATCAAAATCTAAACCAGCTTGTCAGCCTTTGACAAGCCAATAATTTTTCACAGTAGAATCAGTGAGCAAAGAGGCAAAGACTTGTTGAAATGATTAGTGGATGTTTCTCTTACACAGAGCTCAGGATTTTGTAGGCGGTGGAGACTCCGGAATCATGATCCAATTCACAAAAAGCAAAATCTGTTTACTCTTCTGTTCCAGACAGATAAAAGAGAAAATTTGTCAAATAAATTATTCACTACAAAAAAAAAAAATCAACTCGCTTTTGTAGTAAATAGCCTAGAGGAACTGAAAAGGCAAGGAAAGCAGACAAGCCACAAAACCTAATTTGAAATTTACTTTGAAGTCTGAAATCTCCTGCCAGGAAGCACAAAAAAAAAAAGGGCTGTGAAGTATCAAAAAATAGCTGATTTGAATCAATACAAAATAAAAATTAACTAAAATGTTAATAAGCAACAGATCCAAATTAATTACCAGTACTGGAACTTTCTATTTATTACTATATCAACAGAATCCTGTTGATGTAAGTATTATGTAGTTTTCTACCAAATGGTGAGTGTTTGAAAAATTACCAATATAAATAGTAGAGTATTTGTCAGAAAAAGAACATGCATTCACAATACATTTATGATTGTAGAAAAAATATAGTTTTCTAAATGTATTGTCATTCACCTATTTTTTTTACGTGCTTCCAACAACTGTCTATCTAACACACAATCCAATTTCCATTTCCTAGAGTATGATCTTTGGCTTTCCTGGGCAAAATTGAAAAGGTGTAGATTTGTGATGAGGGTTCACAGCAGTGGTGAGTTCCTACTGGTTCAGACTGGTTCCTGCCTCAGTTTGGTGGCCTGGGTCACTGGAACTGGCAACGACCAAGGCCTGCCATGCCAAGGGAAATGGACATCCATTTCCAAGGGATTGGACATTTTGTCCATCAGGATTCATTCATATGTCTTCAGAAACTCTAATCCAGAGGTGGGTTACTGCCAGATCGGTAGTAGCGGTGGCAGGAGGCTCCGCACACACATCCGGACGCTTCTGCACATGCGCAGGAGCACGCCCAAACCAATAGTAAAAGAATTGGCAACCCACCTCTGCTTTAATCTGATCCTAACATGATTTCTCTTCGGAGAAGAAGAAAGCAAAGGCATTTGAGCATTTGAGTTAAATCAGCTAAAACGAGCTGATAATTTTTGCTAAATACTTTTTTTCAACTGTACTTTATCAGACTGAGCTTTTCATAGCTGCAAATCTGCTACCAAGGGCAAGAAAAGAGTCTGAAATCTCCACAGGAAATATGACTGTGAAAAGTGAAATGCAGCTTAATATGGTATATTTGACCATCTATATTTTGAATCCTTTCATTGACACATTTTTTTTCCAATCTTCAGCATTCATTTGGATTATTTTTAGATTCCAAGAGCATCAAAACCTACTTCTGTAGCCCTTGTCCCACTTCCCATCATAATAGTTTGTTTGTACATATTGACTTTAAAATTCAGGTTGAATAAGTAAGATTTCTGTAAAAGGAAGGCATTTACTTCACAACAGTGGTGGGATTCAGCCAGTTCGCACTTATTCGGAAGAACCAGTTTTTAACTTTCTAAGCAGTTCAGAGAAACGGTTGTTGGAAGAAATCACCTTTTGGTTTTTTTCCACTTTACAGGGCTAATCCTGTAAGGAAGGCAGGAAGGAAACATTCTAGTGTTAACATTCTAGTGTTGTTTCTAGCCTAATCTTTATTGCCCTGCTTACAGAAACTGCCTCTCCGGTTAACCCTTATTACATTGTAACAGCTAAGGCAAAGTGCCCATTGACCTGAGTAATGTTGAGTTGGCCACGCCCATATAGTCACATGACCACTAAGCCCCACCTACCCACCTGATCATTAGGACAGAGAACCGGTTGTTAAAATATTTGAATCCCACCATTGCTTCACAATATACAAAGTAAAGGCCAAATTACACAATATATGTGTGCCTGTCATCTATCTCCTCTTTAGCTTCAGTGAGCAAGTATGTGTGCTTCATTGACTAAGCTTTCTGGTTGTATGTTTTCTTTTCTTTTGATTACTTATTTTCTTCATCACTGCCAGCGTAAAAATCGATTGAAACCAATCAAGGAGAGAAGCAACCTGGAACTAAGGAGAAATGTCCCGACAGAACAATTAATCAGTAGAATGGTTTGACTCCAGAAATTGTGGATGCTCCAATACTGGAGGTTTTAAAGAAGAGTTTGGACAACCATTTGTATGAAACGGTATAGGGTATTCTAATAGAGGTTGGACTAGAAGATCTCCAAGGTCCTTCCAACTCTGTTATTCTGTTATTCTACACCACAGAATTGCTGTTGTGCGCACCCACATACACATACACACATACTGTCTAATTTCTCTGCATTTTCACCTTTAGTCTATTTACCATTCACATCAGAGGGATTCCTTTTTTAAAAAAAATCCAGTACTTATTTCCTGAAGGATTATTCATTATTTTGACATTGCAAATACAAACATGGCACAGCCTTTCCCTGCTCTCCCAACAGACACAACATATTCTTGAACTGCAGTGTTTAATCTTTACATTTCCTCAACAGCCCACCAAAAGAAACCCTGAAATGTTGCCCTACCAAAGGGTTCTTTTCCCCCAGTGTTGACGATCAAACTCATATATGAGGAGAAACTTCTTAACAATGAGGACAATTAACCAGTGGAACAGCTTGCCTTCAGAAGTTGTGGATGCTCCAACACTGGAGGCTTTTAAGAATAAGACTGGACAGTCACTTCTCTGAAATGCTGTAAGATCTCCTGCTTGAGCAATGGACTGGACTAGAAGACCTCCAAGGTCTCTTCCAGCTCTTTTCTGATTACCAATCAGAAATATCCATGAGGTAACTCAGAAAGTCAGCAGAAATCCTGTTTTGAATCTTAGAATATATTTTCTATATTACATATTGCATACATATTTAACGTTACCTACTGAACATAAGAAAGGCTGAGCACCAAAGAATTGTGGCCTTTGGACTATGCTGCTGGAGAAGACTCCTGTGAGTCCCTTGGACAGCAAGGTGATCAGTCCTAAAGGAGATCTGATCAACCCTGAGAAGGAAGGACTCACTGGAAAAGAGCCTAATGCTGGGAAAGATTGAGGACAACAGAAGAAGGGGAGGATAGAGAATGAGGTGGCTGGATGGAGTCACCAAAGTAGTTGGTGTGAGCTTAAATGGACTCCAGAGGATGGTAGAGGACAGGAAGGCCTGGAGGAACATTGTCCATGGGGTCACAATAGGTCGGACATGACTTCACAACTTACAACAACTACTGACCATTTTATGGCTTAAGATAAACAGAGTCACTCTTTCTTGATGGAAGATAAAGCCTTTTCATCTACTTCCAGTGTAATTGTTTATGTAGCTTACAGCTATCTAAGTGAGAAAAGACAGTATGGTTACAAATCACAGGAGTAAAGTTTCAAGAGGACCAATGAGGCAACTTTGCTCTTTGCTTTACAGGCTGTTGATAAATCTGCCAGATATTTTCTCTGCAAAAAAAACCATTTGGTAGAGGTAATAAATGCTCCGGGACTTGGACAAATTTCAAGGGCAGACAGAGAGATCTGAAATGGCTGTAAAAGCTCCTTCACTTGCTATATTATTGCCATAAGCCAAACCCAACAGAAAAGAAGAAAACTCATAACATTTTTAAAAATAATATTTTTAAAATCTTGGTATTATAGAATGGAGGTTCTCTCTCAGAGGTAGAATAGGCTTATGATCTAAATTATGAAGTTTTTCCTGATAGACTAACTTCCTGAGTGTCGCGAATATTTTTTGAAATGAAGTAACATTTCTGTGTTACGGTCTTTTACCAACATCTATCTATCTATCTATCTATCTATCTATCTATCTATCTATCTATCTATCTATCTATCTATCTATCTATCTATCTATCTATCAACAGCTCTCTCTCTCTCTCTTTGTGTGTGTGTGTGTGTGTGTGTGTTCCACCATAACTATGGAACGCCTTGAACAATGTCAACCAAACTTGGCACACAGATGTCTTCCTCTCTGGAGAAAAATACTGTAGGGGGAAAGACACACCTAACACCCCTCGGCATGTGTGTTCTTTTAAGATACAGCTTCTTGTGGCTTAAAATGGCTTCTACTGTACTGCCATAAAATGGCTTCTACTGTACAGCCCAGTGGAGTTGCCATACTAATGGCTTCATAGTACTCCACAAGGGGGAAAATCCAACATTAGACATTAGGTTGGGTCCAGACATTTCCCCCTATAATTAAATACCTGGGCAACACCAGGTTATCAGCTAGCTACAAATAAAAGGAAGAAAGTAGAATCCTGCAGTGAAACCAGATTATAGCCTGGTACGGTATTTCGCAATTGGATTGTGATGGAGGACTTAACATTGTTTTAAAATAATGAATATCTGTATAACTCTCAAATGTGCAAATAATTGGGAAAGCAAAGAGTGTGTTGGGATATTATATAAGGATCACCATCAGCAGATGTGAACAAGAGTTTCTATATTGCTAGAAACACCAAGGCAAAGTCTCATAAAAGGAGTCTCACCAAATCTATTTACCAATAGTATGGAAAGGAAACCATTCAAGCCAGCTGTAGAAAAAAAATAACATCTCTATTTAGTCAGGGTTAGAGGGTAATAAAATACCCTGCAAAAGAGGGCTTGCAGGATTCTCACATTTGGTGATAAAATTCAGGAAAAGCATTGAGATCGTTCTGACAATAAATATCTCCTAATTCATTGCTTTACTATTGATTTGGCCTCCATTAAGTTTAATTGTCCTATGTAATCAGGAGAAGCACCACAATTGCATAATTTTTCCATGTACTTTTCTCAGACCAAGTATAGAAAATTTCTTTTCCTTTTGTAAGAGAGGAACATTTCAAAATAACCTGAAAAATATTGTTTATTCATCGTGCCTTGCTTTGGCTGGTATCCAGGTTTGAAGAAGCAAAGTTGAGTGTACATTTTTTTAAAAATTTAAAAATAGTTTTAATATTACTGACAGCATGAACAAAGGTCAGCCTTTTGTAAGAGAGGACGCTGATTCAGGAGTAGGGGGGACACACGTTCATATGAGAAATATGAGTACTCCTTAAACTTTCTAAGATCACAGTCAATCACACATATCCATGTCTATTTCTTTTTAAACAATTTAGGAAGACTGTACAGAATTGGTTTCTGAATTCTTCCAAGTCCTAATCGCAAGAGAAGATATTGGTTGGTATTTTCTTCAGTGTAACAAAGTAGTATGTTGTATCCAGGGGTGGGATTCTACCAGTGGTGGGTTCTGGCTCCCGTTGCAACCACTACACTGCAATGGGGCCGGGCATCCACCATGTGCATGCGTGAAGCTTGTGCATGTGTACCCACCGCCCGCAACACTCCAGCTGCTCGGCGGAGCATCGCACAGGCACTGTACGCCCCTCACACATGCACAAATGCCCTGGTCAGCTCAAATAGAGGTAAGGAGAGCAGGCAGGCCGGTGGGCCTTCTGGAGCACTATATTGGAACGGTACCTGGTGCTCCCAGCAGGCACTGGTACCGGGGCGTACTGGTCATATCCCACCACTGGATTCTACTGGTTCAGCCTGGTTCAGGTGAACCGGTAGCTCTGAAGATCAGCTGAGAGGGAACTGGTTCGCTCTGACCTTCAGGTGGGCCTATTTGCCCGCCATCAGGTTATACTCACCTATATTTCCTTGTTTTTTAGCCCATCTGATTGGTGCGGCAGATTGGATTGCGGTGGCTCAGTTGTTTTCCTGTGAACTGTGCATGCAGGTGCAGTGTGCATCAGGCATGTCAGGTGAAGTGCACGCTCAGCGAACCTGTTGTTAAACCGGTAGGATGCCACCCCTGCTTGCATCTAAAGTGTCTTTCTGATGGATCCTTGGTGCTCTCTGAATTAGCCTGTTTTCTTGCAGATGGTTCATTACTCAAACTAGGTAATATCATCAGTGCTGGTAAGGAGTAGGGTTGTTCTCAGTTTATATTCCAGTGTCTTACCCTGTCACCAACACTGACAGGGCAAGATATTAGAACTTTCTGCTTGTAGCAAATATTTCTTGAAATGAAGTAAACCTGATGAAGTTACTTAGTTTGGGTAATGAAACATCTTGCAAGAAAACAAGGAAGCTCAGAGAGCACCAAGGATCCCTCATTCCAACCCTGAGCTACAAATATTGTTTTTTAAGTATGTTTCTGCTTTCCCCATTTCCCTGGTGTATCTGGGGGTATCAGGTGTATTTATATAGTGGCAGAGGTGGTAATCTACCGGTTTGGACTGGATTACCTGAACCGGTAGTGGAAATTGCAGGTGGTTCTGCCCACCCATGGCCCGTTCTATGGCATCCCATTTAGGCCCTTTTTTTTGCCAAAGGTTCATGCGCGCGAATGCTCACATTTGTGAACCAATAGGGAAGGTTAGTGTACCTGTAGAGTGGGAAGTACTTGATGAAACAGGTTTCATGTTTCTAGGTACCTCTGGATCAGTGATGTGCGTTGAGGTTTATGGCTGGTGAGGCATGTCGGACATAGCACTGGAGCGGCCAAAAGCCTCTTTCTTCACAGCAGGCAAAGAAAGAGGCTTTTGGCCCCTCCGGCACTGTCTCCACCATAGACACGAGACACGGGGAGTAGGTCAGGTGGGGGGTGGGTGGGCTGGCTGGCTTGGGAGGGGGGATCATGGCCGCTCAGGTGGCCCCCACTGCTGCCGAAAGCAGCTTGGATGTCCTGGCACTGTCCGAGCTGAAGACAGCGGAGGATTGTTTGTTGGAGGAGGCGGGGGGGGCAAGGCGGCGGAGCGCGACGGCGGCGAGAAGCAGCTTGGATGGATCCGGGACACCCAAGCTGCTCCCAGATCAGGAGGCGGGAGAATCAGTGCCTCCTTTGCATACAATTTTTTTTGCTTTTTAACCCTTTCTTAACTTTTAAAAGGCGAAAAATTCCTTATGCAAAGGAGGCCCCGAGTTCTCTCGCCTCCTCCTATAGTTAACACTAAGCAGACACCAAGCCACTGTGACTTGGAATCTGGTTGCAACTACCTTGGCTTTAATTATTTTTTAAAAAGTCTTTAAAATTCTATCCTTTTCCTGAGGAGACTGGTGAGGCCCCGCCTCCCCTGTCTCTAGTGACTGCACGTCCCTGCTCTGGATCATGTAATTTGTAAAGAGAATGGGGGATATGAATGGAGCAATGGGATACTTTCCAAATGGCTGCCCAGCTCTCTTCATCATAATATTTCAGTAAGATATAATTTCATGAATTCTTTCTTCCAACAGCCCCAAGCCAGATTTGTCCATTTTTGAACTTTTTTTTCCTGCTAGCAACCTAAATTTGGTCTTACTCCATTCATTAGATCTTACTCCATTGTTTGGAGAGTTGTATCCCTCATGGACAAAGACTTAGTTCCATGTACATAATTTATTTTTAGCATTTTTGTGAGGTTGGACAGAATTAAAAAAGAGGAAGAAGGGGAAAAAAGGAATATTGAAGTCAAGCAAGTTTTAATAATAACCCCGTATTTTCCTCTACAGCTAATATATCGATTATAAATCTTAATGGGATGTATGAGCTTTCATATTTCATCAATGTCTGGAGATAAGTTTGTTAAAGAAATCTTAAAGTCAGCATAATATTCAGCCTGTTTCAATATTTAGTCTTTGTAGTAATGAGTGCTGAAAATCCATTTGCACAAGGACGAGTCAAAGGAAGCATATCAAGACCTTCAACATATTTTCACTTAAAAGCTCATATTCTGTGCTAACTTTTAATCCAAACATCTTCTAATGGTTTCTTTTTCTTTTTTTTTTTTTTGAAGTGTTGCAGTGTGACATTGTACAAATAAATATATACAAAGCAGTGGTGGGGATTCAAAGGTTTTTACTATCGGTTCTGTGAGTGTCACTTGGTGGGCGTGGTATGGCTTGGTGGGTGTGGCATGGCTTGGTGGGCGTGGTATGTCTTGGTGGGAGTGGTAGGGCTTAGTGGGCATGGTATGGCTTAGTGGGCATGGCATGCCTTGGTGGGCGTGACATGGCTTAGTGGACATGGCAGGGGAAGGATATTGTACAATCTCCATTCCCTCCCCACTCCAGGGGAAGGTTACTGCAAAATCCCCATTCCCTCCTGATCAGCTGGGACTCAGGAGGCAGAGAATAGATTGGGCAGGGCCAGTCACAGGTGGTATTTACCAGTTCTCCAAACTACTCAAAATTTCCACTACCGGTTCTCCAGAACTGGTCAGAACCTGCTGAATACCACCTCTGATACATACATTCATGTTGGAAGGAACAAAGCTTTTCTAGGTTGAGAGGATTAGCTAATGACACCACCATTGCTTGGGGGACAACTACTTGGGGATTCCTTTCATGTCCCTATTAGTTGCCCATGAAGTTGTATCCTTCTATCTATCTGCAGTCACCCACTTTCATACTGCTGGATCAGGAGCTGTAGTGAATGATGGGATCTCACGCCATCACAACCGGGCAATTGGGTTTCAAACACAAGCCTGCTGATTGTCAGTCCAGCATCCTAACTACATAAGCCACCACACTGTCAATATCTCTATTTCTTTGCTTAATGAAATTGCATTGATTTCAAATCTGGTACAGTTCATGGAATCCCAAATCTTTGATTGTTTGGATACCACTGACATCTAAAGCAAAGGAGGACTTAAGTACTGTCCTTTTCTGATCACTTAGTACCATCCTGCCATTTTCCCTAAGCAGCAGGATTATCTTTCTCTTAGGAATGATATTTTTGCTGTTTTTAGCTTTAATTGCAAGCCTGACTTCCTTTTGTGATTTAGCTTTTCTGATCGTTTTTCTGCAGACATTAGCTTCTTCCTCATATGCTTCCTTGGGGATTACACTCATCTTCCATTTCTTAAGTAGGTCTCTTTTAACTCTTAGTTCAGTCAAAAGCCCCCTGTGGTCTCCTAAGCCACACTTCCTTTTTCTTCTTCTCATTGGAATGATACACAGGTTTACTTCCAGTATTTTCTTTTTTGAGAAAGTTCAAATTATCCTTTCTGTAATTCAACAAGTATACAATGAACTTCAATTCTCATACAATATTCATAGATTTCTCAATGACTTGCTAAAGAGCAAAGATCAGATTTGCACAGTATACTTAGGCTCTTAAATTCAATCTTCAATCTATAGGCCATGGTCATCAGCAGATGTTCCCATACATATTGATCTCTCCAGACATTACAGTTGTGCTCAGTTTTGTCTCTCACAAAATGCTTCTTTAGACAAAGTTAGACAAAGAGCAGAGTAAAATATAAAATTTAGTAGTATCCATCAAGCATGGGTTCCGGACGGCTTTACTGCCAGTTTGCTTGTGTGCGTGCTTTGTGCACATGCGTGCAATGGATATGTGCTGTGTGTGCATGCACAGTTCAATTAAAATTGTTCTGCGCATGCACATAACTTAAAAACAAGATGACACCGACTGGGGAACCTGTTCAGGGGCGTGGCAGGCATGGGTTGCTGCCAGTTCCAGCGACCCACGCCACCATACCACTAACTGCTTCGCCCAAACCGGGCCGAACCGATAGGAACCCACCTCTGATATCCATGCATCATGCACCATTCCCTGCTAACAATAATGATGACATTACAGCCAATATGTCAGAAACACAGTAAAAGTATTTTTCCCCCTCTTGGTTGATTTCATTTATTCATTTCTCAATCACAAATCAATCCTAGTGTACACTAATGCCCAAGAATAGAAATACCTGATTAATAATAGGAGGACAGATTTTAACAGAACAGAATGGCAGAGTTGGAAAGGACATTGGAGGTCTTCTAATCCAACCACTGCAGGAAGCCCTATACCATCTCAGACAAATGGCTGTCCAATCTTCTCTTAAAAATATCCAGTGTTGGAGCATTTACAACTTCTGGAAGCAAGTTGTTCCACTGATTAATTGTTCCAATGTCAGGAAATTTCTCCTTAGTTCTAGATTGCTTCTCTTCTTGATTAGCAATAGCAATAGCAGTTGGACTTATATTCCGCTTCATAGGGCTTTCAGCCCTCTCTAAGCGGTTTACAGAGTCAGCATATTGCCCCCACAGTCTGGGTCCTCATTTCACCCACCTCGGAAGGATGGAAGGCTGAGTCAACCTTGAGCCGGTGAGATTAGAACTGCTGAACTGCAGATAACAGTCAGCTGAAGTGGCCTGCAGTACTGCACCCTAACCACTGCGCCACCTCGGCTCTTTAGAAGTATTAATAGAAATAACAGTACTAGAAATGGAAGTAATAGAAATGAAAACAAATCCTGCTAAAATACAATCCAATAATGGGCAGAAACATAAACAGGTCACATCAGTCATACTACTCCATGCAAGTTTGGATCTAAAATCTAGAGACACACTTTTGTCTCCATCTTACTAATTAGGAGGTATATGCAATATATTGACACAAGATGCTTTCAAAAGAATCATCTTTAAAAATATAACTTTCAAAGAAGTAATTACCTTTTTGTTGGGGTTAAATTGTTTCTTTCACCTCAAAGTACAAAAGTCTTAATATTACCTGACTGAGTCTTATAAGCATAACAGAGATGAACGATCTAAATGTTATCAAGCCTCCTAAAGTCCAGGCTACAGAATAATGGAGTTAGGTTACGGAAGGAAGGTTTTGATTGAAAGAAGGAATCTCCAAATTAATATTATTCAAATAGATCCATTCAAATTAGGACTTCTATTCTTGTCACTGTTTCCTTGCGCACAAAAACCCATATTCACATCTACCTAGTTTTTGTACTGAATTGATAACAGTTGCCATCCTTAGATGACATGTACAAAGTCTCTGCTGTTTTTATGTCTTCAAATATGTTATTTAACCATCTCAATATCATTGTGATACCATGTTGGACTGTAGAAAGTTAGCACCCACCCCTCTCCTAGGAAAATGAGATATTTTAGGAAATATTAAAAGGACAGAATATTTCCCCTAAAAGGGAGGTAGAAACTCAGCTCCGCCAACTTTGTTAATGGGCCATTAAGGCCTGGACTAGTCTATTCTGCATAACAAAGATCTACCTCCTTCAGGCAGAGCAATAGAAGGAATTGCCCCAAACCCCTTCATTATATCATCACCCAGCAAGGCTCAACCAGGCCTGGGACACAGACAACCTACAAAGTTGGCCCTGCATGGCCCCATGGGACTCTGACAACCAATCAGAATACAAGCTCAAATTCAAAAGCCCAGAGAGGGCATAAAACCCAAAGCACTCTCAGCATCTCTTCCCGTTGTTGTTGTTGTTGTTGTTGTTGTTGTTGTTGTTGTTTTGCCCAGGACCTCAAACTATGTGATCCTGTCCACCATTAAACCATCTTCCCAAGCAGCCTCCATGTTTCCAGTCTCTTTCTCCCCACTTGGAACTGAACCCAGATGGACATTTCTTCCAACAGGACAATGGGTGAGCAATTTCTACAATGCCTTCTCTGCTTATACCTATCAATGGCTAATTTAAACAATTCACAAAGTTGAATAAAGTTTCAGAATTGCAAATATGCCCTTAAAGCATAGATCCTATTTCTGTTGTTCTATGAGTTCCGCATGGTGTTAGATAGATATTTTTAATTTACAATAAATAGAGTATGTTTCTATTCTCAGTTCAAAAATAACTTCTAACACTAGGAAATAACTTTGGTGTGAACCCTACAACATTTAACACTTTAAACACATTCCCCAAAATTCAAGCAGAACTATCACTCATAAAAATAGAAGAGGCTATGAACAATTAATAATTTTGTTTCCACAGGTGAAAACTTTGGAACTAACTGTAAATAAAAATGTTTCAATGAGCATTGAAAGAAAATGTTTGAAGAAAATAAATGATTTTTAATCATGAAACTTAAATTAACCAAACAGAGGTGACTGCCAGAAGCAATTTCTAATGTGATGCTACTGGCTAACAAAATTTCCAAATATTAAGTCATGTTACATTTTAATCAGGATTAAGAAAGTGCTTCAGTGTTGAAAAGCAATATGGTTTGTAATCATGAGATATTTGAAAAAATAAAACAAAAGGCTATTTTATATATTTGAATTACACACACACACACACACACAGCCACCCATCTCACAAAAAATGTGATTCTGGGTGGCATACAGCAAAGCTGAAAAACATTTAAACTAATAATTACTAAATCAATTATCATTATAAAACATTGAAAAAGCTATAAAACACCAAATTAAAACAAAAAAAAACATAGTAAAAGAGATGCTAATAATAGAGGAGCCATCTCAATAATTCACCACCCCCTGGGGTCAACAAGATTATTAATTAATTAATCATGCTGATGATCAAATGGTGATGATTTAGGATCAATTTAATCAATTTAATCTGTATCCCAAAGCTTAAGAATTATATCTCTATCATATCTCTATAGCCTCAAGCAAAATGTGAGAGCAAACAACCCTCATTTTTTTCAGTTGTTTTGACAACAATCTATGACCACTAATTCTCCTTGGTAAATGCAAATTAATTGGGTTTTTTTTGGGGGGGATGGGTGAGTGTAATTGATGAGTTCTGGAAAGTTTTTGTGGTCTAAAGTATCTACTTGTATCTAGTCTACAATAGTTTCTGTGGATTATATTGCAGGGACAATCTAAGTGTTGGTTTCTTAAATAGCAATAGCAGTAGACTTATATACCGCTTCATAGGGCTTTCAGCCCTCTCTAAGCGGTTTACAGAGAGTCAGCATATTGCCCCCAACAATCTGGGTCCTCATTTTACCCACCTCGGAAGGATGGAAGGCTGAGTCAACCCTGAGCCGGTGGGATTTGAACCGCTGAACTGCTGATCTAGCAGTAGCCTGCAGTGCTGCATTTAACCACTGCGCCATCTTGGCTCATAAATGCATTATTTCTGTTTAGATTTTATTTTAAAGCCTTCTCCTTCTCCTTTCTTTCCCCTCTCCTTCTTACTGCTCTACTGTTTTTCTCACAGTACAGTACAAAAAACAATTAAAAACAAACTGTTCACAAACAACGAAGACATAAAACAATAATATAATGAGAATATAAGTATTGAAGGGTCGTGGTGGCTCAGTGACTAAGATGCTGAGTTTGTCGATCACAAAGGTTGGCAGTTTGGCTATTCAAATCCCTAGCATCAGGTAACAGAGTGAACTCCCATTACTTGTCCCAGCTTCTGCCAAACTAGCAGTCCGAAAACATGTAAAACTGCAAGTAGTAAAATAGTGACCACCTTTGGTGGAAAGGCAACAGCATTCCGTGCACCTTCGGTCTTTAGTCATGCTTCACATGACCATGGAGACATCTTCGGACAGCGCTGGCTCCTCAGCTCCAAAACAGAGATGAGCACTGCCCCCTAGAGTTGGGAATCTTAGCACATATGTGTGAGGGGAACCTTTACCTTTACCTTTAGAAATATTGACATCATCCAGGCAATGTGGTCTGGAGCAAATTTTATCCTAGAAAAATCTACCTTCTTATAAGTCTCTCCTTACAAAATCAGGTCTCTTTCTGCAAATAATTTTTATTTATTATACCTTTCATTTTTATTCATTGAAAAAAATTCTGATTAGGATTATGCATACGGTAAACAATCATGTGTTTTAGCTTTTTAGTTCACTGAAAAGTTGAGCATTTCTTCCAAAATCAGTATTATGTCTTTCCTCATTCTTTGCTTCCATAATTATTTTTAAAAATGTATAATTAATTAAAAGGGGAGGGGGAATTGCTGGACATTTTCCTTGCTTTCAAATATTTTGTTCTTACTCTATGACTGTGAAGAAATGACCTTGCAGCCTGAGCACACAATAGAGAGCAGTTCAACATAACTCCCCGTTTAATTTCTTTTCTAATTCCTCAAATATTAAGTACTGTGGAAGCATTATGTAGAAAAACCTTGCAACCATCACTTGAACATGAAAAAGAAAAGTAGGCTTGTTAACTATTTAGAAGTGAACAAAGATTATACATACATATGGCACACATTAACCACTGCTAACAGTGCTCAAATATTTGAGGGGTTCCAAAAAGTTCAGTGGGTCAAAGCACCAAAAGGCAAAGGAGAAACAATGGATGGAAACTAATCAAGGAGAGAAGCAATGTAGAATGAAGGACATATTTCCTAATGGTGCAAGGAATCAACCAATGGAATAACTTGCTTTCAGAAATTGTGGAAGGTTCCTCACTGGAGGCTTTTAAAAAGAGACTGGACAACCATTTATCTGAAATGGTATAGGGTCTCCTGCTCGAGAAGTGGGTTGGAGTAGATGACCTACAAGGTCCCTTCCAACTGCTTTATTCTATGTTCAACATCATATAAAATTCATCCTGAATCCATAACTTTGTGGATGATCCTCACTCTGTCAAGGATCTTGGAGTACTCATTTCTAATTATCTAAGTGCCAGAGCCCACTGTAACAGCATTGCTAAAAAGGCATTAAGAGTTGTTAACCTAATCTTGCAAAGCTTCTTCTCCGATAATATTGTACTGCAAACCAGGGCATACAAAACCTTTGCTAGACCAATTCTCCAATACAGCTCATCTGCCTGGAATCCACACTGTATAACGGACATTAATGCAATTGAGCAAGTCCAGAGGTATTTCACGAGAAGAGTCCTCCACTCCTCTGCTCGCAAAAGAATACCTTCTGCCATTAGACTTGAACTTTTGGACCTGGACAACCTAGAACTATGCTGCTTATAGTCTAACCTAAGCTTAGTACACAAAATTGTCGGCTACATTGTCCTACCTGTCAATGACAACTTCAACTTCAACCTCAATAATACACAGGCAAACAATGGATACAAACTCAAAGTAAACCACTTCAAACTCAATTGCAGAAAATACAACTTCAGCCACAGAGTGGTCAATGCCTAGAATGCTCTACGCGACTCTCTGGTTTCATCCCCAAATCCCCATAACTTTAACCTTAGACTGTCTACTGTTGACCTCACCCCATTCCTAAGAGGTCTATAAGGAGCATGCATAAGCACACCAACGTGCCTACCATTCCTGTCCAACTGTCCCCACTTTTTCATATCCATTTTCTGTATTCATAATCATGTTTACACTTATATCTGTTACCTTATACATGGTTGACAAAATAAATAAATAAATAAATAATTGCCCTGTGTATGGAAGAAGAAAGAAAAAATACTTTTGGATTTGAGCTCAGGGGGAAAGAAATAGCTTCAAACCATTTTGTTTTTCAATTAGACCATTTAAGTTCATTGCATTTCAGTAGAGCAAAAGTCAAGATATTCTGAAAGGAGATTCCCGCGCTGCTAGTGGGATGATAAGAAATGTGTGTCTCTGTGTAGTGTTAATGGAGGCAATTTTCTGCTACTAGTTTTCCTATCCCATAGGTACTGTTGAAGAAGAAGAAATAGGGGGAAGTGGCTCTTAGCTGCCACCATTCATGATAAATCTGTCTATGTAGCCCCAGTGGAACAGTTACAAGCCAATTCATTGATCTTCTTGGAAAATGACTAGACATACGTCAAAACTATCCTTATCTGCCAATTAGGTTCAGCATCTGATGTGAATCAGAGCAACAAAGGGGGAATAAGTTTTGCCTGTTCACTTCTCTAATCCTCCTCCTCTACTTTTTCACTCTTTTTTTGCTGGTGATTTGGACAAAATGGCAAGAGGGAAGAGAACTAGAACCAGGAATCCTTTAAAACCAATCTTTTGATTACCCTACTAAGTGCTTGCTCCATGGAATTGGTGGTGTCAAAGAAGCTATTCAACACCACATCTCCTTTAGATATTGATTTGACTTATATAGATGTCCATCTCACAAACTGTGATGTCTCCCCTGGATGGCTCCCCAGATTTCTCAGATGTTAGCTCAGGGGAGGATGAGCCCATTCCTGATGCATCAGGAACTGAGTTGATTGATGGCTCTGAATGGCTGACCAGAAGCATTAGGAGGAGGCTTCAGTTGGGGAAAGCTTGCAGTGGCAGACATCCAGCGAAGAAGAGGAGGAACTGCCTTCTCTATCTGATCCAAAAACATGTGGGGCAGAGAAAAGACAAGAGCAATGGAGATCAGCAAGACTACTTGAGAGCAGAAGGCGCCGCTTGATGGCATGCACCAGAAACCTAGCTATTTATCATACCAGATAGAGGGAGGCATTGCTGGGAACAACATGTTTGTTTTCTATCTGTGTGTTTTGGTTGTCTTGTTTCCTGCTTCATTCTGAATGGATACCATGATTGGAATTAATTCGTGGATTGTAGACTCTGGGTTTTCTTGCCTCATGAGCTCTCTTGAACAGCACACATACATGAGTCTGGTTGGCTTACAATAAAAAATAAAGCAGATGCATGCCTAATGTAGAAATAAAAACATGTAGATGTCAAGCATCCTAAAGTAAAATAATCACATATAAAACCTAGAGAAGGGGTCTGTCATTTGGGGCAAAGGTGTAGTCAATGCTAGCAGGGTTGGAATTAATCTCATCCCAGAGGAAATGATAATCCACAGGACTAGCACCATGGTAAAAACAGCACTCCTTCTGGGTCCCACCAACAGACACTCCTTAACTGATGGCATCACATTATGCAATTCCTGCTGGAATGGGTGGGATGGGTAGAAATAATTGGCAAGAGAAGGTCCCATAAGTAGCCTGGTCCCATAATGTCCTTTAAAGGTGATTACCAGCACCTTGAATTGATGACAGGCTTCCTAGATAGACAAGACAAGAAACAAGACCAGATAAACTAATTCTTATTTTTGATCAAGCTAAATTATCTTGCAAGTATGCAAGTAAAATTCTTCCACTTTTTCTCTTACAGCCTGGGGAACTAGGGGGAATTTAGCCTTCTGAGCCTGTGGCTCACCTACTATCCAGCTATAGATTATACTCTTTCTTTTCTGACTTAGCAGCTTCTCTTCATTTTTTCTTCACAAGGTTTTACCCACGCACCATCACTTCTGCACCCAGAAGCACAAAGGGAGCCAAGGCCACTCATGAAGCAACGGTCCTCTTTTTGGGGTGGGTTGTGTTTTAGAAGAAACACAGTAGCTAAAGAATCTCTCCCCACTACACTTCCTTTTTCCACGGGAAAAAGAAACTTATTTTGAGCTGCCACATTTCCCAATAGACCTGCACCCTATTAAATGCAGGGTCAGAGAGCTGATCACAGAAGAACTGCAGGTCACTTACTCCCAAAAATGTATTTTCTGCCCAGCTCTCCTTCTTCTGCTTCTCTTGCAACTCAGCCCCTATTTTTCTTCATTGCCTGGCAGAATAGCAATTGGAAATGTAGGTAGCACCCTCCCAAACCAGCTCCTGGACTGATAGATAATATTTCTGTGCCATAGACTAAATCTGCTCATTGAGAGAAGAAATGAAAAAAAAAAGAGAGAGAAAGGTTGCACTAGGTTTAACATTTTCTTTGGCACATTTAGGCTTCCTAACGAAATCAAACGATAACCAAAGCATGCCCTGTCAACTTTTTTTCTGCCGTGCCCTCATGGCATTGCCTTTCATCTCATCCTCAGTTCTCAAGCGTGAGAACCTTAAGTTATCATTAAAAATCCTGGAATTTAAGTAATTTTTTCCCCATTTGACACTGCTTAAGAATAGCAAAGCAAGTTAACAGAACAGAATACCAGAGTTGGAAGGGACCTTGGAACTCTTCTACTCCAATCCCCAGCTCAAGCAGGACATCCTATGCCATTCCAGACAAGTGAATGTCCAGTGTCTTCTTAAAAGCCTCCAATGATGGAGCGCCCACAACTTCTGGAGGCAAGCAGTTTCACTGATTAATTGTTTTAACTCTCAGAAAATTTCTCCTTAGTTCTAGGTTGCTTCTCTCTTTGATTAGCTCCCATCCATTGCTTCTTATCCTGCCTTCAGGTGCTTTGGAGAAAAGGTTGACCCCCTCTTTGAAACAGAGGCAACAGAGTGTACAGGGTAATAGGCTGTCAACATGGGACAAATATCTTGCAAGAAGAGGTGTTTTTTTTGCCAACTCAAGAATGGCTGATAGCACCATATGCCTGAGGAAAGGCTCACAGCTCGCTATTAAGGTTTTTGCTCCCTTGTTTCAATTGTATATGTTGTGGTCCGCTGGCGGCCTGTGGTGCTGGCAGCAGAGTTGGACAATGAGGAGGTTGGGGAGGAACATGGGCCAGTCCAGGAGTCTGGGGAAGGCTCGGACAAGGGCTCTGCATCAGAGGCAGAGAGGGGGCCAGGACCATCTGGGAGTTATGTGCTGCCTACGGAGCCTCCAGAGTTGGACAACAGTGAGGCAGAGGAACACGCTCCCCTTGTTCCCAGTGCGTGCATGCGCAGAGCTGCCAGAAGGAAAGAACAGTTAAGAGAGAAGGGATTCTCTACATTGGACCCTCCCATAGGACATAAAGAAGGAGCAAAGGCACGTGAGTCTTTGCAAGAAGCAACTTGGTTCATGCTAGTCAGTTCACCTTCTGAAGCTCTGTGTTGATTCTTTGCTCCATGTGGCCTTGGCCAAGCTAATTGCCTATTAAGTCTTTGGCAGCATTTCAAGGAAGATAAAGATGGGTGCTTATCAGCCTTATCCCGATTATTACGGGCTCTGAATGAACATAATTCACAGCCTTTGAAATAAAAAGAGGGTTTTGGGGACTAAAGTATGTGCTTATTACTGTATTAGGAAGCCTAGATCAGAACAGTATACATGGATTCTTTCTCCCTCTCTCTTTTTCCAAAAAAACATATGATGTCAACCGAAAATTACCTTTGGCATGTGGGAATTTGAGGTCACATTTCTGGGAAGTGTTACTTTGTCAATGTTAGCTAACAACTAACTTATATTCAATCCCAAATGTTTGTGATCTTTGCTTATAGGTGCTATTGAGGAGAATGTCACACTCGGTGCTTTCAGCTGATGCATAATTTTTTTTAAAAAAATAATAGTGTCTGATCACACCTATAGTTCCTGAATTACTATTGCCTTAGTACTATTTTCAGTAGCTACCAGAAAGAACATTGTTTGCACATTTTTTTCAATCCCATTGCTAGCTCACCCAGCTTTTAAAAAATGCTTTGGTGCACCTCTCCTCCTTCACTCGGCTGCAGTATGCACAAGCTTTTTGACTTTGAAACCTCCAAACAGAATGTTTAAAATGTCCTATGGAGGAGGTCCGTGCAAAGCTTTCCCTGGGGTGATTTAATTTGGAGATGATTCATTGCATCACCCCATGGAAAAGCACCGCTGGGTATTGACATGGCACATCTGAAGCGTCCTGCTGCTTTGCTTCAGCTACTTCTCTGTGCTTCAGTGGTCCGTGGGTAGGCACGGTGTAGGCACTGAAACCACTTGCGATCCCTTGATGTTTTCACAAGGCGGAGCCCATTGTGTCTAGCACTTTCTGTGAAGCACCAAGGTAAATCACATCAGTGCTGAACCTCTGAAGACTTTCACCTGTTTGTGGGGTGGGGGAAATAGCATTTCTCAAGGGACGTGAAGATACTCGTATTTGCTGATTGCTGCGTATATATATTCAGAGCAGATATAGGGATCATGCAGAGCTTCAAAGGAATACAGCAGTTTTGGCAACACTCTTACTGAATGGCCACTTGAAACGAAAGGAGCGCTTGCCTTTGAAGTGCTGAATTAGAACAGCTGCCCTACTTTGATCCAGGCAGAGAAAGGAGCTCCTGTACATGTGCAAAAGGGCTTTCTACCAAGACTTGATTTTCCATAGCAGAGGTCATAGCGAGACCAAATTGCTGGGGGCCCAAATGAATGCCTGGAGTAACCCGTGTTGCCATTGTGTCAGACTCCGAAGGGATAAGAACAACTCGTAAATCTATTGCAAGTCTTTATCCAAAATAAAGCAAAGTGCTTTATGGTTTTGTGGATTTGAACTATTCAGTGAATATGCCTCAATGTTAGTAGCCATGACTATGATTTATTTTTTGATCATAATAAAGTTATCAGGCCTGTGGACCATAACAAATCAGATTAGCATGATAATGCTACTCTTCAAAATGGACACAGAAGGTTACTTTGAGGGATATTAATCACAGAGAATAACCAATTGCCTTGAGAAAACCTTGACCTTCTATTAAAATTTGTTTAACATTTTATGGATATTTTTTACAGGTGTGTTGGAAACATAGTGCTAATAATTTAATTGTGTGCTGACTGTATTCATCCTAAAAATACTTCGGCTTTTCTCTAAAATGTAGTTTATGTATTACCACTGGCTATTTTGTTATAAATACGCTGTTGCCCTAATAGAGCTTCTAGTTGTAGATATTCTAGAGTTGTTTTTCCCCCCCCAAAGGTAGAGAGTTACGGTAAGTGCTATTGAAGTAACAATAAGTGTTCTTGAGTTAAGACTTCAGTGGCTGAATTAATCTTCAAGATAATGAACTGAAGCAAGAATTCCTGCAGAGACAGAAATGGGATTTCATTTTAGAAATATCAAAACACAAATGCTTGGCCAAAGCATCCAACTCCTTGAGGGCCATAAAATTGGTAGCTATGAAAAACACCGATTTAACGTGAGAGATTGCTGATGTACAAGTTTGTAGCTGCCTTACTTTGAGTCAGACAATTGATTTCTTGAGTATTTTTAGGTTCCACTCTTACAAGCGATAGATTTCTGGAAACTCAAGGAGCTCTTTGCAAGCCCCGTTAATGTATTACAGCCTACTGATCTTTTTTTCCCCCAAAGCCTTTTTCACGCAAAGCCTGTCTTACTAAGAGTTACCATATTTTTCAGAGTATAAGACGCATTGGAGTATAAGACGCACCAAGATTTTGAAGAGACAAATTAAAAAAAATGTTTTGCACTCTGCAGACCTCCCAAAATAGCCCATTTTTCATGAAAATTGGCCCATTTTTTGTCAAAGAAGGGGCATGCATAGCCTTTAGGAGGCTTATAGAGTGCTCCTGGGGGCTGGTGGGGCACAAATGAGCAAAAAAAATGGTCTATTTTTTGCTCATTTTTGCCCTCTTCAGCCCCCAGGAGCACTCTGGAAGCCTCCTAATGGCGATGCATGGCCATTTTTGCAAAGGAGGTATGGTTTCTGGAGGCCAAAAATGTTGTATTCAGTGTATAAGATGCACCCAGATTTTCACCCTCTTTTTGAGGGGAAAAAGGTGTGTCTTATACTCTGAAAAATATGGTACTATTACAACCTTCCCTGAAAACAGACAGCATTCCCCAGGGTTTCACGCTGAAGTCCATTACATAAGGCTGTAATTCATGTTTGCTGCAGGATATAATTCCATCAGCTGAAATTATATTGCTTTATTAGTTTGCATAATAAAATTGCATTTAGAAAATCAATTATATGGCAGCAGATACAAAACATCACTAATGTCATGCAAGGACCCCAAAATTATCACTTTGCATTTGGAGGACCAGAATTTTTCTGCTTTCCCCTCCCTCTGTATCAGGTGGAAAAGGCAATCCAGTATTTTTCACTTGAGCTTTGGGTTGTATTGGAGAGACTAACCACCCATTATACTCCATCACCTTCCAGCTGTCATTTCACACCCAGCCAGCCAGCGGTAACAAGCTCTTGAAAAGCTTGTTTGCAAATTCAATTAAAGAGGATAAAGTGGAGGAAAGGAAAGTCAGTTTTACAGTGGGTTGTAAATGGCTGGCAAATCAATCCGTTTGTGTTATAGCTTTGAATGATCTTCTCAGCTTTTTCTCGTGGATGTTACTGACACATCTTTTGTAGACAATTCATTTAAAGGCTATGAAGCAAGTTGAGTGATTACTGGAATGCAGATAAGAGATGCTTCATCTCAACTTTGATTGAAGTCTACTTAGAGTGTATTAATAAACTTAGTTGGTGAAGGTGATGGAGGCAAAATTATTTTTTCTCTTCTACCATTGCTTCTGCTCTCATCAACCAGTGGAGCTTTGCTGAGTGGCCTTCTGGGATATGTCTTGCCTAGAACTCATATAGAACATTTAATAGGTCATTGAAGCATGTGAGTAAACATTCTGAAGGCAATATTGATCAAATCCATAACCACTTACGGTACTTTACAGCTTTGTTAGTTCAGTCTGAAGGAGTCTGCAGGACCTGGCCTAGTCTGATTTTCCGATGACTTCTCATTTTTAAGACTTGATGATGCTTGGCTGATTTTTCCCAACCACTTAGTTGCTAGCCCTTTACCCCTTGTTGGAAGGAAAACCCATCTGGTTCAGTTCCAAGCTGGGAGAAAGTAGCTGGGGAAAAAAACATGGAGGCTAATTGGAAGATCGATTTATTGAACAGAACCACAAAGGCTGTGTGTGGTTCTGGGTCAGATAAACAAAAAGTTGAATGAGTGGGTGGATCTTTATAGGGTTCTGTGACTTTGAACTGTTCTGGGGGTGATGCAATGAAGGGGCTGGGCAATTCCTATTGTGACTAATGGCTTTCATCCTGTGTTGGATC
Source organism: Thamnophis elegans (assembly GCF_009769535.1). Taxonomy (NCBI): domain Eukaryota; kingdom Metazoa; phylum Chordata; class Lepidosauria; order Squamata; family Natricidae; genus Thamnophis; species Thamnophis elegans. The sequence goes on from NC_045545.1 coordinate 82,455,168, forward strand.
TTGGGTGAGGGGCTGCTTTCTAATCCTACCTTTCTGCCAAGGAGCTTCAAAATATCCTGTCTTGAATGGATTTCTGCCTGCAGTATTTGCTTTGCTTATGAATAGAGCTATCTCCATACTTGCCTACCTCTTTCAATAAGCCCTTTATCTCTTAAGTGCTGGCTTCTGTTGTAGGCTAGTAAGAAAGACTTGGGGGCTGCTTCCTGCCTCTAAAAACACTTTCCCATTTAGGGAAATATAATATTCTGCCTTTTTAAATATTTCACTCTTCTGGGGTTGTTATATATAGGAAGTAGGTGTTCAGCTGGATTTAAGATAATTCCTTTTTTTGAGGAGTGGTTCTAGTCTCATTTAAAGGAGCTTCAGCAAGGCCACCCCAGAAACAAAAACAAAAAAATATGGACCAAGGTGATCTAATAAGTGCTGCCTGAGAGTCAGTATTCCTTTCCCAAGCAAGGTGTATCATCTGATTCAGTTGAGGGATTGGATGAGGATTAAAAAACCTAAATATCAATCTGTACAAGACAGAAGCACTGCTAGTCCATCCATCCAGTTGTAATTTCTCAAATTTGAAATGCTCTCTTCATTGTGGTGTGATTGACACAATCCTTATTGCATTTTTTTCAGAGCCAGAGAATTGATATATTTACATCTTTTGTATGGCATTAATTATGGTGTGATTGTTAACTAGTTTTTCTTTTATTTTCTATTAATATCTATTTTCCAGGTTTTATTTGTATTTTGTATTCTGTTTATGAACATATGCTAACATATGCTTTTTGTAATTGGCTTAACCTATCTAGAGACTACTAAAACTGTCGTTGTATTTATCCTTTTATCTCTTTGTACCTCAAAGCTAGCTCAAACTTATTACAGGTCAACAAGTTTTGAATCAAAGTACTAAAATCCTCTAACTTAAAGAATGCATAAAAAATATGGGACCCATTACTCCTATGGAATTTAAATTTCCATGATATTCAGACTAATTTTATTCATAAAGTTGAAGCCTTTTAAGCAACTCCATACTCATACAATCCTAATTTCTGACAGTCCCTGCAACTTTCCTACAAGTAAAGTCAGTGGGAAAGGAGACAGAAATAGCAACAACAATAGCACTTAGACTTATATAACACTTCATAGTGCTTTACAGTCCTCCCTGAGTGGCTTACAGAGTCAGCATATTGCTCCCAACAGTCCTCATTTTACTGACCTTGTTCGATCTTTTTTCAGCCAGTTAGGATTGAACTGCTAGCCGTCGGCAGAATTATCCTTCAATATTGCATTCATTCATTGTGTCAGAAAAACTTCCAGAAAGTTGGAAATCTCTCCTGCTTCCACTATTTATTTATTTTTTGCAAACCCCGTGATCAATTCTATTTATCAGTTTAGGCAAGAAAATGGAATTTAGGTAAGTCAACTTATTTTTGAAGTTCATATGCCACGATAATTATTTTTCTATTTATGATATATATTCTTCTTGGCTGATCAGGGGAGAAAAATATGATCAGTCTAAAATTTAGTGTTCATTCTGGTCACATCAGAGTGTCCTACTTTTGTCTCAAAGGATGACCCAATGGGTCACAGGGTTGTCTGGAACTTTTTAACTTCAAATATAATGTTTAAACTATTGTATCTGTAAATTACATTGATCTCTCTTTTACAGGGGACTAGAATGATTGAATGCACAAAATACAGAAATGTCAAAGGAAGGGAAAGTGAGTGGTATGAGGGGGCATATTTAATAGTTATCAAAGATAGTAGTGTCTGTATGTTTTCCATTCACCTTTTTCTTGTTTTTTTTTTCTATTATAAATTTGAAGAACTGGGTTTCGAAGATGGTATGATTGAGTTATGAAGAATGCCTTTGTTTTAAAGGTGCATTGCAATAAATCCTATCAATATTTTCATTCTATTTCAAGCCCATAAGGCTCAATAGGCCAACTTGGCTTCAGTCTGTAGGTATTTCAAACTTTAGTCTCTTTGGGGAAATTCCATTCCATTTCATACACAACAAGTTCACACATACACTGAATTAGTGGTGGGTTTCAAAAATTGTTTGAACCTACTCTGTGGGTGTGGCCTCCTTTGTGGGAGTGGCTTGCTGCCCATGTGACCAGATGGGAGTGGCTTGCCGCCCATGTGACCGGATATGAAGATGAGGACGACACTTGTCAGAACCACCTTAAATTATGTCACACACAGCACTGGCATGCATAAGAATATGATGTAAACTTGTTTTTTAAAAGGCATCTTTGGTTTGCGTTAAAACAACTTCAACACATGCAATGTTCTGATTGCACCACAAACGCAGTAGTCATCCTTACCTTTCACAGAGGCACTGAGTTTTATAAATATGAGCATGATAGTGTAGGATAATCATATCCAAAGACCAGTGGTGGGTTTCAAAAAAGTTTGGAACCTCTTCTGTAGGTGTGGCCTGCTTTCCGGGTCCATTGGTGGAACCTCTTCTAACCGGTTCGGTAGATTTGACGAACTGGTTCTACCGAATAGGTGCGAACTGGTAGGAACCCACCTCTGCACTGAATCAAACTCTTATTTCCTCTTTTTTTTTAGATTCTAAACTCTGACTGGAATATTTTGGAAGTTGAAATCTATATATCTTAAAGTTTCTGTTTGAAAAAAAAGAAACAGTTGTAAACTAACCTTGTTTCTACCATGCCTATATACCTATAAAAAAGTCTTTTCTACAAGCTTCATATCTATCTCTTTTTCAAGGCTTCGGTTGAATCCAACCATGACTTCTCAGTATTCCTTCCTCTCAATCCATTCACTCTTCATTTATTGTTTTGTGTTTCAGTCCAATTCATTGCCTTTGTATGACCAGCTTAAAAAAATTCATCTTGAACATTTACTTCTACATTCAAACCGTATCCATTCTTGGCTCTGTCTCTTCCAAACAAAGCTTTTTTATTTTTATTTTTTGTTACATAATTAAAATTCTTTTCTAGACAGAGTATTGTCCTGTGTTACCCTTTAACATTTTCACATATACATAATTCATTTCACATTATATTTCCATTTCCAATTTTAGCAGTGTTTCTTTTCTTCTCATATTTTCCAACTTATAATTTTTATTATATACATAAAACAGTGCCCTTTTTTCTTCCTTTTAAAAATAAAACAAATTTATCATTCCCTTTCCATCTGCTTTCTTTAAATAACATGTATCCTCAAATTCATTTTTTTTATTTAATAAACATTTAACATAATTAAATTACACACTTAAAAGTATTAGTGTAGTTCATTCACATGAACTATACTAATACTTTTATTCACATTAGATATATACTGTTGCCATGATTAAAATATTTCTTTTCATTTTACTAGTCCCCTGTTCCTAGATTCCCCCCCCCCTTTTTATTCTTTTTGTATGTCTTATATATTTTCTCCTGACTTTTTTATATCACTTTTTGATAGATTGTTTGGATGTCTCTCCCCATAATTTTTCTTTTTCACTTCCTATTGCTTCTCTCTTTATTTTTGGCTAATTTCTTTCTTTCTTTCTTTCTTTCTTTCTTTCTTTCTTTCTTTCTTTCTTTCTTTCTTTTTTTTTTTTTTTTGGATACCCTTTTCCTTTTTTCCTCTCTACTCTTTCTGTTTGGCTCTGTCTCTTTTCATTTGATCACAGATATTTTTAAAATATCCCATTCTGATCACATTCAACTTTTTTAAAAATACGTCTCCTCACATACCTAACCAACTCATACCCCTACAACAGAGTGAGGAGAAGCGTACAGTTCTACTCAGACATTTTTGCTTTGTTCCATAAATGTTCATTCCTCAGAAGGCTTTTCTACCAGCAGGTGTACAGATTTATCTATTTGCTAAAAAGGAGAACTGAAGCATCAGATGTCAACCCTGAAGCTGATCTGGCTGAAGCTATCCTGGAGCTTCAGTTTTGCCGCACAGGACCAATGGATAGAGGGGGGGGGGGGCGCGGATTAGACATAGCTGGGGTTGTGTAGTCAAAATAAAATTATTTTGTCAGGGAACCAAGGACATTCTCACACCTTGTCAGAGGAAAGAGGAATGATGTAACCAGATCAGCAGACGCTGCATTGATTGGGCCATGTGACTGATTGTTTGGAATTGAGGGAAAAACGTTTTTTTTTTTTAGAATTAGAATAAGTTTATTTATAGGCCGCCCTTTTCCCTGAGGGGACTCAGGGCAGCTAACAACTTATATGGGAGGGGATACATACAATAACATATAACATAACACGTAATTAAAAGAATAAACAACATTCATTCAGCATTCGGGTGGGGGTGAATTATAATCTTTACCCCCAGGCCTGATGGGATAGCCAGCTCTTGAGGGCTGCGCGGAAGGTCTGAAGGGTGGTGAGGGTACGAATCTCCACGGGGAGATCGTTCCAAAGGGTCGGAGCTGCTACTGAAAAGGCTCTCCTCCGCGTAGTGGCCAGCCGGCACTGGCTGGCGGATGGCACTCGGAGGAGGCCTAATCTGTGAGATCTTATAGGTCTCGAGGAGGTAATTGGCAGGAAGCGGTCTCTCAAGTACCCAGATCCACTACCATGAAGGGCTTTGTGGGTGGTAAGAAGCACCTTGAAGCGCACACGGAGATCAACAGGTAGCCAGTGCAGCTCGCGGAGGATAGGTGTTATGTGGGCGAACCGAGGTGCACCCACAATCACTCGCGCGGCCGCATTCTGGACTAGCTGAAGCCGCCGGATGCTCTTCAAGGGCAGCCCCATGTAGAGCACGTTGCAGTATTCCAGCCTAGAGGTCATGAGGGCGCAAGTGACTGTTGTGAGAGCCTCCCGGTTCAGGTAGGGTCGCAACTGGCGCACCAGGCGAACCTGGGCAAATGCCCCCCTGATCACAGCCGATAGGTGGTAATCAAAGGTCAGCTGTGGGTCCAGGAGGACTCCCAAGTTGCGAACCCTGTCTGAGAGGTGTAAAGTTTGGCCCCCCAGCCTGAGCGATGGAACACTAACCAAATTATTGGGAGGGAAACACAACAGCCACTCGGTCTTTTCCGGGTTGAGTACAAGCTTGTTAGCCCTCATCCAGTCCCTAACGGCCTCAAGACCCTGGTTCATCACGTCCACCGCTTCATTGAGTTGGCACGGGGCGGACAGATACAGCTGCATATCGTCCGCATATTGATGGTATCTTATCCCGTGCCTCCGAATGATCTCACCCAGCGGTTTCATGTAGATGTTAAATAGTACGGGGGACAGGACCGACCCCTGCGGCACCCCATATGTTAGGGGCCTCGTGGTCGATCTCTGTCCCCCAACCAACACCAACTGCGACCTGTCCGAGAGGTAGGAGGAGAACCACTGCAAGACAATGCCTCCCACCCCCACCTCCCGCAGTCGTCGCAGAAGGATACCATGGTCGATGGTATCGAAAGCCGCCAAGAGGTCAGGAAGAACCAAGATGGAGGCGTGGCCTCCATCCCTGGCTCTCCAGAGATCATCGGTCAATGCGACCAAAGCGGTTTCTGTGCTGTAACCAGGTCTGAAGCCGGACTGGAAGGGGTCAAGGTAATCGGCTTCCTCCAAGGACCGCTGAAGCTGGTAGGCCACCACCTTCTCAACAACCTTCCCAATAAAGGGGAGGTTGGAGACTGGACGGTAATTGTTAAGTACGTCTGGATCCAAAGATGGTTTCTTCAGGAGGGGTCTCACCACCGCCGTTTTAAGTGCGGCGGGGAAGTGCCCCTCCTGAAGCGAGGCGGTAATAACCGCTTAGATCCAGCCCCGTGTCACCTCCCTGCTGTTAGCAACCAGCCAGGAGGGACACGGGTCCAGTATACAGGTGGAGGCACTCACAGCCCTCATGGCCTTGTCCACGTCCCCGGGGGTAACATCCTGAAACTCAACCCAGCAATGGTCTACCAAATCGTCCACTCGTGCCTCGGCTGGATCTGCAAAAGTGGAGTCCAAATCCGACCGAAACCGAGCAACTTTGTCCGCCAAGAACTGGGCATAGTCTTCAGCCCTACCCTGCAAGGGGTTTTCTTTTCATTAGGTGAAAACCAAAGGTCCCTTCAGAGTTGGTTTTCACCAGATATGTGCCAGTATGATATTTCCAATAAAGCTATTCTTTGAGGAATTCACCCGCCTCTAAGTTTCTGCTTGCAATGGATCTATTACTTGGAACTCTGACATCAGGAATCTGTCAACTCCCAACATTGTCATAATGAGAGAAATGGGGGAGCGCATTCCACGCATACTGTCAGCAGAAGTCGGATCTCAGATTACGGCAGCAAGCTTGGGAGGGGTGCACCTCATTTGGGAATGTGATTTATGATACAGACTGAGGGGAGGGAAGGAACAGGGTTAAAGTTCAGATATAACTCCAACAAAGCTTAGACTTGACTGAAAAGATCTTGCCTATGATGCTCCTAATAAATGACTAGTTTTGTATTGAAACTTGACTCGATACTCATGAATTAATTAGGGCATTTTTAGGAAACTTTACAGAATCTTTATAGATTGACTTGGAAATAATCTGATCCTTAAATTTGAAGATAATATTTCATCTTAATCTGAGTGAGTCCAATTCAAGTGTTGGGCCATTGTGTCTGTAAAGAACTAAGACAGCTCAGTGGTTAGAATGCAGGATTTCAGGCTAACTCTGCATACAGCCAGCAGTTCGATCCTGACCAGTTCAATGTTGACTCAGCCTTCCATCCTTACAAAGTTGGTAAAATGAGGATCCAGATTGTTGGAGGCAATACGCTGACTCTGTAAACTGCATAGAGAGGGCTGTAAAAGCACCAGGGAGCAATATATAAGTCTAAGTGCTACTGCTATTGATAAATATAATATTTACAGACATTGCTCTTCCTTTGCAGCATTTCATGGAAATAGTTCTACATTTTAGTAGGAAAAGAAAAAAGATGTAATTTTCAAAATGAACTGGATTTCTTTTTCCCCTCCTGGTAGCATTTTTAATAGTATGAATACACTATCTTTGAAAAAGAACAAATCTGCTCCCAGCAGGATTTTTTTTTAATCTTTAGCCCAAACAAACATTTTTACCAGAAATCCTGTTTCTAATATCATTTTGCCAGTTTTGCTGTTATGAATAGATATGTTCAGAAACATGCTTCAAATTTTAAATCACCTCCTAATGCATATTTATAATTTAGTTACAATTATGTGGCGGATTGTTTTCTAACCTCTTTGTTGTAAAAGCATTTTTAAACAACTCAGATGTCTTTCGGGATTGCAGTAAATAAATAAATATTAAATAAAGACTCAGTAAGAGATCTTCAAACAGTAGCCAAAGTACATTGTGCGAAGGGTACTCCAATTACACATAGACAATAAACTCACACAATTAAAATGAATTTTTAATTATTAATACACACCAAACATGCATAACTAAAGTATTCATGTAATTTCTTTGGGGAATAGCAAAAACAACAAATGAATGTTTTGTTTTGTTTTGTTTTTAAATCCAATTTCGTACCTATTGTACCTATTGCCTGGCAACATCTCTCTTATTTTGGCTATATCCTCATGACTTTATCTTTTCATTCCTACACAACTTCCTGCACCAACTAGGATCACCCTGACCCGTTAGAATATCTAGGAACAAACTAGTTAATGTTCCATATTTTCAGTGTTTTCAGTGGGAAACTGGGCATCTGGTTTGAAACAGCTTCCTGGCAGAGCTCAAGTTGGCCCGCTTCTTATTGGCTTTCCAGGAAAGAAAGAAAGAAAACCGAGACCTACAGAACTCTATTTTGTAGGCCTTTTTCTTAAGTTTATACTAAATACACTCTTGTTTTCTTGTTGCCCTCTGTATTTCTCTTCTGTTATCTTTGTATCCTGTTTTCTTAGTGCTTTTGCATTATGTGGTTGTATGTGATTATCATTATGGTGATTGAGATTGTTTTCCCTTGATGGTGGACATTTTCATTCTTGTTGTATATGTACTGTAAACCACCAAGAGTCATTTTGATTGCAGCAATGGAGAGGTTTGTTAAATAAATAAACAACCATACAAATAAACCTCATTCCCAGCTCACAAATGAAGCAGATGCATGTCTTCCTTAGCTATAAGGTAAAGGTAAAGGTTCCCATAGGACATACGTGCTAGTTGTTCCTAACCCTAGGGGGAAGTGCTCATCTCTTTTTCAAAGCTGAAGAGCCAGCGCTGTCTGAAGACGTCTCCATGGTCATGTGACCGGCATGATTAAATGCTGAAGGCATATGGAGTGCTGTTACCTTTTCACTAAGGTGTCCAGATTTTAAAATTGGTAAAGCGGGACACCATTGACCGGGGGGGGGACGGTGGTGGTGTTTTCTTGATTAAAAATTTTGTCTCCTGGCGCTGCAGCTGAGGTGAAGCCACTAAAGCTCCCGCTGGCGCCCCAGCCCATGGCAGCGGTGGTGCAACCTCCCCCTCTGCTTGGAGCACCTGAGCTGGGCACCGCATTACCCCTGCCACCGCCTCTTTCTCCTCTGCCAAGCTTTTGAGAAGCCATGGGGCCTTTTTATTCCTGCTCCCACCCCCTCCACCACCTTCCTGCTGGCTCCCGTGACCTCATGGCTCCTCAAAAGCACAGAGGAGGAGATGGGGCAGGGGTATTGCGGTGCCCAGCTCAGGTGCTCTGAGCAGAAGGGGAGGCGCCGCTGCCACGGGTGGGGACGCCGGCGGGAGCTTGGCGGCTTCACCTTTCAATGTTTTTATTGCAGAGATCTCTGAAATCCTCTGTATTGTTGAAAACTCCTCTAGGGCTTATGACATGGTCTCCTAGCATGTAAACAAGGGCACCTTTAAACATCTGCAAAATTGCATTTCTCTCACTGCAGCCTATCTCCATCATCTCTAGATAATAAAGGAGATGCTCAATGTGTAACTTTTAGAGCAGGGATCCCCAAACTTGGCAACTTTAAAACTTGTGGACTTCAACAAACATAATTCATTTGTTTGTTGACTGTGGAAGAGATGCACAAAAGTCTATTTGTAACCAACTGATACACTTTCTACAGCATGTATGTTGTATTTGTTTTAAATCAAAAATTAAAAAAAAAATAATTAAAAAAAAACTTGTGGACTTCAACTCCCAGAATTCTCCAGCCAGGCTGAAGAATTCTGGAAGTTGAAGTCCACAAGTCTTAAAGTTGCCAAAGTTGAAGACCTCTGTTTCAGAGCTATGTTAGCTTTTGAAACAGGCTTTCCCATCCTCAGTCTCTGCGGAGACTCCAAGCCCTAACAGCGGAGCCTCCTGCCTTTCTCCCACCGCTCCTCTGCAAGCCAGAGACACTTACAAAGTGTGTCCGCAAACATTGACCATCAGCTTGAGGGAAGGGTTCCTGTATTTGATGGTCTTGCACCGGGGGCAACCTTGGTCATCCATGGCGAGAATCTTCCTACTAAATTTGCCACCGGAGCCGCCACCACCCTCACTCCAGAAACACGGTGTCCGCCCTTTAAAAGCATCCATCTGGCTCTCCTGTGAGGGGAAGGATTGTTCCGCTGTGCAACAGGGAAAAATGTCCTGCGCCCTTTGCTAATTACTTTATGTGTGCTTTGAAAAGAGGAAAGCGGGTGAAAAGTGGGGTGGGTGAGTGGCGGGGTGAATTGAAGCGAATTTCTTCAGGAGGTATTTGATGTGAAACACGGTTATCCGTGCTTACTCGGAAGTAAGTTCTATTCACCCAGTTTATTTCCTTAAAATAAAATAGAAAAGCTTCAATGCTTACAATTAGAGTAACATTGGTTCAGGTGAGACGATTCCTTTCCTACGGTGCTTGCAGGAACTACTAGAGACAGCAGCCTCAACAGCAATAGGAAAGCCATAAAATAACAGTGCAATATGCTCCTCAATTCGGTATATAATAAAGGACCTCCCCGGGCTTGCTTTGCTGAACACAGAGAGACTAATGATAGTTTGAGCGGGCGCGGATGGCACAAACTACCGTCAGTCGCCCCACGCTCATCAAAACAAGTCCAGGGAGATCCTTTGCGGGCGGCCAGTTCTAGCCGCCTGCAAATGACCTCCCCAGCTTCTGGAACCTCTGACAGTAGATATCATTGCACGACAGTTGCAAACTGCTGCGTGGTGTTTTCTTGCCATGTGCACAGCTGTGCGAAAAATTGGGACTTTTTTTAAACGATGTGGGACGCGGGACAAATTATTAATAATCAGGACCGTCCCGCCAAAAGCGGGATGTCTGGTCACCTTACTTTTCACCAAAGTGGTCCCTATTTTTCTACTTGCATTTTTTATATGCTTTCAAACTGCTAGGCAGAAACTGGGACAAGTATCGGGAGCTCACTCCATTACGCAGCACTAGGTATTTGAACCGCCAAACTGCCGACCTTTCTAATTGACAAGCTCAGTGCCTTAGCCACTGAACCACCACATCCTTAGTTATGCAGAAGTTAAAATTTCAGTTTTCTACTTTACTCTTAGCAGCATCCAACAGCAGCCTCAAAGTGTGTAAAATCTATTAGGTTTTGGCTTTGAAGGGCAGTCAATAGTTACAGGCAATGGAGGTAGGAGGGGAATTGCCAATGGAAACAGCAGAATTTATGTTGATATAATTTTCTGATGATTCAAAGTCAGATGGACAGCACCTCAACTCAACCATCAGAAAAAAAACCTCCTTTTTCTTTAACAGAAAGGAAAAACTGGGAAACAAGGAATGGTTTGTGGCTCTGAGAGGTTCCCTTACTTTGTCTAAGAATATAAGGATGTGGCAGATAGTCCTGATTCCCAGAAGGGAGGGAGTGTATTCCAGGAAACCACCAATTTTCTGTTCACTTTCCTAAGAGGTTTCCTATAGACACTGATCAGGAGAGTAAAAAATAAATAATTATGTAGGATTCCAAACTGAGATACTATGGGACCAAAAAAGAACCCACACTTTGGTGGCGGCTGCTGTCAGATCAAGGAATGGAATCTCCAATTTGCAACATGTTGGGTTCTTCTAGTAATATTGTAATGTCAAAAGCTCCTAAGAGATACAATGTAGTAAGGATAAGCAATATCCTTAGTACATTGAGGAGAATCAATGTACTAACCGTCCCCAAATTTCTATTAGAAGAGGCAATTGATCAAGGCAACCCAGTCAGTTTCTGTGTTATATCTACTGTCACACTGAAAAGAATCTAGATAAGTTACCATCTTTTCTACTGTGATGCCTGAGAAGGGAATATTCTCAACAGATGGGAAGCCAAATTCTGAGGAAGGGTTTTCCAAGAAATGCTGCATTACTATTCTCTTCAAGGCACTACTATTACTCTCTTGTGTATTAAGGCACTGAATGTTCCCTAGGCAACCTAGTTATATCCTCCCTCGTATACCTAACAGCACTATGGGAAAATGTATAGAGTTGGCCTAATCATCTTTAAAAAAAAATTAATCTATTGCATACTTCTTTCAGTCACCATAAGTTTCTGCCTTCATTAATGTAACTGCGTATTTCCTGCAAAGTGTCTATCTGAAGGGCTGTTTGTTTTAAATAGATTTTCTGATGAACAATGAAAAAAAATCTGAATGTTTTACTGCAGGGAAGAAGAAAAATCCTCTCTCTCTCTCTCTCTCTCTCTCTCTCTCTCTCTCACACACACACACACACACACACACACACACACACACAGACACAGACACACACACAATCAAACACACTTTTTTTAAGATGGCGACAGCAGCTGCATGTGTTTCTAGATGGTGCTCCAAAGTATTGTGCAGAGGGTTTTTTGGAAAGTTCGGAATGTAGAGATTGGTATGTGGAAGTGGGGGAGTGTTTAGAGAAAGGCAAAAAGGAGATGATAAGCTGGATTGAGAGGCTGGAGATCTGTTGAAGAAATGGAGAGGTAGAGAAACAGAACGGCCGAAAGCTTGAAGAGTGGTGAGGTCGAAAAGGGGCAGTTGGAAAGTGAGAGGAAGAGACGGAGCAGAGGAGGTGGATGGTTTTTGATTACATGGCTTCCCTGGACTCCCAATGGACCCCCCCCTGAATTCCCTTGGATCTCTTTGAGCTGTCTTAAGGTGCAGTAATCAGATGAAGCTAAACCGTGGTTTGAGAGCCCAAGAGCCAGCAGCTGCAGCTTTGAATGATGGTGTGGGTCTTCTAACAGAAGCTGACAGAAGAAACAGGCTTCACTGGCCTTTGTCAGCAGCTGGGCCAACTCATGTGGTTAATCACACTGTGGAGAATGGCAGACTGCTGTTGGGATTTCTTGAGGTTTAACTGGCGAGTAGGAGCTTGGAACTGTATTAAACTTCAGGAGGACTCATAGGACTGCTGCTACGATTTCTAATGCAGCATAGCAGGCCTTCTGACTACTTTTCGGAATGTCTTCTACAATCTTCTGAATGTTCTGTAATTGGGCCTGGGAAGGCTGCTTGAAGAATCCTGGGGCTGGAAGGGAAAGTTGGGTGAGTATGTTGGTCCCTCCGACCTGGGTGATAGCTGGTGGGGGAGGGGAGGAAGTAGCTCCCTGTTTTGGTGAGTTTGTTGGCTTAGGGAGAATTGCCACCTCTGGTCTTGGATGGAGTGGCACTATCACAAACAGACCCTGTGCATAATCTGTGGGTTCTCCTGGACTCACAACTCCTGCCTGAAGAGCAGGTGGTGGTCGTGGCCAGGAGGGCCTTTGCGCAACTGTGATTTGTGTGCCAATTAGGCCCTTTACCTGTGCCAGTTACGCCTGGACCAACAGTTCCTACTAACAGACACTTATGCCCTATCACTTCCCATCTTGACTATTGTAATGTGCTCTACATGGGGCTGTCCTTGAAGAGCATCCGCAAAATGCAGCAACCCACATCATTTTGTCCAGACCCCAGTGTGCACGTGTATCATCTCTCCTGCAGGAGCTGCACTGGCTGCGGATTTGCTTCCATGCAATTCAAGGTGCTGGTTGTCACCTTTAAAGCCCTTCATGGTTTGTGTCCAGGTTATCTGAGGGACTATCTCTTGCTGGTCACATCTACCTGACCCCTCAGAGCTAGGAGGCAGGGAATGTTGCTGGCCCCATAACCTAGGGAGATACACCCGGTGTGACCCAGAAGAAGAGCCTTCTCCATGGTGGCTCCCTCTCTCTGGAACATTCCTCCAGGGATTAAAATGCCCCCCACTCTAACCCTCTTCTGGAAGGTGTTGAAAACCTGGTTCTACGGACCTGGGGAACCCAGAGCAGGATCAAGCCCATTAAATGGCTCATGTGAGGTGCTGTCGCTGGAGCGGTGGGTGGGGATGTTTTTACTATATTAATGTATTATATTACTCTTCCTTTATTAGTTTACTGTTTTATATGAGGTTTTATATTCCGTAAACCACCTTGAATTGCCATGTGCAAATAGGCCAATAAATAAATAAATAAGTGAGTGAGTGATTGAGTGAATGAATGAATGAATAAATATTCTGACCTAATGATATGTTTGGTCAGTTTGCATATCATAATCTTCTTCGGCATGAAAAACTATTTTTTCACTAAGTATTTATTCTTTTACATTTAAAATAATTGGATTGCCAAAATACATGGATTTCACTCTAGGTTTGTTTTTTGTTTTTGTTTTTTAGTTTAAAATGAAAGCCACATATATAAAAATCTCTCTAATGACCTTTCCATTTGTAAGGCTAATTGTGCATGTAAGGGGAAAACAAAAGAAAGAATTTCAAAATTGTGCAACCTGCAAGTTGTACTTCATCATGCCGACAACTTGCTCAGGCCTGTCTCTTTCTATACATCACTGAGAAAGCAGCAATTCACAAAGAATAATTTCCACAGCTTAATACATGAGTGCCGCATGTTGTATATTTGATTGAACATATTATGGAATTGTCTGCAGATTATTTTTGCTGTTCTTTTGGACAACCTAGTATTTATTTGGCATTGTCTCAGAAGCTACTAATTTACCTCCTGTATATCTATTAGAAATGGAAATTCACGCTAATATGCTCCCCTCTCTGTCAATCCAAATTGCACTACTCAAAATACAGCCCTTATCCAATCTTCAGCATTCATTTAATTTGGCATTGTTTGCACAAGTAAGCATTAATTGGTAGCGTAAAAACGATCTCCATAGTAATAATAATAACATAATAACAATAATGAACATAATATTGACTGACATTTATGAAGTGGAAATGTAGTACATCTCGCTTCAAAAATCAAAGATGAATCCTCAATTCTTCACTGTCTTTTTTTAAACTTTTCACATTCTTTTTTAGTCTATATCTATCTGCATCGCAGATAGAGCCAAGGTGGCGCAGTGGTTAAATGCAGCACTGCAAGCTACTTCAGCTGACTGCAGTTCTACAGTTCGGCTGTTCAAATCTCACCGGCTCATGGTTGACTCAGCCTTCCATCCTTCCGAGGTGGGTAAAATGAGGACCCGGATTGTTGTTGGGGGCAATATGCTGACTCTGTAAACCGCTTAGAGAGGGCTGAAAGCCCTATGAAGCGGTATATAAGTCTAACTGCTATTATTGCTTCCTTTCATTAGAGCATCGGTTCCCAAACCTTTTTTTGGCCATGCCCCACCTAAGCATTGCTAAAATCCTGATTGCCCTCCCCCCATGACATATAATTCTTACTTTACTCAAAAAGTGAACTCTATTCATGCGGAGGAAGCCTAAAAGGCCATTAACTTGGTTTAAACAAGGTTCAAATTGCCCTCATTAAAAATCAAATTGCCCCCCTGTGGGCATAGCCCCCATGTTGGGAAACACTGCATTAGAGGTCATCATATAATGAGGTTCTATTATTACATGTGATCAGTGAAATTCTAATGGAAGACGGGATGAGGCAAGAGCAGTGGTGGGATTCAAACAATTTAACAACTGATTCTCTGCCATAATGACCAGCTGGGTAGGCAAAGCTCGATGGTCATATGTCAATGTGGCCATGGCCAACTCACGTCGATGGGCACTTCGCTTAGCTGTTACAATGTAATAAGGGTTAACCAGAGAGGCAGTTTCTGTAAGCAGGGCAATAAAGATTAGACTAGAAACAATACTAGAATGTTTCCTTCCTGCCTTCCTTATAGGATTAACCCTGTAAAGTGGAAAAAAACAAAATGAGATTTCTTCCAACAACCAGTTCTCTGAACTGCTTAGAAAGTTACAAACCAGTTCTCCCAAATAGGTGCGAACCAGCTAAATCCCATCACTGGGCAGGAGGCACCTTGCCTCCATGATGCCGTTACTTTGGAGCATTTATAGACTGATTGAATACTAATGCATTCAATTCAACCATGAAACATCATCAAAGAAAAAAGAAAGTCCAATTGCCTCTTGAAAAATCACCTTTGGTACAACCCTGACCTGGATGACTGAGAATCTCCATAGACAACCACAGCAAGGACATACCAATGTTTAGGCTGTAGGCTACTTAGTCTTTGAAAAGAATCCTGGGTGAGTTATACTTCAAAGTAGGTAAATCCAGGGTAAAGAAATGGGTAGAGATGGCATAAAAATAGCTTTTCATGTTTAAAGTGTCATTAAAACTTACAATCTCATAGTTTCCAGCCTGGTGCTTTATTAATTAGATCAAATTGGCTCACTAGTTTTCATGTGGCTCTATCTTCTTCATTCTGTTGAATTAATGACATTGATGTATTATATTTTAACAATGGTAGTAGTGTATTTGTTAGAATCATTAACTAAAATCTAGTTGTTATTGTTCTCTAGAAAAATAACCTCAGGGTAAATATAGAAGGTATCACAAAAGATAGAAATATAGAAGGCAGGGACAGGTTACATCAGGTCTGGACATGTGGGGAACAATTCCTTGTCAGTCTGGTGCCAGAGTTTACAGTAGAGATGCTTGTTTGATTATGGAGATTTTTGGCCATAAACACCATGTAAATGAGTGGCACTTGTTTGTTGACGCCTCAGAAATGAACTTGAAAGCTGTCCTTCTTCATAATCCAAACAAAACACTCTCTGTGTCTTTGGCCATGCTGTGAACATGAAAGAGTCATATGAGAACACAAAACAAGTTTGGGGAAAAGAGCTAGGATGAAAAATATAAATATAATATCTGTGGAGATTTGAAGGTCATTGCACTTCTGTGAAGCCTGCAGCTTGGTTACATAAAGAGCTGCTACCTTTTGTGTGCGACTGAGACAGTAGGAGCAGAAAAAGAAAACATTTGGAAAGAATAGACAATACCTAAATCAAGAAAAAATATGTGGTAAACAAACCACTTGTTCACTTTGAATTTTTTTTCCTTTCTCCTTTGTGTATTTGTATGTGTGTGTGTGTGTTTGTATCTCTCTCTCTCTCTCTCTGTGAATACATGGTAAATATATGATATATACTACTTAATCATTACTTAATTTTAATGTATACAATTAATTATTGAACTGGGTATATATTAAATTACTTTACTTTAAATCAAATTTATGTGGAATTATAGACACAAGGCTTTTTAAGCCGTTGTTTCCTGCTCAGTCTAGATATCCAAACGGCTATCTAGTCTCTGTGGTAAATGTGTGCCCAAGGTAAAAATGTGTGATTTGGGTGCCAAAAAAAGTTTCCATAGGCCTCAAATAGACATTACCATGAGGCTAGCACAGTGGTGGGTTATGACCGGTATGCCACGGTACGGGCGTACCGGTGCCGCCAGGAGCACCAGGTACTGTTCCAGTATGGTGCTCAGGAGGGCCCGCCCGCCAGCCTGCACTCCTTACCTGTATTTGAACTCTTCGGGACTTCCACGCATGAGCATATGGCACCTGTGCGACACTCTGTGCGACACTCTGACAAGCAGCTACAGCATCACGGAGGCGACATGGAGCGTCGCAGGTGGTAAGTACGCATGCCCGTGCTGCGTGCGTTCATGTGGTGGACGCCGGGCCCCATTGCACCATACCAGATGCAACGGGATCCGGAACCCACCACTGGACTAGCAGCATTTCTTTGTCAAGTGAAATGCTTGAACATGCTGAATACAGATGTTTTATTAGGAATCAGTTTTATAGCAATGTTTCACACACTAAGAAGCTGATTAGCGTTTGCCTGATAATTGAACATTGCTTTAGATCAGAGACATTATTTTAGGTCCGTAGTAGCGAGGGCCGCAGTGGCTTGGTGGCTAAGATGCTGAGCTTGCCAATTCGAAAGGTCAGCAGTTCGGCGGTTCAAATCCCTAGTGCCGTGTAACGGAGTGAGCTCCCATTACTTATCCCAGCTTCTGCCAACCTAGCAATTGAAAAGCATGTAAAAATGCAAGTAGAAAAAGTAGGAACCATCTTTGGTGGGAAGGTAACAGCATTCCATGTGCATTTGGCATTTAGTCATGCTGGCCACATGACCACGGAGATGTCTTCGGGCAGCACTGGCTGTTCAGCTTTGAAACAGAGATGAGCACTGCTCCCTAGAGTCGGGAACGACTAACATGTATGTGTGAGGGGAACCTTTATCTTAATGAATGCTCTATCACTTCTGCTAAACATTAAAATTAAACATCTATTGTAAAAATATCAAAGATGTTGTAACCTTATGAGATAAACTAATCACTTTCAATGGTAATATTTTATTTATTTGCTTGTTTTATTTATCAAATGTATATGTTGCCCATCTCACTGTCCTATGTTACTCTGGGCAGTTTGCATATCCTCGCATTTCCTGAATTTTCTTGTGAGTTTGCCCTAAACTCAAAAACCACAAATGAGCATGCATAAGATTTTGCAGTTTTGAGCTTGGCAGTGAGGCTGGCAAAATTTCAGGAAATATGGAAACATTCTGCTATTGTGGCTCATTCATTCATTCAGTGGAAGATGGGTACCTGGAAATTGAAAAGGTTGCTGATCTCTTTTTAAAGGTACAAGGAACAAGGCTGTGTAATAATATCCTTGAATGGTACAGTTCAATGAATCTCAAGAACTGCAGAGAGATAACTTATTGAACCAGCTCATTTAATTAAGATTTAAAGTTTAAGTAAGGGGTGTCAAACTCAAGGCCTGTGGGCCGGATCTGGCCTGTAGGGTGCTTAAATCTGGCCCACAGGGCCAGCCTGGAAATATCAAAGGAAAGGCCCATGGTGCCTCTGCCAGCCAAAACAGGCCATGGGGGTGGCATGTGTGACTCCCGCATGGCCCATTTTGGCCTCAACGACTTCCAGCAGGACTCTGCCAGTCAAAAATGGGCTGTGTGGAGGCCTCATGGGGCCTCTGTAAGGCATTTTTTTGCCAGCAGAGTGCTTCTGGAGGCTGGGGAGGCCACAAATGTGCCTCACGGGGTCTCTTCTTGGCCTGATTTTGGTCAAAAGAGTGCTTCTGGAGGCCAGGTTGGCTGAAAATGCGACATGCGGGGGCTTCACAGGATCTGTGTAGCCCATTTTTGGCCAGAGGAGTGCTGCTGGAGGCCAGGGAGTACTATGAAAACAAAGAAGAGAAGGGAAAAAGGGGCATCTTGAGCCTGGATCAAATGCCCACTCTGGTCATGCCCACCTCCGGCTACCACCACCCGGCCCCCTGTGATCAAACATAACCCTGATGCGGCCCTTAATGAAATCGAGTTTGACACCCCTGGTTGGTTTAAGCCATACAGAATGGTAAGTACACCATCTTGAAGCTTCAGGAAGGAGAAAACACCTTCCAATAGTATGTGTAACAAAGCAGAAGAAAAGAATAACAATGACATTCGTTTATTCAAATGAATTGAAATTTCTCCAGTGAGACAGAAGAGTATAATCAGAAGGCAACTTACTTTTATTTTATATTTTACCAGAAGATAGCACTGTTTATGCTGTGTTTCCACTCTGTTGCTTTTCATACCTTTCTTCCTTTTATATATATTTTTTAAAAAACATGCTTTTAAGATCATTTATGCTTTCACTTTGTTTGCACTTGTATTTCTTTCAACTAATCATAGACAATTTTGTATGGCAAATGTTTCTTTTAATCTTGGTCTCCCTTTTTAATCAGGGACAGGGAAACATATCACAGTACCATTTGAATTGGAGGTGTGCTGTTTTACATGGGTGACAATTGACACAGGAAAATAAGACACAGGAAACTTTTACCTTTTTACTGTATAGAGTAACATTATTTACTACATATATTAATAATCCCCTGTGGATGAACCCCCCCCCCCCTGCGCATGCTCACAGGCCTCACTGAAGCCTCTGGACTTCTGGGAGGCTTGTTGGACTGTTTTTTGCCTCCACGGCTTTTCAGGAAAGTCTCATGAAGCCTCTGGAGGGAGAAAAACAGCCCAACAGGCAACCCAAAAGTTTGTTCTATACAGGGCAGTTAAGCTAAGCCTATGCCACGCCCAGGCTCCTTGTTGTCTCAGCTGCCAAACACCCTCCTTGGCTGACTTAGTTGCTATGCCTATACATTGGCTGACCTTTGTTACCATGTCCTATTCCAGTTCATGAATATTCTGACATATAGTCATTTGACTGCAATTTGCAACATTTTTTGCTGGATTCTGGTATAGGACAAAAAACACACATTGACAAAGCTTTATTTCCTTAATAGACTCCTGCCCCCAAAATTGCTGAAAGATCAGGTCCAGTCACATGAAGCTTCAGCTTCAGACCTCAACAGCTTACTACTGTAATTCTGGACTCAATTAGTCCTACGGAGGAGAGGATGACCTGTATTGTGGAAAGTGCTGAATCAGAATCAATTTCAATAGTTACTTACACATTTCTCCCGCTAAATGCTACTTCAATAACACAATCCATAATTCCACCCTTTTAAATGGGCTTTGCTATTGCAGAAGATAGCATAACTGCCATATGGTAAACTGCTAAAATGTCCATAATCTGGTCTAAAAATTTAAACACTACATTGCAGAAACTATAGACTCGTTCTCATTTACACTGGTACTTAAAGGATTTCAAGCAATAACTGGAAGTAATGGCTGAATTTATGGACCAGAAAACAAGGCTGGTATTCCAATTACTAGTAAACAATATAAACCATCTCTAAATAAAGCAGATGCACATAAAGTGGATGAGGCACCAAAAACTGATTAGTTGAGTGTGAAAAAGGAACACGTTGCTTTGTATAGATTGGAGAATTTACACAATAACAGAGCATAATAACAGAGTTTTGTCTGACCTTTGCCAACATGAGTAAAGTGGCCTTCATTCTTGAGAAGCTGTTGTTGATTTCATTGTACTCACATATGCATATTATTGAATAAGATGCTCTAATTTTATCATTATCATTAATACACACATGCACATATTTTGCTTAACTTAAGATCATCATCATTATTTTAAGCCATTGTCTATCCACTAAAGAATGAAGATCTCTTCTGCATATTTCCAATTTAGGATATCAACTTAGAATAGAATAACAGAGTTGGAAGGGACCTTGGAGGTCTTCTAGTCCAACCCCCTGCTCAGGCAAGAAACCCTACAGACAAATGGATATTCAACATCTTCTTAAAAATTTCCAAAAATGGAGCATTCACAAATTCTGGAGTTGTTCCATTGATTAATTGTTCTAACTGTCAGGAATTTTCTCCTTAGTTCTAGGTTGCTCCTCTCCTTGATTAGTTTCCATCCAACATGAATTTGGATTTCAGGTTTTGAAGAAGAACTTTCAAAGTACATTATTTCCTGTTTCTTATGATCTGGCTTGCTTCAGCTTTGATAAAAAAATGACAGCATGTGTAAGAGAGAAAGAAAGAAAGAAAGAAAGAAAGAAAGGAAGGAAGGAAGGAAGGAAGGAAGGAAGGAAGGAAGGAAGGAAGGAAGAAAGGAAGAAAGGAAGAAAGAAAGGAATACATGCTGCTGTTGTGCCATCTGTAAGGTTGAAATATAGCACATAATATTGTGTACAGCAGATATGATTGCAACTGTTATTAGAATTCAAGTTGCAGTTCTGAAACCTTGCAAAAACTCCACATAACAAATGATACTAGCAGAAAGATCATGGAGCACAACATTTCTCATGTCTCTAATCCTGGCCAAAGGTTAATTATCAGGCTATGGGGTACATGGGGGCGGGGAAGAAATCACATCCAAGCTTGCTCAATTAATCCGCACACCTCAGCTATGATTGAGAATGATGAGAATTATAATGGTGGATGAGAAGTGCAGAGGCAGTATAACATGCTGCAAGGAGGTTTTACAGATCTAAAAATGGGATTGGGGAACAAGATGTTCAGAATTTCTCAGATATTTTTGGATAACGTATGGATTGAAATTGACACCTAACTGTACTATAGTCCAAGATGGACATGGGCTCACTTTTACCACTTCTCCCATAAGTAAAAGTAAAGATTTCCCTATCAATCATGTCCGACTCTAGGGCATGGTGCTCATCTCCATTTGTGGAGCCACAATTGTCCGAAGACATTTTTTGTGGTGATATGGCCAGCATAACTATATGAAAAAGGCACATGGAACACTGTTACCTTCCCATCAAAGTGGTACCTATTAATCTACTCACATTTGCATGCTTTTGAAACTGCTAAGTGGACAGGAGCTGGGGCAAGTAACTGCAGCTCAACCTCTTGCACGGAACTCAGGTCTCAAACTTGGTCTGACAGGTCTTCAGCTGACAAGCTCAGCATATTTAATCACTGAGCCATTGGGCCCCCTTTCTTCTCCCATAATCCTGGTGATTTTGGTTATTTACAGAATCATTTCTTCCTAAGAATATCTGCCTGTCCCAATAGGTCAGAGAGAGTAGGCATTCATCAATCAATCAATCAATCAATCAATCAATCAATCAATCAGAATAGAGCTGGAATGGACTTTAGAGGTCTTCTATTCCAAGGAGACCCTATACCATTTCAGATAAGTGACTGTCCAGTCTCTTCTTAAAGACCTCTAGTGATGAAACACCTACAACTTCTGGTGGCAATCTGTCCCACTGTTAGGAAGTTTCTCCTTAATTCCAGGTTGCTTCTCTCTTTGATTAGTTTTCATTCATTGTTTCTTGCCTTGCCTTCTGGAGCTTTGGAAAATAAGCTGGCTCCCCTCCTCTTTGTGACAGCTTCTCAAATATTGTAATAATGCTATTGTCAGGCCTGCAGTTATATCCCTTTTAGGATCTTTGGCCTGCCACACTCTCTCTTATTTCATTATGCTGTTTCATTAGTATAGTAATTGGGAGGGGGAAATAGAAAGGAGTAGAATTGTGGAAAATGTTGTTGTCATTCTTTTCTAGAAGCCCAAGATCATCTTTTGTCTCCGCACGTTTGCACCTGACCGGAACCAGCTGGGTGGAGATGCCAGAGTGGAAGAAGCAGATTGGACCATGTGATGGATTTGTGGGTGTGGGGACAAGATCATGAACTTTCAAGTGGGTGGGAATCGGATGTAACTTCCAGAATTGGGATTTCACAGATGTGCTAAGATGTCTGATTTATTAAATTGGAACTTTAAGGATCGTCTTGTCTTGGACTCTGATTTAATTCTACATGATACCTGGAACTCTGACAGCTATCATGTCACCCCTAGTCCTTCTTTGTCTAGACTGGCTATACCCAATTTCTGTGACCCTTCTTCATATATTTTTGTCTCCAGCCTTTAATCATCTTAGTTGCTCTTCTTTGTACTTTTCTCAATGTCTCAACATCTTTTTTGTAATTTGCTGAGCAAAATAGGATGCAGTATTCCAAGTATTCCAAGTATGGCCTTACTAAAGCTTTATAATGCGGTAATATAAGTGGTACTATAAAGCTGTCCAAATATTTTCCCTGAAATCTCATCACATGATGTACCATATGAACAATTTAGAATGCATGGAGAAGACAAAATCAGTTATTTGGTAAGAGTGTAGTAATCTGCTCAGCTCCAGTTGAACTGGCAGGTCTATTATGACATGGTTTTCCTTCCATCTTTTACAGAGCTCTAGGTTTTTTGTTGTGGTTTTTCTGGCTGCAAGGGACACCAGAACCCGAAGCTCTGCAGTCACGTCATTTATGTTTACTTTTCCCCCCTATGTGGGTATGTTGACCAAGTGACCTAAAAACACATGACAGATGACACTGCATACACAAATCAATTTCATTTGTACTCTGCTATAGAGCAGGTGGCTCAGTGGCTAAGATGCTGAGCTTGTCAATCAGAAAGGTCGGCAGTTGGAATCCCTAGCACTGCATAATGGAGTGAGCCCCCGTTACTTGTCCCAGCTTCTGCCAACCTAGCGGTTTGAAAGCATGTAGAAATGCAAGTAGAAAAATAGGGAGCATCTTTGGTGGGAAGGTAACAGCGTTCTGTGCACCTTCGGCATTTGGTCCTGCCAGCCACATGACCACAGAGACGTCTTCAGTCAGCGCTGGTGCTTTGGCTTTGAAACAAAGATGAACATTGCCCCCTAGAGTCAGGAATGACTAGCATATGTGTGTGAGGGGAACCTTTACCTTTATGGAGTAGGTGATCCAGAGGATTTTATGTAGGCATTTGGATAGAAATTGAGTTGAGTTTATTATGGCTGTGGCTATGGGAAAAACTGGAACCTTGGTTTCCACAGCAAGTTTATTTCTTACGTTTTGCAGACTACGACAATACATCTACTACACTTGTCCAACAAAACCATTTTCTCAAACTCACTCACTTATCCAATGGCTGAATTTCAGCTGCACAAATTCTGACAACCAATAGATCAATGCCAACAAATAATTACCTTTCACTAATAATTGAATTTCGGCTAGGGAAACTACCAATCACCATCTTCACAGTGTCATGTGGTAAATCTGTATTAACAGCAGCATAGCATGGATCTGTTCCAGATAATATAGTAAAGGTGTATTGTAGGAAGCATAGAATTCTGTGGAATAGGAGATGGGTTGGAGGAAAGTTCAGGAAATTTGGCTATGAGGATGAGACCTAAGACAAATAGAAGATTCTTCTGCTTTTGAGAGGATACAGTGAGACTATCACCCAGGAAAAACAGTAGTTCAATTTTGTCAATGTCTATGAGAAAATAAAGGTTGTTGGTTTTTTTGCAGCCTTTTCTTCATAGCAACAGTGGCATGCCTGAATACAAGGATTGCACTCTGAAACTCTCTGACGTGACCATCACATCTCCAAAAATGTTGGCAGCGTTATCAGATTCCTATTGTGAACAGCTCGTCTTGGAGTTCATAGGTACAAAGTCTTGATTTGTAGGTTCGAAGAAATGTCCTTCTGGGTTCAGTTCCAAATGGGGAAAAAGACACTGGAAACATGGAGGCTGATTGGAAGGATGGTTTTTAATGGTGGACAGGACTACATGGTTTGAGGTCCTGGGGGGGGGAAGGGGATCACATGCCTTGAAGATCTTGAAGAAAAAAAGGGCAGATAGGCTGAGAGTCCCTGGGTTTTATGCCCTCTCTGGGCTTTTGAATTTGAGCTTGTATTCTGATTGGTTGTCAAACTCCCATGGGGCCATGCAGGGGCAACTCTGTAAGTTGTCTTTTGAGTCCCAAGCTTGGTTGAGCCTTTGCTGGGTGATGATGTAATGAAAGGGCTTTGGGATTCCTAGTATGGCTCTGCCCGAAGGAGGTAGATCTTTGTTATGTAGAATAGACTGGTTCAGGCCTTAATGGTCCATTGACAAAGGTGGGGGGATGAGTTTCTGCCTCCCCTTTTAGAAGAAATATTCTGTCATTTTAATATTTTCTAAAATATTTCCTTTTTCTAGGAGAGGGGTGGGTGCTAATTTCGTACATACAGAAGAAAGAATATACCCCAATCAGATGTTTAATAAATGACTCTCCCAAAACTGAGTCACTCATGATCTGCCTCATGTACAGTACATCAAATTTTGAAGAAAGCAAACTTAATTTTTAAGCTTTCTGGATTAGTCTCCAAGCCACTACTACTCCCATAATGCTCTCTTTTTCAGTCTATCACTAGAGCAGACATGAACATGATAATGTATTCACATGTTTGGTTTTGCTCAAGTATTGGAGCATGCAGAATTCATGGCAGCACATTATGCACGAAGTGTCTTGCTCTTATGCCTCAACAGTGCCATGAGAATACTATTTTCTCCCTCCCCTGTTTTTGCCATAATATAAATATTATCAGCTTGAGTTCTAGCAAACTTCCCATTTAATAATAGAGCCGAAGCAAGATGATACTTCAGAATATTGCTTGGAATTCACTGATGTTCAACAATGCACTTAAGAAACGCAGATTGGGTTTTGGGGAGAAATATTAGATTATGTATTTCTTATAATTTTGCCTTCTCCATGACATAGATCTAAAGTACGTATCCCTGTAGAAATAGTGGTTTTTTTGGAAGCAATGCAAAAAGAAATATATGGCATTTAATCATTCCACAATATATTTCATCCCTACCTTCTAAAACCCATTTTTCTCTTCCTATCTATCTCCAAAATTTGAGGAACCACGTTTTCCCAATTATATCTACCTATCCCATCAGTTCTGGCAGGAGAAGAAAGTGATGGGTTCCATCAAGTGGTAGGATTCAGCCAGTTCGCACCTATTCAGGAGAACTGGTTGTTAACTTTCTAAGCAGTTTGGAGAACTGGTTGTTGGAAGAAATCTCATTTCCACTTTACTAATCCTGTAAGGAAGGCAGAAAGTAACATTCTGGTGCTGTTTCTAGGCTAAATCTTTATTGCCCTGTTTACAGAAACTGCCTCTCCAGTTAACCCTTTTTACATTGTAACAGCTAAAGCGAAGCACCTTGACATTGAGTTGGCCATGTCCAACCAGTCACCTGACCACCGAGCCCCACCTACCCAGCTGGTCATTAGGGCAGAGAACCGGTTGTTAAATTATTTGAATCCCACCACTGGGATGGTTCCATCTGATGGGACTCAGGAGGCGAATATTCTCTGTGGCATCCACCCTGTAGAACTATAACTTTCCAAGGGGAGATTGACCCCAACCATCCTGATTTTCCAGAAATCCCTTAAAATTTGGTTGGGAATGTCATGGAAATGGGGAGCCCATGAAATAGTTATAAAACATATGTAAGTTATTGAAGGCATTCTCCTGTGTTTTATTTTTATTTATGTTTTATTTGTTCAATGATTTTTAAAGTTTTGTTTTTAATTGTTCTGTTTGTATTGTATATCACCTAAAATCACACTCATGAAATGAGCAACTATATATGGTTGATAAATAAAAACGCCTTAACTCTCAGAAGAAGCTAAAGGCGGCGGCTGCTAATAAACATTTTATTCAGGTCTCCTAACTTTAGATATATCATTTCTATCCTATTATAATTTATCTGAAATAAAATGGCACTCTTATGCTGACATTTTTAAAGGTCCCATTTCTGCTGAATTTTAGAGCAAAGCTTGATGAATTTTAATTTGCTATTTATTCATTAGTTTTATATCTCACCTTTGTACAGGTGAGATATAAACATCATCTATCTTTTTTATGATTTTTTGTTAAAGGTTTTACAAAGAGCATAAAAAACCAACATAAACTAATGAAAAGTAAAAGAAGAAAAAGAAGAAAAGAAAAGGCAAAGTACAGAAAGAAAAAAGTAAAAAAAAAGAAGCTTTCAATTTTTTTCCGCAGCAAATTTAAATGCAGTTTAAAAAATTATCTCTTACTGTATGATTTTAAAAAGCTCAGTTTTTTCTTTAGCCATTTTTTTTTCTGATAATCAAAATCACAAATCATAATATGCATGGGAGATTTACCCCAACTGGTCAATGCTGCTCTACTGAAGAAATAAATGAAATGCAATTTAGGACAAACAAAAAGTTTGTCCTAAATTTTGGGCTTAGACAGCTTGTCAATGAATACTTCAGCTTCAACCACAACAACACAGGAGCACACAATAGATACAAACTTATAGTGACCCGTTCCAAACTTGATTGCAGAAAATACGACTTCAGTAACAGAGTGGTCAATGCCTGGAATGCACTACCTGACTCTGTGGTTTCTTCCCCAAACCACCAAAACTTTAACCTTAGACTGTCTACTGTCAACCTCATCTCATTCCTAAGAGGTCTTTAAGGGGCGTGCATAAGCGCACCATCATGCCTTCCATTCCTGTCCTAATATTCCCTTGTATTCGTATTTATTTCATGTATTCATAATCATGTTCATATTTATATCTGTTATCTAATCCATGCTTGACAATATATATATATATATATATATATATATATATATATATATATATATATATATATATATATAGATGATAGATGATAGATAGATAGATAGATAGATAGATAGATAGATAGATAGATGATAGATAGATAGATAGATAGATAGATAGATAGATAGATAGATAGATAGATAGATAGATAGATAGATAGATAGATAGTGTAAGAACATTTAGCTAATTTAAATCAGTTTGTTTTCAGAACCAGATACATAGATTACATCTTAGACTGCTGAAGGAACTAGGGAAGAACATCAAAGAACCATTCCCTGATACTGGAGGAGAGTAAATTCCATTCCAATTTCATGAAGAGCAAGGTGGATGACCTAGGATAATAAAGACATATTGGTTTGATATCTGTTCCATGTCTACATTGGTCAAGATCTTTAAATAGGTATCATGCAGCAGTTGGGAGTTCTTGAATAGAGATACTACAGTTAACAGGAGCTGGTCCAAACAAACCATGCTCAATTAACCATGTCTTCTATCTTGATAGAGTTACTAGCTTAATAGATCAGGGGAATACCATAGATCTTGTGTGCTTGGACCTTAGCAAAGCTTTTGACAGGGCGCCTCCTGATATATGCTTCTTAATAAAGTTGTAAATATGGACAAGGTAATACTATATTAGATAGAGTCCCAGTTGGCTGAATGACTGCATCTGTTGGCCTTGAACACTTTTTCTTTAGCTTGGAGCAAAGTACTGAGCAGAGTGCTACAGGTCTCTGCTCTGGACTCTCTGCAGTTCAATGTTTTTATCAATGATTTAGATAAAGGAACTATGGGAGCACTTATAAAGTCTGCAGATGACACGAAGCTGAGGGGGCAGGCTAATAATTTAGAAGATAGAAGATTTAAAAAATGTTCCTGAGAAATGGTACCCTCTCAGCTGATTGGGCTTTGCCTAACCACCACCCAGTTCCAAAGAAACATGATTAATCATATTTGCAAGTTACTATGCAAAGTCATAGCATTAGAAATTGTTCTACTCCATAATTTCCCAGTTACTCTTTTCCGCTTAAGAGCTCCAAGTGTCCTTCCAATATCCTTTCTTTTAATTATATTTTGTTTGTTCTTGTCCTGTTCTCAATTTCAACAAAGAACATCTTTGATTCCTTTTCCATATGAAAGCCTTGTAGTCTTTTCATTTGCCCAGTTCCTTTTATCTTTCCTACTTTTACTGAATGGTACTCAGAAATGGGTACCATATTCCAAGTGCAGGATGATGATGATGATGATGATGATGATGATGATGACGACGACGATGGTGGTAGTGATGGTGGTGGTGGTGATGATGATGATGTTATCCACTCACCAAGTCTTGGTGATTCCATGGGCCACATCATCCAATATGGCATCTAATATCTATGTTCTGACTGGTCTCAGCTTTAATGGTGTCTAGTCTCTGTGTTTTTTCCATGGTTTTCTTTATCACTAACTCTTCCAAGCATAATTGCTTTCTCCAGTGAATTCCCCCATATGACATGGTCAAAATAACTGTCGTGCAGTTTAGTGAGCCTAACCAGTGCAAATAGTGCAAGAAAATCCCAAAAAATAATAATAATCTCCAGTTCCTGAAGGGAAGGGGTTCTAGGGCAAAGGAATAGCCAGGTGCTTTTACTGATGGGTAGTCTAGACTAGTATGGCCAGTCTAGAAAAAAGAAGAACTAGGGGGTGACATGATATCAGAATTCTAGTGTTTGAGGGGCTACCAGAAGGCAAGACAAGGTTACCAGTATTTTACAAAGCACCACAATGCAAAACAAGAAACAATGGATGGAAACAAATAATGGAAAGAAGCAACCTTGAACTAAGGAGAAACTTCCTAACAGTAAGGACAATTAACCAGAGGAACGGCTTGCCTTCGGAAGTTGTGGAGGTTTCATCACTGGAGGTCTTAAAGAAGTAAATGCCAGCAAAACATGTGATAAATCATGATCCTATAACTGAGGATTCTGCAAATAGCCATAAATGGCGACTAGCTGCCAGAAGCCCAAAATCTAGTCACCCAGTTAAAAATTTGTGAGCCATTATGACCTCTGCATTGGGAACTAATAAACTCTGTTAATTTAAGTATATTCTTTCTTGCTATAGTTGCAGTATTTTTTTAAAAGGCTTTTTAGCATTAGGAAACTAAACGTGGTTCAATAGACCTCCACTGTGTTTATTTTTTTCTTTTAAATTTAGCTTAAAGGCTTTCCAGAGCCATCACAACTCTGTTTCTACTTTGCTAGGTGCTAATGTACTTAGTTTAGAAAGTCCACTTTGATATAAACCAGATTTTTTTTTTAAAAAAAAAGTACAATGCAACTTATTTCAGGATTGTTTAATAGGTTTTATAGAATCAAGACTCTGCATCATGGTATGTTCTAAAACATCATAAAACATGTGCCTGCCATCAGAATTTTTTACATCAGCAATTTCAAATATCACATCTGGATATTTTTAATCACAGTTATTTGCCGATGTTATTTGTTAACAGAGACCATTGCAGATGAGTAATTTATAGTCTGCTTGCCCTTTCTGGGAACTCTATAGATCATCATAATCTTGATTGCCCATAAATAACATCAAGCATTATATATATATATATACTAGCTCGATATCTGTGCTCTGCTATGAAACTATGTGATCAGGCTTGATAAATCGACACTTACAGCTTGAAAATTAATGAGTAGTTACAATCGGCTTCTTCTTTCCCCTTCTCTCCCTCAGGCTTGCCTCACAGAGGCCTCTCCTATCTGATCCCCTTCTCTCCCTGAGTCTAACTCCTTAGCATCAGAGCATTTGTCCAGTGGGGAGGGGGAATAGAATGTCTATACTCCCAGTCAACAGCCCGCACGCCCACGCCCAAGTGGCAGTTGGAACAGAATTCTTTTCATGTGGGAAGGGGGAGTAGAATGTCCAACTCCTTATCATCGGAGCGTGTTAATAATAATATAAGAAATATTAATGATCTCGTGGTCATTTTGGAAAATCCTTTCTTACCGAGCACCTAGAAGCCAAGAGGAGCATATGCACCAAATTTCAAGTTTAGAGGCCTTATGGTTCTGGAGATTTCCTGTGTTTCAAATTAAAATTATGTATCAGTTTGAAATTTTTTAGAGATACATAGAAAGGTAGATAGATAAATTTTCATAAGCAGGAGCCTGCTGTCATCCCTATTTAGAATGCTGCATTAGGGACTGAATCATTGAAAAGTAGCTTGTAAAAGGAAAATAGATGGAAAGCAATAATGTAAATAATGCTTTCAAGCAGAACCAGAAGAATAATACAAAGAATGTTTCTTTTAGATTACACCTTTTTTTAAAAAACAACTTGCTGAAATCTAGATGGATGAGGAAAGATCCCCCCGCCAGGAAAAAAAAATGCCTTTATTGCTGAAGAAGTCCCCTGGGGATAATTATATGTGCTTAATCAAGCTACCACCAGAGGTCTCTACTTTATGCAAAAAACAAAACAAAACAGGTCTGTAGTTTAAAAATGCTGTCAAAACTGAGGTTGTTTATACTTTTGGAGGGAGGGAGGGAGGGAGGGAGGGAGGAGGGAAAAGAAGGGGAGGAAGAAAGGAAGGAAGGAGGGGAGGGTGGAAGGAAGGAGGGGAGGGTGGAAAGAAGGGTAGGAGGGAGGGAGGGAGGGAGGGAGGGAGGGAGGGAGGGAGGGAGGAAGGAAGGGCTACAAACTTTCTGTAATGCTTGAAATTGCAACGTGTCTTAATTGTTGCTGTCACTTTCTATGTAATTTGTTAGGAATGTAACTTACCAGAAGAAGGAAGTCTGCACAAATATTATTGCAATTGCAAGAAATACTGGCACAAGTTAGAATGGACCAAAATCTCCATAGACAGTAGAGATCGTTCTTCTAGCTGCACCATCAGAACATCCAGTTCTTCCAGGCAAGACGGCATCCTAGTATCTTTTGTAGGAACATAGTACTATTCACAACCACATTTGGCTTGGCTTTATTTTCTTTTTCCCCCTCTATGTAGAAGAATCTTCAAACATGAACTCCTACTTTTTCTCCTGGAGATGGGGGTAAATTGAAGATATGAGAAAAATCAACCAATGGAACAGAAGCTGCCTTCAGAAGTTGTGAGAGCTTCATCACTGGAGGCTTTCAAGGGGAGATTGGACTGCCATTTGTCAGGCATGGTGTAGGGTCTCCTGCTTGGGCCGGGGGTTGGACTAGATGACCTCCCTTCCAACTCTGTTAATCTATGTCACATGTACTGGATTTCAAGAGGGGAGCCCAGGGTGGTTTCTCAACAGAGGTGGGTTGCTCCCAGTTCGGCCTGGATCGGCTCCACCCACCCATCCGGATGCTTCTGCGCATGCACAGAGATGTTGCAAGCATGTGTGGGAGTGCGGGCCTGAACCGGTAGTAAAAAAAATTGGCAAACCACCTCTGGTTCTCAATACATGAAATAAGAAGTCCTGGGTGGAGAGCTGAGTATTACAGAATTGGATTTTATCATAACAAGAAACTGATTTAATCCTGAAAAGAGAAAATTTTAATTCCAGTGTAAACTTGAGTAGAAAACATTGTATGCTCTGCTTGGGAATTGATTACCAAAGAACGATTACTGATTCTTATCATCTTCTACAAGTCTCGCTGAACCGCAATATTAAAAATACATAGTTCATTTGCTTAGACATGGAAAATAATGCTTGAGGTCTAATCTTTATTGAGAGTTTGTGAATAATCTAAGATCTGCGGCCAATGTGCAATTCAGTTTGACTTTATAGTTCAATTTCATTTAACTTTTTTAAATTCAATTTATTAACAGTGGAACAAAAGTCCATTAAATCTTCAAACCAGTTCAAAAGCATTGATTCCAAGCCTGATGATTTGATTTAAGGATTGGATTTTGGAAGGCTGATTTGATCAAATTGCTTTATATTTGCATTAATATTGCAATATGAATTTCCAGTTACAATTTTCTAGTTACGAGTTTCCAGGTGCTATATCATCTGTATCATCCTTTTTCTTAGGATTTTATTTCGAGGAGAGTGTCTGAAGTATTCAGCACCTTCACAAACCAAAGCAATCTTTTCATTGACTGAAGAATGGTGTCTTTCTCTTCAGACAGATAGGAACTATTGATCTTCATTGTTTTGTGGTAGGTTAAATTAGATTTTCTATAGCCCCAATGGCTTTATGTTTGCCATTGTTGCATTGTTTTGTATTAAATTACATGAGTGCAATTAAAATCCTTTCAGGTTTTATTCCAACTTACCAATAGTTAAGTTACAAACTGACAAAAGTTATATTGATTCATTTCACAACTGCACATAAACCGTTGAACATGCTCACATAACTTGGAACTTCTTAGTCAAGTTCTTGGGTTTCCAGAATACATAGAGATATATTAAGATCCAAGGGAGATCAGGAACCAATTATTTCATTAACATAGGTGCAAATATTGGTTATAGATCTGATTCCAGGGTATATGAGCCTTGGTGGTGCAATGGTTAGAGTGCAGTACTGCAGGTTACTTCTGCTGACTGCTGGCTAACTGCAATTTGGCAGTTCAAATCTCACTAGGCTCAAGGTTCACTCATCCTTCCATCCTTCCAAGGTGGGTAAAATAAGGACCCAAATTGTGGGGGCAATATGCTGAATCTATAAAACACTTAGAGAGGACTGTAAAGCACTGTAAAGTGGTATATAAGTCTAAGTGCTTGTCAGATCCCTAAAAGTGATACTGCCATTCAATTGGGAGGAGGGGAGCCTCAGAATTAAATCACTAGCTGTATCTGTAACAACTGAATTTTACAACTTTACAACTGGTTTCCTGTCACCGGAAAACTGAAGGTCCCAGCACCTCTGAAGAGATGTTTATGATGGCCATGTGGAATATCTTATTTTAATGTCTAACTAGAGATAGCCATGGGAAAATGTGTTATTTGACTCTCAGGGCAGAAGAGTTAAGGAAACATCTTCACAATTGTGTATTGGTCAGAATCTGCATTCAGACAAAGGGGAGGGATGATTATCAGTTTAATTCCACTTGTATTGCCTTAAGGGTTTCAGATGCTGTTTTGCCTCTAATGGTTTTCCATCCTGCTTGATTAAAGGTTCCTTTTCAAATAATCAATTTCAAGAGTCTTTACTTTCTTAAGTTAGGATAGGATCCATTACATAAAGCAGCATCTGGCTGCAAAATGGTCATCCAGGAGAGACAACATTTTTACTCTACCGAGGGGACCCTAGAAACCATGTCTGAGCATAACAGCGAACAAGGGGGAAACTGACTGCTGGAGGGAGATGGAAACCCCTCCACAACCAGAGACCTGCTCCTTGTACCCTGGCGGAGAGAACGAGGTGAGCCTGGAGGACCCCAAAAAGTGCCATTGGTCAATTGGAAAGATGGAAGATGAAAGATGGCTGGGAAGGGAGAACCAAGGGAATCACTCTTACCTGAGGTAACTGAAAACCAGGGTGGAAATTGGAGTTAAAAGCTCCCTCCGACCAGGAGGAGCTAAATGAAGCCTCACTGAGAGAGGATCCTCTGAAGAGGCTTGTAACCCAGTTGGTGATGGAAATTTTGGAAAATCTCAACATCCGGGGGGAGCCAGACTGGCAACCGAGAAGCGGTGGAAGGGCAGCAAACGGGGATGATGCCAGGGGAACTACCCTCCCCCCTCTGGTCCCTGCTGATCATACAGTGCTATTACTATTGCTATATGGAAGAATGTATACTACTGGTAGAATCAGAAAGCGGGATCGATGCATAAAATTCTCAGTATGTCTATGTATAATTTATGCTGCTCTGACAAATTATAAATGCAATTGAGACCAGTTTCAGGCATTTACACATGGGGAATTACAAATTAAAGACTATCAAATAATCCTCCAGCTTTTTAAAAGAAATGTGGAGTGAAAGAGATAAGTTATCCAATGTACTGAGGTTTAAAAACAAGGTGATGCATGCATGTTCTTAAATTCTTGAGTTTACCTTATAACTTTGTTAGAAAGGTACACTCTAGGTCCATTCCAGGTATATTGGAGAAATGACAAGAAGTAGATGTGATCACCTAAATATAAGTTGTAGAGTTCACGGCCAAGTAAATAGCCTGCATAATAGAGGGAGGCAAACCTGGAAAGCTATCTTAATATTTTTCACATTTGCTCTTTTACTTGTAGTCCTATATGCAAGAAAACTAAACTATGATTTAGTCCAAAGCTCTTCACTCATTCTGAATTTATTAAAGGAATGTGAGGTCTGCCTAGATTGTACTTTACAATTGCAGGGAAAATAAACAATATTCATTGGGCATAATTTGCTGCAAAAGAATTGTGTGCAGTGGGGCAAACTTTAAATTTGATTGAGTTCTGCTAAAAATTTTGATCAGTTTTGTCATTTCTTTCAAGCTATTAACCACAGTTGTCATGTTGCCTTGCCACTAAACAAGGCTTCATCTGCCAATCCCCAGTTAATTTATTGCAAAGAGTCCTTTTTTTTTTTGAAAGAAGAATTGCTCATTTTTTTCTGATGTAAATGATTGATGCTTGGAACTTTTAGTCCCCCCCCCTCCTCCCAATCTCTGCTGATTCAATTTGACTGGCTTATTTGTTTTACAAGTATACTATACGACTGAATGGCATGCTTTCAAAAAGAATGCTGGACTGGCTGCTGAAAACGAATAATGTACAAAACTATGAAGAATTGTTCCAAATTGCCAAAAAAAAACCAAAAAACCCCCTACTTTTGCTTAACAGTGGGAGCGATACAATACAACCTGTACATTTTAGCACAGGGAAGAAAATATTTTTGAAATTCACAGTCAAAAAGGTTTTCCTCCCTGTGCTAATGATGCTGATGTATAGCAGTAAAAGCTGATTTTTCCAGCAGAAACACTGAGAATCAAGGGAGAAGAATCACAGCGTCCTGGCATTTTTGAATACATTCAACGTTAACGATTAGAGATGATGCATGATGTATTGTGAATCAATATATTTTACTACTGGTGTGGGAATGACTGAAGCAGACTTTTTCCCAGATAAAGCTGTAAGCAAGCTGGGCGGGAGGAATCCCTGCAAAAATAAAAATTAAAAAAAAAGAGATATTTTAGGGCTTTTTATACAAACAAATGTTATTCGTAAAAATAAGAAGAGCTCTGCTGCGTCAGGTGAAGACACCACAGCTGCCAAAGGGGTTTGCAAAGTGGCAATGGAAATATGACAGCCAGTGTGGTGTGAAGGCATCAGGCTAGAAACTGGGAGGGTGTGAGTTCTAGTACTAACTTAGAAGTACTGCAAATCAACTGGGTAGCCTTGGGCTACTTTCTCTCAGTCCTACTTTGATCGTCCGTAAAAAGTACACAGGTTGTTTCATTATATCTGGAAGTTGTCAGATATACAATGG
Organism: Thamnophis elegans; assembly: GCF_009769535.1. Classification (NCBI taxonomy): domain Eukaryota; kingdom Metazoa; phylum Chordata; class Lepidosauria; order Squamata; family Natricidae; genus Thamnophis; species Thamnophis elegans. Next base: position 82,490,564 of record NC_045545.1, read on the forward strand.
CACAGATTTTACTAAAGGGTTCAAACCCTCTAGTGGGAATTGACCTCAGGAAACTTTGCACTTGAGAGATTATATAAAGTCTATTAACTTCAAGAGCTCAGCAATGAAATAGGAAGGAACATATAGCACTTATTTTTAGAATTATAAGTATAGTCCATCTTTTTTTAACAAAAGCTTTATATATATATATATATATATATATATATATATATATATATATATATATATATATATATATATATATATATATAAAATCTATATTTCTCTGATGGAAAGCTTTTGTTAAAAAAAGATGGACTAAACTTATAATTAAAAATATATATGTCTTTGGTTATTCGGGTTTTCTCCCGCGTAAAATTGGAGGTGTCTTGGCGACGTTTCGACGAAGTCTCATTTGTCATCTTCAGGCTTCGTGCTTCCAGAACCAAAGACCTACATACTAACACCCGCGAAAACCTCAGAAAACATATATATATATATATATATATATATATATATATATATATATATATATATATATATATATATATATATATGTGTGTGTGTGTGTGTGTGTGTGTGTGTGTGTGTGTGTGTGTGTGTGTGTGTGTGTGTGTTTAGTTTTACTTGTAAAATGATATAATATTTTATATTTTATTTTATAATAATATACATTTTGTGTAAAATGATATACCTCACCCCATTCCTAAGAGGTCTGTAAGGGGTGTGCATAAGCACACCAGTGTGCTACCGTTCCTGTCCTATTGTTTCTTTTTATTTGTATCCATTTATGTATCCAAATCATGTTTATACTTATATATGTTATCTAGTATATGCTTGACAAAATAAATTAAAAAAATACATTTCTCTCTAGAAGCCTTTGAAAAATAAGGTGGACTGCATATGACATTTTAAAATAGAATGCAATTGGTATTTGGGGTCATGTTTTTAAATTGGAGGTAACTTTTAAGTCTTCAAGATAAATAGCCCGTCATAGATTCAGACATGTTAACTTGAATAATAGAGAAAAACTGGATTGTTTACAATTATCACATGCTCACTCTTCCCCCTCACCCTCCCTGATTGCCAATCAAGGTAAATCTTGGCATCTGAAAGTTGGCAACTTGGAATGAAAAAAAGATGGCTACAATAAAGAGTGTAAATTAAATAATAAAAAAATAAAATTGGTATTTTTTATATTATGGAAACAAGGAGAAAGGGGAAATTTATAATCCAGCTATATATGAATTAATGAAATATGTGAGACAAATTGAATTAGTTTGATCTAACTTGCTATAGATAATAGAAAAGTGGGAAATTATATGTTGGTGATAGTTGAATGCTACACTCCAGAGAATAGTGGCAATAGAAGGAACAAGGACATATTTTTGATGAAATTAGGGATCATTTTGAATGAATGTCATTGCAAAGAGGGAGGTATTGCATTTGTTGAAATGAAAAGATGTGTAGCAATAAGATGATATTCTTTTGGAAGCATTTAGAATGAACAAGATTGCAATTTTTATGTTCTTTTCTTTTTGGCTATGGGATCAAAAATGACAGTTCTTTAATAATTAGTCCTGGATACAATCTTTATAAAAATTAAGCATGGTACTTCATAAAGAGCCATGGTGGTGCAGTGATTAGAATGCAGTATTGCAGGCAAACTCTGCCCACTTCCAGAGTTTGATCCTGACCTGCTTAAGGTTGACTCAGCCTCTCATCCTTCCAAGATCAGTAAAATGAGAACCCAGATTGTTGACTCTGTAAACCACTTAGAGAGTGCTGTAAAGTACTATGAAGCAGTATATAAGTCTAAGTGATAGTGCTATTGCTAAGCAAAGTGCATTACTTTAAGCATGGTATGATTGCACTATTTATATCTTTGGTCTTTATATCTTATCATTTTAAATTTTCTCAGCATTTTATACTTTTCTTTTCATCAATCTCCCATCACTTTGGACACTAAATTCATAGCATTTTGTTTCAATTATACTATTTGAAATATAATTGACATTCCCACACAAATGTCTGAAAAACACCTTGCCAACATATACGCACAAGCAAGAAAGTAAATAAAATAATAACAATAATAATAATAATCAGTCAAATGCAAAAAGCCGCACTGCTTGGATCTGCACGCATATTACGAAAATACGTTACAATGTCCTAGGCCCCTGGGTGGGGCCCGATTAGTAACCAATGCCAAATCTGGCGAAACAACTGGCCGCTGTGATACAATTGTATAATAATAAACTTTCCTTTCAGTTCCATCCCACATTATTTTGTTTCCTTTCTTAATTCATCCTCTGCTTGAGGCTGTTTAGATTGTGTCAATCACTTTCAAAGTATTTTTAAAAAAACATTTTCCATTAAAATTGCACTGCATTTATTCTTCTCAAAAATACTTTGAACTTTTCCCTTTCACTTTATTCTTTGCAACTATCTTTAATTCCTTATACAAGTTACACAATATCTTCCACTTGTCCTCATTTTTTTGCAATAATCATTCTGTTATATCACATACCAGTCATTCTGTTGCAAGGTTAATATTTCTGAAGATGCTTTTTGACAAAGAACCTATTATTTTCATTTTAATATTCTGTATTTTTACTCTATTTTCTTACATTTCCTTCCACCTTTTCTTAGGACACTACCAATTTTATCTTCCAATATTTTATTGGAATATTTTTTCACCCCTGTATCTTTTGCTAACTTTCTTTTATCATAAACAATCATATCAAAGATGTTTTTAGATTTAGGTTAATTCATTTCCATGTGCATGTATAAAACATATTTATATATTTGAAACTGATATTTTTCAAAGCAGATACTTCTTTGTTGGGTTGAAAAGTAGAATGATTTGCAACAAGTGTTAGATTGATTGTGTAATGCAACAGAACATGGGTTTAGAAATTAATGTGCCAAAGAGTTTGTACTTGACAAAGGGCATGGAATAAATAGTTATCGGCACATTAAATAAGGAGAGCATCAGAGCAAGTAGATCAATTTATAATAATGTACACTAAAGATAGGAAAATGAATGCTGATTTTTTTAAAAGACGTGTATGTGTAAATCTCGAAATATTCAAGTGCAATGTAGTCTCTATGAAAAATGTTCCTTGAAAGGAACATAAATGTATGTATCTGTCCACGTGTTATATAGAAATAAGAGCAAGACCATAACTGGAATACTACATCCAGTTGTGGTCACCACCTTACAGAAAAGATGTTGAGATGTTGGAAAAAGTGCAAAGAAGATCAACTAAGATGATTAAGGGCCTGGAGACAAAAACATACAAACAACACTTGCAAGAATTGGGTATGGCCAATCTAGAAAAAAGAAGGACTGGTGTGTATGTGTGTATGACATAATAGCAATGTTCCAATGTTTGAGGGGCTGCCACAAAGAAGAGGGGGTCAATTTATTTTCCAAAGCACCAGAAGGTAAGGCAAGAAACAATGGATGGAAAGTAATCAAGGAGAGAAGCATCCGAGAATTAAAGAGAAATTAATTCCTAACTGTTTCCTAACAGTGAGGACAATTAACAAATGGAACAGACATTGTAGGTGCTTCATCACTGAAGGTTTTTAAGGAAAGACTGGACAACCTCCTAGCTTAAATGGTATAGGGCTGTGATGGTGAACCTATGGCATGTGTGGCAAAGGTGGCACACAGAGCCCTCTTTGCTAGCATGTGGCATTTCTTTTGTGAGCTTCTGTTTCCCTGCAAACTACGAAACAGAAGCTCACAAAAGAAAAAGAGCTTACCCTTTGCCTTGCTGCCAGTATTGGGATGCCCTGCCTCCCGTCGGCCAGCTGGTCTTTGAGTCTCTGCTGTGAAGAGCCGAGGTGGCGCAGTGGTTAAATGCAGCACTGCAGGCTATTTCAGCTGACTGCAGTTCTGCAGTTCGGCTGTTCAAATCTCACCGGCTCAGGGTTGACTCAGCCTTCCATCCTTCTGAGGTGGGTAAAATGAGGACCCGGATTGTTGTTGGGGGCAATATGCTGACTCTGTAAACCGCTTAGAGAGGGCTGAAAGCCCTATGAAGCGGTATATAAGTCTAACTGCTATTGCTATTGCTATATGTGCATGAATGCATGCATGTCTGTGCATCTGTGCATGCATGTCTGTGCATGCACACATTCAGTTTGGGCATGCGTGTTTGCAGTCTGGGCACTAGGTGCCTAAAAGGTTAGCCATAACTAGTATAGGATGTCCTGCTTGAGCAGGAGGTTGGGCCAGAAGTCCAACCAAAGTCCTTCCAGCTCTATGTTGATTGATAAATTGATTGATTGATCGAGTTGCACAAAAATAAGTTGAATGTAAGGATAATGACTCATTTAAAAATAGTGTCGGTAACACAAGAAGAGATTGTACCAGGAATGAATGGCTTTGAATGAAAGTGGACTGAACACCAAAGTAAGTCATCGTTATGAAAGAAGGATGGTTTATTCATATAATGAAAATGAATGACCGGGTCACAAGACAAATATATGAAATTATTTTAATGCATTGGAAGGAAGTCACAGGTTTAGAAAGTTGTGATAAGGTGGAGTTGAAATCCTTGGAAAGACAAAGATGAATAATTTAAAACACAAAAGGCAATGTAGGAAGCAATTGCGGGAATAAGGATGGATTGCATGTACAGAAAGATATGGAGACTTAATAGGATTATGATTGGGTAAACCAGATTTACAAAAAAAAATCTTCTTTCTTTCTTTCTGTACTGCCTCCAATTGCTTTTGCTTGTTAATCTTTTTCCTGTGATTTACATAGCAAATCCTTTTTTGTAGCATAGCAAATAGAACTACATATACTTATGATATAGATATCCTATCAAATAGAGCCCATAGTTTGAATGGTAAACTGAATAAAATTATTTGGATAGGAATGATAGATAGATAGATAGATAGATAGATAGATAGATAGATAGATAGATAGATAGATAGATAGATAGATAGATAGATAGATAGCAGGCAGGCAGGCAGGCAGGCAGATCTAGGCAGATCTAGGCAGAGAGACAGACAGACAGACACATAAATAGGGATTGTGTAAGGATGCTGTAACTATGGAAGTTTTATTTTCATTTCTTTTTCTATTCTTTCTAATACAAAATGTCACACCATCTTCGCTAGACTAGCTGCTAAACCATCAAATTCCTTTTCCTGGGTAGTTACAGAAAAATCAGATCCCCAACAGTGTTTATATGAGATTATGTGATTTTGCGCTAATGTAAATTCAATTGAACCACATTTGATATTTGATTAACCATTTATCCAATTTAAAGTGTGGGGAGGGATTGAACTTTTTGTACACATTTTTGGTTTTCCCCACCATGAATACTTGGGTATATTTTTTAGAAATTTGTCAGTCAAGAACATTTAGAAATGAATTAAAAAGTATCACTACCAACATGGACGCTTGAGAGAATTCACTTTTTTACTTCCTTGAATTAATTTATATTTATTCGTTGCTTTCTGTTTGTTTGTAACCTATAAGTAATACATAAAAGATAATCTTATCACATGAATGCTAACTTCACTCAAAAGTGTTTGTTGAGAGGTCTCAGTTATATTGTTGACTGAAACACCTTTATCCACTCAAGTAACTCTAGAAGGTGAATCAGGATTTAGTTTTCAAAATTTACTTCTACCTTTTCGTTCATCAAACCCAATTCCTCTACATGCTTAGCAATTTTCTCCCCTTTAATTATCATTTCTACCAGTTTACCCAGAACAGTTGCTTGACTGACCAACCTGTAATTTCCTGTCTCTCCTTTGGACTCTTTAAAAAAATTAATTTCACATTGGCTGCCATCCAATCCTCTGGCACAGAGACTTATTTAACTGACAATTTTCATAATTTTTGCTGCAAGTTTGGCCTTTCCCTTCTGAATTCTTCAAGAACTATGAAATGAGTCTCACCAGAACTCTAATTTCATACTTAGATGTCTCTGAAATATCTTAGCATATCTTTAGTTCTGGCCTGGCCAAAGACTATAATTGAAATTGTGTGTGGGAAAGGCCTTGGGAGACAGGAGGAAGAGCTGCAAACAAGGTTCAGAGAAATGGCAACTGAGTCCACAGACATGGCAAATATCTCAGAACGAATCCTCCCAAGTTGTTGTTAGTTGCAAAGTCGTGTCCGACCCATCACGACCTTATGGACAATATTCCTCCAGGCCTTCCTGTCCTCTGCCATCCTCTGGAGTCCATTTAAGCTCACAACTACTGCTTCAGTGACTCCATCCAACCACCTCATTCTCTGTCGTATCATTCTTATTTTGTCCTCAATTGTTCCAAGCATTAGGCTCTTCTCCAGTGACTCCTTCCTTCTCATTAGGTGGCCAAAATATTTGAGTTTCATCTTCAAGATCTGGCCTTCTAAAGAGGAGTCAGGGTTGATCTCCTCTAGGACTGACCGGTTTGATCACCTAACAATCCAAGGGACTCGCAGGAGTCTTCTCCAGCACCACAGTTCAAAGGCCTCAATTCTTTGGTGCTTATGGTCCAATTCTTATGGTCCAACATTCAGAGCCATACATTGCAACTGGGAAAACCTGTTACCTGGATTGTAAATCTTTTAGGCTTGCAAGATTCTGTTAATATAACATTATAATAGAGCTAGTATGTGTATGATGTGTTTCTTGTCTGGATTACCTTGCAAGGCTAATCATAATAAAGAATAGTGCTGCTTTAGCTGTGATTCTTCCCTTTGAAAAGTCAATAGAGATTCGGGTTTCTGTCAGATATCTTCAATAGTAAAGATGGATTCAATGAATTTGTCCTTCTCTCTGCAATCTCTACATTCCTTTGAGCATCCTTTCACTTCTTTAATGCATAATGGTCCATCTGCTTCCCTGGCTGGTTTTCTACTCTAATTACTGTATATTTTTACAAGGTCTCCTTTTTTCCCTTAACATTTCTTCCTTATGTTTCTCAAGATCCCCCTCTTTCCCCTGGTATTCCTTATTATCCCTTCTTTTTTTCCCTGCCATGGTCTGTTTCCTTTTGTTCTTCTCAATAAAAGCTTTCTCATTTCCCAGGAGAAGTCTTCTTAGCTTTTCCAGCTTCTGGTTACTTACTAGACAGTCATGCTGGCCTTATTTTGAACTCAATTTGACTCTTTCTTACATTGCCTGGTGTATTTATATTAAGACTCAGATACTGTGATTTATATTAAGACTCAGATACTGTGATTTTTAAATTACTGCAACCCATATCCAGATACTTATCCCAAAGGTGCTTTATCAAGAGGCAAATGGGCTTTATTGTTTTCCTTTGAAGATGTTTTGCTTCTCCTCCAAGAAGCCTCTTCAGCTCTGAGTCCAGTTGTCTCTGGAAAAAGCACATTTGGGACAACCATGACCTGGATGATTGAGATGGGAAGCATTGGATCTTCAGGCCTGCCACTCCATAGATATGCAGATATTTAGCTTTTCTGATTTTTTTCTTTCACCTTTTCCACCAATCCCTTTGCTTTCGAGACTCAAAATAAGACACTATTTTATAATAAGATACAATATCAATATTCAAAGGACTGTAGGAAATTCAGATACAGCATACAGCCAGTAGACAATCACCCACTGTAATTTATGGCACTCCTTTCCATTATCTGTATGTCGTGGGAAGCACTAAAATCAAGCACACAATTGAATTTAGCCCTCAGTTACACTTCAACTTACAAACACAATTGGGCCAGAATTTCCATTGTAAGTCATAATGGCTGTTAGGTTGAGATGGACCCGGTTTTACAACAATTTTTTTACAGTAGTTCTTAAGCAAATTATCATGGTCATTAAGGGAATCACACAATCAGGTGAATTCAGCTTCTCAGATGGGCATTTTCTTTTGCTACAAATCTGCAAAATTGGCTGAACCAGTAGTAAATGTGAGTCAGTTGCCATGCCCAAATTACAATCATGTGACCTTAGAGATGGTATGATGTCTCTAAGTGAGAGTATAGGTCATAAGTCATTTTTCCCAAGACTATTGTTACTCTGAACCATTCATTAAACAAACAATCATAAATCAAGGAATGTATGCAACTGAGAAACATGGTCCAATACAGTTGTGTTTATTTCCAAAGAGGTGATATGACTTCCTAAAATATGTTTCCAAAAACAATTGTCTTATAACCTGTGAAAACTTTTATTATAATTTAGAAAATGCATTTTCCTTTTAATGAGATTTCTTTTTGTATGTTTTCTTTTGTCCGTAACACTTGATTTTTGGGCTGAAAAATAAAGCAAACCCATTTAGGTGTATTTGTGTGTGCATGCAAGAGAGAGGGTGGGGGAGTTAGAATTTATTCCTGGTGACTACCAGGACAAGTTCCTGCATATTTTTCGGCTAGGAACTTGTCACGGTAGTGGCCAGGAGTCAATGCAGAAGTGGTTTTCCATTACCTACTTTCTAGGGTTGAGAGAAAGTGAGTTGGCCAAGGTCATCCAGTTGGCTTTGCAACAAAGATAGGACAAGAAATCCTGGTGTCCTGGTTTCTAATCTGATGTCTTAACTACTATACCAAACTGATTTGCATTTAGGTGCTTAGAGAAGTCATTTAAAGTCCTCCAATTGAAAGACCTTTTTTCTTGAACTGTTTCCTCCGATACGTACATCTCATTTTTGCTTATTAGATTTGGACTTTCTCTTGATCCTTCCAGGGTAATAGGATGATTGAAAAAGATAACACTACAACTTTTCATGCAAAACCAACTCAACTTCACTCTCCCCTTTAATTCCAGCACTGAAAAACATTCCAGAGAATAGAACCCACCAGAGGTACTCCTTACAAAAACATGTTAAACATTTCAAAAGGAAAAAATTATCAAGAGAAAAAGACATCCTAGCTGGGGATACAAAGCACTGAAATTAATTTGGATTCCCATATGAATGAAGGCATTATTTCATTGTGTTACATTATTTTCAATACAATGTGTGTTTGAATATGTGTGTGTGTGCGCGTGTGCACACACACACACACACACACACACACACACACACACACCAGTTTCTCTTTCACGAATATACACAATGTTTCCTTTTGCAAAACAGCAGCATATTGTATGTGGGAAGAGAGGTAAGAATTCATGTTAAAGAAATGGGTAATGTCTATGTATTTGGAGGGGGAATTAAATAATTGTAGAGACTTTAAATCTCCAAACTGCACAAACTCCTCAAAAGAATTCCATAGGCAATATATTAAAACAATCAAAATGAATTAGCTGAGTCACGGTCCATCTGTCCTTTTCCCTTCATAGATAACGAAAGCAGGTAATCAAAGATCATAATAGATAATGATAAGTAATCATAGATAATCAAAGCAAAATCTAGACCTAAATAATCAATGCAATGTTAAACATTGAAAATACCATACCTTCTCTAAAAGGAAGGAATTTTTGCTTAGACAAACTTTTCAACATAAAGGACTTTGAGGCAAAGGCAGGTTTCACATAATTTTACCATTGGTTTGCCGTGCACTGAAACTGTGAGTGTGCCTTCTGTGCATATGGTTTGCTTGTGCGCATGGCTTGCACGCATGTGCGTGGCTTAGAAAACATGGTTAGATAGGACGGCAGAGAGCCAGGTTGCCACTACTGGTTCGCCCAAACCAGCCCAAACCACCACTGAATACCACCACTGCTTTGAGGAAAGAAAAACATGCATGTTAATATTTAAACTTCAAATAACGGCTGTGTTTTTAAAATGGAGAATGACAAAACTAGAGAAGAACACTAGAGAGATAGTAGATGACAGCAGGTCCTCAGTTTCCCTCTATGTCAGTGGATCTCAACCTTCCTAATGCTGTGACCCTTTAATACAGTTCCTCATGTTGTGGTGACCCCCAGCCATAAAATTATTTTATGTTTTCTGTATTTTTTCAAAAATATGTGTTTTCTAATGGTCTTAGGCGACCCCTGTGAAAGGGTCTTTCGACCCCCAAAGAGGTCCCGACCCACAGGTTGAGAACCACTGCTCTATGGGCTGTATGTTAGGCCCTCAGCCATCTTTTCTTTTGGATCTTTGGCCTGCCATATTTTCTATTATTCTACTAGGCATTTTCTATTGTGGGAAAATGGGATGGGGGAATGTAAGGAGTCACATACTATGCAGCCATAACAAAATTATTTCTAGAAAGCCTTGGTCTCTGCACCACTGCACCTGACTGGAATTGGATGGGTGGAACTGCCAGCAGGGCAGTGGGAGATTGGACCATGTGATGGACTTGTGGGTGTGGGGGCAAGATCTTGAACTTTCAGCAAGGTGAGGAAAACTGGGAAGGTTTCCGATTCGGATTTTACCAGATGTGCCAACATGGCTGTAAATTAGAACTTTGAGCAATACTTTGCCTTGGACTCTGATTTACTTTTGGATGATATTTGGAACGCTGACATTGTACATATGGGAATCTCTGTGATGGCTGGGAAAACCAAAAGGATTTGCAAATCCTTTCCAGCATTGAATTAAAGTCTAGTTTTATCAATGACCGACCAGTCCAAACACAATCTGACAATGACTGATTATTTACAATAGAAGATTCTCATTCCTCTGTTCAAGCATATCATTGTAATTAAATAAGATAACTTGGAATTTTACAATAAGTTACAGTCAAATGTATTGTGCAATATTGTGCATCAAAATCAGAGAATATTTGTTTGCTTGCTTTTAAAAATGCCGACTTGTGAATACTAGGTGGTGGCCTAGTGTTGTCGTTTTTAAAAATATTACAAATGGAAGAGAGAATGTTTTAATCTGCATCCAATACTGTTTTGATACACAAAATAAATGAAACTTGCACAATTGAAATGGACTAATGTAAACTAAAGCTGTACTGGTTGGTCTGAGTCCTTATCATATACATACAGGTATGAAGAAATGAACACTGAGGAATATTGTGGATTTTACTCTAATGATATCCAAACTTGAAGCTTTGGTCCCACATTGTCTTTAATCTGAAACAGGAAGAGAGTAAAAGAAACTCTGATAAACCTTAGAGGCAAAGAGTATAAGTGGAGAACTATTTGAAGGAAGAGGGAATATCTGACAGGAGATGTCAGCCCTTCTCACTGAATCATACACATGCTAAATTCTGTTTCAAACTCCATAAATTGCCTATCATGCTTATAACACCCTTCAAATGATGCTGGGGTATGAATGGATTTCCAGAAAAGTTGCAGGCTACAGGAACCATTTGCAATTCAGTTACATTGGGGAAATGACTAAAAGAATTGGGGGAAATGACTAAAAGAATGCAACTGACCAGCTGTCTGCAAGGAATATAAATCCTTCCACTCCCCACCATCCAGTCAGAGCTGAAGAAGTTTCTTGGATGAGAAATTGAAATGTCTTCAAAGAAAGACAAGAAAGTCCAGTTGCCTCTTGAGGGAAAAAAAAACCCTTTGGGACAATCATGACCTGAATGACTGAAATATCCATAGACACTCTTAGAACAGTTCACCCCATCTCCTTCATCCTTCTCTTGTCATGTATGATGCACTCAAGAGGCAATGTGGAATTATGAAGGTTTTTATTTGCTTGTTTGTATGTGTGTTTATTTATGAGGAACTTCCTTCCTTCCTTCCTTCCTTCCTTCCTTCCTTCCTTGTTTCCATCCATACTTTTCAGTCAGCATCAGTATAATACTGTATTGCAACATCTTCAAATTTCCTAAACATTGTCTTATCTTGAGGAAGCAGGTACTACTTTTCATTTTTAGAGTCTATTCAAATTTCTTTTGAAGTTACCTATGAAAAAAGTGAACACTGTGGGTACCATCATTTTGTAGCTGTAAATCTCTTCATCTTGATGTAGATTCCATGACTTCCCCTCTAACTTTCAATTTAATTTAATTCAATTCAATTTTAATAGATTTGTATGCCGCCCAATCCTGAAGGACTTCGGGCGGCTTACATAAAAACAGTTTAAAAGTATTTTAAAAGTTTAAAATACAAGACAGAAACGAGTTAAAAGAAGGACACAACATGCACTCGATCTTAATGGGGGCTGAAGATCATCTAGATCAACAGCCCCAGGCCTCCTGGAACAGCCAGTTTTAACAGACTTACGGAAGGCCGAGAGAGTGGGGAGGGTCCGGATCTCAGGGGGTAGATCATTCCAAAAGGCCGGGGCAGCTACAGAGAAGGCTCTCCCCCAAGGAGCCGCCAGACACATTGCATAGTCGACGGTACTTGGATAAAGCTTTAGCTACTCAAAGCTAAAGAAATCAATGGAAAGGGTTTTCTTCTGTGGTTCCCTTTGTAATTTACCCATGGTGTAGACAGTTAGAGAAGTTGTAGGAAAGAGCACTATAATAGACACAAACCACAAGCCAGAGCCCATGAGATTTTTTACACTGTTACTTGAGAATCGCTCTAAAATGTCCTTAATCAATTATTTCATTTTTCATTAAATTGAAAATATTTAACATGCAGCACATACACGCACACCCATGAGTCACAACCACAAGCTACAAACCACATGGACAATCTTTCCTTAGTATATCAGAGGGAGAACTCTCAGGTTTCATAAGTACAAGAAATATTGTTAGGGTCGGTGCTATTGACCCTTCCTTTTTCACTAGAATTTGAAAAACACCAAATCATGGTTTATCGAGAGATATTGGCTTCACCTAGCTCTTTATTCACTTAGTGGCACTGTAGACATCAGCAGACAATTTTACAATCCATAATTCAAGATAATATCTCTTCATTTCCAACACATCAAAGGGAAAGTTTCATTATCAACACCCATCTTTAACTTTTAATTCTGACACATGTTTGAGATTTAGAATCCTAGTTAACATATGAACCTTTGGAGATTAAATCTGCCCCAGGCTGTTGTTTGAAGACTTGCCATGATTGAGTCTACCCTTAAGCAAATGAAAATCACATGGAATATATAATAGAATCCCCCAAATATAAACAACAATATTTTAAAACACACAAACATTGCAGGTTCAGTTCCTAACAATAAAAATACGGGCAATCTTCTACCACTGTGGTTCAGTGGTTAGAGTGCAGTGCTGCCGGCTACTTCTGTTGACTGCTGCCTGCCTGCAATCTGGCAGTTCAAATCTCACCTGGCTCAAGGTTGACTCAGCCTTCCATCCTTCTGAGGAGGGTAAAATGAAGACCAAAACTATTGCAAGGGCAATATGCTGACTGTAAAATGCTTAGAGAGGGCTGTAAAACACTGTAAAGCAATATATAAATCTAAGGGCTATTGCTATGATGATATTGAGCTCATAGATGACTCTGGGTTTTCTTCTTAGACTATTGGATATATTGGTTACTTAAGATGTTTTGGAGGGCTTTAGTTGGTTTGGTGCTATAATAATGGTGTGTGTGATTCTAATATTCTCTAGTATTAGTCCCATGACTGGAGTCTATGGAGATTTTCAGTTATCCAGGTCATGGTTATCTCAAAGATGTTTTTTCAAATTGCAACTGGACTATGTTTTTTTCCCTTGTGGAAGAAGTTGTTTCACTTCTCATCCAAGAAGTTTCATCCATTCTGGCTGGATGATGATGATGTGTGTGAACGTGTTTGTGTGTGAGGATTATTTTTGATAGTTCACACCCATTTGCACTCGATTCAGGTGATCCTGAGGGCACAAATAAATCCCCAAATAGCCTCAATGGCTCTCAGAAAGATTACTGACAACCAGATCATCATCATCATCATCATCATCATCATCATCATCATCATCATCATCATCATCATCATCTTTTAACAACCTCATAATCCCTTGCGAGGTAGCTTCTGGGGAACTGAATGGAACTATCAGAGTGTTTAATGACCAGATGTGCTTCCTGTCACCATGCATAGTTTGTTCAGCAAATATATTCTCATTGTGCCCAGAGAGAGAATATCTGTCTCTACCTAAAGCAAACTCACAGCCTCCTGATTGTGAGGTGAGAATCCACCTCTAGGCCACTGCACCACTCCAGAGTGCTAATGACCAGATGACTGCAAAGAAATATATATAATTATTATTATTTGTGGGGGTTTTTTTATTTGTGCTGATAAATAATAAAGGGAGCGAGTAATAGATCTATTTCAAGCTATTTAGCTCTCATCAGATAGCCATACCCTTACTGGGATTTGAACCTGGGCTATATTACATCCTAGGCAACTTCTTAGCCATTAGGCCACAGGCTCTTATCCATTATCAGCGAAGCCAGGGTGAAAGGTATCCATTAGATTTTTACAACCCCTGGTAAGCCCCAAGTTATGGGAGGAAGCTAACTGCTTCCATCATCTGTCTATCGGCTCTGCTACTGATTCTGAAAATAAAATAAAATAAAATAAAGTTGGAGGCTATTAAAAAGCTTTCAAAGATGGGATGACTCGATAGGCATGAAGTTGGGGGGAGGGGACCCCTAACTACTTTCATTTGCCTGCTCCAAATTCACTAGGAAATCTGATTAGGTCCAAGAGTTCTGATACTAAGGAAGAGGAAGCACTGAGTAGCATGTCTTCAAATTTCAATTACAGGGGAGTAGCAGCAGTGAGGGGAGAAGTAAATATCTACTTCCGCTTGTGACTGGTTCCAGGGACATCTGGTTGACAACTGTGAGAAACAAAAATATTAGTCTAAGATGTGTTTGGCCTGACTCAGCTGGGCTTCTGTTCTTTTGTAACCATGGAAGTGATATTACCCCTAAATCTGTTGGAATTTGTGAAGCAGTATTTTTCTTTTGTGCTTCAGAGGGGAAAAAAAAAAACAGCACATGGATATCCAAATTGCTCAGAAAAGACTCAATACGAAAGTTATGCCGAGATGCCCATTTCAATTTTTATTTAAAAAAATAAAAAATGTTTAAAAACAAGCTGTTATTAATTAGCAGAGTCTATCAATCTTTAATTTTGGCTTTTGGGACTGCTAAGATTTCTGCATCATTTTTTTGGCATGGTTAGTTACCTCTGGAGTGACATGTTATGTGCTGCTCGGGCAATTTAAAGAAGAGAAAACTGTGAACTGTGTAAGATGCCACTATTCAATAAACAGCAATAGTATAAAGAAATAGTCTTTGGTATATACAATAGTCCTTAACAGCAAGCATCCTATTTCTCACTCATACAATTGAGAAACTCAGCGAGTAAAGATGGAAAGGAAAGGAAAGTAGCAAAAAGAAAACAATATTTAAAAATAATTTAAGATACGGTGGAGGAGGGGTGAAATTCAGCAGGTTCTGGAGAACCGGTAGCGAAATTTTGAGTTGTTCATAGAACCGGCAAATACCACCTCCGGCTGGTTTCGAGAGTGGGGAGGGAATGGAGATTTTGCAATATCCTTCCCCAGGAGTGGGGAGGCAATGGGGATTTTGCAGTATCTTTCCCCTGCCACACTCACCAAGCCATGCCCAAAGAGAACCGGTACTAAAAAAAAATTGAATTTCATCACTGGGAGTATAAGACACACCAGAATATAAGATGCACCAAGATTTTGAAGAGGCAAATTTTTTAAAAAAGTTTTGAACTCTGCAAGCCTCCCAAAAATGGTCCATTTTCATGAAATGGGCCCATTTTTGTCAAAAAAAGGGCATGAATAGCCTTTAGGAGGCTTATAAAATGCTCCTGGCAGCTGGGGGGGGCAAAATGAGCAAGCAACTGTCTGTTTTTTCACTCATTTCTGCCCTTCCCAGCCCCCAGGAGCACCCTGGAACCCTCCTCAAGGCTATGCATGGCCATTGTTTGAAGGGGTGGGGTTTCAGGAAGCCAAAAATACTTATTCAGTGTTAAGATACACCCAGATTTCACCCACTTTTATGAGTGGAAAAAGGTGTGTCTTATACTCCGAAAAATACAGTATGTGCAATTGAGCATAAATGAAATGAAAACAAAGTTGAAAAGATAGGAGAGAGAAAATTATAGTATAAACAGATCTGAAGATATTTCAATCCTAATCTAGTATACTTACATGGAAATGTTATATAAGGACATTATATTTGATTTATAATGTATACAAATATGTTTTAAAAGTCGTCTCACAAGCCACAAGAAACAACAAGACAATGCTATTAACATGGGAACCAAATCCTAAGCTTAAATACCTACCTTGTCTCCTATCTACACAATCAGCACCATCACAGATCTCAACAAATACTTGCACAAACTTCAGGAGCAGCCTGAAGTTCCTTCTGAAAACCAAGAAAATTCATCAAGCATCTGGGGCAGAAGGATGGAAGGCATCCAGCCCTCCTTGGAAAAGGAGCAACACCCACAGGTCTCCAGGGCAACCAGAAAACAAACTTACTATGACAGGAAAGTAATGGCAATTTTCCCCAACTCCATAGCACTTTGTCATTGCCCCAACCAATCATCTGGCATATGACACCAAGTATCAAGCCTTTGTTGGTAGATCAGACCAGATCCATGGTTGTCACAGTGACTGTGAACTTCTGAACCCCTTCACAGTCCATCCTCAGAGAAAACAGGTTGAAGTTCCCCAGGGCTACCGGTCTAGCCATAAAATTCACAATCTGAGAAAGGAATGACGTGATACAGTAGGAAGGCTAATATAAAAGGAAGAATCCCATCTGATTGCTAGAGCCCAACTTAACAAACAAGATCTCATATCCAGTTATTTGTAGAATAATAATTATGAGACATGGTGGTGCAGCAGTTAGAATGCAGTATTACAGGTCAATTCTGCCCACAGTCAGGAATTTGGTGCAAGGTTGATTCAGCATTCCATCCTTCCGAGGTCAGTAAAATAAGGAGCTAGATTGTTGGGTGGAATGTGCTGACATTTATAAACTGCTCAGAGAGTGCTGTAAAGCGCTATGGAGCAGTATATCACGTCTAAGTGCTATTGTATCAGACAATACCAAATGCCTGTAGCTACTCCCTCATCCCAATTTGGACTCTCAACTGATACTACACTCAAAAATCCAAGCAAGCCCATTTCCAAGTGAGGAAGTCCTCTGGCTATGTAATGGAATTTGTAGATGATCTCAGAGGACAAGGGGAAGAGATGTTGCCTAAAAGCAATCAGATCAGAAAGGCAGGAGCCCTCAGTGGCTCAATGGTTAGAAAAATAAACTTAAGATGGATCTGTTCTGACCTAGGCTTCCTCAAAAAGCACGTGGCAGATTCCTGGTCCTGACAAAACCTCTTTTATTAAACAGATGTTAATTGCTCTCATTCACATTCAGCAAAGACCTAGTAAACAGTCTTTCAAAGGTGAATTTATGACCACAGACTTTATCTAGTTTGGAAAGTTGCCATGTAAATATTTTCCAAATGTACTGCTGTGTAAGGAAAGACTTGGCACAGAGTCTCTGAAATTCATGGACAGATCTTCACACTCCTGAAATGATTAACAAATTGTTTCCTGCAAAAGTCCCCTTTCACTCTCTTTTATTTCCTATGGGAGGGGCATTCACTGTCCACCTGTGCTTTTACTCCCAACTTGACCCTGATTTCTTAGCTGTTCTTTTCTTCTGCAGCTCTGTGCATGTACACACTGGGAACAGGCTCCAGCTGTTCCTCTACCTGTCTAGCTTTGACGGCAGCTGAGAACTGCCAGATGGCCTTGGCCCATCTCTGTTTCTGGTGCAGAGCCCTCGTTCGAGCCTTACCAGCCTCCAGGGCTGGCCATGTTCGTCCCCAACCTCCTCACTCTCTGACTCTGTTGCCAGTTCTGCTGGCCACTGGTCGACCACAACAAGACTCCTAATAGGACAAGCAGTTAAAAATAGTGACGGGAAGTTTTTATTTCCAGACATTTATTTATTTATTAAACAAATTTATATGGCCATTCAACTAATACAATTGACTCCAGGTGGCTTACAATAATAAAATCTTAAAAGACTAGCAAGATTCCATCCATGTAGTCTTGCAACAAAGTAGAATTAGAGAGAGAAGTTCCCTGAAGATGGGCTCCGGCACAAGTCTGAAAGGTTGGAGGACAAAACCTCTGGTCCTATTGACTAACTTAGATTGGATCCTGCAACATTATCCTGAGACACGTATATTAGTCTTAATTCGAAAGTAGAATTAGTTCATTAATCATGTTTCTTGCTTGGTTTTCCTGGAAGTATTGACAATTTGTGCCCATCCATGTCTCAGTAATACTCACCAGGTTTTTATCAGGGAACAGGATCTGGTATTCTGCAACAGAAACAACTGAGATCACAAGTCCCTGAAAACCAGTGAATGGAATGGAGCACAAATGTCTGGACTATTGTTGCAGTATAAGATACTGGGGGCCATGTTTCCTGAGGGTGGCCTACTTGCTCTCAGAGATTGTGGGCACTTTATCACTGGAGGTTTCTAAGAAGAGACTGGACAGACTCTTGTCTGAAATGATATAGGATCTTCTGTTTGAGCAAGGGATTGGACTAGAAGACCTCCAAGGTCCCTTCACTCCAAAGTGACTTCTGATACTCTATGCCTTCCACCACATCTCCCAAACCCAAGACTATGGTAATATTCCAGTCTGCCTTCCAATCTGCCCTGGACAGAAATATTTCCTTCCCAACTTCATACTAGTCTCTCCACAAGCCACAGGGCCCTATGCATATCCCCTCCAGTTTACTAACAACTCCATGGAGCCCTATGGATCACTACAATGAATTGTGAAAGTTGTTGCCCAAAATTACTGGAAGACCCTAGTTTATTTACCCTTGATTTCTATCATTCTGTCAAATTGCTAGGTACGTAGCTTTCACTAGGCGGTTGGAAGCTATTTAATTCAGATACATACGTTCCTGTAGAACAACTTGCAACATCCCCTTCTAAGCTCTTCCTTCATACGGTAACCTGAAAGTCCCATGAGTTTAAGATTTCTACCTTATCAGAAACTGTGACCCCTGGGCAACCATAAATGCATTTGACAGAATATTGTATTTTTCGGATCATAAGATGCACCTGACTATAAGACGCACCCAAATTTAGAAGAGGAAAACAACAACAAAAAGTTTTTTGGCTTCTATGTGCCTCATTTTTGGCCTTTTTGGGGGGCCTATTTTGGCCCTTATCCAGACTTTTTTCTACCCATTTTTGACCTGTTTTGAGGCTTTTCTTGGTCTGTTTTTGAGGCTTTCTTGGCATTTTTTAGGCTTTTTTTCATTCTTTTTTTTTGGGGGGGGGGAACAGCCTGAAAAAATCCTAAAAAACAGCCTGAAAAAATCCTCAAAAACGGCCTGAAAAAATCCTAGAAAACATCCCAAGAAAAGCCTCAAAATCCTCAAAAACAGGTTGAAAAAAGGCCTGAAAAGGGGGTGTGCAGAGCCTAAAAAATGGCCAGCAGATGGGCAGGGATTTGGCAATATCCGGTCTATAAGATGTATAGACATTTTTGCCCCCTTTTTGGAGAAAAAAAAAGCATGTCTTATAGTCCAAAAAATACAGTATATTCTCTTCTCCCCCCCCCCCAATTTCTGATATCCTTCTTTTTTAAAATATTGGAATTCAGGAATATGCTTTGAAGTCTTAAGACAGAGTATATTGGAGGCAGGAGCAAAGGCATCTTCATCATGGGCTCTACTTAAAGAAACCCTGCACGTAGAATTCACTCTCCATGAATACAGCAAATCTTAATTCAAAATGAACTAGTTCATAAGATTTTTAATGGACAGTGAGAGTGCAAGCATATTTTATGCCAATAAATAATATTAAAAAGTGGTAGAAAGAGAGAATGGCCTGCATAACAGATGCATGCTACCACAAGAAAGAAATTTGCTAGGTTCAAATAATGATGTAAAGCCGCTCCCCCCCTCCCCCAAGTGAAGGATCAGATGGATAACTCATGGAAAGAGAATAAAAGCCACAAAGCAATTTGTCTGAGTTGGATACAAGTGCTGAATAAAGTGTCAGCTCAGCCTCATTGAACTGCATAAGAATGAAATACAAGAGTACGGAGTGAAGTGCTGTAACTAACAAGAAACTTATCAGCTTCAAGTGGAGTCTCACCTCAGATGAGAACATCCTGATTGAGATTAAATAATAGTAGTTTGCCACCACAAAAGCCGTGGGTTAGTACACTAGAATTTAATGTAGCGTGAAAATTCAGTTTATTGCGCTTTGAATGAAAGTCTTCCCAGTAAAATGAGGAAAAGGCAAAGGTATGTCAGAGAGAGAGTGGGGGAAAAATGTACCATTGCAACTTAATCGTGATCTTTAACCAAATCTTTTGAGACAGATTAAAGCTTTGAAAAAGCATTGAATAAAGAAGGGAATCAGTAAATCATGCATTTTTTTTCAACAGGAGCTCTAGTCAATACAGGTTGTTAGAATTAGCAGATATAGATCAATTTCTAGCTGGTTCATTTCAGTTTGGCATGGATTCAATCATAAATCCATGAAACTCTGTAGAATTAGGGTTAACGGTAAAGGTAAAGGTTCCACTTGCACATATGTGCTAGTCATTCCCGACTTTAGCGGGTGGTGCTCATCTCCGATTTAAAACCAAAGAGCCAGCGCTGCCCAAAAACGTCTCTTTAGTCATATGGCCAGCATGACTAAATGCCGAAGGCTAACGGGAGCTCACTCCGTTACATGGCACTAGGGATTCAAACTGCTGAACTGCCAACCTTTCTGATTGACAAGCTCAGCATCTTAGCCACTGAGTCACTGTGTCCCTAGAATTAGGGGGTTAGGGTTAGAAAAAATAGAAAAAAGGTGAAAGTAGCAATAGCAATAGCAGTTAGACTTATATACTGCTTCATAGGGCTTTCAGCCCTCTCTAAGTGTCAACATATTGCCCCCAACAACAATCCAGGTCCTCATTTTACCCACCTCGGAAGGATGGAAGGTTGAGTCAACCCTGAGCCGGTGAGATTTGAACAGCCAAACTGCAGAACTGCAGTCAGCTGAAGTAGCCTGCAGTGCTGCATTTAACCACTGCACCACCTCGGTTCTAGTGTATATTTTCTCATGAATTTTTCTCTACTGTGCTCCCACACCCCAAATTTGAGGTAAGCAACCTGGTGCTCTACAAATGTTTTGGCCAGTTTTCATGAGGCTAAGCTAGTATGACCAAGCTGAGGGAACAGCCATCCAAAGCTACTAGAAGGAACAGGTTGCCTCTCCTTTCCTTAATGCACACATGAATGTGCATTTTTTCCATAATAGATATATTTTTAGACAGCTATTGATCCAAGAATGGAATTGCAAACTCCAAAGAATAAATGAGCACTACATAATAGTCTAAAAGGGGATACGGTGGCTCAGTGGCTAAGATGCTGAGCTTGTCGATCAGAAAGGTAGACAGTTCAGTGGTTCAAATCCCTTGTGCCATGTAACGGAGTGAGTTCCTGTTACTTGTCCCAACTACTGCTAACCTAGCAGTTGGAAAGCATGTAAAAATGCAAGTAGTAAAACACGGACCAACTTTGGTGGGAAGATAACAGTGTTCCATGTGCCTTTGACATTTAGTCATGCTGGCCACATGATCATGGAGACGTCTTTGGACAGCACTGGCTCTTTGGCTTTGAAATGGAGATGGGCACCACCCCCTAGAGTCGGGAACAACTAGCACGTATGTGAGAGGGGAACCTTTACCTTACATAATAGTCTAGGACAGTAGTTCTCAAGCTGTGGTCCATGGACCCATGAGGGATCTTAATGTCATCATCACAGGGAAGGCTTGGAAATTTTTTATGATTTAAATCTTGAATTAAGTATTGGGGGTTTGTGGCCATGGTCCATGGCCACCAAAAGTATTTAAAGGAGGTTCATGGTGAAGAAAAAGTTGAGAACCACTGATCTAGGAAATGTGAACTAAATGAATATACTAAGGCTGTGAAAAGCTTCAGGTGCTTCATGGTGCAATGTGGTCCCCCACTTCTAATGACAAGCTTCAATCTTCTGCGGAGTCTAATTAATAAGAATTTGCAAAGATTTATGAAGGTTTAGTTTTATGTTGAGCCTGAATTTGAAGACTGAGTGAAATGTGCCTTTTAGTCTGTATCTTCTGGGATAAAAGCATATTCTCTGGTCCCAACCACATGTTACTTCCATTGTCCTTTCTTTTCTGAATTTATCTTTTTTCTGTCTTCCTTCTCCTCAAAGTGACCATTAATTTCTGGCTCCATATGAATTCCTTTCCATTGACTGTGATCCTCACATGCTTTCTCCATATCGATCAGATTAATGTCTGTTCTTGTTTCTTTGAGCCAACCTGTCAAAGAATATGTCTGAACATCTCTCTTCTGAGGGGAAAAATACATGTTCCAAATGTTTTCTTAAATGCAACATTAATTGCAAGATTTAATGTATTTTTTTTTAAAAAATTGCTTATTGTGTAAATGGCATTTAATCGACCTGTTCAAAAATAACCAGCCGATAATTTCAGCTACAGCTTGTTTTTAATAGCTCATTTGAAAGTTTGGCAAAAAGGCCTAAAAATACCCATTTCCAAGCGCCTCAGATAAAACTGCATGCGTATGATGGCGCTGTGCAAAGAAGCAGACAAAGAAAGGTAATAATTTAACAAAAGTCAGGGGACAAAATAATTTGTTTGACTTTAATTATACAATTCAGCCACAATCTTGAAAGCTACAGACAGCACATGCTGGGCAATAATGAAATATAATAACACACTGTAGAACTTGGGACGAATCAGGTTGTCTCCCTGACAGCCCATCAAGCCAAGGAGTAATGTACAACTAAACATTTAGCTAGAGGTGCTTCATCTTCCACGAGAATGGCCATAAATGAACTGAATGGCATGGATGACTTTGATTAAATACAGATTGCTGTATTTAGTCTGTTTTCGGGATAGTCATGTTTGGGATGATGATCTTTTCTTTTTTCTCAGTTACATTTTGGGAATGAAAGTCACTGCTCCATTTGCCAAACTCCCTTGGAGAGGGAAGAATAGAGAATTCTGATTTCACTGAAGCTTGAAGCAACCCATCCTTTCTGCAGCCACATACCAGCTGCCTCTCAGTTGTGCTTGACACTTCTTGTAAAGAGGAGAGACACTTCTCGATGTGGCTAAAGAAATCTCATCTGTGGAGGAGGCGGACTATTTCTGAAGTATTTCTAAGAGCAGCTTCTTGGACAAAATGTGAGGCAAAATAATAAACAGGATGAATAAGATTTTAGTCCGCTTGAGAGTATCTTCAGGTGCCTTTGATTCTGTGTTATTCCATGGACATGAAGAAAAAAAAAAAGAACTTTTATACCTTAGAGGGGAAATTAAAAAGAAAGTAAATAAATAAATGCTATAGAGATGGCAGTATTTCTATGCCAGCTGACTCCTATTCATCCCATTCCATTATAGTTGGGCTTTTGTGTATGTATATCAGCCATATGGTTGAACAAAACGATAGGAAAAAAACAACCTTGTCAGATTAAAGAAGGCTATTAAAAGGGGGGAAACAAATGTTAAGAAGCAACATAAGCCATTGAACTGGGTCTTGTTGCAATCCACAAGGAACAAGGGAACACCATTTTATATTATTATATGATTTTCTTATTCTGGGTCATTCCCAGATCACTTTACTTCCAAAGAGTCAAGAGGATACAGCACGGAAATCTGTTAAAGTTATGTATTGTTTATTTATTTGTTAGGATTTCTAACCCAACTAGTGTTCAGAGGTCAAGATAGTTTATATCAGGGGTTAGGAACTTGCGGCTCTGGAGCCTCATGTGTCTCTTTCATCTCTCTGCTATGGCTCCCTTTGCTGGTTAGCTCCACAATTGAGAGGGCTTTCAGTTAGGACATTTAGGAGGAAAAGGACCCTGCACTAGGAGGAGACTCTATGGTGTGAGAACCAGACTTCCGTTCGGCTCCGGAATTGAACAGGAGACTTCCGATTAGGACCTTTGTGGCTCTTTGAGTGTTTAAGGTTGTCGAACCCCTGGTTTATATGAAGATTTACTGATATTAATACTGAAAAGCTTGGTTTCATATCTTATAAACAAATACTTAAAATTCAAAATGAATGACATGGTCTAGCATATTTGTATTCTCTTACTTAAACCACTGGATTTAGTTCAGGTAGTCCTTGACTTACGACCATAATTGAGCTTAAAATTTCTGTTGGTAAGTGAAACACTTGTTAAGTAAGCTTTGCCCTATTTTACAAACTTTTTTTTTTGCCACAGTTGTTAATTGAATCACTGTAATTGTTAAGTTAGTAACACAGTTGTTAAGTGAATCAGAGGTTTCCCCATTGACTTTGCTTGTCAGAACGTTGCAAAACAGGACACTACAACTGTCATAAATATGAATCAGGTACTAAGCATATGAATTTTGATCATATAACCATGAGGGTGCCACAATGGTTGTAAGTGTGAAAAAATGGTCAATTGCTGTTGTAATTTTGAATGGTCACTAAATGAACTGTTGTAAATTGAGGCTTACAAACTCCTGTTTGTTTGCTTGTTTTTTTCATTGAACAGATTAGTTTCTTTTGTGCAAAGTGCTGCATTTTTCAAGTGGTTGTAAAAGTTTATACAGTTTATGACATTTAATATATATTTATACATATGTAATTCTAATTGCACACCTGGATATATATGTGTACGTTTGTCTATAGACATACACACATAGGAGGCTAAAGTAATGTGTGAGGTATTTGTCACAATGATAAAAGTAAAGCCTGTTATCAAAACAATGTAAAAGAAGCATCATTGCAGAAGAAGAGATGACTAATCCTTTGCAAAGAAAAAAATAGAAATAAAAATGTATAGGTGACTCATTTGAAAGTAAAGCCCTCACTGGAATTCTTGGGATATTACTTTCCCTCTTCTTCTAATAAATACTATTAATCAGAGTTCTTGGATTAACTATTTCTAGTCTATTCTAGAAATGGAGGAAGAAGAGAATGTTCTGGCTGATATATAAAAAAAGAATAACAAAAGTGCAGTGATCAGTTAAAAGAAAGCACAATAAAACAAAACAAAACAAAAATGGATGGGAAGGCCTCTGAAAATAGTTCTGCCATGGATTTATCTGAGCTCCAGTGCAAGGAAATACACTCAGATCACAGCAAATTGAAGAAGTAGAAAGGTTTACTTATTTGTGTAGTATAATCACCTGAAATGGAGATGCACAGATGGACATCAAGTGCTGCACTGGAAAAGAAGCAGCTATTTTTTAGAGCAGGGATCCTCAACCAGTGGTGGTATTCAACAAGTTCGCGCCCGTTCAGGAGAATTGGTTGTTAACTTTCTGAGCAGTTTCTGAGAAGAAATCTCCTTCCAACAGCCTTTTGTTTTTCTCACTTTAAGGGGTTAATCATGTCAACCTTCTAACAAGCAAAGTCAATGGGGAGGCCAGATTCGCTTAGCAGCCATGTTACTAACTTAAGAACTGCAGTGATTCACTTAACAAATGTGGCAGGAAAAGTCGTGAAATGGGACAAAATTCACTTAATAAATTTCTCACTTAGCAACATAAATTTTGGGCTCAATTGTAGCCATAAATCAAGGAGAGGAGAGGCCAGGCATGGGAGGGGAGGGGTGAGGCAGGGCCGGGAGTGGCGAGGGGAAGCCGGGCGAAACCACCCCTCAATGTGAATGACAGGGAGTTGGCCATGCCCACACAGTCACATGACCACCCAGCCATGTCTATCCAGCCAGTCATGAGGGTAGGTTGTTAAATTATTTGAACCCTACCACTGCCCCAATCCCCATGCTGTGGCCCACTAGTGGGGCTTGGCCCATTTGAAACTGGACCATAGAAGCGGTGTGTGAGTGCATGTATGCGTGCAGCTCCATTTGTGCAAGGAGTGAGCAAGTGCGTGCACACATGTGCAGCTCCATTTGTGCAAGTGGCACAAATGTTGTGCACATGTTCCTACCGTTCACACAAATGGAGCTGTGCATGCACACACACTTGCTTGACCACTGCTCATGTGTAACTATTTTTCTCTCCTCCCTTCACCCTCTCCCCACCTGTCTGCAAAGCTGTAAAGGTTGGGGACTGCTGTTTTAGAGGGAGAATAAAATCTGGTGCTTGTCATTTATATCACTGAAACTTCCATTCCATTTGCTTACCTCCAGAGTGATTCTGACACTCATCTATGTCAGCCAGACTCAGAAGGTGTCAGCAAATATGAACTAGAAATTTGATATCTTCCAACAAAGATGCCTCCATTGAACCTTAAAGATTTGCTATTTTGATTATATTACAAATGAAGTGCTCCGAAAGAGATCATTGCAAGAAATATTTTTTTTTTCCATTCTCCACCATTCAGTCAGAATTAAAGAAGTTTCTTGGATGAGAAGTGAAATGTCTTCCAGGAAAAACAAAGAAAATCCGGTTGCCTTTTGAAAAAGCCCCGTTGGGTTATGTACTCTTAATATCTGGGTATGATGATTCTGAAATATTGCTTTTATGTGCTTTATTTCTTTTCAGAATGAATACTAGAATGTTAAAAGTTGTTTTTAAAATACTCATCAATGCCTTTTGAAAAACTACCTTAGGAGAAGCCATCACCTGAATGACTGAGAATCTCCATAGACATTTTGTTCTGAAAGAGTTTCTCATACAAATTGCACAACATTCTCTCATGCAGAACAATCCAACTTTCAGGTCACATTCTCTGGATGGAAAACAATCAAATCCTGAAGATGGCAATGAGATGAACCCCTTCTGATGCCAAATGATGAAAAGGATGTCCTCAAAGTACCATATTTTTCAGAGTATAAGAGGCTCCAAAGTATAAGATGCACCTAGCTTTTTGGGAGGAAAACAAGAAAAAAAATCTGCCTTTGCCTCTGCCTCCCAGTAATTTACCTCCTTACAACAAGCAGCAAACAGCTGTTTCAGTTTCAGTTTCAGCATAGCCTGATTAGCACAAGCAGCTAATTGTCAAGCCTCCTGACAATCAGCTGTTTCAGGCTGCAGAGATTGCCATAGTCTATTGCCACCTCTGGCATGCCCCGTTTTCGGCTTCCACATCCTGTTTTCAGCTTCTGCACACCCCATTTTTAGCCTCCGAGTGCCTCATTTTCCACCCATTCTGGGTTGCGGGGATCAGAATGGACAGAAAATGGTGAAAACAGAGGCGAAAAATGGGGCATGCAGAGGCCAAAAATAGAATGTGGAGGTGGAAAATGGGGCACGCAGAGCAGCAATAGGCAATGGCAATCCCTGCCATCTGAAACAGCTGATGGTCGGGAGGCCGATCCAACTGACAATCAGCTGCTTGAGCTAATCAGGCTGTGCTGAAGCTGAAACTGATACAGGCTGTTTGCTGTTTGCTGCACAGAGGCAAATTGCCGGGAGACAGTGAGCAAAGGGTGGGTGCTACATTCAGTGTATAAGACACATCCAAATTTTCACCTTCTTTTAGGGGGAAAATTGCATCTTATACTCTGAAAAGTGTGATACATGGTGAACACTGTTCCTGGAAGATCTAAATGGGAAGATGTTGAAGTATTCATCCACGATAAAAAATGCTGGACATCTCTTGCAACAGTGGTGGGTTCCGGATTCTCTTGCTCTTGCAACAGTGGTGGGCCCCAGAGGTGTCACCCACATGCACGTGTACGGTGCATGCACACAAACGTGCACTGCAGCCATGCATCCTACCTGTCAATGAGGGTTCTGCCTCCGCGACGCTCCAGCTACTCAGCAGAGCGTTGTACAGGCGCTGTATGCGCTATGCATGTGCGCAGAAGTGCATAAGCCTTAAAAGACAGGTAAGGAGCTCGAGCAGGTGGGTGGGCCCCCCGAAGCACCTTACCAGAATGGTATCCGGTGCTCCGGGCTGGCTCCTGTATGCCCATACTGGGGCGTATCGCCTGCAAACCACCACTGTCTTGCAAGGATCCTTGAAGCCTACATTATTTGGTGCATACAGTACTTCTCTTTCCTCCATTTTGAGATCTCTTAGCAGGAAGATCAAAAACCTAATGCTAGTTAAACTATTGGTAGCCAGAATATATTAGCTGGAGTTAGATAAAATGGAAATGATGTAACCCTGTTCCAGATATTTATATATATTGGTCTTTCATCAAAACATTTTTTTTCTTCCAATGATCTTTCTTTTTTCTTGGAGTGTTTTTATCCAGTTCTCCATAATTGTATCGGCCTTCTGGTGTAGAAAATGAGAGCTCTAATGAAATGGTGGCATAAACAGGGCATTTCATATTTTTGTTGTGCGATTAAAATTCGATACAGTACACAATAAGCTCTTTGCTATTTCATTGTTCAAAAAGCATTTATAGTTGAAAAAAGGAATCATTTAAGGATCATCAATTCCATCAGTGAGATGACATTTCATCACCACAAAGTTTATTTCCAGCTATAACTTGACTTTTTTTTTTGATGAATTAAAATATGTCAAATATAATATTAAGCATTACAATCTAATTGAACCCATGGGCAATTAAACTTTCTTTTTCTCTCAGCCCACTGGTGTGTTGTAGAGTGGGAGAAGAACCTTTCAGAGTACTCAGTAAAGTGTTTCATAAAGTCATATTTTGTCCGCAGAGAAATAAATAAACATTTTTCTATTGCTGAGAACATGGAACTGAACTACGGTTGAGAGATCAGACTATCGTTCATCACTAATTATATATGAGTTCATTTATTGACTTTTAGATCAAATCCTTGGAGGACAGTTTTGAAAATGGAAAATGGAACATCTTTTCAAATCTCTGCTTGCTAGTTCAGATTTGTTTAATTTTTTTCAATATGTTTTTAAGGAACATGCAAAACTCAGCTGTAAGAAGAGCCTAAAATGGCAAAACATCTATTCCGGAAGTATCTGAAATTCTACTGAGAAACTGCATTTTGCAAATTTCCCCCTAATTGTTCCAGAAGAATTGAAAAAAGAGAAACTTATGACAGAAAGCATCAAATATGTGAATTCTTCATGAATGAAGAAACAAAGAGAATTGCTTATGGATGGATTTTTAATGTAGTTATCAAGTTGAACAAAAAATGTGTTCCTCACTCTTGCTACACAAAAGTTGCTAGACTTTTCTTAGGCACAACTAATAAGTGTCTTTAGATTCACTTAGTGCAAGATTGTCAAGCACCAGGAAAATTAGGAGATGCAGGTAGTTCAAATGAGTATAAAGATTTATTGCAGGCTTGAGCTATTTACAGAATCTGAGCTACCCTGTTTCCCTGAAAATAAGACCTCCCCAGATAATAAGCCCAATCGGGCTTTTGAGTGCATGCACTAAAAAAGCCCTCCCCCTAAAATAAGCCCTCCCTGAAAAAATTGCAAGACAGCAGCAGCCGTGAGATGACCATGCTCACTGCCTCCTGCACCTCAAAAATAATAAGACCTCCCTGAAAATAAGGCCAAGCACTTATTTTGGGAGTCAAAAGAAAATAAGACCCTGTCTTATTTTCAGGGAAACACAGTACTAATGGTCAAGGAAAATGAGCAGAAATTAACAAGGCATTCAAGGTGGGCTGGATTTCTTGTGGATGAAAAGGGCAGTGGTGGGTTGCTCTTAGTGTCACTACTGGTATGCTGATCACATGCTCGTGCGGTCTGTTCGTGTACATGCCTGACATGTGCTGTGCGTGCATGTGCAATCCACCACCCCTGCAACAACCAGCTGATTGTTGGAGCTCATGCAGGAACCACAAATTGTGCGCATGTGCGCACTTTGCCATCGTGACCCGTCAAAACCACGTTCCACAAAAGCGCGGTCGACGAAAGCGCGTATGTGACGTCATCACAGTGCGACGAAAAAGATTGAAAAATTGAAATAAAAATTAAATTACAGCAAGCTGATTCACATAAAGGTAAGGGTTAGTTTTAGGGTTAGGGTTAGGGTTAGGTTAAGGGTTAGGTTTAGAGCGTTAGCGTTACATTTAGCGTTAGGTTAAGGGTTAGCGTTAGGTTTTTCGTTAGGTTAAGGGTTAGGTTTATGGTTAGGTTTATGGTTAGGTTAAGGGTTAGGTTTAGGGTTAGGTTTAGGGTTAGGTTTGGGGGGGGTTAGGGTAAGGTTTTCGCTTTATTTTTACATTTTTCGATCTTTTTTGTCGCGCTGTGATGACGTCACATACGCGCTTTCGTCGACCGCGATTTTGTCATCCGCGGTTTTGTGGTGGAACCCTTTGCCATTTGCAATAAAAACAGATATAGAGCGCAGGCAGGCTGGCGGGACAAAAGGGCCACCATACCGGTATGCGCTCAGCTGCTCCACACCACTACCGGTATGGCCGTACCGAGCTGTACCCACAGCATCCCATCTCTGGCACAGGGACTCATGATTGATGACATATTGAACTCCTCCCTTCAAGCTCAGCCTGGTCATCTCCTATATTGACATTATCCTTGTGTGTCTGTCTGTCCATTTTTACAGGAACGTGGAAGATCGGAAGCTCTTATGGACTTTCTGAAAATATTACCAATGCTTCTTACAGAATGGAGTCTTGATATTTGGAGCTGTGGAAATAATAAGCCTGTGCAAATTATTCAACAAGGCATTTTGCTCACAACTGAAATACCTTCCTTAGATGTGTTCCTAAAAGCTATGAGGCATCTACAGCTGCAGCTACTCAAACATTTAGTAATGGCTGTTTTGAGGCCCCCATTTGGTTTTCTGGATCTGTATGCTCAGATACAATTCCATCACCACAATTGCTAAAGTAAGAGTTTTCTGATTTCAAGGAGCAAATCTAGAGTGACAATTTGCTCGCAAGCAAACCCCCTCACCAAAATAATTTGCAAATATGTGGTTTATGTATTTAGATTTCCCTTTCCTGTGCTGTTTCAGGAGGCAACTGGACTTTCTTGCTTTCCTTTAAGACGTTTCACTTCTCAGCCAAGAAGCTTCTTCAGCTCTGACAGGATAGTGGGGAATGGAAGGATTTCTATTCCTTGCAGACAGCTGGTCATTTGCATCCTTTTAGAGGGTCCTTGAAGCACTTTGAGGTTTATCTGTGCCTCAGGGTCACCTGAGTAGTGCTTCTGGTTCCTGTAGTCTGAAATTTTAATCTGGAAATCCATTCCTACTCCCTCACAATTCAAAGGTGTTCATCCCAAATTGTATAGCTAAAAGCGTAAAAGGAAGCAAAACATCATCAAAGAAAAAAAAATAAGAAATTCCAGTTGCTTCCTGAAAAAGCACCTTTGGGACAACCGTGACCTGGATGACTGAGAATCTCTACAGACTTTCCTGGTTTGATGTTTTGCAATTTGTTTGACAATCTTCCATTTAATAAATATTCCTTGGGGCAAGAAATCTGCAGAAATTTAGGAGACATTCAAGTAAGAATGATAAATGAAAATGTTCTTAAAGGCTTTTAGTTTTATTTTCTTCTGTTGGAAAAATAAAAATAGAAAATGTGAGAGATAGACTAGGATATTAAATGTATAATATATAGTGGCAAAGGGGAGATGATATGGATATTAAGATTTTTTTCAAGCCAAGTTGCAGTGCTATATCAGCCTATTGATGTTGGTGTTATCCATTCAGTTGAGTCCAACACTTGGCAATTCTATGGACCATGTATCTCTACATCTTCTGATCATGCACTACCTCTTTGAATTGTTCAATGTTTTGACTGATGTTCAGCTTGGATGGCCAGTCCCCACCTTTTGGCCTCTGCCTCCCAGCAATTTGCCTCCTTGCAGCAAACAGCAAACAGCCTGTTTCAGCTTTAGTTTCAGCACAGCCTGATTAGCACAAGGAGCTGATTGTCAGTTGGATCAACTTCCTGACCATCAGCTGTTTAGGCTGCAAGAATTGCCATTGCCCACACACCCCATTTTCGGCCTTTGAATCCCCTTTTCAGCCTCTGCACAGCCTGTTTTTGGCCTCCGGATGCCCTGTTTTATGCCCATTATGATCCCCACCACCGGAACAGGTGGAAAATGAGACACATGGAAGCCAAAAATGGGATTCAGAGGCCAAAAATGTGGCTGCAGAGGCAGCAATAGGCAATGGAAATCCCTGCAGCCTGAAACAGCTGATTGTGAGGAGGCAGATCTAACTGACAATCCAACTGCTTTTGCTAATCAAGCTATGCTCAAGCTGAAACTGAAACAGACTGTTTGCTGTTTGCTGCAAGGAGGCAAATTGCTGGGAGACAGAGGCAGAGGTAGATTTTTTCCCCTTTTTTTCCTCCCCAAAAGCTAGGTGTGGTAGATGAAGAGCTTAGGAAAAGGGCAAATATTTTTATCTGTATCTATATCTCTGCATGGCTTCAAATTTCTGAATTATTAATGCAAATTAGTAATTTCAGATACTGTATGCATTTTGACTGCTTTGGAAGAATTCTGCTTCTGCTTGGACAGCTCTCAAAGGTATTTGAGGTATGGTCTTTAACAATCATTTTAATAAGTGTTGCCCTTAATAAAATAAAGGTTGTGCTCAAGTGAGTATTTGAATATGATTCTTCCTCCTCCAGTTCTGACTTTGCTATTTTTTTTTAGTTTTTAATGTTTATAAATAATTGCTGAATCTGTATGTGTCTGGCATGTAAATCTAGTTGCATTATAAATTAAGTTACATTGTCTGCAAATATTTTATGCAATTTAGAATGTTTGAGATCAGGATTCCAATCAAGAAGAGTCATCATTCAGAAAACCAGTGCACCAATTGCATATCAGTTATATCAAGTATTTCTTGGTGATCAAATCCCAACATATTGTTAGCTCTTGTCACATTAAGATAACTTCAATTTATGTAGCATTTTTACAGTATTCTTTAGATCCTTCATTAGTTTATAACCAAGCATAAATAGCTTGTTTTGTCTTTTATTCATAATTTCTTGACTGTAATGATGCATTATTGGTAATAACAATAGCACAGCTCCATAGTACTTTACAACACTCTCTAAGCAGTGTCATCCTATTTCCTCCAACAATCTGGGTCCTTATTTTACTGACCTCAAGGAAGGCTGAGTCTACCTTGAACTCCAGACTTTAGGCTTAGTTTATCTGCAAGCTTGCATTCTAATCATTGTGCCACCTGGACAGTAATATTATTTACTGTTAATTATTTATTTTCAATGGAACTCTCAGTGATAATTGTCAAAATCAACCAGTATTGTATATTTATTTCTATGTATGTTTTATGATATTGCTGGAATATTAAATGAATAAGATAATTAAGACTTTAAATTCTACTATTAATTCACCAGTGATTAATTGATTGATTATGTGCTATATGTGCTATGTTAATTCTCAGCATCTACAGTATATGAATAGCTTTTCCAGGATGATCCATCCAATCTTAACCCTTCAAGTGCATCAGCAGCAGCCACTAAGTAAGCACTGTTTATAGCAGTACTGGAGTGCTACTTGTCAAGAAATCTGAAAGCAAATCCAATCTTTTTCTCTGCATTGGGCAATAGCAAACTCTCTCCCTTGTCTTTCATTGCTACCACTCAATCTCCCAACAATGCTGGTAATGAAGGAAGTTGTAACTTTCACTTGATCCCTTATTCCATGTTTTTCTTTTCCATAACTCTTTCTTGCATGTTCCTACTTCCTTCTCTTTCTCTATCTCCACGATTTACATCTGCAATTGTCCACTGAGCTTTTTGGGTCAGTATTCTTCCCATCTTCATTTACAACCAATCTTTATATTATATACCTGACTCAATGGTGGGTTCCGGATTCCGGCGTCAACTATATGCCTGCGCGCATGCGTCGTACTTACCTGTGATGCTTCCTCAAGCCTCCGCGATGCTCCAGCTGCTTGGAAGAGCGTCACACATGCGCCATACTTACCATGCCCGTGCGCAGAAGTGCCAAATGCTTAAAGTACAGGTAAGGAGTGAGGGTGGATGGGCCCTCCGGAGCACTGTACCGGAACGGTATCCGGTGCTCTGGGCAGGCTCCGATGCGTACTGGGGCATACCGCCTGCAACCCACCACTGACCTAACTCCTATGCTGAACATCTCCAGCCATGAATATCAGCACATATTCCAGAAACCATATAGACATCAAAAAGAAAGCCAGCAAAACACTGGGGTGTGATGGGGAGAACAGGAGGAGAAGAATGCTACTGCTAAAGATGGTTTAGAAAAAAACCCAGCTGACAGTGTCAATGCTACTGATAAGCTAGAAAAAACTCTGACTTGACATTGTCTTCAGGGCACTATTACGTACACTTTGCCAAGTAAATTAAGTGGTGGTTAGTTTTTCAAATCTAATCTCAGAAATTCATGATAAATGTTGGCTTACATCTGAAGTAGAATAGAATAGAATAACAGAGTTGGAAAGGACCTTGGAGGTCTTCTAGTCCAACCCCCTGCCTAGACAGGAAACCCTACACCACTTCAGACAAATGGTTATCCAACATTTTCTTAAAAACTTCCAGTGTTGGGGCATTCACAACTTCTGGAGGCAAGCTGTTCCACTGATTAATTGTTCTAACTGTCAGGGAATTTCTCCTCAGTTCTAAGTTGCTTCTCTCCTTGATTAGCTTCCACCCATTGCTTCTTGTCCTGCCCTCAAGTGCCTTGGAGAATAGCTTGACTCCCTCTTCTTTGTGGCAGCCCCTGAGATATTGGAACACTGCTATCATGTTATCCTCAGTCCTTCTTTTCATTAAACTAAGTAGTAGTTTAAGTAGTAGTAACTAGTAAGGTTTGAATATAGGTGAAAAGTGGCATGCAAGAGTCAACAACAATTTGCTAAGAAGTTTTTTTTTAATCAGTTTTGCCTACTCAATACCTATTCCACACTAATTTTGTTTTTGTGAAGAGATTTTTTTTTGTTGTTGTAAAAAAATGCATTCTAGGACAGTGGTTATCTTTAACAGAACTTCCCATTCCTTTATTCTTAAAACTAAACAGCAGAGGTGACAATTTCCAAGAAGTCTAAAATTGAACATTGCTAGCACCATGGATATAATAACTGGTGCATATTATGGAGTTTTACTGAGATTGGCTTTTGAACAGGTGAACTGTGTTAGATAATTACAATTAGATGCTAACAATGAATTTAAATATATTTGAAATGAGAACATTTGTATTAATGGGATTACTGAACTGGACTAAATGAACCCAAGAAAATATCCCACGATATCCTGTGTAATAACTGAGATCTACAAAGCAGAATATAGTTTTTTAAAAAAATCCTAAAGGATGTTATCCTAGGGTTATTAAGCTACTTATTTATGGCTATGTCTTTTTATTATATGAAAGGCTCAGTTGAACAACAATTGATAAATAAATTGAACAATAAAAAATAAATACAAATTTAATAACAGAACACAGTAGTTTGATTTGTTGATGTTCTTTATTGCTGTAATGACATATTAGTAAGTATTTGATTATTTATTTCCAAAATATTAACAGCATGGTGCAAACGTTTACAAGAATTCTCATTTATTAATTACAAATAGACCAATCACAGATCAATTAGAATCTGTCCATTTTCCTGTTAATTTCCTCAAGGAAAACATTAATCTCTTAAAATTCCCTGTATCAATAGTTTAAATAGAAATATAAGTTTTGGTAGGTCATATCAAATGTCACTTCATCTATTACAGTTCTAAATAGATGGCTGTGGACATCCAGGTCATAGTTGTCTCAAAGGTGCTTTTTCAAAACCAAATGGACTGTATTTTCCCCCTTGAGTAAGACATTTCGCTTCTCAGAATAACAGAATAAATATATGATTAATTCCTATGTGTTTGGTATTTTTCTTCTTGTAATATTAAAAATTACTACAGTATATTGTGATAATTATACGAGGCCAGGAATAGAATAGAGCTGGGATGGATCTTGAAGGTCCATCCCAACTCCCTGCTCTAACTGAAGACTCTATACCATTTCAGACAAATGACTGTCCAGTATCTTCTTAAAAACCTCCAGTGATGGAACATCCACAACTTCTGAAGTCAAGTTGTTCCTCTGGTTATTTGTTTTCACGGTTAGGAAGTTTCTTCTTAATTCCAGGTTGCTTCTCTCCTTGATTAGTTTCCATCCATTGTTTCTTGTCCTGCCCTCTGGTGCTTTGGAAAACAAGTTGACCCCCTCTTCTTTGTGGCAGCCCCTCAATACTGGAATACTGCTATCATGTTACTCCTAATTAGCCTTTCTTTTCTCTAGACTAGTCAAACCCAAATCTTGCAACTGTTCTTCATATGTTTCAGTCTCTAGGCCTGTCATCATCTTATTTGCTTTTCTCTGCACTTTTTCCAAAGTCTCAACATCTTTTTTTGTAACGTGGTGACCAAAACTGTCTATAATTTTATAGCAGGACTATGTCAGGGTTCCAAGAAACACCCCCAATGAAATAAAACTCTTAATTTCCTCAAAGTTCTACTTTATTAGAGATGCCATATTGGCACATCTGGGAAAACCCAAATCTGAAAGCTTCCAAGTTTTCCCCACCCAGTTGAAAGTTCAAGACTCTGCCCCAACACCAACACAAGTCTATCACATGGTCCAATCCTTCATTGCCAGAAAGAAAGATTCCTCCCATACACATCTGTCCAGGTGCAGGAACAAAGTGACCTTGACTTTCTGAGAAAAAATGTTATTATGGCTACACATCACCCATACTTTGTATTATCTCCCCTCCCGTTTTCCCACAGTAGAAAGTGTGGCAGGCCTGAAATCTAAAAAAGTAAAAGATGGCTTCCAGGTCTGACAGACTATACATTTGAGTTTGTTCTGCATTAGTTCCATTAGAAAAATCCAAAATTCTTCAGATATGTAAGCTATGGGTATTTTCTATGAGAAAAACATAAGGAATAAGGATCAAATTGTTTTAGGTTTCATAAATTCTGATTTTTTTTTACCCCATCTATACTTTCAAATTATAGAGGTTATATTAAGTGTCATTACTTACAAGTTTTCAAAAGACTGACATCTGATGGGAGCAAATTGCTCTGGTTTTACTTATCATTCTAAAAGCAACTAAAGCAAGTTCAAATCAAAAGCTATTACTCTGATGGTTATCTTGAAACATCCGCACCAGAACATTATTTGTTTGCCTGGAGCTGGGTCTTCGGATGGGCTTTGAGTGCTGTGAAATTTAAGCAATCACAATGGCAGATTTATTATGCCTAATCAGACATCCCAGATTTTGTTAGACCTCTAAACAATAAAGTGAAATCAAGATTTCAAACTGTGGGAGAGATGCAGATATTGGCAGGAGAATTAACACCTCTGAAGACCTATGTTTATGAAAGTGTAAATATAATTTGAATTCTGTGCATCAAATCCATAACTGCACAACAAGCAACCATTCCTATTACAGAGATAGTCAGCGACGTTGGCTCCCTGGTCACATATGTTGTAGTTGTATTTTTTTTTCTGAGGAACCAGACAGCCCACTATTTTTTGGGAAAGAAGAAAGTCAAGTAGAAGCTTGAGGAATTGAATCAGTGTCATTGTTTAAATCTCTCTTTCACTTACAAAGTCAAGAAAAAAAATAAAGAAATGTTTAACTGAACGTCAGTGAATTACTTCAGAAATGCACTAGATTCCTAAAAGTCATCTCTGATTACAAAC
Organism: Thamnophis elegans; assembly: GCF_009769535.1. NCBI lineage: Eukaryota > Metazoa > Chordata > Lepidosauria > Squamata > Natricidae > Thamnophis > Thamnophis elegans. The sequence continues at coordinate 82,527,907 of NC_045545.1, forward strand.
TGTCTCCACCCTCATCTTATATCCAAGCTACAGATAGTCACCTGAAAAGGACACACACCTCACATGGCATCTGCGGGACTCTCTGTATAAATACGGCATAGTATCCTCCCCTCAAAGGAACGGGGTAGCTTAATGGCTAAGAAGCTGAGCTTGTCGATCAGAAAGGTTGGCAGTTCAGTGGTTTGAATCCTTAGCACCACGTAACGGAGTGAGCTCCAGTTACTTGTCCCAGCTTCGCCAACCTAGCAATTTGAAAACACCTTAAAAATGCAAGTAGAAAAATAGGGACCACTTTGGTGGAAAGGTCACAGAGTTCCGTGTTCCTTTGGCATTTAGTAATGCTGGACATATGACCATGGAGACATCTTTGGACAGCACTGGCTCTTTGGCTTTGAAGCAGAGATGAGCATCGCCCCCTAGAGTCGGGAACATATGTGCAAGGGGAACCTTTTCCTTTACATTTATGCTCCCCTCAGTGTGACTACGGGACTCTAAGTCCAAATCCCCAGGTCTCGCAAACACAGAAATAAACAAGCTGTGGAACCATTTGATACAGGTTTGTTCAAGTCTGAGGCCTGGCACAAATGGGTATGTAGCAGTTTGTTGCAAAGTCAGCGCTGGGAGCGCTCTATATAGACAGGGTCATGCCCCTCAATCCTGCCCAGGAAACCAGCATCCAGCATCGGCATTTAGTTCCACATTAGCAGCCCTTCATCCGGTAGACAGAGGCTGCCAGCCTCTGTCCAGCCTCCGACTGCTTTACCCCACATGCTGTTGCATTCGGTGCCAGCTACCTGGGTGCCTGAAAACTGCCAGTACATGGGAGGGGGAGAATACTGCTATCTCACTGCGGCCAGAGCCAATGCCACCCCATTTGGGCAGCTCGTCACCATCCGGGTCATCACTGCGCCATGTGGCCTTTCCTGCCACTGCGGCAGTTACTGCTTTCCCCCCTACCCCCCCGGTATGGCAAGCCAGTTGGGGCTTGATACCTATGTCAAACTGCAGATCACATCGTGACCTGCTGTAAACTGAGGGCATATAGCAGTTCAGTATCTGATTTTTAAAATATAAATGATACTGCGCTTCAATGGCTAGACATTGATAACTGAACACAGATCTTTTTAACAATTATATTTTATTGGGTTCCACCAATCTAGTTGAAATGTTAATTTATATAGCTAGTCCGCTTATGATATTCCATACGCTAAATAAATGACATGTCCTTGAGGGTGGCCGCAATGTTATATGAAAATCAAGTACAATTGTGTAATTGAGCAGGCCTGATGAGTCTGGAAAAGGCATGGATTTAATTTCACACTCAGCTCGAAGACTCCTGGAAAATCCCTCAGGGCTCCACACTCTTTCCTAGTTATCTCCTCTCGCAGAGTTGATATGAGCATAAAAAGAAGCAAAAATCACGCCTTTATTATGCAATATAAGCAGTGGTGGGTTCCGGATTCCATTCCAACCAGTATGGTTAGAACGGCCCCGGCGTCAACCACACGCCAGCACACAGTGAGTGCATGCATCATACTTACCTGCGACACTTCCTCAAGCCTCTGCGATGCTCCAGCTGCTCAGCGGAGCAACACACAAGCGCCGTACGCACCATGCCCGTGTGCAGAAGCGACAAATGCTTAAAGTACAGGTAAGGAGCAAAGGCGGGTGGGTGGGCCCTCTGGAGCACCGTACCGGAACGGTATCCGGTGCTCCGGGCAGGCTCCGGTACGCCCATACTGGGGCATACCACTTGCAACCCACCACTGAATATAAGTGATATCACAATATCAATATCAAAATTCTGCTGTCATGGAATTATTGCGTTTTGCTCACCATATATTTGTTTACAATATAGCAAAAGACACAGGTTTTGCATTATCTTTCCAATCCAACTTTTAAAATATTCCATGGAGCATTGTATACTATACGTCCTCAGACTAATTTATTGAATTAATTTGCATGTAAATATGATATATATGTGGTTATTTTATTTTTTGATTGCAAACATTTCATTGCTCTTTTTGTCGTCTTCCCAATACAATCCTTAACCAAACCATCATGGCATATTTACAATTTTAACTTTTCCAAGAGCATCTTTTGATAAGTTAATCTTTTTATGAAACACATAATCGCCCTTCATTAGGAATTCATTGTTTTTAGGACTCCTGGATATAATCCAACTTTAATTTACATGGAATTGAAAATAATACATATAATTTTCACTCTGTGATCTTACCGAAAAGATTGAAAATATCTGCTTAAATAATAACCTTTAATAGAAGGCATATACTAATGAAGGGAACTGTGCAATGAAAGAAGATTCAGTCACAAATTCATTACTTGCTGCAGGTGTAGAGAACTATTTAGAAGAAATTTATAAGATATTTATATTCTATCTGTTGGAGCCCTCCAAATGAACCTTTCATATCCCCAATGCTAACTATGCCATAAAGAGTGCTTTACCTTACCATTCATCAGGTGGATTTTGACAAGGAACATATTGTGTATGAAGCCATAAAACTGAGCTCAGCCAATTCAATATCCAATCAACACATTTTGATTTCCTCATTTGCCTTCAGTCACATAACACAGGGATTGCAGAAAGATTGAGCTAACAGTTAATTCAATAGATGACAGGTGAGGGATTACTTTGTTTAGAGGACTGTTATGTTAAAATGGTAACATGGTGGAAACCAAGGTGGTATTCAGTAGGTTCTAACCAGTTCTGGAGAACCAGTAGCAGAAATTTTGAGTAGTTTGGAAAACCAATAAATATCACCTCTGACTGGCACCAACCCTCTCTATTCTCTGCCTCCTTAGTCCCAGCTGATGGGGAGGGAATGGGGATTTTACAGTATCCTTCCCCTGCCACACCCACCAAGCCATGCCACCAAGCCACACCTACCAAGCCAAGCCACGGCCACCAAGCCATGGACACAGAACTAGTAGTAAAAAAAATTTGAATCACAACACTGGTGGAAACTATAGTGGAACAGATCTTTAGACATACACACACTAACACACAAACATACACCCCCATTGTGACACAGTTCATAGATAATGACATCTTCATTTTAAATGATAAAGCCCAGGATCCTTAAAATTGAGTTTTGCTATGTGGGTTCAGTCATGCAACTATCACTGGTGTTCCTGGTAACAATACAGCAATAACTCACCCTTCTTTTGGTTCCATCTCTCAGTGTTGAGGAAATTTGTAAAGATCCATTTTTCAAGAAAAATGTCCACGTAGTGAAATGTTTTCAAGGAAAAACAAAGAAAGTCCAGTTGATTTTTGAAAAAGCACCTTTAGGACAACCATGATCTCAATGACTGAGAATCTTCATAGACATTTGTAAAGATACATTCCTTTCTCCTGGCTTTTGTTAGCTGATTTAATATTGTTTTATTTTTAATATGTACTTTTATCTTTTGATATTTTGTCTGTTTTTAAGTTTATGTTATCTACTTTGAGTCATTTAAGAGCAAAAAGGTGAGATTTAAATAAGTATTTTTTTTTCAAACTTGGCAACTTTAAGATGTGTGGACTTCAACTCCCATAACTCCCCAGTCAGATGAGACCATGAGAATACAAATGAGATAAGACTCTTTGGAGGCAGGAGCTCCTGATATTTATTATTGTAGGGAACAATAACAGAATCATGGAAGTCTCCTACTTTCCTTCTTCCCCTCTTATGCCAAATATAGATAGTCTTTGACATATAACAGTTCATTTAGTGGCCGTTCAAAGTTACAACGGCAATGAAAAAGTGTCTTATGGTGGTTTTTCACACTTACGACTGTTGCAGTATCCCCATGGACACATGATCAAAATTCAGAGGCTTGGCAACTGACTCATATTTACGATGGTTGCAGTGTCCCAGGATCATGGGTTCCCCTTTTGTGACCTTCTGACAAGCAAGGTTGCTTGCCGAGGTAACGGCTGTTGTATAATTTTAAATTGTTGTTTATTTATTTTTATTTTTTTGTATCCCTTCCCCTTTTTTATTGTGAGCTGCCCTGAGTCCCTCAGGAATAGGGCAGCATACAAACCCAATAAAATCCAAATCCAATCCAAATCCAAATCCAAAGTCAGTGAGGAAGCCTGATTCACTTAACAACCATGTTACTAACTTAACAAATGCAATTTAACAAGAAAAGCCATAAAATGCAGCAAAATCATTTAACAAATCTTACTCTTAGCAAAATAAATTTTGGATTCAATTGCGGCCATAACTTGAGGACTATCTTGAGGGGGTCCTTCTGAGTTTCTTTCTTATGCCTACCTTTTTTCCAAGACTAAGCTGATTTTCATTTTTCTTTATTAGCTTCTCATGAAAGTTATCTCCACATCTTCTAAAATAATGCCAAGATTAGACATCTTATTTAAAATTGTAAGTACAAAACTAATATTAAATTTACTTAAAAGGATAAATCACCAGCTGTTAGATTAAGGCTGCTGAGAGTAAGTGAAGTTAAAACAAAAATATCGCATAGCACTTCACAGATTACATTTGTACTGGGCTACTTCAAAAAACCCTTAGACAATCATTTAAGTTAGTGACCTCCCACCCACCTTTATGGGGGGTAGTGAACTACATTTCAAATTTTAGAAGGATGCTTTTTTTTTTTGCAAAGTGACTGCTGGAAATTTCACCATTGCTTTCATGGCTGATATAACCAGGTAGCACACCAGTGGTGGGCTCCTACCAGTTTGGACCGAACTGGTAGTGGTTTGGCAGCTTGGGTCAGTGGAACCAGCAGCAACCCAGTCCTGCCACACACCCAAACTGATTCTCCGGACGTTGCCGTAGGCACCACCATCTTGTTTTTCGCTTCTGTGCAGGCGCAGAACAGTTTTTATCGCACTAAGCATGCGTGCACAGTGCGCATCAAGCACAGCACACCCATGAATGAACTGGCAGTAGTGCCTGCCGGATCTCATCCCTGTAGCATACATCTATTAGAATAGTATCCATCTACTCCCTGGATTTTCTTTCTGCAAATTCTGCACTTTCTTCCCATTTAGTGACTTCAAAAACCTTAAATTAGAAATAAAATAATCGCTAAGTAAAATGGTCACTAAGTAAATATGTTTGTGTTTATATCACAGGCAGTATTATACCAGTTCAGACCAGACCAATTTCAGGTGGTGCAGCCCCCGCTCCCTGGATCTACGGCATCCCATTTAGATCCTTTTGTCACCAAAAGTGCATGTGTGGAAGACTGTGCACAGGGGCGGAGGTAGCACATGCACTACCATTTGCGAACCGGTAGGGAAGGTGTGTATGTGTGTGTGTGAGAGAGGGACAGGGACAGAGGGAGGGAAGGAGAGAAACAAAAAGAGAGAGAGGGAGAGGGAGAGAGGCTCTGCAAAGATAACTGGTCAAAGACTTTTATTATAGCTGCATGAAATTTGGTCCTGAATGCATAGATTGGTTGGAAAATATTTTTTAAAAAATTATTACTATATTTGCAAAACTTCACTAAATGTGGGGGACTCAACGTGAGAAGATTAAACTTACTATTGCTGGTTTTTTTTTCTGGGTAGGCCTGCATATTTCCATGTGTGTGTGTGGCTCCTAGGGTGAATCAAAAGACAGAAAAAGGAAGCAGTATGTGCGTGCGCGCACACACACACACACACACACACACACACACACACACACACACACACACACACATATATATATATATATATATATATATATATATATATATATATATATATATATATATATTTTCTGAGGTTTTCGCGGGTGTTAATATGTAGGTCTCTCGTTGTTCGGGTTTTCCCCCACATAGAATTGGAGATGTCTTGGCGACGTTTCGACGAAGTCTCATTCGTCATCTTCAGGCTGCTTCAGACTACTTCAGGTTTGGTGTTTCCAGGAGTGGGAAACACCAAACCTGAAGTAGTCTGAAGCAGCCTGAAGATGACGAATGAGACTTCGTCGAAACGTCACCAAGACATCTCCAATTCTACGCGGGAGAAAACCCGAACAAATATATGTATGTGTGTGTGTGTGTGTGTGTGTATGTATATATATATATATATATATATATATATATATATATATATATATATATATATATATATATATATATATATATATATATATATATATATATAATTTAAATACAAATAAACAACAGCAATCCGGGTGGAAATTCACCCTAGACCAAATGAAGATTTTATATTCTTTGAGTCAGCTAGTCTAGAAGTTATCCTGCAGGGCAGTTTGTAGTAAAGAAGGAGAGATTAATGTGGCCAGACCAAATTGAAAAGCAGGAGACAGAGAAAAAGAATTTATACTTTATATTTTACCTCTGTGAAGACATAAAATAGGATGCAGTCACTACGCATATGATTCTAGTTCAAAGGACTCTTGAGACAATATACAATTACTGTAAAATTTATTCTCCTTTTGTCAGGTATGGATATTGTCAATTCTGTCTAAATGAGCTGTTCAAAGTAGGCTTCCTCAATTTAGAAAACTGATATACTCCAAAATTCTTAAAATGACTGAACACTTGGAACTATTGTTTTTATTTCAAATGGAATACAGCTAGTCCTCGTTTAATGACTGTCTTTTTTAGCAGTTACAATAGCAATGAAAAAGTAACCTTATGTCCAGCAATGGTATTCACTTACCTTCCCTACCGGTTTGCAAATGTGAGCATGTGCTGTGTCTGTGCGTCTGTCCATGCACAATGCTCCTGCATTACGTTGGGGCGGGGGGGTGGAGCCTCCTGCAGCTACCGTTACTGGTTTGCTTGAACTGGAGAGAACCAGCTGAATACCACCTCTGCTTATGTCCAATCCTCAAAGTTATAACCTTCATAGCCTTGTAAAACAAAGGAAATCGGAAGGAAGATCATAAGTCATAATCATGGTTCCACTTAGCAAGTGCTTTACTTAACAACCGAGTTGCCAGTTCTACTTGTGGTTGCTAAACAAGGATTCCCTGTAATACGTTTTCCCTCACACACACACACACACCCAATTAAACACAGAGTTCCTCATATGTATTTATTTTATCCACTCATGAAGGCAGACAGAATTAAGCATTTGGAATCCCAGCTTGACATTTGCCCAAGAATTAAAATTATGTGCTCATTCATTTATAAAGCCTCAAAACTGCAGGAGATTAGGTGATACTTATACAGAGACATAACAAGTGCTTTAGTTTGGTATATGTGCAGTTTGAATCCTGGGAATTAGCCAGTTTAAAGACCAATAATGTCCCCTTAAAGGGTACGTCGATCACACATTTAATAGGATCTTCTGATTAAAAATACTCATTTTTAATTAAATATATAGGACAGGTATATATAGGAATACATGTTTCTGACATTTTCTCCTCTTCTTGTGATAAAATATATAAATGAGTAGAATATCTGCAGTCCTCAGGTTAATTGACAGGTGTCTGGATTAGAGATATTTTTGGGAAACAAGTTTAAAGCCTTTTTTCATGCGTTCTTGAGCTGTGTGATTAGTGGATAAAGTTGTGCAAATTACAGGTCTATACCAAAAGTGGAAACTAAGAGTAGCAAGTTCATCAACTATTTGGGAGAAAAGGAGACAGTTGTTCAATCTATATTTTCCTTGCAAAAGTATCAAACTCGTACATGAATAAAATAAAACATTCTTAAGAAGGGAAGGTGAGAAAAAAAACAATAAGAAATGGACAGAAGCCCAAGTGGACATTTTTGTCTGTCCTTAAAGCTCTCAGGGATGCGGTGGCTCAGTGGCTAAAGCGCATCAGAAAGGTTGGCAGTTTGGCAGTTCAAATCCCTAGTGCCATGTAACGGAGTGACCTCTCGTTACTTGTCCCAGCTTCTGCCAACCTCGCAGTTTGAAAGCACGTAAAAATGCAAGGTGAAAAATAGGGACCCCTTGGTGGGAGGGTAACAGCATTCCGTGCGCCTTTGGTGTTTAGTCGTGCCAGCCATGTGACCACGGAGATATCTTTGGACAGTGCTGGCTCTTCATCTTTTAAATTGAGATGAGTACCACCCCCTAGAGTCGGGAACAAATAGCACATATGTGCAAAGGGAACCTTTACTACCTTTAATGCTCTCAGAGAACAAGAAAGAAAAAAATCAATAGAATAATGGGATGATTGTAGCCTTAATGTATAAGATTAAGCTATTTGTTCAGCCAATATTCCAAGTGTGGTATAGGACTTCCTGCCAGAGCAGGGGGTTGGACTAGAAGACCTCCAGTGTCCCTTCCAACTCTTCTGTTATTCTGTTAATATTGATTTACATAATGATACTAACATCACAAAAATTATTATTCAAGTTTATGTTGTTGAATTGTGGTTCCCATTTGCCTTTAGTCAATCTGGTCAAAGGCAAAGTTTGGAAATTGCAGTCCATTACTGGTAGTCCTTGACCAGTAACTTATTGATCATCCGAAGTTATGACAGACCCCAATAAACGTTATTAGGGCCCAAATTTGAAGTTCCAGCAAATGAGGTCATATGACCCTCCTGAAGCATTTTAAGGCAGTCATGTGATTTATTACATTTTTTTTTTTTTTTGCCAGAAACCATTATTTACCTTCTAGTTTCTGGACAATAGGTTTGTTTAGCAACTGTGGATTCACTTAACAACTGTGGTGATTCACTAAATGACTTCTGCAAAAAAATGTGATAAAATCAGTTTGGTCACATGATGTCTTGCTTAATGACTTGTACAACTGAAGACTGTAAGTCCAGGCTTAATTACAGTCATAAGTTGCACGTTGTGGATTGTCTAGAAGAACGTATGTTGATATAAATGCAATGCATAAAACTGGATAAGAATCTCTCCCACTTCGTTTCAATGGGATAAAAGCTTTTCTGAAATTTTATGCAGAGCAACATTCCTGCAAATAGTTGTTGATCCTAAGTGGAATGGAGTGGGGTGGAGTTGCCATGGTAATAGGTTCACAGTACTCCACAAGTGGGCTCCCTATGATAAGGAGGAAAATCCAACATTAGAAATTACGTTTGGTCCGGACATTTCCCCTCCCCGCCCCCTATAAATAAATACCCAGCTAGTGTTAAATAGACTAGAGATATACAAAATACAAATACAAAATACTATTCCACAGTGGTCTGAGGACAAATTGTTTGGGTATCTAAATTTTCAATAGTAAATTTTATTTAGATGTTTAAAAGACGTGGAATACACTGAACACAAACTGTGTAGAAACTTGAAGAAATGAATCCTACAAAGAAGTTTGAACAATTGGTAGATCTTTAAATACAAAATGAGATTTCTTAATGTTTTTAGTAAAACCTATTCTAAAACAACCCATCAGATGTGATATTACATTTTCTTTTACAAGTACTGACGTCTTTACTTATCATAGTGTCTCATCCTCCCACATAAAATTACAAAAGCAATATAGGATGCTCACAAAAGAAATGTAGGATAATTTTGAGAACCTCTATCAAATAGATTTTTTAAACATTTTATATGAAGATTTCCTTCTTGAAAGGGGGAAAAAGTTCCTTTGAGAGGCTTGTTTTCAACAGTGAATGCACAGAAACCAAAATTGTGATGTATTTAAGAGTTCAGACATCAGATCTGCAGTTAGCAATAAAAGGCCCCTAAAACCATGAAGCTGTACTTTAATTCTGCAGTTTAGAATCACATTGTCAACACTGAGTTATTGTCATTGCAAAGATCAGACTTCTAGTATATATGGTGAAAGAGAGAAAGAGAGAGAGAAAACAACAGAGGAAAAGAAAGCATTATGGTACAAGAAAAGCTGTAGGCTATCAGATTCAAGCAAATAAACATCAAACTAGTGCTGAATTACATTCTTAATCCTTTTCTTTTAAAGTATCCTCAATTTAATGGAAAAGTACAAATCTCCCCTGAATAAAAGTATTATATCATCTACAGTATCTGTGAGTCTGTCTGTTTGTTTCTATACGTATTGCTATCTGTAGTTCTAAATTTATCAACTCTAACTCTAGCTCTATCATTTCTATCTTTATCTCATCTCTATTTCTCTATCATCTATCTGTCTGACTGTCTGTCTGTCTCTTTGTCTATATCTATCTATCTATCTATCTATCTATCTATCTATCTATCTATCTATCTATCTATCTATCTATCTATCTATCTATCTATCTATCTATTTATCTATCTATCATCTATGCCATCTATCTATCTATCTATCTATCTATCTATCTATCTATCTATCTATCTATCTATCTATCTATCTATCTATCTATCAACTCTCATCTATATAATATTTACCTACCTACCTACCTACCTACCTACCTACCTACCTACCTACCTACCTACCTACCTACCTACTTATCTATCTATTATCTCTCTCATCTATCTATCTATCTATCTATCTATCTATCTATCTATCTATCTATCTATCTATCTATCTATCTATCATCTATCTATCTATCTATCTATCTATCTATCAACTATCATCTATGTACTATCTATCTATCATTTATCTATCAACTATCATCTATGTACTATCTATCTATCATTTATCTATCAATTATCATCTATGTATTATCTATCTATCTATCTATCTATCTATCTATCTATCTATCTATCTATCTATCATCTATCTATCTATCTATCTATCTATCTATCAACTCTCATCTATATAATATTTACCTACCTACCTACCTACCTACCTACCTACCTACCTACCTACCTACCTACCTACCTACTTATCTATCTATTATCTCTCTCATCTATCTATCTATCTATCTATCTATCTATCTATCTATCTATCTATCATCTATCTATCTATCTATCTATCTATCTATCTATCTATCTATCTATCAACTATCATCTATGTACTATCTATCTATCATTTATCTATCAACTATCATCTATGTACTATCTATCTATCATTTATCTATCAATTATCATCTATGTATTATCTATCTATCTATCTATCTATCTATCTATCTATCTATCTATCATCTATCTATCTATCATCTATCTATCTATCAATCAACTATCATCTATGTATTATCTATCTATCTATCTATCTATCTATCTATCTATCTATCTATCTATCTATCTATCTATCTTCTATGTGTTATTTATCTATTCTGACCACCCCCCTTCCATCCAGTAATGAATGCCGAGACAAGCTTAGCTGGAATGCCACAACACTATATTGGCAGGACTATAAATCTTGGTGGCTGAAAACTCAAACACGAACGAACAGATAAAGAACCTTGGCAGCAACCCAGTCTCCGACAGATACAGATAACAGCTTCTCCAGTGTCAGTAATGAAGTTGAATCCTGCAAACAGTCTCCTCCCAAAGTCTCTCCTTATATACTTTTTTGAGAGGAGCCTAATTACAACCACCTGGGTCTACTTATCTTCTATATCTGCGTATTTGTTCTCTGCGTCTATCAACACCAACAATTTATTATTATAGTCTTAATAAAAGATAACTCATTCCTCTTTTAATCCTTTCCTTTTAAACATTTTTAGAAATAACTAGATATCTAGGTCTCGGATGATCAATACCTGCTTCACATATTGTGAGGATACTCTGAAGAAACTAAAGACGGTGAACTTGTAACCCAATTGAAAATGTTACATAACGATTTTAAATTGTTTTGCTACTCCTTTCCTCCAATTTGGTTAAATAAAAGGCAAAAGAAAAATGAGGTAAAAGAGACTAGGAGAAAAGGCAAATTTTGAAAGAAGTTCATTTTAGTTTGTTTAGGGGATTTTCTTTAGTCTGTAAAATTTATAAAGAGGAACTGTCAATTCCTTACAACCTAAAAGAACAGATTTTGAACAGATCGCCCCCAAGAAAGTCTGTGTTGCTTTTTCAAGTTTCAGAGCAATTATTAGGTGCCCAGGTAATTGGTTCCTTTGGATCTAGAGACAACAAGCATTCCAGTGAATAAAGAGACTTTAAGCTTTAAACTTAAGCAAACAGGTTTAAAAGCATAATGTAAAAAAACATTCACACCAAGCAAGATGATACTTAAATCTCTTACAAAGCTGTCGGGAGTTCTCTGATAATAACAGCAGAGATATCCCAATTTCCAATGTACCTGAATAGATTTTGTGCAAAACCTCTCAACAAACAACAGCAACCCCACCATTTTGGTCCCAGCCCTGTTATAGTAATGAGAAGGCAAGGCCTAGAAGACCTGACCTTGACTGGATGGCACATGATTCTAGGGTGGGAATTGAAAGTGTGAGATTTTCCCAGATTTGCAATATGATTTAACAGATTAACAGAGTTGGAAGGGACTTTGTAGGTCATCTAGTCCAACCTCCCCCCACTCAAGCAGGAGACCCTATACCATTTCTGACAAATGGCAGTCCAATCTCTTCTTGAAAGTCTCAAGTGATGAACTCCCACAACTTCCGAAGGCAAAGCTGTTCCATTGGTTGATTGTTCTCACTGTCAGGAAATTTCAACCTTATTTCCAGGTTGAATCTCTCCTTGATAAGGTTCCATCCATCATTCCTTGTCTGACCTTCAGGTGCTGGAAAGTAGCTTGAACCCCTCCTCTCTGTGGCAGCCCCTCAAATATTGGAACATTGCTATCATGCCTGCTATCATGATTCTTTCCATTTCTCCTTTATTCAGCAAGCAAAAAGAAAAGACAAGTAGATTCGCTCAGAATGAGTTCTAAAGTACTGAATGCTCTTACTATGAAGGAGAAATCCAAATATGGCACCAAACTCCTTGGAATAACAATGATCTTCCGCATGGCTACCACATAGCAATGTGGTCAGTAAGAGTGACATTTAGTGCTGATGCATGCTCAGAAGGGGCACTTCAGAGGCTTGTCATTATGCCATGCTTCATACAATGCCCAAGTGATAACATGGCACAGTTACATTGTGTAACATTTCAAGAAACATTGTCAAATACGAAGTCTCTTTAAACAGCTTTGCTTCTCTGCAAGCAAAAACAGAGCTTTTGGGGGTGAGAAAATCACAATGGTGCTTTCAAGGGCATTGCATTTTTGACACACATACTTTCTTCAGGGCGGTATATGGCCTCATGGATATTGTATCGTAAAATATTGTTCCATTCTCTGCTTGGATTTCACATTTGTTTTTTATCCTCACTCTACTTAGTCCAGCTGCCTAAGTTTCTGAAGATATCTGCCGTGGCAATGCAGTGGTTAAAATGCAGTATTGCAGGCTAATTCTGCCAAATGGCAACAGTTTGATTCTCACCAGGTTGACTGAGCCTTCCATCCTTCCGAGGTCAGTAAAATGAGGACCCAGATTGTTGGGGGCAATATGCTGACTCTGTCAACTGCTTAGAGAGGGCTGGAAAACACTGTGAAGCAGTATCTAAGTCTAAGTGCTATCGCTATTGCTATATGATTATTCTCCAACAAGGTAGTTAATCTCTTGTATCCCACTAAAGATTTTAGTTTAAAAACAACTTTTTGAAATGACATGAGCTACTCAGGAGTAGCTTAAAACCCTTAAAGCCCAGGTCATATAGCATCATTTAGATTAGAGCTGTGGTGGCAAACCTATGGCAGGCGTGCCACAGGTGGCACATAGAGCCCTCTCTGCAGGCACCAGAGCCATTGCCCCAGCTCAGGTCCACCGCGCATACATGTGCGCCTCCCACCAGTCAGATGGTTTTGGATCTCTGTTGTGCATGCAGGGGTCGCACACATGGGGTCACATGTGCATGGCGGCGGGGCACAGGGGACTGTGCACACATGCATGGGTATATGCCTGGGGACAGTCATGTGTACATTGCATTATGGGGGTGTGCGCGCATGCACACATGCTTTCGGCACTCAGCGCCGAAAAGGTTAGCCATCACTGATGTAGAGAATATACAAATTACCTAAATACAATATTAGGAACAGGACACAATCACACATCACAGTTCCTGAATAGATTTTAGCCACAGTTCTGTTTATGAATACAAACACTTCACTTCTGAGATCTGCTAGAAACCAAGTAAGCTGCTCCATATGTAAGTACTGGTGTTTTATAGATAGATGTGTTTATGCCTAGCATATGAGAACACAAAGAGACAAGAAATGGCATACTTACATATTATCCTAAAGCAAAGTAATTCCATAAATCACAGTTTTGAAAAGGGATTGATCATTTTTCTTTAGCCTAAAGGCCAATCTGATTAAAAGCAAGTACAAAAAGCAAATTGACATCAAGGAAGAAGGTTCTCTGTTGGTATTGTTCTTTGACATGGTTTTTTTTTGGGGGAATCCAGTAATATGACATACATACATACATACATACATACATACATACATACATACATACATACATACATATCAGAGGTGGTATTCAGCCAGTTCTGACAGGTTCTGGAGAACCGGTAGCAGAAATTTGGAGTAGTTCAGAGAACCAGCAAATATGCTAGCCTCACCCCCGCTCCCTCCCAGCCTCCCAGCTCATCTTC